>NC_086318.1:321155211-322355211 GCF_036172605.1 Pelobates fuscus | reverse complement strand
TGAAAGATGCAGCAAATCTGGCATTTTTATTAGAGTGGTACACATCAGTTTTAAAAAAAATCATGAAAACTGCATGCATATTTGGGAAATATTAGCTCCTAATACCATTGAGGGGATTTATCAAGGCAAAAATAGAGGTTTTTATGAAGCAACCTTTAGGTATTTTAAAATGGATCGACTACTAAGAATGTTGAGAAGGGGCACAGTAACCGCTACAGTGTGTGCTGTAGTAATTATAGTGTTTGGAATGTTCCTTTAAGGAAACACAAACCATGATATGACTTATGGGTCTGTAAATAATTTTTTGACCTCAATAGATAGCTCAGATAACTTCAGGAAAAATACATTTTTCAATCTATAGTATATTTGTCCATGCCTCTGTCTTTGTTTCCTGCCCATATACTGTTATGCTTGCTTTATGGACTATAGCTACGAGTATTGTCATGTTACACTACAATTCAAAAACGTATTACTTGTTGCAATAATAAGTTTAAAGTATTTTCCAAGGAATTCCTAATTTCTTAGCTACTGTCTCTTTTACAATGTTTTAAACTTGCTACCTAGTTTATATTTTGTTCAATCTGATTCAATGCCATTTAAAAGATTACTGTGGGGGGCGTGGCTTGGATGCCAGGGAAGATGGTGGCAAAATTCTAGTACGAAAATGGGCAAAACGCACCAAGCATCGCATGCTCTCAAGTCCGCAGACACACCACGAGGGAACCCACATTCCTCCCTGCGGCAATACTTGATCACCCCGGCGGACCTGGACTCACAGGCCTCAAATGACTCCACAGCCTCGGGCGGCCCGACCTCCCCACAAGAAGAAAAGACCCAAGCAGACTTACCGGTCCAGTCTCCCATGGCGGGGCAACCCGCTTGGTGGCCCTACTTCGGGACTTAATGACTAAATCGGACCTGAAGGCAACGTATACTGAACTCCAAACCTTCATCACGGCGGAGCTCCATGCCCTAAGGGAAGATATCTGTGGCCTGCACCAAAAGGTATCCCAGCTCAAGGTGGACTGCGATCATATTTCTATGGAGCAGACTGCAAACACGGACGCACTGCGACTCCACACAACTCAGCTCAGAAAAATGGCATTCCATGTAGAAGACCTCGATAACCGGGGCAGAAGGCAGAACATTTTAATCCGAGGTGCGCCGGAGGAGATTGATGCCACAACTCCCATACAGGCACTCCCTATGGAACTCTTCAATAAGTTACTAGGCCACCTGCATTGACCCCGAATGATTTTTTTGAGAGCCCACAGAACTCTCAGGCGTAAAGGACCACGAGATGCCTGCCACACGATATCATATGCTGCTTGGCTAACTTCCAACTGAAGATAGACATTCTTAGAAAGGCAAGAGACACAGAACGAGTCCTGCTCGACGTAACAGAAATACAGATGTATCCTGACCTATCTCCTGCCACACTAGCGTACCGTAGGACTATGCACCCCTTCACAAGACAACTGCAAGCTAACAAGATTCTGTAAAGCTGGTGCTTCCCCACAGGCTTGCAGTTCAGTATCCCAAAAGGCCCCTATGTGCTTAAAGAAAAAAGATTTGGATGACCTAGCAACTGAACTGCAGATTACCCCTGCACCTCTACAATGGCCAGAACCACTAGCATTCTACACCTTCAACTTTGTAAGCCTTTCACCAGGCCCCTACAGCTGAGAAGACCATGCATGCAAGCGACCCAACAAACCGGGAATCCTGCATAACTTGGACTTTCATGACCACACCAACGAAGCAAAACTTGTAAACCTGCAAACTGTGATGCCGCTTTTCCTATTGCTATTTTCAAGCTACCTAATAACCTTCACCTAGGCAGGAAGTTTAGCATGTTAAGCACATTGAATCTCCATGTCTTTGAATTTGTCCACCTGTTTCTTATATGCATTATTCATGTATACCACACCTGTTATTGCTATTGGCTATACCCAACGATCTACGATATACCTATCTAGACCTAAAGTATCTCTTCTCCTGAATATGCATTTATCTCACCAATCTTAACTAAAATCACTACACATTGCCTTACTCTTTCTTAACAAAAATTGTGCAAAGTATCTCCATGCCATACCAATGTACTGCAAAGTTTGACCATGCATGTCTGTTGATGCTGTTGTGGCACCACAAAATAAATAAAAAATATTCTGCACTTGCGCTAAAAAAAATAAATCGAAAACTGGTGGGCGGTAAGGAAATGTTTCCATCAAGAAAGATGCATTAGTGGGCGGTAGGTATTAAATAGTTGACTACCCCTGAGCTATACAATGCATTACAGAGGCAGGCCAATTTTGTCACTTAAGAACTGATGATTTAGTCAGCTTTGGTGTTTTTAAATATTTTGACCACTAGGTGTCTCTAACAATCTGGCATTTAAATTTTTTTAATATGGGCATTATATGTTATTTATGCGTTCAGGATTTTTTTTGCTGTGCATTCTTAGACTGATGTGTGTCATTGCAAAGATATCTGATTTTATGTTCTGCCCATTGGAAGTTGTAATTCTGTCGGATCATGTCTGCCCTGCCTTTCCGGCATACTGATATTCAGGATGAACGATTTGAAAAAGTAGATTTTTAGGTTAGACAGTGTTCCGAAGTCTTTGAAGGCCCTTAGGATGTTGGGGAGTGACACTCCCATTTTCAGTGGAAAAGGGAACAACTTATATATATTGACTTCTAACCATTAAAACTTTTCAATGATGTAGAAAAGTAGATCATCCGCATACGCAGCGATCTTATGGTGTGCGTTTCCTGCGATCACGCTTGGAATACAGAGAGGTTGAGTGACCGAGCCCACACTCCCCCTGGCTCGTTCCCAAATAGTTCCCACGTGGCTGTGGGAGGTGCGGTAGCTCAGGCGAGTAGGCCAGTCCCCGATCCAACCCACCCCCCAACCCCCATACAGTATCAGGGTGTCATTCCCAGTTGGTGTCTAAATGTACCCTGGGTGCATGTGGGATAAAGAGCATGGGAGAGTAAAGAGTTGCCTCCTGTGGATGCCTGAGTGCTGTATCCCTACACGGTTGTAAAGTAGTGAGACTCCTGATAAACAGGATCTATAGTGTGTCCACAGAATCTTAAATAGGGCATAACCCTTGATTATATAATAAAATAAATGTAGGAACTGAGGGTGGACCCAAGCCCAAATGAGCTCCGGGGCACCAGGAAAGATTCTATGAGTCTACTCTTTATGGACTAAAATAAAAAACACCTTTATTATAGGGTATAAATTCCCCAGAAAAGTAAAGGAAACTTATAAATAATGCTAACACATCTAATAAATTGTGTGAGGTAGTAATATATACATCAGAGAAAGGAGTGAGCAATTGAATCTTACACAGTCCAATACTTGAAACCATATAATCAGGGGTTTCTTTAAGTATCTATGTAGTTAGTGTAGGAGATAGACAATATTCACTGCTTGTAGAGATCGCTGCGTATGCGGATGATCTACTTTTCTACATCATTGAAAAGTTTTAATGGTTAGAAGTCAATATATATAAGTTGTTCCCTTTTCCACTGAAAATGGGAGTGTCACTCCCCAACATCCTAAGGGCCTTCAAAGACTTCGGAACACTGTCTAACCTAAAAATCTACTTTTTCAAATCGTTCATCCTGAATATCAGTATGCCGGAAAGGCAGGGCAGACATGATCCGACAGAATTACAACTTCCAATGGGCAGAACATAAAATCAGATATCTAGACATATGGCTAAAACGAAAAGTGGCCAAGATGAACTTCCTCCCTTGCTGTATTTATTCCAAGCCACCCCCATATCTCTTCCACACTCCTTCACCTTCCTGCGCACAGCCCTGGGAAACTATGTATGGAAAGAGACCTAGATTAAAATATACCCTACTGGGGGGCGGAGCCTAGCGGTGAACCTGGACGGTCGCATGCTTGCTATGCTCCGCTCAAACTTCAACGAAAACAACCAAAAACACCGGCAAAGAGACCCCAAAATCTCCCTGATTGTACCTCCTGGACCGCACAACTGAATATGGGCCGTAAGAACAAAAAATCTCGGCCAGACAGGAGCCCACAGAGTCGGGATATTGGAGACTTGTTCCGGAGCTCACAGAGAGCCGCGTGGAGCAAGATGGCGCTGGAGGACGACGGAACCTCCTTCTCCTCCGACGACATGGCTATAGCCTTAGCGGACAGGCCAGCACAGGCGGCGAAAAGGTGCAGCACTTCACAGGACGCTGCTGCCGACAGAGAACCGGTCACGGCAACGTTACTTAAAGAGATGCTGGCGGAGCTCCGCGCAAATCTGGCGGGAGACCTGGCCCCCCTCAGAAAGGCCGTGGAACGCACGACCGCACAGCTGGCCCAAGTAGAGGCTGTACAGACAACACACGATGGTCGGATCACAGCTCTGGAGAAGAGCTTTGCAGACCTGGACAAGTACCGAACGCTGACCGACCGCAAGCTGGACACACTTGAGGACCAGAGGCGCAGGTACAACCTGAAGCTCAGGGGAGTGCCGGAAAAAATAGACCAAACAGACTTGCCACATTTTGTAAGGCGCCTCATTGCGGCCCACCTCCCCCCGAAGCAGGCAAAAAACCTGAGGCTGGACGGCATGTTCCGCCTCCCCAAGCCCACCAGTGCACTAGCGACCGCCACCCCGGACCTCATCCTACGGTTCGGTTCACTGCAGGACAAAGCAGCACTGCTGGCAGCGGTGAGGGGGAAAACTCCAATTACTTTTGAGGGGGCCTCGCTGCTCCTATTTCCAGACCTCTCGCGGAATATGCTCCTATGGCGCCAATCCCTACAACCGTTACTCCAACACCTCCGGGCAAGCGATGTGCCCTATAGGTGGGGCCCTTCCCGTACCGTAATAATCACGGCCCAAGATACCACCCTCCGGGCAGAAACATACCAAGAACTGGAGAACCACCTACAAACGCTGAACATTCCGCTGAACAACAGAATGAAGAACAGCTCCCTGGCACAGGAAGACCCGGTCGCGATAAGGGACTTTATACCAAGAGCGACAAAACCCTCTTCTTCCACTGGACTGGGGACTTAATAATTGGGATATTGTGTCAAGATCAGATATCCCCCATTACTCCAGTACCCTGCCAAAGGGGCAACCTGCACCACCCCGGTAGACCCTCAAGCATTAAGCTGGACTGCCACTCCAAAAGATTGTTGCACTGTTATTGTTTAATTTTCTTGTTATGTGTTTTATTATGTTTTCCCTTTTTTGCCTAATACCACTGAAGGCCTCGCTGGTCCCCACCCACAGTACACACTACCGGCCTGACGGAGCACGGAGCGGGACAGTGGCCCTACAATACCACTTAAACTAAGACGCCCATGAGGGGTCACACTAACATGCAGACACGAGCATGACAGTCCTATTACTCATTTTTATCTGACCGTCCAGTCACCCACTTGTGGACTACACATACGACAAACCCTCCCCCCCACCCCCTTCCCTAACTTGGACAGACGCGCCGATCGCCTACGAAGGGAAGGGACATGAACCCAAGCCACGGGATTACCTTCCTCTCATACTAGCCGCACTTTAGGCAACCCAGTGGCAAACCACCTTCTCTAAGGTCTATTAACCCAGCCTACAACACAAAACTTATAACTCACTGACACTCTAGCTGACAAAATGAACACTGACGTCTCCCTCTTGTACTGTACTATTATACTATATACATATTTTGTTCATGTAAACCAAAAAATGTGCAATGCTTCACCATGCCATAATGTTGTTACTCTCTGTGAACCATATGATTTGCTTCAGCTATTGTGGCAGAGCAAACTCGTCGGTTGAATATTTGCACAAACAAAATAAAGAATTAAAAAAAAATATATATATATACCCTACTTATGCAACCCAAAGACAAGGGAGGTTTGGCAATGCCAGATTTTTTCCTTTATTACACGGCCTGCCATCTCCTGCGGGTGATGGAGTGGTCCAAACAAAAAGTATACAAATTATGGAAACCGGCAGAGGAGACTGATGTATGCAAACCCATTGCTTTGTTGCCATGGCTGCCACCTGGAGCGGCAGGGAGGGAGGGGAACTGTTCTATGTATACAAAAGCCACCTTACAGGTGTGGCATCGGGCCCTGGGAAGACATGCCCTTTTGGCATACCCATCCCCAGTACTCCCACTGACACACAACGCAGACTTCCCACCAGGGCTGGACCCTAATGCTTTCAGGGACCTCATTGACGACCCACTGCCACGATTACAACACATATGCTCAGCAGGGGGAATGAACACACTAACAGACTTTAGGGGCAACTCGAGTACCACCTTCCTCACCCAGGGGAAGGTGCTGTCACGGGACCCCACACTGTTTGAAAACTCATGCCTAGACCCAGACCCTATGACACATGGTGTCATTTTCTATACTCCATGCTACAAGCCCCCACTGAAAAACCAAGGGGCAGTGCTTTACTCTCTCCTCCAGATCTGCTTCACTCCCACCTTATTTGATTGATATTTCCTGTCCTAATGTGTTTTATACCCCACCTCCTATAGACTGTAAGCTCGTTTGAGCAGGGCCCTCTTCAACCTATTGTTCCTGTAAGTTTTATTGTAATTGTCCTATTTATAGTTACATCCCCCCTCTCATAATATTGTAAAGCGCTACGGAATCTGTTGGCTCTATATAAATGGCAATAAAAATAATCATAATAATTTGAAATCTCTCTTGTTTCAGCAGGTTTTACACATGCCTTGTTTCCTTTAAGGATTTTCAGTTGCCATTTGGGCAGCAGCATCAGCTACCCATACGTAGCAACATCCTATTGGCCTCTCTATTCAGGGGCCATCGTTGGCTCAACGCACAAGGGTTGCATTACATTAATGAAAGAAGTTAAAAGCAAATAGCCATTTAGGAAGTCGCACAGAGAGCAAAAGTGAGCAAAGGGAAATGGCAATGTTTTGACATCTCAAGCTTTCTAAAGATTTGAAGGCTGAATAACTCTGATTTTTTTTTTTTTTTTTTGGCAGGTTCATATAAAAGCAAGAAAGAAGGCTGGGGGACCTGTCTTTCTTGCTTTTATATGCTGACTATAGTGTCCCTTTAATTGACACCGACAATGACCTTGACGCACTTCCACCACCCCCCTTTCCCGATCCCCTTCTACAAATTGTGTTCTTACAACCCTGGGTTGATAACTTAACAGGGTCGGTAGGACCCATTCTGAGACCCCCTTTCTGATGATCTCTGATTATCGTAAATATATGGGTTAAGTACAAATGGAAAATATTGAGATACCGTTGAAACTACTCATTGCTGTTATACTGGACATATCAAATGTTTTAATTCTTCTTTATTTGTCCTACATGGGACCTGCGAGTCCCGCAGTATTTCTTTCTTTCCTGAAATTGCACATATTAACAATGTTTAAAAAAAAATGACAAAACAATAATTAATGTTGACAGACACAAGTTTAATTAGAGCCCTGATGAACTCTTTACCAGGGATCTCCATAATACTAATGAGTATCAGGCCTTTGTTATTCAGAGTTGTTGTCATTGATACACAATTCCATTTCTTGTCAGGTTATCCTTTAATCTTGTTAAACCTAATGTATATGGATGTTCAGATTCATTTTACAGACAATTCCTGTGCATAGGCTTTTATTCAATTGGCTTATAGCTATGACAGCACCTTTAATTACATAAGGTTTAACCTTTAGCCTGAATATAGATCTAGACAGGTGTCTAGTACAGAAAGTATTTTATTTTTCTCTCCCACTTTCAGCCTCAAAGTGCTATGATTAAATACCCATTTGTATGAAATGCGTAAGACATAAATATACTGGCAGACACTTTGTGGCAGTATCAATACGTTTTTAATGGATTTCAATAAAGAATGATGTTTTTGTATTTTATTCCAGTCATCTGGAAAAAAAACATTTGCAATAATTTAGCAACACTAAGATTCTTATGTCAAAATGTAAAAAAAAATAAAAAATCGGTGTCTTTTTGATTCTGTAATCAGTTTAAGTTCTGCTAGGTTCCTTCCCTGCTATTGGTGGCTGTAAGGAGCAATTTCTTGAGAAAAGCAAGGCATGCCAAAAAATTATTGGGACAGATTTTTCAACCACATATAAATCATGCCTTCCCTACCTTTCAGACTTTCTCCCCGGATACTGAACAATAGGTGGCTGCGCTTCTCCATTCCTCTCACCCCACCACTTGCCCGCTCAATCCTTTCCCATCTCACCTCATTAGATCTCTCTCCACTTGTCTTGTGCCTTCTTTAACACACATCTTTAACTGCTCTCTCTCTTCTGGCACCGTTGCTGCTGACCTTAAACATGCCACTGTAGTACCTATCCTGAAAAACCATCTCTTGACCCGTCCTCCCCCACTAACTATCGTCCCATATCCCTGCTCCCTTTCTCATCAAAGCTTTTGGAAAGACTTTGTGACGGACCCGCTGGCACTCCGACAGAGTACCTCCACCAATCGATGCTCCTAGTGCTTGCCGAGGACTCCAAGCACTCCAACCGACACCATCAGCACTGCAGACTTATCCCATCCCCCAAGCATGAGCCAAGGCTTCAAGAAAGGGTCAAGCAGGTCTGTTTAATGAGCACACAAAAGCAACAGCACTCATGCAGCAAAACAACTCCTCCTCAGAGGAAAACAAAATGAGTTATAAGGACAGACATAGTTTGAATGTATTAAGGGTTTAACTGGTGTTCTAGGAGGGGATGGGGGGGAATAAAACAGGGGTTTTCTTCACAATTTAAAGCTGCAGGCTGCTCCAATATAATTTAAAGGGGCAGACAGAGTACAATAAAATCCAAGATGCCTAAATAACGTCTTTAAAGGGCAAAATCTTCCAGGGGCCATAGTCGCAGGGCAGGAGGCTGGCAATTAGTCCTCTCCAGGCACAAGTGGCAAGTGTCCATCAGAGACTTGTCTTTACCCATGTGTCTCGCTTCCTTAATTCCAACTCTCTCCTTGACCCTCTTCAGTCTGGCTTCTGCCCTCTCCACTCTACTGAGACTGCTCTTATCAAAGTTACTAATGACTTAATCGCAGCTAAATTCAAAGGTCACTACTCCATATTAATGCTCCTTGACCTCTCTGCTGCCTTTGACACCGTTGATCATGCTCTCCTCCTTCAAACTCTTCAATCGCTCGGTCTCTGTCCTCTCTTGGTTTTCCTCCTATCTCTCCCAAAGCTCATTCAGTGTCTCCTTTTCCAAGGATACCTCCTCCCCTCATCCTGTCTCAGTTGGAGTTCCCCAAAGCTCGGTCCTTGGTCCCCTTCTAGTTTCTCTTTATACTGCCTCTCTTGGCAAACGTATTGCCTCTTTTTGGATTCCGCTACCACCTGTACGCTGATGACACTCAGATATATCTCTCCTCCCTAGACCTCTCCCCTACCTCTCCTGCAACGTGTCACTGCTTGCCTTTCTTCCATCTCTGACTGGATGTCCTCACACTTTCTGGAACTCAATCTCTCTAAAACTGAACTCCTTGTCTTCCCTCCTCCTAATACTGATCCTCCTCTCTCACTCTCCCTTCAAGTCAGTGAAGTCCATCCTTGCAAGCGCACTGTCTTGGCGTCATACTTGACTCTGGCCTCACCTTACACATCCAGTAAGTTGCCAAATCCTGTAGGTTCCAACTCAACAACATAGCCCGCATCCGCCCCTTTCTTGCACAAGATGCTACCAAGGAGCTTGTCCATGCTCTAGTAATTTCCTGCATGGATTACTGTAACCCTCTCCTGATTGGTCTCCCCAAAAGCCGTATTGCCCCGCTACAGTCTGTAATGAATGTTGCAGCTAAACTGATTTTCCTCTCTAGTCGGTCCTCTCACACCTCACCCCTCTGCCAGTCCTTACATTGGCTCCCTTTATCCTATAGGAGTCAATTCAAAGTGCTAACCCATACATTTAAAGCACTGAACAATTCTAGCCCCTCTTATATCTCTTCACTGATCCATAGGTATGCCCCTCCTTGTTCCCTCCGCTCTGCTGTGACCACCTCCTGACCGCTGCTCACACCCGTATGGCCAACTCACGCTTGCAGGACCTCTCACAGACGGCTCCTTTCCTATGGAATAGCCTGCCTACCGCCATCAGACTCTCCCCAAGCCTTCAATCTTAAGAAGGGCCATAAAACCCATCTCTTCAGGAAAGCTTATGGCCTCCCAGAGTAACCTCTACCTTACATACCTGTCTCTTGCTCTCTCCTATAGGGCAGTGCTTTACTCTCTCCTCCAGCTCTGCTTCACTCCCACCTTATTTGATTGATATTTCCTGTCCTAATGTGTTTTATACCCCACCTCCTATAGACTGTAAGCTCGTTTGAGCAGGGCCCTCTTCAACCTATTGTTCCTGTAAGTTTTATTGTAATTGTCCTATTTATAGTTACATCCCCCCTCTCATAATATTGTAAAGCGCTACGGAATCTGTTGGCTCTATATAAATGGCAATAAAAATAATAATAATAATTTGAAATCTCTCTTGTTTCAGCAGGTTTTACACATGCCTTGTTTCCTTTAAGGATTTTCAGTTGCCATTTGGGCAGCAGCATCAGCTACCCATACGTAGCAACATCCTATTGGCCTCTCTATTCAGGGGCCATCGTTGGCTCAACGCACAAGGGTTGCATTACATTAATGAAAGAAGTTAAAAGCAAACAGCCATTTAGGAAGTCGTACAGAGAGCAAAAGTGAGCAAAGGGAAATGGCAATGTTTTGACATCTCAAGCTTTCTAAAGATTTGAAGGCTGAATAACTTTTGTATGATAATATTAATTGCTGAGTGCTCATGACCTTTAATTTTTATTATTTTTTTTTGATGTTTGAAAATTAAATAATTTTTTTCATGCAGGCTGTGTGAGTCACCGCCAGGGGAAGTGTGGCTACGGCTGTATAAACAGAAACAAAAGTAATGTAACTCCTAAATTGTAGAGAATTGAGCAGTGAGACGGCAGGGACATGATTTCTAACACTAAAACTGCTTCACAAAGCTAAATATGTTTTGGTCTTTAGAGTATCCCTTTAAAGGGACACTATAGTCACCTGAACAACTTTAGCTTAATGAAGCAGTTTTGGTGTATAGAACACGCCCCTGCAGCCTTACTGTTCAATTCTCTGCCATTTAGGAGTTAAATCCCTTTGTTTATGAATCCTAGTCACACCTCCCTGCATGTGACTTGCACAGTAGTGATGTCCCGAACTGTTCGCCGGAACCATTCGCTAGCGAACATAGCTTGTTCGTGGCGAACGCGGTGGGCGAACATATGCGATGGTCGGTCCGCCCCCTATTTGTCATCATTGAGTAAACTTTGACCCTGTACCTCACAGTTAGCAGACACATTCCAGCCAATCAGCAGCAGACCCTCTCTCCAGACCCTCCCACCTCCATGACAAATAGGGGGCGGACCGACCATCGCATATGTTCGCCCACCGCATTCGCCACGAACAAGCTATGTTCGCCAGCGAACGGTTCCTGGCGAACAGTTCGGGACATCACTATTGCACAGCCTTCCATAAACACTTCCTGTAAAGAGAGCCCTATTTCGGCTTTCTTTATTGCAAGTTCTGTTTAATTAAGATTTTCTTATCCCCTGCTATGTTAATAGCTTGCTAGACCCTGCAAGAGCCTCCTGTATGTGATTAAAGTTCAATTTAGAGATTGAGATACAATTATTTACATCTGTTTTTTTTATTTTTTATTTTTTTAAATTCTTTATTTTTGGTGCATTTTGCGTATAACATAGCATGATATACATAGTTGCCACTGCTTTGTGGTCAGAGTGTAACAGTTATACATCAGGTATGGCATTCAATATGTGTGCACATTTTGTGAGATGGTGGACTGTGTGGTTATAACGAGGTGACCTAGTTGTTTGTATAGTACCGCCATGTCCTGTGTGGTTCTATTTGGAGCTCGGATGAGCTAGTCTATAGTCGCTAGGTATAGTAATGTTGTGTATGTCATGGAGGTGTTGCTCCATTATGTTACAGCGGTGTAAGCTACGTGTCCGAGGAGCAAGTAATGAGTCGTGCTGCTTGACTATGATAGTGTGGGGATGTTGGTTACCATGCGGGGCTTGTCTAGTGCTACAGTGGTCTAATGCCACATGGTGTCCCTCCGACATCCTTCTAGTAAATTACATCTGTTTGAAAGTGAAAACCGTTTTTTTTTTCATGCAGGCTCTGTCAATCATAGCCAGGGGAGGTGTGGCTAGGGCTGCATAAACAGAAACAAAGTGATTTAACTCCTAAATGACAGTGAATTGAGCAGTGACGTTGCAGGGGAATGATCTATGCACTAAAACTGCTTTATTTAGCTAAAGTAATTTAGGTGACTATAGTGTTCCTTTAAGTATTTTGTTTAGTAATCACAATATACAAATATATTATTTTAGCATATTATTTTTTTAAATAAAAGATTACATGTACTTTTGTTGGATACTGTGTCATTGCGTAATTGTTGCATAAATGAATACCTTTTTTTTTCCATGCAGCTCTTGGATTTTCTTGCTCCACGTCACAGCCATCTTTATGCATCTATGGTATGAATTGGAAACACCACTTTTAAATTTACAGAGCTAGCCAGAAAAATGTGTACACAGTTTAGCAACATGAAAACCTGTATAAATATTTTAATACTAAATTCATTCAGACATTAAGGGATTAGAACAAGTTACCTATGACCTCTACAATTAAATTTAGTATTAAAGGAACACTATAGGCTCACCAACACAAATTTAGTATTAAAGAAACACTATAGGCTCAGCAACAAAAACATATGTTCCTGACCCTATAGTGTTAAAACCACCATATAGCCCCCCCTTTGCCTCCCTAAATATAGTAAAATCTTACATATATTCAAGTCTGCAGCTACTGCCTCTGCCCCTAAACTGCCTGCTTGCCTGACATCAGAAATAAATCTCTGAGCCAATCACAATGCTTTCCCATAGGATTGGCTTAGACTGTCAAGGAGGCAGATCAGGGACAGAGCCAGCACAAGTCAAACACCAATCATCATCTGACCCTTTAGTGTTCCTTTAAGCAGTACAGACACGCCTCACTTACAGACCGGGTTTCATTCTTACGACTTGGTCGTAAAACAAATTGGTAGGTAAGTGAGGATGCGCTACAGAGCATGCGCACCAGTGCATGTCTATGTTCGGGAAAATTTCCCCGAACATAGACAAGCGCAGCAGAGCAGGGAATCCCTCATATCTACACTCGGGGAACGTTCCCCAAACATAGATTAGATGGATTTCCTGCTCTGGTGCATTTTTCTATGTTCGGGGAAATTTCCCCGAGCATAGATTAGAGGGATTTTCTGCTCTGGTGCATTTTTCTATGTTCGGGGAAATTTCCCCAAACATAGATTAGAAGGATTCCCTGCTCTGGTGCGCTTGTCTATGTTCAGAGAAATTTACCCGAACGTAGACATACCCACCAGAGCAGGGAATCCCTCTTATCTATGTTCGAGAAAATTCCCCAAACATAGACCAGCTCTCTAAAGTGGGGAACATCAAGAAGTGTTACAAGTGCATGGATGGAGTATAACAATCTGTTGAATTTCAGTACACAGAGGTTTATAGAAGCAGAAACACAATGCAAATTAATACGTGGTACAGGTCATATGGTGCCGCCGTCCAATGGGTGCAATTAGGAGATACTAGTGTGACTGCTGTTTCAGGCAGTGTGTCCCCTTGTTAAAAGTGGCCCACTGCTAGGAACAAACAGGCAGCGGGATATACTTTTTAGAGGATATTCCAATCCAGTCAACTTGGTTGGTGGACTGGATAAAGGTCAGCCAAGGGTCCCAGGTGTCAGTGTATCTGGAGTATTTCTTGGACACTGAAAAAGTGATTTCTTCCATTACCCTTACGGTCTCTTTGGACCTATTCCCTGATTGTGGGAGAGTCTGCCTGTTTCCACCGGATCGGTATGAGTTGATTCGCTGTGTTAAGGAGGTGGGATATCAAAGAGGATTTGTGCCTAGGCAGGGACAAGGGCAGCAGAGGAATAGTAAGCATTCAGGTGAAAATGGGATTTTGGCATTTGTGATTGATTGGATGAGTGCATGTGTGCGTTTCCAAAATTTGCAGATCAATGTACATTGCCACCATATGTGGTATAAGGCTGGTGGCATCTCCAGCAAGTGTTGAATGTGGTTGCGTGGTGTTTATTTAGTTTTGTTGGAGTGTAATGCCATCTGGTCATGTGCTTATAGCTACTCTCGAGTGTTGAGATTAGTGGAAGACTTGTGTGTCTGCTGGAATATGTGTTTACACTGTGTCTTGGAAAGCTAGATTGGTAACTCTCTTGACCATTTCTCCATGAAGGGCTAAATAGCCTGGTCCTGGACAAGCTGTAGTAGGTTGTACATAGATGAGAGGAGTTTCTTTTTTTGGGGGGTGAGTTGAGCAGAGGTGCTCTAGTTTTGTCAGTTCCTGCTTCCCTGCTGGTAATAAATTGGTACATTTGATAAAATGGACCAGTTGATTATA
Organism: Pelobates fuscus; assembly: GCF_036172605.1. NCBI lineage: Eukaryota > Metazoa > Chordata > Amphibia > Anura > Pelobatidae > Pelobates > Pelobates fuscus. The sequence continues at coordinate 322,340,698 of NC_086318.1, read as the reverse complement.
CTGGAAGTGTTGTAAGCCTGTGGGTTCTGGGATGTGGAGGATCGTAGAATGGTGTTGGACCCTTGCTCATTGGAAATTGAGTGAAGTGTGAGAAATTACATGATGTAATAATTTCTATATGTTTTGCCTGATTCTCCCTCCCAGATTAGAGGGTTGTGGGTGAGGGAGTATAGGTGGATGGCGGGGGAAACAGATTTACTGATTGTCTCATGAAAGACCAAATGCGAAGGGTTGTGTAATCTCTATGTGACAAGAATTGCTGATTAGAGTTGTGCCACGGGAGCATATGAATGGGAACCTTAACAAATCTTGACCCATTGTAGGCCGTTATCCGTGTTCGTCCAGTCATAAAGTGTAGGACACTTTGTGATATAGTGTGACATGAGGGATTCCTGGGGCAACCTCTGTTTGGTGTTGGTATAGGAGGGAATATGCTAGATGGGGTTTTTGGTGCGACCAAAGAAAGGTCATAACTAGCTTACGTGTGGTGGCAAAAAAGTGTCTAGGTAGCATGCTTGGTATTACTTACAAAATGTATAGTAGGCATGGTAGAAGATTTATCTTAAGGATGCTGAGTCTACTGAACCAGCCGTACTGAGGTTTATGCAAGGTTTTCAAGTCCTTAGATATTGTTGTCAAGTGAGGAGGGAAGTTAAGCTCATACAGGCAGTTTAGGTGTTTAGGCAGTGAGACCCCCAAATATTTGATAGCTTTGGTGGTCCATGAAAAATGAAAGCTCTGTGTCAATGTATAAAGTGTCCAAGACCGTAAAGAGGAGATCATCGGCAAATGCAGAGATTTTGTATTCTTCTCCCCCTACCCTGAGGCCCCTAATTTGTGACTTAAATCTTGACCGGTTGGGAAAGCTGCCCATTATTCGCAGTTTGGCTGTTGAGATTGCCCTCAGCCAGCGAGGGCCAAATCCTAGGAACTGCATCATAGCCGGCATCAGGGACCAGTCAACCCTGTGGAATGCCTTTTTGGTAGGCCGTGGATACGGAGATTATTCCTACATCCCATGTTGTCGAGGTCATCTAGCGGTAAGTCATGTATTGAGTGTGGGCTTCAATTTTACGTGCTGAGATTGTGCATGTGTGACCTCCTGGTCCTGCTCCAAGTCTGTTACTTTGTGGCCCATGTGTTTGATTTCAGTGCTTAGGGCATCTAGTTTTGTCTGGAAAGAGCATTCTAGTTTCCCCAGTATGTTGGCCAGGTCAGCTTTAGAGGGTAAGTTTCAATGCAGATCTCTGATAGGAAATGGAGGTTGTTTTTGGCGGGACTTCCCCACCGGAGTCTTCCTTGATGTGTTGTGGGGGTGAGTTTGCCTCTTGGGGTTTCCCATTAGTGCGGATTGTCTCCTATTTATGTGGATGACCTGCTCGGGTATGTGGGAGCTGAATGAGAAATAATGTGGCAAATTTTTTTCACTAATTCTGTTCTGAAAACAGATCTTCTTATAAGGATGTGTTTGAATCCTGAGGTTTTGAGATATAAATAAAAACCATGAACAGCAATCATTTTAATAGCAGAGGAAAGATATTCTCTTTAGTTCAGATACAGAATTGACCATACTTAATAATCTGCAATAAGGCTGTGACTGAGTATTATATTGCTGCCATAGCAACACAGTGGCAATTGATCTGCTCTCAGTCTGATTTTTCCGGCTAAGATCCGCGGGTTTACCTGAGAATTCTTAAGCTTTTTGGTTAAAATAAAATGTAAAGCCTGCCAAAATTCTTATTTTTTTTCTAAACTTGTATTAAAAATGTAAATATGCACATTATGCAGTACATAGTGAAAGACTGCCTGACTTATTGCTGTGAACAGAAGTACAGTTTAAAAACTTGCCATTGAACACCTTTTTTTTTTTTTCTAACACAAATGTATGAGAACACATTCCTGGGCAAAATTATATAAAATATATAAAAAAAAAAATGACTTGCAGCAAATGCAAGCAAATTTGTTCTGGTAAAGTTTGGCATCTGTACAGGGTATAACGAATACATAGGTGTGCATGGAATCATAGGGAAATTTGCAAACAAGATAGTGCCGTTCATCTGGAAGTGTGCCAAAAGATTTTTCTTCGGGTCTATCACAGGGCTGCCAATAGGTAGATCCCCTATTACCAAAATGTTGTAGACAGATGTTGCCTTTAGAATGCATATCAGTATAAGAAAGAAAGAAAAAGCAGATTCAGTGCCTACTGTCCAACTAATCACAAAAATATTCAGCCTGTTAGGTACAAAAATACTAGTTTGTAGGACATAAACTATCACAGCCCGTGTGTGTCCAACATAGTAAGCCCTTATATTGTCAAATATTTCAGTCCTGGAGAGTTTGTGTGAATAGAATTGTACAGAAATATAGACGCCACTAGCTAAGCAGTCTAGGTCTGTCTAGTTTGATAAAAGTAGTGGTTATCATAGAGCAACATAGATATTAATGTATTAATAGATAATAACTAGGAGCACTCTAAGCAAGCTATGGGTATCATCTCACATTTTCCAACAGTGTTTAAATGTAGAAAGTAATCCAGGCACTCGAAAGAGTTCCAAAAGATAGGCACTATTTATTGGACCCAAGAACCAAAATACATTGTTTCGACCACTTAAGGCCTTTGTCAAGCCTAAGCCAACGCTTGACAAAGGCTTTAAGGGGTCGAAACGTTGTATTTTGGTTCTTGGGTCCAATAAAAATTGCCTATCTTTTGGAACACTTTTGGAGTGCCTGGATTAATTTCTACATTTAAACTAACACTTGGTCCTTTGGTACTGGGACTGATCCGGTCAGCACCCACGGATTCCAGGTTAGAAGGGTTTGAGTGCAGTTCCACTACCTGTACTTTTTCCAGCAGTGTGACACAAATCAAGTGTCCTATATTCTCTCCGCTCACCGTGTTGCAACTGCAGAAGATTCAATGTTAATGTTATCCAAATTTGGAAAGCAATGATTTGCTCAGAGGGTTGGACTGCTGTGATTGCTATAAATTTTCCCCACCATCCTTTCTGGGGGGGAAAAGTACTCTGAAAGCATTTACTTAGAATGTTTTAAATACAATAACATGAACAATACTTTCAATGATCTTTATGACGTACAGTAAACATTTCACTTTAATAATGGGGGGGAAACAGCTAGTCTTGGAATAGGAACACATAGATCATATAATGTGACTTGCCATAACTGTGAGATTCAAGGTCAAATAAATAGAGAATGAATTAGTTCAAGTGTGTTCCAGACAATACATTCTCAGGAGGCCTTGTAAACCTCTATCTGCTTCACTTTAGCACATAAGCTCTAAGGAACAGAACAGAGGACAATATTTTATTTTTCACAGAAGTAAAAGCACTGATAATTACAGTTTATTTATTTATATATATATATATATATATATATATATATATATATTTATTATTTTTTTTTATTTTTTTTTGTGATTGTTGCAAGGGCATTCACTGTATCACCTGGTTGTGCCAGGACTGAACTCAATTGTTTTATTAATTGCTAAATCTTTCATATACAATCAAAAACAAAATGGAGTATTGCATGAAATATTGCTAACATGAGTTATAGGTGTTTTTCGCTATTTTATTCAATTTTATTTCCAGTTTGATAGACTTGCATTGTATCTAAATTAACTGAATAAAAGAAACACTAAGGTGTTAGGAATATAAGCATGTGAACCTGATACGCATGCATGGCAAGTGCCTTGCACGCATCTAAACTTCCTAATAGGAAAGCATTGAATCCATGCATTCCTATGGGGGCTTCTCCATCATGTAATCAAGTTTTACTTGGTCAGTGGATCTCAGTATGACCGATATTAGAGGAGGATTTAGCCCTGACATGTAAACATTGCAGTTTCTAAAAAAAAAAAAGCAATGTTTTACATTGCAGGGTTAAAATTAAAGAACTGGGGGCGAGCCTAGCTGCAGAGCTGTACAGACGTGTGCTGCTTGAGCTCCTGCGGCTGGCACACTACAATCAACAAATATGCCAAACCAAATACCTACTGGGCTGCAAAATCCTGCCAAGCTTGTTCCTGACACGCTGGTGGTTCCGGGGATGTCTCTCACAGGACTCTCCTCCACGGGCAAATGTGACTCGAGGCTTTGCGGCCTACCAGTGATCGAACCGAGGAGAGACGGCCGCTCTCCCACGGCTTTAACTGGAGGTACAAATCGACTAATGTTGTCCCCCCCCCCCCTATGGACCGGCGGGGGTTATCCCGGTCCTGCATGGCATGCTCGACACAATCTGGCGGCAGACACCAACCGCACGGAGCAAACGGCTGTCACATCCCACAAGCAGCCACGATCCCCATGGGCGCCCAAGATGGCGGTCGCACGCGGCCCACACACTACAATGCTCCCCATAGAGTGGACACTCCGACGACTGGACGAGCTGTTTGCCCAATTTTGGGCCAAACTAGAAAAACGGGTGACAAAAAAGCAGAGTCCAAAGCACGGAGGCACCCGGAGGGGCGCAAGCCCGAGAAAGAAGGGCCTACAAAGGGGCGCAGAACGCATCCGCAACGCTACCAAACCCAAGCGCAACCCGCATGGACCAGGGGACTTGGGGGTACTCACCCCGCAGCTATCCTCACGCAGACGGAGAATCACCCGCTACAGACGGCGATCAAGCACCAGGACCCTCCGCCGCCCACGTGGCCAGAGAGACTTTGACTCACCGAGCCCCCAGATCCATGGCTTAAAGACACCGGCCCTTGCACTGACCCAAGACCGAAAGGGCGAAATACGTTGCCTCCTTCAATCAATAACCCTGGAGAAGCCATCAGCCCCCAGCAAGCACTTACCTACCATGGGAGTCGGTTGACAACGGACTGAATAATTGCAGCGAGCGGCCGGTGGCGGCAACAACAGCCGAGAGCCGTGCAATATCTACAGGACTGAGTGCTATTTATCTTGAGGGACTCTACAGTTTTGTGCAACATAAGCAACCTTTATTGTTGGTTTATGCATGCCTCACACGCTTAGCCAGCCACTATGTCACGCTAGGCTTTTCCTCTGGAGCCTACATCCTTTTAGACCCGCTGCCTAGACCCACAGCTCAACCTGTTTCAATATGCCGGTACAAAGAGCACTTTCCTAACACACATCTAACAGACAAGACAATATACAGGGAATGTGCTGGGGAATAAGGGACCTCACAATAAGGCTGACCAACCTAATAAGCCATTTAACAAACAACCACCATCACACACATAGCTCACTCGACCAGTCAGATGTGCGGCTCGCTCACCTACTTGTTAGTCTGCCTCTCATGTACACCATGCATTATCTTTACCCAGTAAAAAAGCACATATAGTCGGCCAGTATAGCTTGTTCTCGCATCACATGTTTGTTGTCACTCCACTGACTATTGTTCGTTTATTTTTTCTTGACTATCTTATAAAAAAAAAATGTGCAACTATATCTTGTGCCACAATTGTTAAACCGTGTTTTAGCTTGATACATGCTACTGCTGTTGTGGCAAAGCATGAAAGCTTGTAATAATAACTCTTGCACGAAAAAATAAAGAATTAAAAAAAAATAAAAAAAAAATTAAAGAACTGCTGCATCCAGGTAACATCTTTGAGATGAAGTGACCTGGGTGACCTTAAGGGTCCTTTAATACACTTTCCAGATAGTATTTATGGAGATGGAACTTATAAATGAACACAAGCCAGACATCTGTCCTTTAAGACCACATACCTGAATTGCGAATGTAGTTCCCTTGTAATCCTTCTTTACCCGTCATATAAGGCGCTTCACTGCATTTTTGTTCTACTCACCTCCTTCCAAATGGATCCAGTGCCTACATAAGCCCACCTTTGTGGGATGTATGCTTTCTCTATGGATATCCTCCATTTGGGAAGCCTAGTAAAGCTTCCCCACACTGGCATGGCCACTCTAATCACGTAGATGTCATCCCATTGAACAGAGTGACGTCTGATGATATTCCATTCTTCTTTTCAAGGAAAGTAGTTGCCTTGGGCTCCTTGGGGGAGAGGCGGGCAGACTCATGGTAAAACTTTAAGTTTACGGAAGGTGTTTTCTAATTCAGACAGACAACGGCATGGGGGTTAGGCAGAGAGTCTGTCTTCTAAGACGGGAGCAATATACACGACAATATATGTAAAAAATTGTACATTGTCTAGAGATTTCTCTAGCACTACATATATATGAAATCTCAAGATCTTAAGAGGAATCCCTTGGAGAAGAAAGTGGCCTGACAGTTACCCTTTAAAACAGACATCGTAACTATAAGTGCTTTTAAATTGGATTTTCATGGCCAGAATCATGCCACCTGTTAAAATGCATGCTTTCTTCATTCAGTTGAATAATTGTCTAGAATATTGAATTACTTCAGGCCATAGTAATAATATTATATATGTCTTTTGTTTTGTATTTTTTTGTTATGTCCTTTGCTTGATTGTTTTTTTTTTTTGGGGGGGGGGGGGGGGGGTTTGTGTGTGTGTGTGTGTAGTCTTTTTGTAGGCAACGACAGCTACATTAACACAAGACAAGAAGTGGCCTGTTTGAGTTACCATGGTAACAGCAATATCTTTCCAACTTAACCCATTTATTTTCATACACTCTGGCTAAAACGATGTTGCATTTTCTGGTCTTTCGTCCAAATCCAAATTAAAATAACACTATTTTCTGACACCTTAAAAAGAATATCCAAAAAATACACACTGACCTCTAATTCTTGGTCAGATGTTTGTGTATTTTGGTGCTTTGCTGTCACTTGACAGTGCAGGAAAACCTGCTGCCCAGCCAGTCAGCCCCCTCAACCACTGCAAATGTATTTATTTATAAAATATTTTACCAGGAAGGATACAATGAGATTTCTCTTGTTTTCAAGTATGTCCTGGGTCCACAAAATATTGCATTGTTACAATAGGATACAATATTAAAAAATATATATAATATACAATCAATATATATATACATACACACATATATAATTTTAACACATAACAGGTGATAAATATATTCAACCATGATAGGTGCATTCTATATTGAGGTATATTGCCATAGATCTCTTAAAAGATATTAGATTTAAAAAATATTTGACTGTGTCCCTGAGGTTATTCTATAAATACAGTGTTCTGTAGGAAAATGAGGATTGAGCCACTTTATTTTTGTATTGCGGTATGCTAAATATCGTGCTAGCACTGGATTGGAGGTTATAGGAGGTGGAAACAACTAGGGAGAGCATTCTACCCAGGTAGGGTGGGAGCTTCCCAGAAATGCTCTTATGCACAAGGCTGGAAAGATGAAGAGTGCGTTGGAATTCCAGCGATAGCCAGTTTAGCTCTTTTAACATTTCACAGTGGTGGATCAAGTAATTACAATCTAGTACAATGCAGCAGAACGAATTATATAATCTATTACGTTTATGAAGGTGGGTTTGCAATGCAGTTATCAAGGACCGGCATTAGCATTTGTACTAGCATAACTGAAGGGCCTAGGCAGGCTTTGTTTCTGTACAGGGCACCTAGTTTTGGATAAAGTTATGAAGAGATAGGTTGGGGTCTAGTAATATACCTAGATAGTTGAAAGAACAGACTGTGGTCAGTGTGCTATTTGAATTTGTTCTGATACATAGTTCTTGATTTTTTAGTTTATGTAATTTAGGTACAGTTCCAAAGATCATTGTAACGGTTTTGTCAGTGTTTAGGACGAGTTTGTTAACCGCAATCCACTTTTCTACTTCTGTGAATTGGTTTTAAAGCACAGCCGCAAGCTGCAGTAGATTGGGTTTACTAACGTAGTGTCGTCTGCATACATGTGTACAGTTGAGGATTTGCAGACATTAGGCCGATCATTTATAAATAATGTGAATAGTGGTGGGCCAAGTATGGAGCCTTGGGGAACACCACACGTGACTCGAAGAGGGAGGCACTATCAGAAATGGTCACATATTGCAATCGGTCTGATACTTAGGATCGTTAGTGGACGATCGCCAATACCTTAATTTTTAAGATTTTGCAAAAGAATGCCATGGTCGGTCTACTGTGTCAAAGGCCTTGGCAAAATCAAGGAAAATAGCTCCAGGTAAATCTCCTTGTTCAAGATTGGGTGATTTGGACAATATCCTGATTGATCACGGATCAGATAGTTTAATTGTTGATACTGGGAGAAATGATATCGGACGATAGTTAGATACGAAAGCATTGTCACCACTTTTATGGACAATACAGTCATCCAAAGTTTGGGTATGTATCCAGACATAAAGGATTCATTGATTAGTCTAGTGACAGGTTTAGCAATTGTCGGCAAACTGAGCTTCAGCAACACAGGTTTTTCATTTTTAAAATATTAAGATGTTTATTAATAACACTAACAGGGACAGGTCTAAAATTGAATTTCTCTATGTGAGGATTTTGCAGATTTAGCAGGGCCTGGTCTGCATTTGTGGTCTGAAAATGAGTGTCATTCGTTATCCTAGCAATCACTGTGGTAGCACATCCAACAGAATAATTCTTAAAGGCATTTGCTACATATAAGGGGTGTTGCAGGGTCTGGTTGTCCATTTTGACAACAGAGGATTAGGAGTGGATTGTGGGGGTTTGTATGTGACTTATGATTTTCGTGGGTTTGAAATGTTATTGTTCAAAATTTCACTGAAATATTAGGCCTTTGCCATTTTTGTTTTGTGCATGCATTTCGCCATTGTCTGTGGGTACAGTGATTGTTCATGGAGCCAGTACGCTTGAACTTTGACCACAATGAGTCTCTAAACAGGTACATTTAAAGGGACACTATAGTCACCTGAACAACTACAGCTTAATGTATTTGTTCAGGTGAGATCTATAGCTACCTGCAGGCAATCTAATGTAAACACTGTATTTTCAGAGAAAATACAGTGTTTACATTGATTGATAGGAATACCTCCAGTGGCCGTCACTCAGAGCACTATCATGCAGGGCCCTAAAAAGGCCCTGTACACGTCAGACGTTTGAAAATACGTCTGACGTGTGCAGGAGAGAGAAGGCACTGTGTGCGCGCCTTCTCTCTCCAGCCTGTCAGAGAGGAGAGGGGGTGAGCAAAGACCGCGAGCTGAGCTGTCAGTCAGCATGTGTGGTAGTGCGCTCAGGACTTCAGAGGGCGGCATGAATGCCGCCCTCTGAAGTATGTGCGCATGTGTGGCGAAGCCGCGCATGCGCACAAGGGAGCAATGACGCTTCCAAATGGAAGCGTCTGATTTCTCCCTGCTCGCGCCCGTCTATTTCGTCATTTTGACGAAAAAGGGGGCGCGGCTTCACGAGGCTCCCGGGGCTGGAACCAGATGAGTAAAACTGCTTGGCTGGAGAGTCCCTTTAAATAAGGGGAGCTGTAACCTAGGGCAGGTGTGTCCCTTTTATTTGCACGCTACGCAGGGGGGCATGCAAATTCCTAACACGCAAGAGCTCGGACTGAAAAAAAGCAGAGTCTAGATCTGGGATTAGACACAATCTGTGCCATGGTAGATTCTTGAGATTGTTGAGAAAGGATTCAAGATTACATTTCTTGATAGACCTGGTGATTATAATCTTGGGAGGGGATTTAGTGGCCTTTATTTTCAGTATGCAGGACACTAGACCGTGGTCACTGAAACTGTTAGGAAGAACGCTCGCCTCCTGGATTCTGTCAGGACAACTGAAGAGAATCGAATCTAGCATAGTATGGTTATGGCTTTTAATATTAATGCGAGTTGGGGAGGAAATAATTTGTGTTAGCTGCAAAGTCTTAAACAGCAAACTGTCAGGATTACTAGTTGATCCAGCACGTAGAATTGTATCACACCTAGGACTAAAATGTAACGTCTTACCGGGCATTAGAATGGTCAGACTTAACGTACCAGAGAATAGTCAGAATACTTGCTGATCATATACATACAGTGGGTGGAATGTTGTGGTTCAAGATTAGATACAGTGATATTGAGGTCGATGAAGTAACTGTGGAGATATAAACGTACAGATACCTAGTGCAATATTGTACTGTAAAATAAAACTTCAACATACAGTGTATAGCTCAGTACTCACAAGGAGGGAGCCAATTGGAAATGGCTCAGTCCTGACGCCTGTGGGATAATTAGAAGGGATCCCACTCCCTTCCAAAGTGCAGGTGCTTTTCTGTGTCTTTAAAAAAGGAATGTCCACACCAATGTGAGATTGGGGACTAAGTCCTTTTATTGGTAAGATAAAAGTGGATATGCAGCACAGCCAAGTGCAAATAAAATAAAAGCAAAACAAAAACAAAATAGATAAAATCACTAAAATAGTGCTGTAGTAAATAAGTCCACTGTGGGGTAAAAGAAATTACTTGCAAAACGCGTTTCGCCCAAGTCCTGGGCTTCCTCAGTTGCTACAGGTGTCTTTCAGATGTTCTGTTTATGTACCCACTTCGGAGGGTGTTCATTTCCGGGTTCGCGCCGGTATCTCCACTTCCGGTCGCGTGTCGATGACGTACTTCCGGTCAGCGGTCCTGTTGTTGGAACGCATATGCGTTCCAAATCGTCAATAACTTTATTGTTCTTTGACAAAGTCCCATATACATGTCAAATCCGATGTCCATTTAGTAAAGTGGAAAGGAGAGCAAAAAATAATAACAGATCTTCATATTAAGACCATCCAAATGGCTAGAAATATATAAATTGAGTTAGTATTGGGAAAATAAGATAATGAAGGAAACAGTAAACCTGGTGAGAAGGTGATTTATAAGTATCATCTTTCATAGGTGGAACGTGCAGCATTTAAAAGTGTATAAAATTAAATACTGTGATAAGGGATTTGTGGTTAGAACATCAATTAGAATATATAGTTTCTAAACAAAATTTAAGGCATAAATAATTATAAAACAGAATAAAAAGAAATAAAAATTGATATTAAAAAGTTATAAACAGAGACTTAGTTTAAAATAACTTTTCCATACATGTTATAAGAAATGGCATATTTCAAAGTCTGCATTGAGGCCGTTAGGTATGAGGGTGTTGAAATTAAAAATGAATTTCATCTCTTCTTTGCCTAATTTATTAATATAATTACCTCCCCTCCAATCCTTTTTAACTAATTTAATTGCACAAAAGAATAGTCCTGTAGGGTCCTGGTTATGTCGGGTCTTAAAGTGTTGGGAGACAGAGTGTGTTTCCAGACCTTTTTTTATGTTGCGGACATGTTCTGCAATCCGTACATTTAGGGGTCGTATGGTTCTTCCTATATATAGGAGATTGCATGGGCATTTAAGTGCATAGATAATTCCCTTCGAATGGCATGTAAGGTGGTCTTTAATTTTATACGGGCGACCTATTATTGCACTTATGTCTATGAAGTGTCTTTTACTGTTTTTGGTGCCTCTACATGGTAGGCACTCTCCACACCCATAAAATCCTATCAGGTCGTTAATAAAGTGCTTAGGTACTGTGGTTTCTAAATTGCTTCTAACCAGCGTATTTCTTAAGTTGCTGGTGCCTCTAAAAATCATTTTTGGTTTGGGGGGTAAAATATCCTTAAGTATGGGGTCGTCCTTCAGGATGTGCCAATGTTTATTGATGGCTTTCTGTACTTTTCTAGCATTTCCATTATATTTACTAATAAAAGGGACCCCTTCGTAATTGCGTGTCTTTATTTTGGGTTTGTATTTTAAAATACAAACCCAAAATAAAGACACGCAATTACGAAGGGGTCCCTTTTATTAGTAAATATAATGGAAATGCTAGAAAAGTACAGAAAGCCATCAATAAACATTGGCACATCCTGAAGGACGACCCCATACTTAAGGATATTTTACCCCCCAAACCAAAAATGATTTTTAGAGGCACCAGCAACTTAAGAAATACGCTGGTTAGAAGCAATTTAGAAACCACAGTACCTAAGCACTTTATTAACGACCTGATAGGATTTTATGGGTGTGGAGAGTGCCTACCATGTAGAGGCACCAAAAACAGTAAAAGACACTTCATAGACATAAGTGCAATAATAGGTCGCCCGTATAAAATTAAAGACCACCTTACATGCCATTCGAAGGGAATTATCTATGCACTTAAATGCCCATGCAATCTCCTATATATAGGAAGAACCATACGACCCCTAAATGTACGGATTGCAGAACATGTCCGCAACATAAAAAAAGGTCTGGAAACACACTCTGTCTCCCAACACTTTAAGACCCGACATAACCAGGACCCTACAGGACTATTCTTTTGTGCAATTAAATTAGTTAAAAAGGATTGGAGGGGAGGTAATTATATTAATAAATTAGGCAAAGAAGAGATGAAATTCATTTTTAATTTCAACACCCTCATACCTAACGGCCTCAATGCAGACTTTGAAATATGCCATTTCTTATAACATGTATGGAAAAGTTATTTTAAACTAAGTCTCTGTTTATAACTTTTTAATATCAATTTTTATTTCTTTTTATTCTGTTTTATAATTATTTATGCCTTAAATTTTGTTTAGAAACTATATATTCTAATTGATGTTCTAACCACAAATCCCTTATCACAGTATTTAATTTTATACACTTTTAAATGCTGCACGTTCCACCTATGAAAGATGATACTTATAAATCACCTTCTCACCAGGTTTACTGTTTCCTTCATTATCTTATTTTCCCAATACTAACTCAATTTATATATTTCTAGCCATTTGGATGGTCTTAATATGAAGATCTGTTATTATTTTTTGCTCTCCTTTCCACTTTACTAAATGGACATCGGATTTGACATGTATATGGGACTTTGTCAAAGAACAATAAAGTTATTGACGATTTGGAACGCATATGCGTTCCAACAACAGGACCGCGGACCGGAAGTACGTCATCGACACGCGACCGGAAGTGGAGATACCGGCGCGAACCCGGAAATGAACACCCTCCGAAGTGGGTACATAAACAGAACATCTGAAAGACACCTGTAGCAACTGAGGAAGCCCAGGACTTGGGCGAAACGCGTTTTGCAAGTAATTTCTTTTACCCCACAGTGGACTTATTTACTACAGCACTATTTTAGTGATTTTATCTATTTTGTTTTTGTTTTGCTTTTATTTTATTTGCACTTGGCTGTGCTGCATATCCACTTTTATCTTACCAATAAAAGGACTTAGTCCCCAATCTCACATTGGTGTGGACATTCCTTTTTTAAAGACACAGAAAAGCACCTGCACTTTGGAAGGGAGTGGGATCCCTTCTAATTATCCCACAGGCGTCAGGACTGAGCCATTTCCAATTGGCTCCCTCCTTGTGAGTACTGAGCTATACACTGTATGTTGAAGTTTTATTTTACAGTACAATATTGCACTAGGTATCTGTACGTTTATATCTCCACAGTTACTTCATCGACCTCAATATCACTGTATCTAATCTTGAACCACAACATTCCACCCACTGTATGTATATGATTTGCTGTGATTTTTAGTGTGGATAGAGAGGTTACCACACGGGTGTTTTGAGCGTTGTTGGTTTATATTTGGGTAACACGCTGTGACTCTGTACTTTTATTTGTATATAGAATACTTGCTGAGGTCAGGGACACAGAAAGAGACACAACAATGAGGGAAATCCAAAAGTCCGGGATACCAGAATACAGGGAAGTCAAAACTTAGCCAAAGTCAAAAACCAGAAATAAACGCTCAGGAACACACTCTCGGACAACCACTAAGGGAAACCACGACAGGGCAATGAGGAGAAGTAAGAATGCCTTTAAATAAGCCCTTTACAAATCTGATTGGTTGAAATCGGCCTTTGACCCCAGAACATGCGCGCACATCTCCCGCGTGATGTCACGCGCACGCCGACGTTGTCATCAACGTGGGCAGACGTGGGGCTATAATTTAGCGTGGATCCGCAGCGGCCGGCATCCATCAACATGTTGCAGGAGTCAGGTACACTGACACATTGCCGCTGAGCGCAGATACCGTAAGGTGATGATGAATATGTTACACAAACATGATTTATTATTTTTAAGATTCAGTCAATCAATATTAAAATCCCCCAAAAAAACAACAGTTCATTTTTTGGTTATGAGCTACAGTTTTACAATGGAGTTGGGCTATGGAGAGCTAGGTGGGCAGTAGATTCCAGCAACAAGGATAGTTTTACTAAAAGAGATCGCAATTGTGCCAGAAAGGGCATTAGTGCAACCACCAGCAATTCAATGCATAGAGAGATATACATGGGACTCAGACATACCTCTATGTTCATGGATGGATGGCCCTGGTACTTTGAGACATCTGCATTTACACAGTCAGTTCTGGGCTCAGACTGTTTGTTGTGGTGACGCTAGTCCATCTGAGCCCCGGTCGGTGAATCGAATAAAGAATCTCTTCCTTCCTGAAGAAACCTGTGTCCATCTCTCTGTGATTGGCTTCCGTCAGTTTCCCCGGTATCAGTGTAACAGGTGATTTTAAATACTTTGGAATTGTTGATGTAGTTGACACCAGAAGGTGACCCAGCATAATTATTTTAAAATGCAGTAAATTCGCATGGAGTTTTTTTAACCCCTTAAGGACTAAACTTCTGGAATAAAAGGGAATCATGACATGTCACACATGTCATGTGTCCTTAAGGGGTTAAATAGACATAGACTTGGAGATAAAGCCACGTTGAATTCTGTAATACTATTGATTAATGGAAGGATATCTTGCCAATATTGGACAATATTAGGGCATGACCAGAAAATATGAGATAAAGTCCCTATTAGGCCACAGCCTCTCCAACATATATTTGTACAACATCTGTGGTACCAAGGTGTAATTTAGAAAGCCTAAATGGAGTTCGGTACCACCTGTATACTAATTTATAATGCGACTCCAGATGATTAACACATTGTGTAATGCCTTTCAGCATGAGAAGGAAGTCATGCCACTCATCTATTGTGTATACCCCACCCAGTTGTCGCGGTTGCCGGCCCGCCACGTGGCACGGCTGTGCCCGACCGGCACAGCCTCGCCGACAGCACGAGCTTACCTGCTCGTCGGCAAGCTGACAACCACTTCCCCGCATCCTCCGGCCGTCGCGCCCGAATCCAAAATGGCACTGACCGCGTGGTCGCGCCTAAACATAGCTCCGCCCCTGAAGTTTATACTGACGTGCGCGTGACGTCACAACGTCAACGCGCACGCACGTTTTGGGGTCAGAGGTCACCCTCTGACCAATCAGACCTTAGAGAGGGATATTTAAATCCTTAGCTCACCCCAGTACCTTGTCCTGTCGTGGTTTCCTGTTCCTTGTTTCCTGAGAGTGCTTTATCTTTGTGAATCTGATTTCCTGGTATCCTGATCTTGGCTTTTCCCTGGTTATTCTGAATTCTGGTTTCCCTGACTTGGCTTGTGTAAACGGTATTGTGTATTTTCTGGCTTCCTTGACCTCGGCTTTCCCTTTGACCATTCTCTGTCTCTAGCGTATTAGTCCGGCCATTCTAAGGTCCGGTTTACGCTCTGTCCTTTTATTTTCCTTTTCTTGCCTATGTATATATTTACAAAGTTTCTGCGTGCTGGACCACACTAGTAGTAGTGACACCAGTTCACTCTCCCATTTCAACATATAGTCCAACTTGGGATCTATTTTACCTGTAAAAAAAAAAACAGAGAGAGATGGTATGTTTCCAGTCAGGGTCCGACAAATAGACTTTTTCTAATTTTGACATTTCCAATTTCTTCTCATTCGGACCCCGGTCGGAAACACCAAAATGTTCTTTAATAGATGTTACCAATCTCTCATGCATGGGGGTATCAAAAATGCTTAGGCCAAATTTCTCTAAGAACATGTTATTGGATTAAAACAAATCATTAATGTGGGAAATCGAATGGGAAAGCCAAAATTCAACATTCAAATCAGGCAAGGCATAACGTAATGCAGTCATGGGCATAGCTCTGGACCATGTGGCATTAGGCTGGATTTCCTTTGATAAAAGATTCCACGCCTTAAGGGTCATTTTAATAGAGGGAAACATCTCTGCCAATCGCGTACGTTGAGAAGGAGGCAGCCACAGTAAGTCTTTAATTAAATAAGGGAGAATTTTATTTGCTTCCATCTCAAGGCACTGGGGATAGACATTATCCAAATTAAATTTGATTCTCATTGCGGCATTGGTCGTGTCATAATATAATAATGGATAGGTATGGCAAACCCATACCTCCACTAATCCTGAGCTTTTGTAAAATGGATCATTTAATCCTACTTGTTTGTTTTGTTCCTAATAAATGCTATAAGGGCAGAGTGAACCTTTTGAAAAAAAAGATAAAAGTACAGAAACAGGGATTGTCCTGAGAAAATATTACATTTTTGGAAGGAGAGTCATCTTAACTGAATGAATCCTACCTAACCAAGACATTTTGGGACTACACCATCTCTCTATATTTTCCCTAAGCTCGGACTAGATCTTACCCAAGTTATACATATGCATCTTAGACATGTTCAAAAAGTATCCAAAGAGCGCAGCATAGAAGGTGTTCGCTCTAGCCTATATTAATAAAACGGCGCATGCCATCAGGTGCCTGACAATTTACAATAAAGCCCACCTGGTCTTTGTCATTCAGGGACAGGATAATTTGATTAAGTCTATTTGCCAGAATCTTTATATATTTTGGTATCATTGTTTATTAATGAGATGGGCCAAAAATTTGACCATTCAATGGGAGCCTTGCTAGGTTTAGGTTATGTCACTATTTGGGCTTTTAAGGCCTCGCCAGGCATTTCTCTTGTGTTCCAATAATTATTAAATACTTGTGTCAAGTGCAGAGTTAAAATGCCAGAGAAAGATCTATAATATGACATTTTGAAACCATCAGGACCCAAAACCTTACCAGTCGGGATCATATTAATAGTGTCAGCAATTTCTGTTGAAGAGATGGGTGAATTTAGTACGTTCAATTTGTCTATTGAAATTTGTTTCAAAGGGACCCTATCCAAAAATTAACATATATTTTTGACAAATTTAAGTTATACAATTCTTTTTCCAATTCTCTTAAATTTTTCAATCTAATTTTCTTCAAATATGAAGCCCTTTGTATAAAGTGTCCTCACAAGACAGCTTTCTGAGCGACCTTCCTAATCTGACCTTTGACGTAATTTTTATGCCCCAAATTCGGTCTACCGAATTCTGCGTTCGGTTCGGCGAACGCCAAATTAGTTAGTTAATTCAAGCGGATACTTAAACATGCTGCACGCAAGCGTGCAGCGTCAGAAGGAATGCTGGCGGGGAACACGGCACCCGGAGCTCAGGCAAGAGGTAAGCAGGCAGGAAGCCTGACATAACTCCCTCCCTGAGGACTGCCAGGAGGGCGGGAAGCAAAAGGCTTCAGAGGAAAAAGAGCATGAAAAGCCCGGATCAAACGTGGAGCATGCACATCAGAAGCAGAGACCCAGGAGCGTTCCTCTGGACCATAACCCTTCCAGTGGACCAAATAGTGTAAGGAACCACGAGAGAACCTCGAGTCAACAAGAGAATGTACCTCATATTCCCCACCAGAATGTGAAGGGACATATGAAATGCATTAGGAATACGCAGGGAAGAAGGCAATTCTAAGGAATAAGAGAACGGGATGATCCTGCACAAAACCTTATAAGGACCAATAAACATAGGTGCCAGTTTCATCGAAGTAACACGCAGACGCATATTCCTCGTAAAAACCCAAACACTATCACCCGGACCATAGCTAGGCGCCACAGCCCAAAGGCAATCACCGAATCTCTTCTGGGATCTAGCCGCATGGGACAAGGCAGAATGGACCTGTTCCCACATCTCCCTTAAGGTGGCACGATAGGCATCCAAAGCAGGTATACCCTTTTCTGAGAACATACCAGGAAGGACGCTAGGCTGAACACCATCTTAAAAGGACCAGTAGAGACATGACAAACCGAATTCCTAGCAGAATCTGCCCATGGGAGAAGACCAGACCAATTGTTGTCATTGGAGTTTATTAATAAAGCAGCGTAAGTACAGTTCCAGGGATTGATTCGCCCTTTCAGCAGCACCGTTGGACAGTGGGTGATAGGAGGAGGAGTAATACCCATCTCTGCACCGAAATTCTTCCAGAACCTGGAGATGAATTGAGGGCTCCTGTCTGAGACTACCAACCGGTATGCCATGTAATCTGAATACTTCTTTGGCAAAGATATTGGCCAGTTGAGCAGCAGAGGGGAGTTTCTTCAAGGGAATAAAGTAGGCCATTTTGGAAAACCTGTCTGTAACCATAAGAATGACTGTATGACCATCAGAGGGAGGAAGATCCACTATAAAATCTATGGAGAGATGCGTCCAAGGCATATTTGGTATAGAAAGAGGCATGAGAAAACCAGCAGGTTTATGCAAGAGAGACTTAGACTTAGCGCAGACCTTGCATGCTTGGATATAATCTTTAATTTCTGCCATAGAAGAAGGCCACCAAAATTGTGTTATGTTTTCATGTTTTTCTATGACTGGATGACCAGCTGTTGTGGAATCATGAAATAAAGTTATCACCACTTCTTTCACTTTCCTTTACATATAACAAACCAACTGGTTTATCGGGGGGGTGCCTGAGTCTGATACTGCTTGATTTTGTCAAGTAGCAGAGAAGAAACAGTAAGATGAGTAGCAGCAATGATATTAGCAGAAGGAACAATGGTTTCAGGAATAGTGGGGGTTTTCTCTAATGGTTCATAGTGCCTAAAGATGGCGTCTGCCTTAACATTACGATAACCAGGGCTATAAGTAATGGAGTACTGAAAACGAGATAAGAATAAGGACCATCTAGCTTGTCTCGAGGATAAACGTTTAGCATCAGCGATATACGAGAGAATTTTGTGATCAGTTATTACCAATATAGGGTAATTAGAACCTTATAAAAAGTGTCTCCATTCTTTGAATGCTAACACTATAGCCAAAAGTTCCCTGTTCTCTATATCGTAATTATTTTCAGAATCCAACAGTTTCTTGGAAAAGAAACAACAAGGGTGAAGAGGTTCTTTACGGGTCTTTCTCTGAAACAAACCCACTCCCACACCAGATTCAGACACGTCTACCTCTAAGATGAAGGGCAATGACGGATCAGGATGGAGTAATACTGGGGCATTGGAAAATGCTTTCTTCAGGGTATTGAAGACACTAAGAGCCCCTGGGTCTCAAACACGGGGATTAGCTCCTTTTTTATTCATCTTAGTTATGGAACTTATCATAGACGAGAAATTCTTTATACATTTTCTATACTAATTTGAGAACCCAATACATCTTTGGACAGCCTTAAGTCTTTGAGGAAGTGGCCAAGACGTTATGGCATCTAATTTAGAAGGATCAATACTGAATCCTTTTTCGGAGATGACATAACTGAGGAACTGAACTGTAGACTGATCAAAGAGACATTTCTCTAGTTTACAGTACAATCTGTGTTGACATAGCCTGTGCAACACCATCCTAACATGTTGATGATGTGTTTTAAGATCTGATAAATGAATGAGTGTAAGACATCACGTAGAACATAATTTATCAGATCTTGAAAGACCGCAGGGGCATTGCATAACCCAAAAAGCATCACCATGTATGCGTAATTATTGCAGCGAGTGTTGAAAGCAGTTTTCCATTCGTCCCCCTTTTTTATCCTCACTAGATTATATGAACCCCTTAGATCAAGTTTTGTGAAATACTTAGACCCTTTTACACGATCATATAACTAAGTTACGAGTGGAATGGGGTAAGCATTATGGACAGTGATCCTCTTTAGACCCATGTAATCAATACAGGGTCTCAAGTCACCCTCTTTCTTAGAGTGGAAAAAGAATCCTGCACCTGCAGGGTGTGAAGATCTCCTAATGAATCCTTTCTTTAAGGATTCCTGTAAATATTCCTACCCACGGTTGCCATGGCAATGATCTGATCTTGCAAAAATGAACTCTAGCTCCGCAGGCTAGAGTTCACTCACCACTAGGACCACCAGGGATTGCAGCAAGGCCTACTCCCTGGAAAAAAAGATACAATGCTTGCTTTTTTTGTAATTAAAACAAATAAATACATATATATTGACATTAATCTGCCTCCCCAAACACACAATCCCTCCAAATATATACACACACACAGCACCCTCTCACACACACACACACACACACACACACACACACACACAGCACCCTTACACACTGTGTTATGGAAGTCGTACCCAAACAGGAAAGAGGAAACCACAAAAGGTGGATCCGAAAGATGTATTACCGAGCCTTAGAATGGCCGGACTTAACATAAATATACAACAAGAAACAGGGTCAAAATAAATCAAGGACAGGAATACTCGAGACAAAGTCGGGTCAGGATACCAGAAATCACAAGTCAAATACGAAGCGAGGTCAGGATACCAGAAATCACAAGTTAAATATGAAGCCGAGGTCAGGATACCAGAAATCACTAGTCAAATACGAAGCCTAGGTCAGGATACCAGAAAACAAAAGTCAAATATGAAGCTGAGGTCAAACACAGGAAATCACAAAGGAATCTCTAGGAGCACTAAATGAGGATCTAACAGAAACAACGATAGGGCAATGAATGGGGGTTAAAATAAGCCTTAAATCGGCTCCTATGTTCTGATAGGTCCACGTCATCACTGCAATCCAAAACAGATAAGGATCGCAATGATGACATGGTCACTTTAAGAGTGGGCGTGACGTCACGTCCACATCTATATATAGACGTCCTGCCATGTGGCCACGTAGTTCAGTCAGAAGGCGCAGCAGGAGGAGGTTTGCAAGGATCGAGGGAGGTGAGTCTCGGAACGTGCGGCAGGAGGGGGTCTGCGCGACTCAGCGAAGGTAAGTAATGCTACACACTGCACTTATCAATCACACACACAGTTTCCTCACACACACACACACAACACCCTCACACACACTGCATCTCTCACTCACACAGCTCCCTTACACACACTGCCCCCTTACACACACACACTGCACATTCACACACACATCCCCCTTACACAAACAGCACCGCCCCGCACACACACAGCACCCCTCTCACACACTCACTGCACTCCCCACACTCACAGCTTCCCTCACACACTGCACCTCTGTCACACACACTGCAACCCTCACACAAACTGCACCCCTCACACATACGCACTACATCCCTCACACACACACACAGCACCCCCAACACACTGCACCACTCACAAACACATACAATACTTCCAAACATATTTATATATATATAGGTATACATACACTACAGCACCCCTCACACACACACACACACTGCACCCCTCACACACACAATGCACCCATAAACACATTTCAGACACATTTCAGACACACACTAGATCCCTTACCAAACTATGGATCATCTACACACATACACACACAAATCCCTATGTAAACTCTGAATCCTCTACACACACAAACACACACATACACTAGATCTCCTATACACACTCTGGGTCACACACTAGACACCTACACACACTACATTCCTGACATATGCACAGGGCCGGTGCAAGGATTTTTGCCGCCCTACGCTGTAGTGCTTCTGGTGACTATAGTATCCATTTAATGTGAGGTAAATTAGAGATTAGTGCCCAGGGCCGGCGCCACCTGTAAGGCGACCTAGGCAGCCGCCTAGGGCGCAACTTACCAGGGGGCGCCGGATCCCGGTCCCCGCTGCGCCTCCTCATGCTGCGCCGCCTGAGCGCTTTAGCAAGCCCCAGGCGGCGCAGCACTGCTGCATGGAGGGCGGCCGGGTTTATGACCGGCAGGAGGGAAGCGCAGAGCGCTCCCTCCTGCTGGTCTCTCCATGTAGCGTGGCCGGGCGGCGCGGAACGCGGGACAGGAACCTTTGTTTCCTGTACCCGGCCGCCGGCGGAATGACAGGAAATGCTCACAGTGAGCATTTCCTGTCATTCCGCCGGCGGCTGGGTACAGGAAACAAAGGTTCCTGTCCCGCGTTCCGCGCCGCCCGGCCACGCTACATGGGCAGGTGGGGAGGGTAAGGACCACTAAGGGGGGGGGGTTTAAGGACCACTAAGGAGGGGGAGAGGGGGGGTTTAAGGACCACTAAGGGAGGGGGGGTTAAGGACCACTAAGAGGGGGGGGGTTAAGGACCACTAAGGGGGGGGGGTATAAGGACCACTAAGGGGGGGGGGGTATAAGGACCACTAAGGGAGGGGGGGTTTAAGGACCACTAAGGGAGGGGGGGTTAAGGACCACTAAGGGGGGGGTATAAGGACCACTAAGGGAGGGGGGGTATAAGGACCACTAAGGGGGGGGGGGTATAAGGACCACTAAGGGAGGGGGGGTTTAAGGACCACTAAGGGAGGGGGGGTTTAAGGACCACTAAGGGAGGGGGGGTATAAGGACCACTAAGGGAGGGGGGGTATAAGGACCACTAAGGGAGGGGGGGTATAAGGACCACTAAGGGAGGGGGGGTATAAGGACCACTGAGGGAGGGGGGGGTATAAGGACCACTAAGGGTGGGGGGTATAAGGACCACTAAGGGTGGGGGGTATAAGGACCACTAAGGGGGGGAGGGGGGTATAAGGACCACTAAGGGCGGGGGGGGTATAAGGACCACTAAGGGAGGGGGGGGTATAAGGACCACTAAGTGTCGGGGGGGTATAAGGACCACTAAGGGTGGGGGGTATAAGGACCACTAAGGGGGGGGGAGGGGGGATAAGGACCACTATGGGAGGGGGGATAAGGAGCACTATGGGGGGGATAAGGAGCACTATGGGAGGGAGGGGGGATAAGGACCACTATGGGAGGGAGGGGGGGATAAGGACCACTATGGGAGGGGGGGGGATAAGAACCACTATGGGAGGAGGGGGGATAAGGACCACAATGGGAGGTTGGGGGGGATAAGGACCACTAGGGGAGGGGGGGTAAGGACCACTAGGGGAGGGGGGATAAGGACCACTAAGGGGGGGAAGGACCACCAAAGGGGGGTAAGGAGGAAGGACTACTAAGGAGAGGGGAGGAGGGTGATTACCACTAAGGGGGTGGGGGGAGTAGGGGAAGGTCTACTAAGGGGTTTGGGAGAGGGAGGACCACTAAGGGGTTTGGGAGAGGGAGGACCACTAAGGGGGGAGGGGGGAGTGAGAAGACCACCAAGGGGGACTGCAGAGGGACAGGGGGCCAAGGGAGAGCACTAAGTGACAGAAGGGGAGAACACGGAGGGACAGAAGGGAAGGGGAAATCAATAATTGAGGGGAGAGCACTATGAATTTTTTTTAAAAAAAAGAAAGCTGTTCCCATCTCAGTCCCTATCCTACCCCACAAACCTTCTCTTTTACACTACACACATACACAATGCATCCCCCCCCCACCAGGGCCGGTGCTAGGATTTTTGACTACACAGGCGAAGATGCATTTTGACGCCCCACCCCACGCCTCCCCCCAAAAAATAAACAATGCATCTTAACCTCTGTGTCTCGTAGCCCCCTTTTGAATTTCTTACCCCCATTAGTGTTGCATATCCAACCTCTTCAATGTCTTACCCCTTTGGCCCCTTTAGTGTGTCTCCTACAACCCCTCTTCTGTATTTCTTACTTCCCCGCCAGCCCCTTTCTGTCTCTTTCTTCCCCCCAGTCCCTATCTATCTCTCTTTTTCTCCCACATAGACATGGATACAGGCAAAAATACATACATGCACAAATACACAAACATACAGACACACAACCATACAACCACACAGACATAATTATTCAGGCACACAGTCACAAAGATATACAGACACACAGTCCTAAAAGTCACACAATCAAACAAACACAGTCATACAATCTACACATACAGGTACATTGTCATGCAAACACAGACATACATTCATACAGACACAGGCACACACAGAAATACAGACACAGACATAAAGAAACAGAGAGGCATATAGAGACATACATACACAATGATACAGAAAGACATACACACACACACTGACAGACAGACATATACACACACACACTGAGACATATACACACACACACTGACAGACTGATATACACACACACTGACAGACATATACACACACACACTGACAGACAGACATATACACACACTGACAGACAGACATATACACACACACTGACAGACAGACACATACACACACACACAGACAGACATACACTGACAGACAGACATACACACAGACAGACATACACACACACTGACAGACAGACAGACATACACTGACATACAGACACACACACACACTGACAGACAGACATACACACACACAAACTGAAAGACAGACATACACACACACACACTGACAGACAGACAGACATACACTGACAGACAGACAGACACACACACACTGACAGACAGACAGACATACACACACACTGACAGACATACACACAAACACACACACACTGACAGACAAACATACACACACACTGACAGACAGATACACACACACACACACTGACAGACAGATACACACACACACACACACACTGACAGACAGACAGACACACACACTCTGACAGACTGACAGACATACACACACTGACAGACAGACAGACATACACACACTGACAGACAGGTTCAGGAGGGTGGCTTACCTGAGATCCAAAGTGCTGCCTGAGGTAGTTGGGAGTTGGAGGAGCTGGTCCTGCCCAGCCCCCCTCCTCTCTGCCTCCTCTCTGCTCCCATGCTGACGTAGGGGGCCGGCGGTAGCTCTGCCCCTGCTGGGCGCCAGCCGCGCTGTGTGCTACAGAGGGAGCAGGGATATGACGTGTTCATATCCCCGCCCCCTCCACACAGTCCGCGGCACTGCCGGCTTGCGCTCGGCCACGCTACAAGAAGTGACCGGCAGGAGAGGGGAGCTGTGCGCTTCCCAACCTCCTGTCGGTCACCCGGACTTTTGCGCCCCCCGGGCCGGTGCGCCCTAAGGCGGCCGCCTGAGCCGCCTTATGGACGCGCCGGCCCTGCCCCCCACACACACACACAGAAACATACAATGCATTCCTACTCACACACAGACACACCCGAAACACACAATTCATCCCTTACGTTCTCTTACATAATTAATGCACCCCTTACAGACACACACTGCATTCAATTACATACACAGAAACAAACCTTGCACCCCTTACACACACACACCCACCCAGAAACATACAATGCATTCCTTACACGCAAACACACACTACATCCCCTATAAACACACTACATCCCTTACACAAATTGCACACATAAAACATCCCCAGCCATGTAGGTGGATTTATGGGTGGGCATTGTAGGCGTATGCCCCCTGGGGGCCCAGACCTTGAGCTGTGTAAGGGGCCCTAAAAAATGGAGCTGCTTCCTGTTCGTTAATTGTTGTGAGCACTGTTAAAAACAGTCTCCAGAGAGCCTCTTCTACACCAAACCTGTGGAGCCAGACTGAGCCCATCATCAGCCTCTTGTCCTCATCTGGTGGTAAGTAGGCAATCCAATATATTATTAGTGGCACTAATCTCTAATTTACCTCACATTAAATGGATACTATAGTCACCAGAAGCACTACAGCATAATGTAGTGGTTCTGGTGTCTATAGCCTGTGCCTGTAGGCTTTTTAATGTAAACACACTGTCTTTTCAGATAAGACACTTTGTGAAGACTGGTGTTGGCCCATATGGCAGAGCATATGGGCGGGGCATTGTGATGTCACATGGTGGGCTGGACATATGGGGGGGCGGCAAAAAATGTTTTGCCTAGGGCGGCAAAAATCCTTGCACCGGCCCTGTTAGTGCCACTAATAATATATTGGATTGCCTACTTACCACCAGATGAGGACAAGAGGCTGATGATGGGCTCAGTATGGCTCCACAGGTCTGGTGTAGAAGAGGCTCTCTGGAGACTGTTTGTAAGAGTGTTCACAACAATTAATGAACAGGAAGCAGCTCCATTTCTTGGGGCCCCTTACACAGCTCAAGGTCTGGGCCCCCAGGACTTGACTGTGAGTATGCCTACAATGCCCACCCATAAATCCACCTACATGGCCCACCCATGAGTTCTCTCACAGGGAGTGGAGTGTATGTGTGTAGGGGATGTGTTATGTGTTATTGTAGAGGATGTAATGTGTGTGTGTTCTTATAGAATGTAGTGTATAGGGATACCAATTTGTGTAAGGGATGTAGTGTGTGTATAGGGGATGCAGTGTGTGTTTGCATGTAAGGAATGCATTGTATGTTTCTGTGTGTGTGTGTGTGTGTGTGTGTGTGTGTGTGTGTGTGTGTGTGTGTAAGGGATGCAAGGTGTGTTTCTGTGTATGCAATTGAATGCAGTGTGTGTCTGTAAGGGGTGCATTGAGTGTGTAAGAGATGCATTTTGTTTCTGTGTGTAAGAGAATGTTTGAAGAGAGTGTTTGTGTGAGAGTAAGGGATGCACTGTGTGTTTCGGGTGTGTCTGTGTGTGAGTAGGGATGCATTGTATGTTTGTGTGTGTGTGTGTGTGTGTGTGTGTAGTGTAAAAGAGAGGGTTTGTGGGGTAGGATGGGGACTGAGAGGGGAGCAGCTCTTTATTTTTTTTATTTTTTTCATAGTGCTCTCCCCTCTTGTCAATTATTGATTTCCCCTTCCCTCCTGTCCCTCAGTGCTCTCCCTTGGCTCCCCTTGGACCCCTAGTGGTCCTCCCTCTCCCAAACCCCTTAGTGGTCCTTGCCCTCCCCCCCCCCCTAGTGGTCCTTCCCCTTTCCTCCCTCTCAGTGATCTTTACCTTCTTTCCCCCCTCAGTGGTCCTTCCCCTCTTCTCCCCCTTAGTGGTCCTTACCCTCTCCCCCCCTTAGTGGTCCTTACCCTCCTCCCCTCTACCTAGTGGTTCTCCCTCCTTAGTGGTTCTTCCCCTCCTTCCCCCCCCCTTTGGTGGTCCTTCCTCTCTTCCCCTCTCCCCCCCCCCCCACCCTTAGTGGTCCTTACCCTCTTCCCCCTCTTAGTGGTCCTTACCCGCTTAGTGGTCCTTACCCTCCTCCCTTCTCCTTAGTGGTTCTTCCACTCCTTTTGTGGTCCCTCCCCTCTCCCCCCCCTTAGTAGACCTTCCCCTTCTCCCACCATCCCCTTAGTGGTAATCTCCCTCCCCTCAGTGGTCATTATCCTCTTCCCCCCCTTAGTGGTCCTTCCTCCTTACCCCCCTTTGGTGGTCCTTCCCCCCCCCATTAGTGGTCTTCCCTCTCCCAAACCCCTTAGTGGACCTTCCCCATCCTCCCTCAGTGGTCCTTACACCCCTCTCTCAGTGGTCCTTACTCCCATCCCCCAGTGTTCCTTACTCCCCCCCCCACTCCCTTAGTGGTCCTTACTCCCGCCCCCTTCCCCAGTAGTCCTTACTCCCCCCCTACCCCTCCCGTGGTCCTTACCCTCCTCTTCCCTTCTGTCTATGTAGCGTGGCCGGGGGCGCTCAATGAGTGAGTACTTCCTGTCAGTCCGCCGGCGGCCGGATACAGGAAACAGACGTTCTGCGCTGCCAGCCACACTACATTGAGCACTCTGCGCTTCCCTTCTGCTGGTCACTCAAATCCAGCCGCCCTCCATACAGCAGTGTTGCCCCGCCGGAGGCTTGCTAAAGCGCTCAGGCGGCGCAGCACGAGGAGCCGCACCAGTGATTCCCGGCGCAGGTCGCCCTGCCTAGGTCGCCTTACAGGTAGCGCCGGCCCTGCATACGCACTCTGAATCCCCTATGCACACATTCGATTTTTTTGTAAGCAAACACATACTACATTCTATAAACAAACACTCTCTACAACCCCTACACACACACTACATCACCTATGCACACATACAAACTACAGCCCATATGCACACACTAGTTACGTCCCCTATACACACTATGCCCCCTATACACACACTTTCTACAGCCCCTAGCCACACAAACATTATAACACAAACACAACACAACTGAAACCGACCTATTTACACAATACCATACCACAATCAGGTCACTCTACACACGCAATCCCACAAGCATGCTCCAAACACATGCACAATACTCTTTCCTGGCCTTTTTATCTCCTGGTATATCATTTATGGAGACACCAGAGACAATTTGCAAGCAAACACTGCTCTGTGCAGTAAAATACAGCGCCTTTTTCTCATGCTAGAGCTGTTCAGCAGAGCTCTGCGCATGGTCTGCCATGGAAGAGCATTGACCCAACATGCGTACTTTGACTGGCCTTTTCCCCTTCTCAGTGGGACACTGTGATTAGAAAATGGCCAGGCCGAATTTTTTCCCCAGGCCGGCCCTGTTGAGAAGTGTTGGGAGTGTAAAGTGAATTTTACATTTAAGGCCAAAAAAACTGGAACATTTTTTAGGTCAGCTGTTTGCAGTGAAGCTATTTTAGCCATATGGTTCAAAATTCACGCTGAATTCACTTTCAATTCTCAGCAATTGCCACTTTAGTGAATAACCCTGTGTGTGAAGCTTTTAATAAAGGCAGGTTCTAGATACACGTATTACTGGGCCTTAGAATGGCCGGACTTAACGTAAGAAAGATAATGACAGAGTCAGAAATAGCCAAGGAAAGTCAGGAATATAGAAATACAGATAAACGGTATAACAAGCTGGGTCAGGATACAAGAAATACACAAAGTCAATACAAGCCAAGGTCAATATATCAAGAGAGACTTACTAAGAGCACTAACGTGTATCAAGGCAGAAACTATAATAGGGCAATGAACCAGATTCCAAATTAACTTCATACAGGCTAACACACTTTCTGATTGGTCCACTCATCTCTGCGAATCCAAATTATTAAATAGGGGGTCGCCTAGAAGATGTGGTCACTTTCAGAGCGGGGGTGACATCAAATAGTTTAAACACATAAAAGACACACGATTCAAGCAGGCAGCATCTAAGATTCTACAGGGAGGAAAACGGCAACGTGGATTTCTGCCTACGTGAACCAGCAGAAGGAGCTGTTCGCCGGGCTGAATGAAGGTATAAAGTATTCCCTGTTTATGGCCCCACTACAAGGGGAGCCGCATGGGCCCCTCGGGAACCGGTAAGTTTGAGCTATTTTCAATTAAAGATTTTTTCTCAGTTGAGCTATTCTCAACTAAAGAGTTTACTTTAAATAGCTCTTCCACATGTCATTTTAACATGGGGAAGATTAAGTATAATTTAACCAATTGAATTCTATGCTCTG
Organism: Pelobates fuscus; assembly: GCF_036172605.1. Lineage (NCBI taxonomy): Eukaryota > Metazoa > Chordata > Amphibia > Anura > Pelobatidae > Pelobates > Pelobates fuscus. The sequence goes on along the minus strand of NC_086318.1, from coordinate 322,311,649 downwards.
CAAATTAAAGGGACACTATAGTCACCAGAACGACTAAAGCTTTAAGGGACACTATAGTAACCTGAACAACTTTAGCTTAATGAAGCAGTTTTGGTGTATAGAACATGCCCCTGCAGCCTCACTGCTCAATCCTCTGCCATTTAGGAGGTAAATCCCTTTGTTTATGAACCCTAGTCACACCTCCCTGCATGTGACTTGCACAGCCTTCCATAAACACTTCCTGTAAAGAGAGCCCTATTAAGGCTTTCTTTATTGCAAGTTCTGTTTAATTAAGATTTTCTTACCCCCTGCTATGTTAATAGCTTGCTAGACCCTGCAAGAGCCTCCTGTATGTGATTAAAGTTCAATTTAGAGATTGAGATACAATTATTTAAGGTAAATTACATCTGCTTGAAAGTGAAACCAGTTTTTTTTCATGCAGGTTCTGTCAATCATAGCCAGGGGAGGTGTGGCTAGGGCTGCATAAACAGAAACAAAGTGATTTAACTCCTAAATGACAGTGAATTGAGCAGTGAAATTGCAGGGGAATGATCTATACACTAAAACTGCTTTATTTAGCTAAAGTAATTTAGGTGACTATAGTGTTCCTTTAATGTAGTTGTTCTGGTGAGTATAAAAGCTCCCTTCAGGCATTATCATGTAAACTCTGCTTTTTTAGAGAAAAGGCAGTGTTTACATTGCCCCTAGGGACACCTCCAAGTGGCAACTCCTTAGATGGCCACTGGAAGTGCTTCCTGGCTCAGGGCTGCACAGTAAGCAGCCCTGCCGTTCAGCATCCTCACACTTTGCAAGGAGATGCTGAATTTTCCTCATAGGAGATACATTGATTCAATGCATCTCTATGAGGAGGTCCTGACTGGCCAAAACTGTCCCGCCCCTGTGCCAATTTTAGCCAATCCAATGCTTTCCCTATGGGGCCGGAGCAAGAGTAGGCTAACCCGCACGCCACTGGAAATAAGGTGAGTTTTAAACTTTTATAGGGGGGCAAGCCACCTAAATGGTGGGTTTGGCACTTGAGGGTCAGGAATACATGTTTGTGTTCCTGACCCTATAGTGATCCTTTAAAGCATTCCTATAGGAAAGCACTGAGTCAATGTTCTCCTATGCAGAATTTGTAGACGTTAGATGTCCTCATGCAAAGCATGAGGACGTCCAATGTAGTTGCACAGAGTTAAACTCCGTTAGGGGTCAGCAAATGCCTCTAGTGGCTGTCTGGAAAACAACCACTTAAGTTGCACTTAACCCCTTAATGACTAAACTTCTGGAATAAAAGGGAATCATGACATGCCACACATGTCATGTGTCCTTAAGGGGTTAAAGGGACACTCCAGGCACCCAAACCACTTCTGCCCATTGGAGTGGTCTGGGTGCCCACTCCCACTACCCTTAGCCCTGCAAGTGTAATTATTGCAGTTTTTTATAAACTGAAATAATTACATTGCAGGGTTAACTCCACCTCTAGTGGCTGTCTACTAGACAGCCACTAGAGGGAACTTCCTGATTTATAGCAAAGATTTTCTTTGCTAGAGCGTCGCTGGAGGTCCTCACGTTGTGTGAGGACCTCCAGCGTCGCTCATTTCCCCATAGGAAAGCATTGCAAATCTTTTTCAATGCTTTCCTATGGGGAGCGCTAATGCGCATGAGCGGCATTGCCGCGCATGCACATTAGGTCTCTTCGGCCGGTAGGCGGGATCAGTCTCGCCCACCGGCCAACAGAGTCAGTAGGAGGAGCAGCAACGAGGGATATCGTCGCTGCCTCAGGTAAGTGACTAAAGGGGTTTTCATCCCTTCAGCAACTGGGGATTGGGGGGTGGGAGGGAGAGGGAACCTGCAGTGCCAGGAAAACTGATTGTTTTCCTGGCACTGGAGTTTTCCTTTAACACTGCAATGCAAACATTGCAACCTCTCTGAGATAAGGGGACCATAGCTCTTCACAAAGAAAATGGTATATAATCAAGACACCTTTGATTAAATTTTAACTGCAAAATTCTATGCGAACTTGTATTTGAAAAAGGTCAACTTTCAAACCATATGCTCTGATCTCAATACAATTTAGAAGTAAGAAAGTGTAAGACAATTTTACTAGAATTAAATGTTTATATTTTATAGGTACCCAGTTTGGGCTCAGTTGAAAACCTTTAACTAGGGCAGTACAGTGACTGTGAGATCATGGCTGATGATGCAACAGAACTGTAGGATGAGCAGTGTGTAAGGCACGAGCTATACCTGGCACTCAGTTATTGCATTCAACTTATAATGAAGTTGCTCAGGTGTTTTGTTCTGATATTGTTGGTGCTATGGGAAATTGGAGCAAGGCCTATTTCTGTACATAGAAGTGAAATCCTTAAGGATGTTGGAAAGGAGGAAGACATATCAGAAGATGATGGAGAAACTGTTCGCGAGGATCGCTCAATTAGAACAGCAGTTACAAAGACCTTAAAATGGATTACCATGGGAGCTGTGATGCTTATTGGCTGCGTGTGTTTCTTAATTTACTGTGTTCGGAGCTTCGTACACAGATACGGAGATAAAATCCCAGCTGACCAACTTATGAATGCATCCGGCCAGCAGTCAATGGGTGGTGATTTCTAGAGATTGCGATGAGGGATAACATCTGGGTAAATTAAATTATCTGTACTTAATTTCAAAGTTCGACAATTTCCAACAAGATGTCGTTATTAAAATGTTTACATTTTACGTTTTCACTGCTATGTATTATTTAATTTATTCTATTACTGTTTGAGAAACCAATTTGTATTAATATATTGTTAAGATACCTATGGCTTTCTGTGTAACTTTATGGAAATGAGAGAATAGATGGATTTATAGTGGTGTGCAATTAAACTGGAAAATATGAATTCCTAAATTCATTGAATTCAATCATTCCAAAAAAATATATATAAAAACAAAACAAAAACCTCAATAAATGTGAGAATTTGGAAGTACATTCATTTGGCCATATATTCAGATCATGAGTTACCTGGCACACGTCATGCTTACAATTAACTCTCCACGCAGGGCCCGATTTATGTCAGGTGCCTGTAGTTCCCCCAATACAAGGCAGACAAAATGCAATGTATTTAACTGGACATGAAGGCATCAAAAAGAAAAAAAAATCTAAAAAACATATTCAAATCTGACAACTGCATAAGTATTTATGTGTATATTTGCATATTCGTATGATGTATTTAAATATGTGGATATAGTGAATGTATGCAGCTGTGTAAATGCATGCAGGGTTAAAATAATGTTAGAAGTGGGTAAGAGGGGTGTTAAGATTATATGGCGATTAATGTCTGAATGTTTAGTGTTGAAAAAATGTAAAGCTTCAGAGGGGTTATAGCTATGGTATAATGGATGTTTAGAATTATGTGGTTTAGAGTTTGAGTGGGGTTAAATTAAAGGGACACTCAAGACCCCAAAAGCACTTTAGCTTTCTGAAAAGCTTTAGGTGTGAAGACTGTGTCCTATTTTTTTATTTTGGGAAAAAGTGCAGATTTCAATAGAAATTTACACTTTTATAAATAAACCTGGTTACTCCCCCAGGCTTTTCAAGCAGACAACAGGTCATGTTAATTCCTGGTTTGGTTAGCTTATTTGCACTGGACTCAAAAGGCAGCACTTACCCAAAGCATCTGCCTAGCAAAGGCTGCTCATTGCGCTGCATTGGGAAGTATGTGATTGAACAGTCAATTAAAGTGTGAGCGGGTTTAGAAGGGGAGGGCTTGCAAAGGCTGCAGACAAGAGAACTGCGGTTTTTGCAAGTTGTTTTTAGATCCAATAAAAAAAGGCATAATTAAATGCATGAATGTTTTAATTTGGGGTACATCTACTAAACATTGATTTGTATTTATTTTGTATTGGGCAGTGGAGTGTCCCTTTAAGTATTGGGGTACATATTGTTTTTAATTTTTAAGAGGCATTAAACCTAGGGTTAAGACTTTGATTAAGGAAAGTGCTTGCATAGGTTTTGGAAGGGGTTAAATGTAGGATTAGGGAAAAATGGGTGGTTAGCAGCAGGGCCGGTGCAAGGATTTTTGGCTACACAGGCGAAGATGCATTTTGCTGCTCTCCTGCCCCCTGCCCCCCTCCCCCAAAATTTTTTTTCCCAATTGTGCTCTTTACACCATCCTTGTGTGTCTCTCTTACTCCCCCCCAGTCCATGTGTGTCTTTTTCTACTCCCAGCACCTTTGTGTATCTTTTCTACTGTAGCAGCTTTGTGAGTCTTTATCCCCCAGCCTCTCTGTGTGTCTCTTCCCCCAGACCTTTTGTGTGTTTCTTTCTTTCCTTCCCCAGCCCCTCAGTGTGCCTCTTCCCCCCAGCCCATGTGTGTGTCTTGTTCCCCTTCCCCAATGTGTCTCTTCCCAGCACCTTTATGTTTATCTTTCTCCTCTTCTCCTGTCCCTTTTGTGTGCCTCTTCCCCCCCAGCCCTTTTTGTGTACCTCTTTCTCCTGTTCCCCAGCCCCTCTGGGTGTCTGCCCACCCAACCCCTGTCTATTTATTTTGCCCTGTTTGTTCCTGCATCCCTCAGCATCTCTGTGTCTTTTTCCCCTTCCCTAGACCCTCTGTGTGTCTCTTTGCCGAGCCCCCCCTGCCCCCCAGCCTCTCTGTGTGTAATTTTCTCACCTAAGCCCCTCTTTTTCTCCCCCCCACCGCTCCCTTTGTGGTCTCTTCCCCCTCCACCTGTGTCTGCTCACCTTTCTGTGTAGTGTGGCAGACCACAATAATGGATCTTCTGTATTCTGTCTGACAAGCTATTAGCGAGCACTTTCTGTCAGACAGGGTAGAGGATCCATGCTACATGAAGTGAGTGGCAGGAGGGGGAGCACTGTGTTGTAAGCTCTCCTCCTGACAGCAACCCTGGCCTTGCGCCCCCTCTCTGGGCCGCTTCACCTTTGCTACCTTATGGTTGTGCAAGCCCTGGTGGCTAGAGCAAAGGCATATAGAGTTTGAAGTATTCATGCTACAATTATTGATAGCAGTACTGCAGGAGCTGTTAGCAAACAGATATGAAAAGATCCCTCCCTCTTCCTGTCCAGCATTATACACAGGCCATGAAGGAGCTGGGACAGCACTGAGTTTTACAACCTCTATAACTGTTCCTGCAGTTCTACTGTTAAGTATAGGGGGCTGAACAGACTACAGGAGACACTGGCCAAGGCTCCTGGTACTTATTTCCCATCACTAACACACCTAAAACCCAAAGAGGCATGTTATACGTGCTGTAAATAAGCGCCTGTAGGCCAGAGCATACTCTGCGTAATTGGAAATCCGACCCTGACTGAAATTTAAATCAAAGGACTGAGCACTGATCAGAAGAGGCAGAAGAGTAATACCATGTTAAATAAAATCAGGGTAAAGGGACACAAACGTATTCCTGACAATATAGTTGTAAAACCACTGTAGCGGATTGGTACCGGGCTGTCCCACGACATGTATGAGAATAAGTGTATTTGGTCATATGGCTGGTTTAATGTGTATGTACATGTATAGAAAGCATGGTATCCGGGTATAATGACAGTTAAATGTATGTAAAGAATTGTATTCCTCTAGTTGTTCGGTAGAATCATTCAAAATAAAACAAGGGAATGAAACTACCGAACAACCAGACCACCCAGGAATGAGTGTGCCTCCAATTACCGTTTGCAACAATGTTGCAAACAGGTAATTGGCAATCAGTGCAGTGTGGTCTTTGTCCTCTGGGTGGCCGCCATTCGGGAAACAAACACGTGGCGGCGGCCATCTTAAACTACCGAGCAGCGGTGTTTTGCCGTCGAGTGTCTGGAACTAAAATCGGACACTTGACTAGGCAAACACCGCTGAGACCTCCATACTTCCAGAAATTCGTATGGAAACTACCGAATGACCCGCCGTTCGGTAGAAAGAGCCCCATAAACAAGGGAATTCATTCAAACCCTCTCCAGGCTCTATAACACAGGCAATTCGCCTGTTTTCATTCCCTTGTTTGTGACCGACCGCAGGGCCAAAATGCATGGAACTGTTTTCGGATACTTTACCCATGCGGTCGGTCAAATCTTTGGAACCCCATATCTCACGAACCATTCATCCGAATGGGCTAATTTTTAAGTATGTTGGTCCCCCAGAATAGAGCTATCTGGGGATGTTGGATTTGTGGATGTACCCCAAGTATTTAGGGTACATCCAAAACTCGGGGAAAACTGTGTACACAATAAGGGGATTATGATGCTAGAGGAGGGGAGGAGATCTGTGGGAGGTTACTACTTAGAGATTGGATAATGTCTTAAGTGTTAGAACCTCCTCCCTTGCATGGGAGAGGGCTTTATAAGGAACTGTGGAATAAAGCTTGTCAGACTACTCCTGAAACTGTGTGTCGTCCAGTTATTGGGATTGCGATGGGGATACTGCTGTATTACTTTACCTGCTGGAAACCTTGCCTGTGGACTTAACATCACCTTGTTCCTGAGCCTCACTGGGATCTCTAGTGGAGAATAGCTGTGCAAGATCGGCTCTCCGCTACATTGGTTGGCAGCGCTGGGATCCAAACTCACAGAGGAACAAGCGTAAATGGAGTACGGATGGAGATTGATTTTTCTGCGCTAAAACGCTCCACGCTAAAGGACCTCCTAGAGGCAAGGGGTATACAAGCCAGCAATAAGAAGAAAGCAGTACTTGTTACAGAACTCATGGCAGAGTACAGAATGGAGGGCGATTCAGTTCCGGCACAGAGGGAGCCGGGAGGAACACCACAAGGATCGGAATTCCAGAGGCAGGTTCAGTTCAGGCTATCCTTTTATGGGGAAAACCCCCCAACAGAAATTGTTACCAGGACAATGGCCGAGGTACAAGAATTCATCCTAAGGACACAGGCACCAGAACAAAGCTCTGCAATTAATGTGCCACAGGAAGGTAAGCCTAAAATACCATACCAGGCTTTTAAAACATATGTGGAGGCAGAGGAAGATATAGACGCTTTCCTGCAAGACTTTGAAAGACTGTGTGCACTGCATAAAATTAACGCAGAGGACTGGGTACCTATTTTGGCCGGGAAGGTTAACCGGGAGGGCAGCAGAGGCATATCGGACTGTACCTAATGACGAAATAAGGAATTACAGTAAAGTGAAAGAAATTATACTCGCCAGGTATGCTATAACACCCGAGGCATACCGGCGGAGGTTCCGGGATCTAAAGAAAACAGAGAAGGACTCGCACGCAGAGTGGGCATGCCGATTACAGGGGGCAGCGCTCGGGTGGGTGCAAGCTAGCAAGGCACGTTCTATGGAGGATGTAATACAAATGTTGCTGATGGAGCAGTTCTATGAGGGAGTAACCAATGAGGTCCAGGAATGGGTAAGGGACAGAAACCCTACTTCCCTTACCGAGGCGGCTAGGAAAGCGGATGACTACCTGGATGCACGCAGGTCACAAAAACCTGCAGCTCCAAAAGCAACCTTTAAAACATTCGGGGGAAACAACTACACCCCAGCTCCACCGAGACCGCTACCACCACCTCCACCACCCGCTGCACAGCCCCGGTTCCGACAACCCACCGCTGGCCCCTGTCATCACTGCCAGAAGTGGGGACATTATAAAAGGGAATGCCCACAGCTACGGGACCGTTCCACCTGGATTCGTCCAGGCCCACCTCCACCCAGGGCGGCCGCAGCCCACCACTACCAGGACCTAGTCACCACCCCATATGGTTCCGCAGTCCCCATTACTACCGTGGAACAATGGGAGGTACTGCACGAGGCAGATCCGGTCCAGGCCAATGTGGATAATCTACGGCACCATCGACAGACGGTATATCTGAATGGTACAGCAGTCCGGGGATTACGAGATTCGGGAGCCACCATCACTTTGGTACAGAGCCACCTGATTTCAGATCAGGCAAAACTGAACAAAACTGTTGCCGTCCGGGTAGCTGGGGGAGCAGTGTACCGGCTACCTACAGCAAGGGTACATTTACATTGGGGAGCGGGGGCAGGGGAAGTGGAGGTGGGGTTGATGTCACATTTACCGGCGGAGGTTTTATTGGGGAACGATCTGGGGAGGCTCACTTCTGCTTTTGAGCCCCAGTCACCCACCACAGGAGAGGTCAACCCTGTAGTCACCCGACAACAGGCCCGCACCCAGGACCACAACACACTGCCAGAGGTCCAGGTAAGCAACCCTACCCCCCCTCTAGAATGTGTCCCCTGGGCTCCACCTAATGAATTTGTAGCTGAAGTCGCAACAGACCCCACGCTTCAGGTGTATAGGGACAAGGTTGGCACGGGTTCCCCCGGGGCGGAGGGAGAGAAGTTTATCTGGGATAAACAACTTTTATACAGGGAAACAACCAAACAGATTACGGGGTTAGACCCGATAGCGAGGAGACAATTAGTGGTACCACAGCGGTACCGGGCTGAATTACTCCGGATAGCGCATGATATTCCGCTATCCGGACATCAAGGGGTTAGTCGCACCAGGTACAGACTAACCCAGAGTTTCTTCTGGCCAGGGATTAGCCAGGAAGTACGCAGATATTGCACGACTTGCGATACCTGCCAGAGAGTGGGAAAAAGGGGGGATCGCAGGAAGGCTAAACTTCACCCCTTACCCATAATAGAGGAACCTTTTAGCCGAATAGCGGTGGATCTGATAGGCCCCCTCAATAAAGTTAGCCCGTCAGGAAAACTGTATATTTTAACGGTCGTAGATTATGCCACCAGGTATCCAGAAGCAGTGGCTCTGACCAACATCCACGCTGAGACGGTCGCGGATGCCCTCATGCGGATATTCTCCCGGATGGGATTACCCAGGGAGATTATCTCGGATCAGGGTACCCAGTTTACCGCAGAATTCACCCAACACCTCTGGAGGATCTGTGGCATTAAGCCTATTATCAGCGCCCCTTACCACCCCCAGACGAACGGGCTCTGCGAACGATTCAATGGTACCTTGAAGCAGATGCTCCGAACCTTCGCAGAGACCCACAAGGACTGGGAACGATTCCTGCCGCACCTCCTATTTGCATACCGGGAGGTGCCGCAGGAATCCACAGGGTTCTCCCCGTTTGAATTATTGTTTGGAAGGAGGGTCCGAGGCCCATTGGATCTTATTAGAGAGCATTGGGAGGGAGACCGGAGCACAGATGGCACTCCCATCCTACCATATGTGTTGGCCTTTCGGGACCGCCTAGAAGCGTTGACCAAGACGGTACGGGAAAACCTTCAGGAGGCCCAGACCCGCCAGCGTACATGGTATGATCGGGGAGCCAGGGACCGTAGCTTTCAGGTCGGGCAGAAGGTACTAATTTTAAAACCTGTCCGACATGATAAGTTACAGGCCGCCTGGCAGGGCCCATATAAGGTGGTGGAGCAAAGATGCGATACCACCTATATTATCGGCCCCTGCACAGGGACTGGGGGGCGACGCATGCTCCATGTGAACATGCTGAAGCCCTACCACGAGCGTACTGAGGAGGTAACCGCCATCTGTGCCCCTAACACGGAAGAGTTTGACAGCTTACCCCTCCCCGATTTGCTGGGGGATGGGCAGCTGTCCGGAGATTTAGGGGAGGTTACGCTGGGAGATCGGCTGAGCCCACAGGAGCGGATCGAGGTACAGCAACTATTGGAAGAGAAACGCGACACGTTCTCTAATGTACCTGGATACACGCCTCTGGCAACTCACCGGGTCGAGACCCCAGGGCAACTACCCATGCGCCAGACGCCATACCGCATTCCAGAAGCGGTACGGGCAAACATGCGTAAGGAGATCGACGAAATGCTCCAACTGGGGGTGATTGAACCCTCAGACAGTCCTTGGGCATCTCCTGTAGTCCTCGTACCAAAGCGAGACGGTACGACCCGCTTCTGCGTGGACTATAGGAGATTGAACGAGAAGACTGTATCTGACGCCTATCCGATGCCCCGGATAGACGAGTTACTGGACAGAATGGCCAGGGGCCAATACCTCACCACTATTGACTTGTGTAAAGGGTATTGGCAAATCCCCCTGGCCCCAGACGCCATCCCGAAGTCGGCCTTTGTCACCCCATTTGGCTTGTACCAGTTTAAGGTCATGCCATTTGGGATGAAAAACGCCCCAGCCACCTTCCAAAGGATGGTGGATCGACTCCTAGATGGATTCCAGGACTATACATGTGCCTACCTGGACGATATTGCTATTTTTAGCAATACGTGGCAGGAACACTTAGCTCACATCGGAGCTGTACTAGATAGGATAAGGGAAGCAGGTCTGACCTTGAAGCCGGCCAAGTGTAGTATCGGCATGGCTGAGGTACAATACCTGGGACATAGAGTAGGGTGCGGTAAACAAAAACCCGGACCCGCCAAAGTAGAGGCTGTAGCCCAGTGGCCCACCCCTAGGACTAAGACCCAGGTTTTAGCGTTTCTAGGGACAGCAGGGTATTACCGGAAGTTTGTTCCCAATTATAGCGCCCTGGCCAAACCCCTCACTGACCTGACCCGTAAGAACCTTCCCCGCCAAGTAAACTGGACCCCGGAGTGTGAGCAGGCATTCCAACAATTGAAAAATGCACTGATAAATGCCCCTGTCTTGGCAGCTCCCAATCCAACTAAACGTTTTCTTGTTCACACAGACGCTTCTATGTTTGGATTGGGGGCAGTACTGAGTCAAGTCGGGGCCGATGGCGGGGAACATCCAGTGGCTTACATCAGTCGCAAACTGTTACCTCGAGAAGTAAGCTACGCCGCCATCGAAAAGGAATGCCTGGCTGTGGTGTGGGCCCTAAAGAAGCTACAACCCTATTTATATGGACAGCCCTTTTCCTTGCTCACGGATCACAACCCGTTAGTCTGGCTGAACCGGGTGGCTGGAGACAACGCCAGGCTGCTGCGCTGGAGTTTGGCGCTACAGCCTTTTGACTTTAATATCCAGTACCGGCCGGGTAAGCAGAATGGAAATGCTGACGGGTTGTCAAGACAAACTGACTTAGAGAAATGATCCGTGAGCCCCCGGACATCCCCAAGCCGATCCGTGTTGGATCAGACTGTGTATGCCGGCTTGTGGGCAAGGGGGAGCAGTGTAGCGGATTGGTACCGGGCTGTCCCACGACATGTATGAGAATAAATGTATTTGGTCATATGGCTGGTTTAATGTGTATGTACATGTATAGAAAGCATGGTATCCGGGTATAATGACAGTTAAATGTATGTAAAGAATTGTATTCCTCTAGTTGTTCGGTAGAATCATTCAAAATAAAACAAGGGAATGAAACTACCGAACAACCAGACCACCCAGGAATGAGTGTGCCTCCAATTACCGTTTGCAACAATGTTGCAAACAGGTAATTGGCAATCAGTGCAGTGTGGTCTTTGTCCTCTGGGTGGCCGCCATTCGGGAAACAAACACGTGGCGGCGGCCATCTTAAACTACCGAACAGCGGTGTTTTGCCGTCGAGTGTCTGGAACTAAAATCGGACACTTGACTAGGCAAACACCGCTGAGACCTCCATACTTCCAGAAATTCGTATGGAAACTGTCACGACAGTGACCCCTTCACGCAGAGTGCAACCTAACTATAGAACGTATACCGGACCTTAGAATGGCCGGGCTCACGTTAGAGTAGTCAAATGGGATAGCCAGAGGTCAAGGGATAACAGAAGACGGAATAACGATTAACAAGCCAAAGTACAGGGAACCAGAGAGTAGAATAGTCAAATAGAGTAGCCAGAAGTCAAATACCAGGAGAGAATACCAATAAACATAAAGAGCACTATGGGAACCAGCAAGAACCACACTAGGGCGTCTTACTGCTGTCAAGACAGCCCTTTTATAGTGTGGTGTGTTTTGCTTTAAAACCACGCCCCCAAAAGGTCCGGGTGCGTGGTTGCGTCATGATCCTGTCGGCTTCCAGCCGACGGCAGTGGCGCGCATGTGCCGAAGTTAGAAATTGAGCTCTGAGTGAGCGGCCGGCGTCAGAGGTGCCGTGCCGCTCAGTGAAGGAGGATGCTGTACTGCGTGGGTCCGAGGATGACAGGTAAGGTATCGTGACAGTACCCCCCCCACAAGGACCGCCCCCAGGGCGGTTAGAACGCCTCCTTTCAAATAAACGAATCAGGCGGGGGGCGTGCACATCAGAAGCGTCCACCCACGAACGATCCTCAGGTCCATAACCCTTCCAGTCTAAAAGGTATTGAAGTTTACCCCTAGAAAAACGAGAATCCAAAATAGACCTCACCTCATATTCGTTTTGTCCCTCCACAACTTCAGGAAGAGGAGGAGGGGTATTACGAGTAAACCGATTACAAATTAATGGTTTGAGAAGTGAGACATGGAACGAATTCGGTATTTTCATATTAGAGGGCAAACGAAGACTGTAACAAACAGGGTTGATACGCTTGAGAACCTGAAATGGACCAATGAATCTGGGAGCGAATTTCATAGATGGGACCTTAAGTCTAATGTTACGGGTACTTAACCACACTTTATCCCCGATCATGAACGTGGGAGCAGGTTTCCGATGCCTATCCGCATTGGCTTTGTACACACTAGCCCTTTGAGTCAATATTTGTTTAACCCCTAACCAAGTCTCCCTCATGTTCCTAACGGTGTCATCTACACTTGGCACTCCGGTAGAATGAATGGAACTCGGTAAAGTTGTAGGATTAAACCCATAATTAATAAAAAACGGGCTGTGTAAAGTGGATTCATGGATATGATGATTGTGAGCAAATTCTGCCCATGGTAACAGGTCCGCCCAGTCATCTTGATGAACCGAAGTGAAACAACGGATGTATTGTTCCAGGCATTGGTTCATCCTTTCTGTAACCCCATTAGATTGGGGATGATAAGAAGAGGAAAGGTTAAGGTTGATACCTAACTGTCCACAAAATGATTTCCAGAAACGAGAGATAAATTGAGGCCCTCTATCAGAGACAATATCATGGGGTACCCCATGTAAACGGACCACTTCTTTTATAAATATATACGCCAGTTCAGATGATGTAGGTAATTTATAAAGAGGAACCAAATGAGACATCTTGGAGAATCTGTCAATTATCGTTAATACGACAGTGTAGTTCTTAGAAGGGGGTAGGTCTACTACGAAATCCATAGCAATACTTGACCATGGAGTCTCTGGAATAGGTAAGGGCATGAGGAGTCCTATAGGACGACCCTTAGGCGATTTTGTAGTGGAACAAATATTACAAGCAAGGACAAACTCACGCACATCCTTTTTGTAGGAAGGCCACCAGAACCGTTCCGCCAGCAATGATGTGGTTTTATGTATCCCTTGATGCCCTGCCATTTTGGAGTCATGCATGAGGGATAATACTTTATTCCGATAGGTTAATGGCACATATAGTTTTCCTTGAGGAACAGTCAAGGTAGTACGATCTTGGAATGTAGAGATCTCCTCTATTAATCCCGATGAAACTTTTGCAAAGACAGTTGCTACAATACGATTATGAGGGATTAAAGAGGACATAACTTCATTGGAGGAAGTAACAGGTTCATATTGGCGGGATAGAGCATCCGCCTTAGTATTTTTTGACCCTGGCCTGTATGTAACAACATAATTGAAACGATTGAGGTATAAAGACCAACGTACTTGTCTGTCAGACATTTTCTTGGCTTCACTGAAGTAAGAGAGGTTTTTATGATCTGTAAAAATGGTAACAGGGATGGGTGACCCTTCAAGCAAGTATCGCCATTCTTTAAGGGCAGAAATAATTGCCAACAACTCTCTCTCCCCTATATCGTATCTCTTCTCAGTTTCCGTTAATTTTTTTGAAAAAAACCCACAAGGATGCAATGGTTGATCATCCGAAGGTCTTTGAGATAGTATTGCTCCTATCCCTGACTCGGATGCATCTACTTCCAGTATGAAAGGACGAGAAGGATCAGGGTGTCTTAATACTGGTGCTGAGGAAAAGGCTTCTTTCAATAAATCAAAAGCTCTTTTAGCTTCAGTACACCATTCCCTGTGATTTCTTCCCTTCTTAGTCATAGCAGTAATAGGGGCTGTTATTGAAGAGAATCCTTTTATGAATTTTCTATAGTAATTGGCAAACCCCAGGAAGCGTTGGATTGCTTTGAGTCCAACTGGTAAGGGCCATTGCTGAATGGCTTCTAACTTTTTCGGCTCCATTTGGAAACCCGTACTAAAAATGATATATCCCAGGAAATGCACTTCTTCCTTGTGGAACAAACATTTCTCCAATTTACAATAGAGACCATTCTCTAATAACCTTGAAAGAACCAATCTGACATGTTCATAGTGTTCGTTCATGTTTTTAGAATAAATCAGGATATCATCCAAATATACGATTACAAACATTTGTAAAAAGTCTCGCAACACATCATTGATGAAGTCCTGAAAGACTGCTGGGGCGTTGCATAAGCCGAAGGGCATAACTCGATACTCATAATGACCATAACGAGTATTAAAAGCAGTCTTCCATTCATGCCCTTCTTTTATTCTGATTAAATTATATGCTCCCCGCAAATCTAGTTTAGAAAAGACAGTAGCTCCTTTTAACCTGTCAAATAGTTCAGTCACTAAGGGAATAGGATAAGCATTACGGATAGTAATCTTATTCAACCCTCTGTAATCAATACAGGGTCTTAAATCCCCTTCTTTCTTAGATACAAAGAAAAACCCCGCACCCGCGGGCGATGAGGATTTAGTGATAAACCCTTTCTTTAAATTCTCGGCAATGTACTCCTCTAATACTTTATTCTCGGCCATCGACAGGGGATAAACCGTACCTCTGTCAGGATCGGGACAGGGATCCAACACGCAGAGTACAAAGAGTGGAAAGGTACGTATACCGGGCCTTAGAATGGCCGGACTAACGTACCGAGAGTAATAGAGAATAGTCAGAGACAAGCCGAGGTCGAGGGAACGGGAAGACAGATAAGCGAGAGACAAGCCGGGTCAAGGGAGAACAGAGAAGCAGGGTAGTACAACAAGCCGAGTCAAAACCAAATAGAGAAAACTAGAATACCAGAGCACTGAGTGACTAGACAAGCTAGAACCACGACAGGGCAATGAGCTGAAGAGAGAAGTAAGCTTAAATACCCTGGCTCTGGATGGTAATCACGCCTCTGACAAGTACCGATTGGATATCGGACACTTGAGTGACAGGTCGCTCGTGATAGCGTCATGACGTCACGTATTGAGCGTCCTGCTAGAAAAGGACGTGGATTCCTCGCGGCCGGTGTTTAAGTGACTGGATGAACCGCGAGGAACGAAGGAAACAGCTCGCCTGGACGGGCAAACCACCAAATCTCTACCTCCCTTAGAGGTAGAGGCCTCAGGTACCCTGACAGTACCCCCCCTCTCAGATACGCCCACCGGGCGGAAGGAACCGGGGCGAGATGGGAAGCGGAGGTGAAATGCTCTGCGAAGGCGAGACGCATGAACGTCCTCCTGAGGTACCCAACTCCTCTCCTCAGGACCATATCCCCTCCAGTTGACCAGATATTGCAATTTTCCCCTTGAAATTCTGGAATCAATGATGGAGCTGACCTCGTACTCCTCCCGACCCTCCACCTGAACAGGACGAGGAGAGGAAACCTTAGAGGAGAATTTGTTGCAAATAAGAGGTTTCAACAAGGAGACATGAAAAGAGTTAGGAATGCGTAAGGCAGGTGGCAGAGCAAGGCGATACGCAACCGGGTTGATACGAGTGAGAATCCTGTAAGGACCTATGTAGCGAGGAGCAAACTTCATAGATGGGACTTTTAGGCGAATATTCTTAGTACTCAACCATACCCTATCCCCAGGAACAAAAACAGGAGCCGCTCTTCTATGCTTGTCAGCGTGTTTCTTGAACAACGAAGAACTATGTAATAGAATTTGCCGAGTCTGATCCCATAATCTCTTCAGGTTGGCGACATGATCATCAACCGACGGTATCCCCTGAGAAGAGGAAACCGAAGGAAAAATCGAAGGATGAAAGCCATAGTTCATGAAGAAAGGGCTAGAGCGAGTTGAATCACAAACAAGGTTATTGTGTGCGAACTCCGCCCAAGGAATCAGACCGACCCAATCGTCCTGGTGTTCGGAAACAAAGCAACGTAGATACTGTTCGATCTTTTGATTAGTACGTTCAGCAGCTCCGTTAGACTGAGGGTGATAGGCAGAGGAGAAGTTCAATTTGATACCCATTTGAGAACAAAAGGATCTCCAGAAACGTGAGACAAATTGAGAACCTCTATCAGAAACAATCTCCGAAGGAATCCCATGTAGGCGAAAAACCTCTCTCGCAAAAATCTCCGCCAATTCAGGAGAAGTCGGAAGTTTAGGTAATGGTACGAAATGAGCCATCTTAGTAAATCTATCCACTACCGTGAGAATAACAGTATGTCTCTTGGAAGCAGGTAAATCAACGATAAAGTCTATGGACAAACAGGACCAAGGTTTCTCAGGAACGTCCAAGGGGTGTAACAGGCCACATGGAGAAGCATGAGGTAGTTTAGTCTTGGCACAAGTCTCACAAGCTGCGACGAACTCCTCAATATCTTTTCGAAGTGAAGGCCACCAGAAATCCTTGGATATCAGAGAGTATGTCTTGCGAATACCAGGATGACCAGCTATCTTACTTTCGTGAAAACATTGTAAGAGCTCCAGTTGAAGTTCAGGAGGAACAAAGTTTCTTCCCTCAGGAGTGTTTCCGGGAGCTAGATGTTGTGACTTCAAGATCTGGTCAAGTAGCGGAGAATGAATTTTAAGACTGGTATTAGCAATAATATTGCATTTGGGTACAATGGAGGACACAAGTGGTTCAACTGAAGCAGAAGGCTCAAATTGGCGAGATAGCGCATCGGCTTTAGAATTCTTTGAGCCAGGTCTGTAAGTCAGAACGTAATTGAAATGGGTAAGAAACAATGACCAACGAGCCTGCCTGGAGGACAGACGCTTGGCCTCTCCGATATAAGACAAATTTTTGTGGTCTGTTAGAATGGTAACAGGATGTAAAGTACCTTCCAATAAATGTCTCCACTCTTTCAAAGCTTTGATAACCGCTAGTAATTCTCTGTCACCAATGTCATATCTGCTCTCAGTACCGGACAATTTTTTAGAGAAAAATCCACATGGATGTAATGGTTTATCAACACCCAACCTTTGAGATAGGACAGCACCTAAACCAGTCTCTGATGCGTCTACCTCAAGCAGAAAAGGCAGGGAAGTGTCGGGGTGAACTAAAATTGGAGCGGAAGCGAAAAGCTCCTTGAGAGTTTTGAACGCAAGAAGAGCTTCAGTAGTCCAATTCTTAGTATCAGCCCCCTGTTTGGTCATATTAGTGATAGGTGCGATAATTGAAGAATAGCCCTTAATAAAGCGCCTATAATAATTGGAAAAACCAATAAATCTCTGTACGGCTTTAAGACCTTTGGGTAAAGGCCACTCTAGAATGGACTGGAGTTTATCCGGATCCATCTTAAATCCCTCCCCAGAGATCACATAGCCGAGAAAGGTTACCTGGGTTTGATCAAAGCTACATTTCTCCAACTTGCAGTACAAACCATGCTGAAGAAGCTTGTGCAAAACCCTCCTGACTTGCTTGTGATGAGTCTCAATCTCACTAGAATGTATAAGTATATCATCTAGGTATACAATGACGCACTCTTGCTGAAATTCCCTAAGAACCTCATTAATCAGATCTTGGAATACCGCTGGTGCATTGCATAACCCAAAAGGCATAACCGTATATTCATAGTGACCATAGCGAGTATTGAATGCCGTCATCCACTCATGTCCCTGCTGGATTCTCACCAAGTTATATGCCCCTCTGAGGTCTAACTTGGTGAAAATTGTAGAGCCCTTCAAACGATCGAAGAGTTCGGTGATCAAGGGAATCGGGTAGGCATTTTTAATGGTTATCTTATTCAAGCCTCGATAATCAATACAAGGTCTCAAAGAACCATCTTTCTTTTTAACAAAAAAAAATCCAGCCCCGGCAGGGGAGGAGGACCTCCTGATGAATCCCTTGTCTAAATTCTCGTGAATATACTCCTCTAGAACTGAGTTCTCTTTCGTAGATAATGGGTATACATGACCTCTGGGAGGCATGGTACCAGGGAGTAGGTTAATTTTGCAATCAAAGGACCTGTGTGGGGGTAAGGTATCGGCTTTCTTTTTGTCAAATACTGCCTTTAAATCTAGATACTGAGGCGGAATTTGTGTCTCTGTAGGATTGTCAGAGGTAGTCGATGTGTTAGTTAATCCGAGAGGTAAGACCTTCCGCAAGCATTTTTCTTGACAATTCTTTCCCCACGAAACTATCTCCCCTGACTCCCAATTAATAATAGGGTTGTGTCTCCTCAACCAGGAGTACCCCAGGACTATGGAAATAGACGGAGAAGAAATGAGCATTAAGGATATATCCTCTTTATGTAGGATGCCAACAGTTAAGTTAATCGGTATGGTCTCATGGAAAATAACAGGCTCAAGTAACGGTCTACCATCGATGGCCTCAACAGCCAGTGGTGTCTCTTTTAACTGGGATGGGATAGCATGCTTGGCAACAAAACCCTGATCTATAAAGCTCTCAGCAGCTCCAGAATCGATTAGTGCCATAGTCTTTACTACTCCCTTCTCCCACCTCAAAGAAACGGGTAACAGAAGCCTGAACTCTTTGTAGTTGTGAATAGAGGACAAAGTAGAAACACCCAAGGCCTGTCCTCTAGAGAAACTTAGGTGCGAGCGTTTCCCGAACGATTAGGACAATTTAGGCGTAAATGTCCTCTGACTCCACAATACATACATAAACCCTCCCTTCTTCTGTACTGTCTCTCTCTCTCTGTGAGATGAGTACTGCCTATCTGCATAGGTTCAGAAATACGTAAGTCCTCGAACTCAGAATTTTGAAAGGTAGGCGCTAGTTTAAAGGAGGGTCTACGGGTCCTATCTCGAGTGTTCTGCCTCTCTCTTATGCGTTCATCAATACGAGATATAAAAGAAATTAAATCCTCCAAATTCTCAGGGAGTTCTCTAGTAGCGACCTCGTCAAGAATTACATCTGATAACCCATTCAGAAACACATCTATATAAGCCTGTTCGTTCCACTTAACTTCTGCCGCCAAGGACCTGAACTCTAGTGCATAGTCCACAAGTGTTCGATTGTCCTGTCTAAGGCGCAACAGTAATCTAGCTGCATTGACCTTTCTACCAGGAGGGTCAAAAGTTCTTCTAAACGCAGCTACAAAGGCATTATAATTATAGACTAGTGGATTATCATTCTCCCATAAAGGATTGGCCCATCTCAGAGCTTTCTCAATGAGTAAAGTAATAACAAATCCAACCTTCGCTCTATCTGTAGGATAAGAGCGGGGTTGTAATTCGAAATGGATGCTGATCTGGTTCAGAAAACCACGGCACTTCTCCGGTGACCCGCCATAACGTACTGGTGGGGTAATACGGGAAGAAGCACCTACAGTGGCTACCTCTAGACCTGAGACTGCAGGAGAAATAGAAGGAGTACGTGTCTCCTCAGGTGGGTTACTAGCACGAGACAAAAGTGCCTGTAGTGCTAGAGCCATCTGATCCATCCTATGCTCCATGGCGTCAAACCTGGGATCAGAAGAACCAAGCTGACTGTTTGTACCTGCAGGATCCATTGGCCCTGTCGTAATGTCAGGATCGGGACAGGGATCCAACACGCAGAGTACAAAGAGTGGAAAGGTACGTATACCGGGCCTTAGAATGGCCGGACTAACGTACCGAGAGTAATAGAGAATAGTCAGAGACAAGCCGAGGTCGAGGGAACGGGAAGACAGATAAGCGAGAGACAAGCCGGGTCAAGGGAGAACAGAGAAGCAGGGTAGTACAACAAGCCGAGTCAAAACCAAATAGAGAAAACTAGAATACCAGAGCACTGAGTGACTAGACAAGCTAGAACCACGACAGGGCAATGAGCTGAAGAGAGAAGTAAGCTTAAATACCCTGGCTCTGGATGGTAATCACGCCTCTGACAAGTACCGATTGGATATCGGACACTTGAGTGACAGGTCGCTCGTGATAGCGTCATGACGTCACGTATTGAGCGTCCTGCTAGAAAAGGACGTGGATTCCTCGCGGCCGGTGTTTAAGTGACTGGATGAACCGCGAGGAACGAAGGAAACAGCTCGCCTGGACGGGCAAACCACCAAATCTCTACCTCCCTTAGAGGTAGAGGCCTCAGGTACCCTGACAACCTCTTGGAGGCATAGTACCAGGCAACAATTCAATAGGACAATCATAGGGACGATGGGGAGGTAATTTTTCTGCCTCTTTAGGTTCAAAGACATCTTTAAGGTCAATATATTGGTTGGGTATTTGGGTAGTCAATGGTTCCATAGTAGGTATATTGATTAAGCCTACTGGTCCTTATGGATTTTTAGGTTAGACTCCCTCACACCCAATGGCCTAAACGAGGAGATAGAACTTTTTTAGTTTGAGGTCCCTTTTCTATATCTAGTTGGTTCATTGAGGAAAATTATATAGCTATATTATTGAGATGTAACAATAATATAGGGGGCATCTGCACTGCATTCTCTTTGTATGGAGATGTTTTTTTCTCCCCTGACCTAGATTTTTGCTGTCTAATAGAATTTATTATAAATTTCTTTTATATTATGTGTATAGTTTTAATGGAGCTTTATATGTGAATATTAAATCAGATTGTGTGGAAATAATTCGCTAAAAAATTTTTGTTTATATGCTAATGTTAAATCAGATTGTGTGGAACTAATTTGTTAAACTGTTTACCTGTGTGTTAAACTGTCAGTTTAGTGTATGTATCATTAGCACCTGTTCTATGTTTAACAGGTTTCACTGATGTAGCTTGATTACTGACAATTATCCACTCCGGGGTTCACCTGCTGGTTTTATCTTGAGCAGGTATTTAAACCCTGGGTGGTGATCTAGGCACAAGTACTGATCTTGATAAAGTCCCACAGTTTGGGACGAAACGCGTTGATCTGTGGGCTGCTGGCTGTTCCTTTCTTTCCATTTCCCCTGGGTTTGATGTCCTGTCTTCATCTTTGGCTGAATACCGCGGTCTTTTTTGAAAATACCGACCGCGGTTTCTATCTGCTGGTTGCTGTCTGGGCGGTTGCTGTTCCACTCTGCACCTACTTTGTCCATCTTCACGGCTTCACCTCCACTGTGGTCTTTTTTGAAGATCCCGACCGCAGTGTGAGAGAGTTGGAGCTCCCATAACGAGGGTTCATCTGGTTGCTCTTTGATCCGCCCAACATCACCTTTATTCTGCCTACCCAGGGAGGACTTCCGGACAATTACTGGTTTTTTTTTTTCATTTTATATTATTTCACTTAGTATTATTGTTTCTTGTCTCTTGTCTTTTATTTTTATATATCTCATTTATTCATCTTCTGGTTATATCTACCTCAGGTGGGGGCCCACACCGAGGACAGATATATATTTTTTCCCATTTATTATTATTATTGTGTTTTTTGGTATATAATTTGTATCCACCCTACCTTCACTTAGTGATCAGACCTCTATATATATATTCTTTATATTGAGGTTATTCCATCTTTTTGGCCATTCAGTGCAGTTAGTTTGTGGATACAATTTTTTTGCCTTTTTTTATTTATTTTTTTTGTTATTCTGTTTTATGAGATTTTTGTATTTAATTGTCCGGTTAAGGTATAACAGTGGTGATCGGAATTAGTCCTTTGCTGATTTATTTTTTACTTAATTAATAAATTATTTTTGATAATTTTTATACTATTTATCTAGTTTTATAATCTTAAGCGCACACACCCTATTTTCCATTTCTGAGTATATAACTCATCAAGTCGCTAGAGTGGGTGTGTAGCTGCTACTCTTCTTTTTTATTCATTTACTGATTTATTTGTGGTGTTATCACTGCATGTACCGTTTTCTATAAGTTTTTTTGTTCTTTAATAGCGCAGTTGGTGTGGTACCTATTTAGACAGCTTTTAATTGGTGTTTTAATTTAAATAACTATTATGAGCCTGAATAGCATTAATGACAGATTTGAGAGGAGAAAAACCTTTACCCTAGAAAATGATCATGTTTCTGGTGTTACTGGTTGTTCAGATGAGGCTGATATACGCAAATTATTTTATGATTTGGAGAAAAATTTGAAGAATGAAATGAAAGATTGGTGGGACAGTGTCCTTCTAAATAAGTATATAGAAAACAAGTTCATCCCTAGAGGATTGAGGTTTGATAAAAAACCATTCTTTGAAGATAACATTTTATTGGAACAAGAATGGCTGGGAGCACTTGACTCTTGCTCCTTGATATTAATGAATATCCTGGTTAAATATAGGGAATCAAGATTGGTGATTACAGAGAAGAAGATTGATGATCTTCAAAAACAAATTGGCTCTACCCAGAACACGGCTGAGATCTCTAAACTGGATGATGTTATCAATCAACGATTGATTAAATTTGAGAAGGATATAATGCTCCAGAAAAATAAGAAATTTTTAAGGGATAAAAAGGACTATCAGACAGGACAGGTGAGAAGTTGGCAGCGTAAGAAAAGACTCAGGCAATCATTTGGTGACAGGAGGCGTGCGATCTTTAACACCACTGATAGCACCCCGCCAGGTCCCAAAATGGCATTTAATAAACGGTCAGGGGTCAAACAGAAAACCTATGCAGAAGTAGCGAGGAGCAACTCGTGGAGGGAGCACCCCTTACAGCCTGTGTATAGGAAGAGGGCTAATGATGGGAGATTTTATAGCTCTCCACGACCAAATAAGCATACTAAACAGACTAGGTCTGATAACCCTAATTTTATTCCTGTAACTGATGGTTCCCGTTTCACATCTAGGAACCAAGTGACGTCTGAGGCAAGGTTCCCACCTACACAAGAGTTGGGTGCCAGACCTAAGACGTCCCTTAATAGGATGAACAGGGGTAACTCGGAACAAGAGGATTTTTTAGAGATAGCTCCAGCTGGGGCAGCAAAGACCTTTCCATTATTCAAGGCTGCTCTTTCCAAAAAAAGGGGTGCAGTACTAGAGGAAGCAGAGGATGTGGTAGACAGCCCGTCCAAAGTGAGGTGCCTGTAATCAAAGGCATTTTTAATCTATCCTCGCACACCCTTAACCCCGGGGAGATGTCTCTCCTGAATAAAGGGTTGAAATTTTCACCTGATAGACTACCTAAGATATTCGAACTTTTTAAAGATCTTAATTATTTTGTGAGGAAGCTCACGATTCTGAGGTCATTTAATATTAAGCAAACTGTGGGTACCACAGAATGTCCAAGGATGTTCCATAATCCACAAGATAAAATTGTTTTCCATAACCTTTTTTCTCTATTGGAGGAGCAGGATTTGCCATCACTGGAGATGGATGTTATGCGTATCGTTGAAGCTAACATCTCATCGGGGTTGAAGGCCCCCTCTACTTTCTATCCACAGGCTGATAAGGGACAGTTTATTCAATTGTTTTATGATTTGGTCTTGAAGGAGTTTAAGGATTTATGTTTGCGCTGTGGCGCTATTAACAAATCGAAAAATAGTTCTAATAATCTTAACCAGCAGGAGCTATTAGCCATTAAGAGTCTTAAGAATAACCCTGATCTTATTATCAAAGGGGCGGATAAGGGAGGTGGAATTGTTTTGTTAAATAGGAATGATTACATTGAGGAAGCTATGAATATTTTGGGTAACAGAGAATATTATCGGGTTTTAAAGAATGACCCTACGAAGCAATATGAAAAGGAGTTGAGAGTCCTTATAGAATTAGCTTTCTCTAGTGGATGTATAGATAAGAAGGAAAAGGGTTTCTTTTTGGCCGCACAGTGTAACATACCCATTTTTTACCATCTGCCCAAGGTCCATAAATCCCTCACTCGACCGCCAGGTCGTCCCATCATTTCTGGTATAGGTTCCCTCATAGCTCCCATTTCTAAATGGGTTGATTTCCACCTACAGAGGTATGTTCCCCATCTACCTTCCTTTATTAAGGATACTGGTCATGTCCTGTCCCTTATGGAAGAGGTTGAGTGGCAAGATTATTATTGTTGGGCCACCATTGATGTAGTTTCACTCTACACTAATATTGATCATGCTCTTGGCCTCAGAGCTATTTCATATTATCTCTCATCTGATCCTCTATTACCGGAATTACAGGCTGATTTTATTTTGAAATTCACAGAATTTATCTTAAAGCATAATTATTTTGAATTTGATGAAGTTTTTTATCTACAAACCAAGGGGACTGCGATGGGGGCGAGTTTCGCCCCATCCTATGCCAATTTGTTCATGGGCCTCTGGGAGAGCACCATGATTTTGGAAAATTCGCATTGGAGGGGGCGACTCGCCTTCTATCGCAGGTTCATTGACGACATCCTTATCATTTGGAGGGGGGGTTGGGAAGAATTAGAAGATTTTATCTCCTACCTAAATAATAATTTATGGGGACTTACCTTTACTTATCATAGACATTTGTCCACCATTGATTTTCTTGATCTCACCCTGACTGGTTTTCAGGGGAGAGTTCTAACTAGGACCTTCCAAAAGAGTGTTGACGTTAATGGATATCTCCATGCTGATAGTGGCCACCATCCCACTTGGATCCAAAATATCCCTTCTGGACAATTCTATAGGTTAAGGCGCAATTGTTCCTCCCTTATGGACTATGAGAGAGAGTCACTCGTTTTATGTCGTCGCTTCATAGAAAAAGCGTATCCAGCTGAGCAGATCAGACGGGCTTATTTGAGGGCAGGGACACTAAATAGAGAGGACCTTGTCCCTCCGTTAGGCCGTTTAAAGAATAGGGTAGGGCCACTTGATAAAGAGTCACACTTGATTAGGGTGTCACACAGTAACAATCACGAACTTATCCTTAACCTTTTGGATGAATATAACTGTCCACAAAAGAGGAGAGCTAAATACAATATCAGTACTAAGGATGTGGGGGTGGGGATTTCTCCTGTCTTTACTACGGTTTTTAACAAATGTTATGATGATATTATTAGTGTCGTTTATAAATACTGGCCTATCCTTAGAAAGGACCCTTTACTTTGTTTTAGTATTCCAGAACTCCCGAAGATTACCTTTAGGAGAGCCCCAAACCTGAAAAATATATTAGCCCCCTCTAAACTAAGGGACAATGTGGAGGGGCCAGCTACTAGTAAGAATGGTGTCAACAATTTACGTTGTGGGCGGAGCAGATGCCTGACCTGTGGGTTTATTTGTCATAATACGTCCACCTTTAAATCATATAGGGGAGAAGAAACTTTTGTGGTCAACCATAGGATTACATGTAGTACCCCCTTTGTCGTATACCTTTTGATTTGTCCGTGTAATCAGCATTATGTGGGACAGACCACCAGACCCCTGAAATCTAGATTTAGAGAGCATAGACTGGCTATATTGAACAAAGATAGGAGATCTTCGGTTGCTCGACATTTTGAGTTGTTTCATAATAGTGACCCGGCATCTATTAAAGTGATGGGAATAGAGTTTATACCTCCCACTAGGGATTTTGCTATTAGGAAAAGACACCTGATCAGGGCTGAGTCCTTATGGATTTTTAGGTTAGACTCCCTCACACCCAATGGCCTAAACGAGGAGATAGAACTTTTTTAGTTTGAGGTCCCTTTTCTATATCTAGTTGGTTCATTGAGGAAAATTATATAGCTATATTATTGAGATGTAACAATAATATAGGGGGCATCTGCACTGCATTCTCTTTGTATGGAGATGTTTTTTTCTCCCCTGACCTAGATTTTTGCTGTCTAATAGAATTTATTATAAATTTCTTTTATATTATGTGTATAGTTTTAATGGAGCTTTATATGTGAATATTAAATCAGATTGTGTGGAAATAATTCGCTAAAAAATTTTTGTTTATATGCTAAT
Source organism: Pelobates fuscus (assembly GCF_036172605.1). Taxonomy (NCBI): domain Eukaryota; kingdom Metazoa; phylum Chordata; class Amphibia; order Anura; family Pelobatidae; genus Pelobates; species Pelobates fuscus. The sequence goes on along the minus strand of NC_086318.1, from coordinate 322,285,831 downwards.
GTTAAATCAGATTGTGTGGAACTAATTTGTTAAACTGTTTACCTGTGTGTTAAACTGTCAGTTTAGTGTATGTATCATTAGCACCTGTTCTATGTTTAACAGGTTTCACTGATGTAGCTTGATTACTGACAATTATCCACTCCGGGGTTCACCTGCTGGTTTTATCTTGAGCAGGTATTTAAACCCTGGGTGGTGATCTAGGCACAAGTACTGATCTTGATAAAGTCCCACAGTTTGGGACGAAACGCGTTGATCTGTGGGCTGCTGGCTGTTCCTTTCTTTCCATTTCCCCTGGGTTTGACGTCCTGTCTTCATCTTTGGCTGAATACCGCGGTCTTTTTTGAAAATACCGACCGCGGTTTCTATCTGCTGGTTGCTGTCTGGGCGGTTGCTGTTCCACTCTGCACCTACTTTGTCCATCTTCACGGCTTCACCTCCACTGTGGTCTTTTTTGAAGATCCCGACCGCAGTGTGAGAGAGTTGGAGCTCCCATAACGAGGGTTCATCTGGTTGCTCTTTGATCCGCCCAACATCACCTTTATTCTGCCTACCCAGGGAGGACTTCCGGACAATTACTGTTTTTTTTTTTCATTTTATATTATTTCACTTAGTATTATTGTTTCTTGTCTCTTGTCTTTTATTTTTATATATCTCATTTATTCATCTTCTGGTTATATCTACCTCAGGTGGGGGCCCACACCGAGGACAGATATATATTTTTTCCCATTTATTATTATTATTGTGTTTTTTGGTATATAATTTGTATCCACCCTACCTTCACTTAGTGATCAGACCTCTATATATATATTCTTTATATTGAGGTTATTCCATCTTTTTGGCCATTCAGTGCAGTTAGTTTGTGGATACAATTTTTTTGCCTTTTTTTATTTATTTTTTTTGTTATTCTGTTTTATGAGATTTTTGTATTTAATTGTCCGGTTAAGGTATAACAGTGGTGATCGGAATTAGTCCTTTGCTGATTTATTTTTTACTTAATTAATAAATTATTTTTGATAATTTTTATACTATTTATCTAGTTTTATAATCTTAAGCGCACACACCCTATTTTCCATTTCTGAGTATATAACTCATCAAGTCGCTAGAGTGGGTGTGTAGCTGCTACTCTTCTTTTTTATTAATTTACTGATTTATTTGTGGTGTTATCACTGCATGTACCGTTTTCTATAAGTTTTTTTATGCATTTACTGTGACAAGAATCTCCCCACTTAATGATCTCCTTCTTTTCCCAGTCAATCAACGGATTATGCTGGACTAACCAAGGAAACCCAAGTATTACAGGAAAAATAGGAGATGTTATCTGTTGCAGAGTGATAACCTCCCTATGAAGAAGACCTGTAGATAATACTAGAGGAATGGTCTCCTGGGTAATAAGAGGTATCGATAATGGTCTACCATCTATGGCCTCAACGGCCAAGGGTGCCGATCTTTTTTGGAATGGAAGGGTATTTTTCTGCCCGAATGAGAGATCTACAAAATTCTCCGCAGCCCCAGAATCAATTAAAGCAAGGGTGGATATTTTCTTTCCCTCCCATTCTAAAGTAATAGGTAGAAGAAGCCGGAGATCTTTTTTATCATTGAAGGAGGACATACACATAACACCCAAGGCCTGTCCCCCTTGTGAACTTAGGTGCGAGAGTTTTCCGGCCGGTTAGGACAATTCACTCGTGTATGTCCCTTCCTGCCACAATACAAACATAAACCTTCCCTCCTACGGTATTGTCTCTCTGTCTCAGACAATCTTGTAGCCCCTAATTGCATGGGTTTCGGACGAGGGATAGGTTAGAGCAAGACGTTCCGGTACTCTCCTAGGTCTCTCTCTGGTGTTCTGCCTGTACCTAAGACGTTCATCAATATGAGCTAAATATGTTATTAGCTCCTCTAGAGTATCTGGTAAATCTCTTGTAGCCACTTCATCTAGGATTCTATCAGATACTCCATTCAGGAACACATCTACGAATGCTTGTTCGTTCCATCTGACTTCTGCAGCTAAAGTACGGAATTCCAAGGCATAATCTACTAGAGAACGGGTATTTTGTCTTAAACGCAATAAGGATTTGGCAGCGTTAGTCTTTCTGCCTGGGGTATCAAAAGTTCTCCTGAAAGCTGCAACAAAGTTAGTGTAATTAAAGACTATGGGGTTGTCATTCTCCCACAAGGGATTAGCCCAGGTTAAAGCCTTATCTACTAACAGGGTTATAATATACCCAATCTTAGCTCTATCGGTAGGGTAAGCTCTAGGATGGAGTTCAAAATATATGCTTATCTGATTTAGGAACCCCCTGCATCCGTTAGGATCACCCCCATACCTGAGAGGTGCTGTAGCCTGATTGGAAGTGCCTGTAGGTAGCACTTCCATGGGATGTTCTTGGGGTCTCAGACTAGGAGTCTGCTCCTCCGGCTGGAGATAAGCAGTGCGGTTAATTAAGGTCTGTACGGCGAGGGCGATCTGGTCCATACGATGGTCCAGCTCCTCAAACCTATTGTCCGCACCAAGCCCAAGAGGGTTAACACCTGCAGGGTCCATGGCCCTAGTGTAATGTCACGACAGTGACCCCTTCACGCAGAGTGCAACCTAACTATAGAACGTATACCGGACCTTAGAATGGCCGGGCTCACGTTAGAGTAGTCAAATGGGATAGCCAGAGGTCAAGGGATAACAGAAGACGGAATAACGATTAACAAGCCAAAGTACAGGGAACCAGAGAGTAGAATAGTCAAATAGAGTAGCCAGAAGTCAAATACCAGGAGAGAATACCAATAAACATAAAGAGCACTATGGGAACCAGCAAGAACCACACTAGGGCGTCTTACTGCTGTCAAGACAGCCCTTTTATAGTGTGGTGTGTTTTGCTTTAAAACCACGCCCCCAAAAGGTCCGGGTGCGTGGTTGCGTCATGATCCTGTCGGCTTCCAGCCGACGGCAGTGGCGCGCATGCGCCGAAGTTAGAAATTCCGCTCTGAGTGAGCGGCCGGCGTCAGAGGTGCCGTGCCGCTCAGTGAAGGAGGATGCTGTACTGCGTGGGTCCGAGGATGACAGGTAAGGTATCGTGACAGAAACTACCGAATGACCCGCCGTTCGGTAGAAAGAGCCCCATAAACAAGGGAATTCATTCAAACCCTCTCCAGGCTCTATAACACAGGCAATTCGCCTGTTTTCATTCCCTTGTTTGTGACCGACCGCAGGGCCAAAATGCATGGAACTGTTTTCGGATACTTTACCCATGCGGTCGGTCAAATCTTTGGAACCCCATATCTCACGAACCATTCATCCGAATGGGCTAATTTTTAAGTATGTTGGTCCCCCAGAATAGAGCTATCTGGGGATGTTGGATTTGTGGATGTACCCCAAGTATTTAGGGTACATCCAAAACTCGGGGAAAACTGTGTACACAATAAGGGGATTATGATGCTAGAGGAGGGGAGGAGATCTGTGGGAGGTTACTACTTAGAGATTGGATAATGTCTTAAGTGTTAGAACCTCCTCCCTTGCATGGGAGAGGGCTTTATAAGGAACTGTGGAATAAAGCTTGTCAGACTACTCCTGAAACTGTGTGTCGTCCAGTTATTGGGATTGCGATGGGGATACTGCTGTATTACTTTACCTGCTGGAAACCTTGCCTGTGGACTTAACATCACCTTGTTCCTGAGCCTCACTGGGATCTCTAGTGGAGAATAGCTGTGCAAGATCGGCTCTCCGCTACAACCACTATATTTGACTTCCCTTGCCTCCCTTTGAAAAGGTATTTTACTTACCTTTTTTTCAGCACCACGCCAGTCTCGTAGCAGCTGGACCAACCTTGCCCTGCCTCCATGGCTGAGATGATCAAACTTGATGATCTCAGCCAATCCAATTCTGAATTGGTCCTGTCCTGCCATCCCAATGTTGTTCCCTATTGTCCCGGGGACACCAGAAAACTGTCCTCTGACATCACATCACGGGTGTATTAGTAGACGCACTTGCGCTGTGAATTGACCCTTGGATCCAACAGAGAGCTCTCTGTAAGGTCGTGTAGGTTGGTTATAGCCAGGTCCCTTCAGTTATGTCACTGGTGATCAGGATCGGTGGGCGTCACAATGTTTGACACAACTCACAGTGATGTGTGTTGTGTCAAACATCATGACGCCCACCTATCCTGATTGCATACCTCCCAATGTTGGGAGTGAAGAGAAGAAGTATACAGTCAGTAATCCACCAATTGGTAAAATTATTCGGATTTCAGCAGCATCTTGACCTCTTATGTTTGATAAAATGCTTTAATCCTAGTTGATAGCTCAATCAAATACATAAAAAGAAAAACAAAACTTAAAAATTTGATTAGTCGGGGGCGGAGTCAAGCAGCGCACAGGAGCGGTCGCCATTTCGTACAGCTCCTGTGTGCACCACTCATTAGGGCTAAATATTGCCGGAATCCTACTAGCCACGACTTACTTGGCACCAGAGCTGCACTCAGGGCACCGACCGGGAACGGCCGATGCCTTTCTTTTCAACACCGGGCAAAAAATACCGCAACCGGGGCTTTGGGGCCTACCGCGCGGCCGGCAGGACGCACGCGACCGCAGTGGAGCACTTTCTCTAGGGGGACCCGGACCTAATAGACCCGTTGCCACCCTGCCAGACAAGCAGAGATATGGGGAGAAGATCCCAAAAACCTCCTGCGACCGCTGCTAAAACGCAGCGCGACATAGGCCAGATGTGGACGGCCCCAACACCAGCACGAGACTCAAGGGAGCCCTCTCCCACGAGAGACCTGATACCTCAACAGTCTGACAGTGAGTACTTACCCCAGAGCTCACACCGGGCCACCCACGACACAGCCAGCACATCAGGACTTATGACCCCTGCCACAAAACAGGACATACAGGAGATGCTTATAAGCCTCCAGTCTAACCTCAAGAAAATGTGGGAAGCTGATCTGGCAACATTATCCACTGAGGTGCAGGCTGTCACTGTACGCACAAACGCCACAGAAACTGAGGTACTAACCCTGAAACAGGAATTCCAGACACTAAGCGACAAAGTGCTTCAACTACAAAAGGCCCAACTTGACACCAATAGACAAGTGAGCACCCTAGATGACAGAGGCAGAAGAAAAAATATAAAGATCAGGGGAGTTCCAGAAACCATCCCTCTGGAGGAATTACCACACTACGTGAGACGGCTGGTGGCATCCCTTCTGCCGGCGAAACAAGCTAAGTACTTTACGTTTGACGGGGTATACAGAATAGCCAAATCCCCCAGGGCCCCTGCCGCAGTACCAAGAGACATAATCCTCAGATGCCAAACAGTGGCCGACAAACTAGGATTAACAGCAGCGCTAAAGGGGAAAACTCCGTACAACTTTGAAAATAGCCATATATCCTTCTTCCAGGACTTAAGCAGAGCCACCCTGCTGTGGCGGAAGAGCATGCAACCTCTCACAAGGGCACTGCAAGCGGAAAACCTAACGTACAGATGGGCAACCCCAAACACCCTGTGGGTCATGAAGGACGGACAATCCTATAAAGCCACAGCCCCGACAGATACACCAGCTCTGCTAACAACACTGGGCCTACCCACAGACGGAAGCCGCGCGCTGGGAACACCTCGCTCCCAACCCAAGGCAGCCACACCTGAACCAAGAAGGAACAGGGACCCCACTACTTGAAGGGACATTAACGACTGTATGTCCCCCCAAGGGGAACGAAAGATGGGAGAAAAGAGAGAGAGAAACCTACAGATATTGCTGGGACTAATGGGCCTTACAAGGCCGCCTTTTATTACTATTGATACGCATGATTTCACTACCTCTTCCTTTCCCTTTTAGGTTATTTCTTATATGTCTTTTCTTTTCTCATTTATGTATTAATCTGTCACACGTACGGTGAAATAGCACATTTACTGATACGACCTACTCACACAAACGCACAAGAGAGGGGACATAACCTTAAACACCCTAAAATTCCAACGTACAGGTCAGGCACAGAATGTGCCCTCTGATTCCACACTCATCACCGCATCCCCCCCTTACGCTCCAGGGTAAAGGGGTAGAAATCAAAGGGGCACACAAAGGATACCACATGACCTCTAGACGCCCGTAACATTCGACATAACCCACGTGGCACCTGACAACCCCACACTACCTTAGCCAACGACATGCGACTCATTACTTGCTCCCAGGACAGACAGCTCGCACAGCTGTAACATAAGACAACGTAATGGAGCAGTACCTCCATGACATAACTCGAACAAATACAACGAACGACCACAGAAAAGTCCCACCCCGAGCTCACAATAGATCTACATTGACTTGGAGGTAAAATTCGAACACTTAGGTCACCCCGTTATAACCACACAGACCACCACCTTAAAAATGTGCAAATATACTGTATGCCATATCAGATGTTTAACTGTTATTCTTTGACCACATGGAAGTGGCACCTACGATGGTTGTGTTATGTGTCACGCAACATGCACCAAAAATAAAGAATTTATAAAAAAAAAAAAAAAATTTGATTAGTCTCAAAAGGGCACCTTCCAGAATGAATCATTATATACATTAGCATATTTTGCAATTCTGACAGGCCGGCTCTAGTGATTGGACCACGTGTAAGTGGGGCTAGAGTGACACTGGATTAGGTGGACAAAATAAACTGGGACTAGAGAGACATTGTATTAGGTGGATAAAATAAACTGGAGCTAGAAAGACATTGTATTAGGTGGATAAAATAAACTGGGACTAGAGAGACATTGTATTAGGTGGATAAAATAAACTGGAGCTAGAGAGACATTGTAATAGGTGGATAAAATAAACTGGGGCTAGAGAGACATTGTATTAGGCAGACAAAATGAACCAGGGCTAGAAGGACCCAGGATTAGGACAACTGAGTGAAAACAGGGCTAAGAGAACAGGAGATTAGGGAACTCAGGGGAGAGGTGCTGGGAGATGCTCCTGCTCTGCCTCGCGCACGCAAGCTCCGCCCCAAGATGCAAGCTCCACCCATGTGTGTAAGCCCTGCCTCCTGCATGTATGCTCCGCCCCCGCCGTTAAGCAGCAGACCTTGCTGCAGTTGGAAGAGGACAGAATATGCCCACCTGACCTCTCAGCAACAGCCTCCAGTGCCAGGTAGGCTTGATATACTCAGCCTTGTGTGTGTGTGTACCTGCTAGTGAGAAAGCTTGTGTGTGTGTCAGTGAGCTTGTTTGTGTCAGTGAGCTTGTTTGTAGTTGTGACGAGACCAATCTCGCCACTGTGCATTGGAGGAGCCTGATTGCCTGCCTGCTGCCTTTTGACTATGGACCGGCATTTAAATACTTTATTTTCCTATGCAGAAAGGCTATTCATGTATTTCTGCCCCTGGCGTTCGGTAGATTCTCTGATTTACTGAATGAACTCATTTAACCCAGATAGCTTTGCCATGGAGCCTATTCGTGTAATAAAAGACTTTGGCTCCATGGCAATTGAACTGTATGTGTGTGGTCTGATCGTCATTCAGCAATAATGTGCGCTCAGACCTAAGCTATCTGGGGATATGTTGCATGTCTGTATTTTATGTAATAAATGTAACCTTGTGTATTTTATTGTATTTTACTGTCTTTTTGCTACCATGTGTTCAATGGAGTTTTGCCTCTGTCCTTGGAGATAATTTGATTACTTCCCAATTATCTCCAGGATAGAAGACTATGTGGAACTGGTTTTGGGCAGAAAAGCCATGCTTCATTTGGTCACAAAAGACTTTGATCTATCTTTTGACCCAATGGACCAATGTGGATGATTTTGACATATATGGACACAAACCAGTGTGGTTATAGTTGGCGCTTATTATAGTTAATATAGTGTAGTTTTTAGCTGCTACAGACACTCTGTGGGTACTCCCAATATCCCACTTTAAGACAACAAACACCAGGAAAAACAGATAGCTTGAGGGCTGGTTGGTGTTACCACCTTCCAATCCTCTAGCTTGAGTGCAGCGCTATACAGATTTAAAAAAATTAGGTATATATAACTCACCCCTCTCAATTTGTCTTGTTTAGGGGGTATACATAGAAAACAAAAGAATATATACAAAATAATTGTGCAGTATTATATATAGTCCGTGATTAAATATTTGTATGAGATTAAAATCTCATTAATCATTAATCTCACACAAATAATTAATCACGGACTATATATAATACTGCACAATTAGTTTGCATATATTCTTTTGTTTTCTATGTATACCCCCTAAACAAGACAAATTGAGAGGGGTGAGTTATATATACCTAATTTTTTTAAATCTGTATAGCCTGCACTCAAGCTAGAGGATTGGAAGGTGGTAACACCAACCAGCCCTCAAGCTATCTGTTTTTCCTGATTTTGACATATGTTCGTATTTGGAGTATGCTTCTGAAAATTTATGTTTTATGTGAATGTGATGCATACTTTTAAAGTTATGAATAATGTGGAAAAACTGTATTTCTCTGCCTGTGATAATTACATTACCCATTGTGTAAGGTAATTGTATCACAGGCAGAGGGGAGGATTTTGTGTGGGAGTGTCTGAGTGTATTGAATGTGTTTATTGGTTGTTTTCCAATACCCTGTGGGTGGTACTAATGTGTATATAAGAACAATAAACCCACAGCTCTGTCTGTTCCTGCTTGACCCACAAAACGGAGCCTTGTCTCGTTCTTGGGGGGATTTATTGTATGCTGTTTCAGTTTGACTGCTTGGAGTGTAAATCTATTCGTATGGTGTTTCCTATTCGGCTGTTTACAGCATTCGTATGTTTGAGAGCATTCATTTGCTTCTCCGGTTCGGTGGATTGGTGTCTACAGTAGCTGTGCCTGTGTCTCTGGAAGGGGAAGATCTAATAAACGGCTGTTAACCCCTTTTATGCCTGGGGTGCCGTTACAGTAGTGAGCTTGTGTGTGTGTGTGTGTGTGTGTCAGTGAGCTTGTCTGTAGTGAGCTTGTGTCTGTGTGTGTGTGTCAGTAAACTTGTGTGCAGGGCCGTCTTTCTGCATGAGCACACTGGGCAGTTGCCGGGCTCTACAAGCATAGGTGCCCCACCGTGATGCCCATGTGATGTCTGACAGAGGTGACCTGCTTTCTTGCTGTTGGCCCTCTCGGGCTGGTGTGGAGATCAAAGATCTGGTTCACCGTCCCAAAGGCCCTTTGTTAGTGACAGGAAGGGCGGGAGGACGTGGGAGGAAGAGTGCTCCTCCCGCGAGCACACACTCATCACCCCTAACACACACTCAGCAACCCTCACACACCCATAGCACCCTTGACACAAGCACCCCTCACACACAAAGCACCCCTCACACACAGCAACTCTAACACACATACACAGCACCCGTTACACACACTCAGCACCCCTTACACACACACATCACCCCTCAAACACACACAGCACCTGTCACATACTGCACCCTTCACACACACACACCGCACCTCTTACACACACACAGCACCCCTCACACATACACACACACACAGCACCCCTCACACACTCACGTATACTGCAGTCTGGGTATATTCAGCAGTCTGTATGTGTTCAGCAGTCTGTGTGTGTGTATAAATCAGCCTGTGTATAAAAAGCAGCCTGTGTGTATTCAGCAGTCTCTCTGTGTGTGTTCAGCAGTGTGTGTATTCAGCAATCTGTGGGTGTATTCAGCAGTCTGTATGTATTCAGCAGTCTGTGTGTGTATTTAGCAGCCTGTGAACATTCAGCAGTCTGTGTGTGTGTATTCAGCAGTCTGTGTGTGTGTGTGTATTCAGTGTACTGTGTATATGTACTCATCAGTCTGTATTTGTGTACTCAGCAGTCTGTGTGTGCATAAATCAGCCTGTGTGTATTCAGCAGTCTCTGTGTGTGTGTATTCAGCAATCTGTGTGTGTGTATTCAGCAGACGGTGTGTGTGTATTCAGCAGACGGTGTGTGTGTATTCAGCAGTCTGTGTGTGTGTGTGTGTGTGTGTTCAGCAGTCAATGATTACTGAGGCTAGAGGTGTTGTGGAGAGAGGCACTGGGGCTAGAGGTGTTGTGGAGAGAGGCACTGAGGCTAGTGCTGTTGTGGAGAGAGGCATTGAGGCCAGTGGTGTTGTGCAGAGAGGCTTGAAGACTATGATGAGGCCTAATAGAAAGCAGTTGTTGTTGGGGGATTCCATCATAAGAGGTGTGGAGATGGACAATGGTGGTCTTGTGAGGTGTCTTCCCGGAGCTACTGCTCACAGAGACAGGAGACGTATCTGTAATATTGTTAAGCAAGCAAAGCAGGAAGGGGAATTGGATGTACTTGTCCATTTAGGGACAAATGACTTGGCTTGCAATGAGGTTTCAGAGGTTAAGGAAGTTTTTAGTGTTTTTGCCAATGATATACGGCAGGTTGCTTCCACACTGTCATTCTCTGAAGTTCTGCCTGTGCATAACACTCAGAATGACAGGCGGATGCGTATTAGGGACTTTAACTTGTGGCTTGGTGAATGGTGTCGGGAGCAAGGATTTGGCTTTATTGCTCATGGTAGCTCTGTTTGGAATGGAAATAAACTGTACAAAAAAGATGGTTTGCATCTTTCTCAAAAGGGAACAAATGTTCTCAGTGAGCAGTTCAGAGGTTTTGCTAAGATGTATTTAAACTAGGAGGGGGGGGGCAAAAGGGTGATAAAACATCAATCCAATTGTCCCCCAAAACAAGGACAGAAGGTGCCTGTAGCAAGTGTGTTAAAAAATTATAAGCTTAGAGTCATGTCTACAAATGCTCGCAGTTTAGGGAATAAGATCCATGAACTGCAATAATGGCAACTGATAGTGTAGATTTAGTCGCTGTTACTGAGACATGGTATAATGAAAAAAATGACTGGGACCTAGAAATACCAGGGTACTCTTTATATAGAAAAGACAGGGAAGGCAAGAAAGGGGGAGGGGTGGCCCTGTATGTGAAGGATAGCATAAAATCTAGCCTAATAAAGGTTAGTGAGATGAACATAGAGCCCATTTGGGTTACGTTAGAATTTGGTAATCACACAGTAGTTCATGTAGGTGTGATTTATAGGCCCCCAGGACAAATTGAAGAGTTATATAATCTACTAGTTGAAGAAATAGCTAAAATGACAATGAAGGGGGAAGTTATCACCATGGGTGACTTTAATCTTCCTGATGTGAATTGGAAAACAAAAATAGCTACTTGTGCCAGAAGCACACATATTCTAAACTCCCTACTGGGATTGTCTCTAAAACAAGTCGTTGAGGAGCCAACTCGTAAAGAGGCCATACTAGATTTAGTGTTAACAAATGGAGATTTGGTATCAGATATTACTGTAGGTGAAAGTTTAGGATCCAGTGATCATCAGTCAGTGTGGTTTAATATAAGAACAGTGACTGAGTCACACCACACAAAAACAAAAGTTTTAGACTTTAGAAAAACAGACTTTTCTAAAATTAGAATATGTGTAAAGGAGTCATTATCGGACTGGAGCAACTTAAATGGAGTCCAAAATAAATGGGATTATTTAAAAGCTGCACTACTGAAGGCAACAGAAAATTGCATTAGGCTTGTCAGTAAAAGCAAAAAATTCAAGAAACCACTGTGGTACTCCGCAGATGTGGCCAAAATAGTAAAAAACAAAAAGTTAGCATTTAGTAATTATAAAAAAACCCAGAGTGAGGAAGACAGAATGACCTATAAGATTAGGCAGAAAGAGGCTAAGCAAGTTATAAGAGCTTCCAAATCACACACAGAAGAGAAAATAGCACAGTCAGTAAAAAAGGGGGACAAAACTTTTTTTAGATACATAAATGAGAAAAGAAAAGTAAAACAAGGATTAGTTAGATTAAAAACAAAAGAAGGAAGGTATGTAGATGAGGATAAAGGTCTAGCTGACTGCCTCAATGAATATTTTTGTTCGGTATTTACAGCTGAAAATGAAGGAAAGGGACCTCTGTTAAAAAAAAAGGATAAATTAGTCATTTATTACATGTGAGTTTACAGAGGAAGAGGTTCTATTTCAACTGTCAAAAGTAAAGACAAATAAGTCAATGGGACCTGATGGAATACACCCAAAGCTATTAAAAGAGCTTAGTGGTGTACTAGCAAAACCATTAACAGATTTATTTAACCAATCATTGTTAACAGGAGTAGTCCCAGAAGATTGGAAGTTAGCGAATGTTGTGCCCATTCACAAGAAAGGTAATAAGGAGGAGTCGGGCAACTATAGGCCAGTAAGCCTTACTTTTTTTTTTTTTTTTTTTTGTCAATCTTTCTTTTATTGAGGCATGAGATAAGTGGGGTACAGAATAGCGAAGAGGGGATGCACAGTATTTGTACAGAGTGGGATTACTTTAACACATCAGTACATCTCCTACTAATGGCAGCCTCGTTTTTTTTTTTTTATTAAGCAAGCTTTTCGAGAGATTAGTAACACGCATAAAATAACAGTTATGAGAAATTGAGTATACAAGTGTAAATCAAATGAAGTACAATCCAAACTTGTCGTTGCTGAACTAGTCATGGTGAGTAGTTAGATCAAGATGTTTCATAGGTTAACTTTTGTGGAGCATAAACGTAACTTAGATAGGTCATATAAAATAGGCAAAACATTGCTTAGGCAATAGTTGAGATTAAATAACATGCTGGGTAGGGCACCACTGCGATTACTTGTGTCGTTACATTCTAGGTATTGCGCAGTTGGCCTCGTTTAAGTGGTAGTCGAAAGCAATCAGGCTGGGGACATACGACTAGAGCGAGTAGGTGCAGCTAAATTATAACAGGATTTTCTAGGCATATAGGTTGGTAGCATAATACTAACATACCAATTCACGGTTTCTGAAGGCGCTCGAGTAGTGTGGGGAGTGAGTGCAGGGAGTGCATTAACGGCATGTGTGTGCTGCCTTATGCCAGGTCAACTCTAGCGAAGTTACAGGTTGGCGTCATAAATATGTATAATTCAAGGTAAGGGATAAAACTGAAGCAGAGTAAAGGTAACATTAATGTCACTAGGCGGCTATATAATTACAGCAGTGTTAAGCGTCCCAAGTCCTTTTCAGTGTCTAGACTGGTGACTGGGGTGCGGATGGTTGAGACATGTCACCCGATGCCACTGGGATGTTTCCGGGTGCAAACCGCCCCGTGGCCCGGCGCGGTGTTCTCGGCATCGTGTCTGCCTGGAGTCTTCTGATTCCCCGCTCTCCACCCTCTCTGTCCTGGTGCTTGGTGTCTGGGGACCGTGTGTCTTCGGCCCGAGGCCTTAGTAGGGGTTCTTGCCACAGTTCCATTGACCCCATCAACAGGGTCGTGGGCCCGAGGGCTTGCCGGTGCTCGGCTGTCTCCTCGGGTGTATGGGTGGCGTGGGAGGGTTACCTCTAGACGAACCCCCAGCTCGGAAGAAGAGCGTGTGGCCCCTTTGGTGGCTGGGTGCGTTCGGCGGTTTGCCTGGAATGTGCTTAGGAGCTCGCATGGGTCGGGTCCTGCCTCCGCCCCGTGTTTGCCGACATGGTTTGGTGAGGCCTCGCTTAGGCTGTGTTTCCGCTGGGAGGCCACCTTGGCTGTTCGTGTGGGGAGTACCCACATTTGGCGCCGGATGATCGGGCGGATCCAGGCCGCCAGTGCTCTGATCTCTCGTTTGTAAGGCTGTCCCTTGGAATTGTGCCCCCTCCACAAGCGTGTGCCTAGCTGGTTTAGGAACTCCAGGGCGTCTCTGGGTGGCTTAAGAAGTGCGTGCTTTGAGGTTCCCGCCAATTGGCTGGGCCCAGAACCTCCGGAGTCCAATCTTGAGTGGATAGCTGCAGTTTCTGACTCCACGTATGTCCCGTTGGTGGGGACCGGGATAACCCCCGCCGGTCCATAGGGGGGGGAACGGAGGCACAAACCTTGTCCCGTAGCTTGCTTCAGCGGCGAGAGAGCGGCCGTCTCTCCCACCGCCGCCATGCTCGTAGGCCGCAACCTCGTGCGGGTCGGGACCGGTGCAGAGAACAACCTTCCTGGTGTCTACACGTAGGTCTCGGTGGCCCCAGTCGTTTGGGAGTTGCTGTATTGTGGTTTACAGCCTCGATTTGTCGGTATTCGGCGGTGAGCACGGTTGAAAGCCGGAGCAGCAGCGACATGCGACTGCTCCGTTCCGCAGTCAGGCCCCGCCCCCAGTAAGCCTTACTTCAGTAGTGGGGAAAGTGATGGAAACCATGTTAAAGGATAGGATTGTTGATCATCTAAAAACACATGGATTTCAAGATCAGAGACAACATGGGTTTACTTCAGGGAGATCATGCCAAACTAATCTTATTGATTTTTTTGATTGGGTAACTAAAATTATAGATCAGGGTGGTGCAGTAGACATTGCTTACCTAGATTTCAGTAAGGCTTTTGACACTGTTGCACATAGAAGGCTTATCAATAAACTGCAATCTTTGAGTTTAGATTCCAATATTGTTGAATGGGTAAGGCAGTGGCTGAGTGACAGGCAACAGAGGGTTGTAGTCAATGGAGTATATTCGAAGCTTGGGCTTGTCACCAGTGGGGTACCTCAGGGATCTGTACTTGGACCCATTCTCTTTAATATTTTTATTAGTGATATTGCAGAAGGTCTTGATGGTAAGGTGTGTATTTTTGCGGATGATACTAAGATATGTAACAGGGTTGATGTTCCAGGAGGGATAAGCCAAATGGCAAATGATTTAGGTAAACTAGAAAAATGGTCAGAGTTGTGGCAACTGACATTTAATGTGGATAAGTGCAAGATAATGCATCTTGGACGTAAAAACCCAAGGGCAGAGTACAGAATATTTGATAGAGTCCTAACCTCAACATCTGAGGAAAGGGATTTAGGGGTGATTAAAGGTAGGCAGACAATGTAATAGAGCAGCAGGAAATGCTAGCAGAATGCTTGGTTGTATAGGGAGAGGTATTAGCAGTAGAAAGAGGGAAGTGCTCATGCCATTGTACAGAACACTGGTGAGACCTCACTTGGAGTACTGTACACAGTACTGGAGACCATATCTTCAGAAGGATATTGATACCTTAGAGAGAGTTCAAAGAAGGGCTACTAAACTGGTTCATGGATTGCAGGATAAAACTTACCAGGAAAGGTTAAAGGATCTTAACATGTATAGCTTGGAGGAAAGACGAGACAGGGGGGATATGATAGAAACATTTAAATACATAAAGGGAATCAACACAGTAAAGGAGGAGACTATATTTAAAAGAAGAAAAACTACCACAACCAGAGGACATAGTCTTAAATTAGAGGGACAAAGGTTTAAAAATAATATCAGGAAGTATTACTTTACTGAGAGGGTAGTGGATGCCTGGAATAGCCTTCCAGCTGAAGTGGTAGAGGTTAACACAGTAAAGGAGTTTAAGCATGCGTGGGATAGGCATAAGGCTATCCTAACTATAAGATAATGCCAGGGACTAATGAAAGTATTTAGAAAACTGGGCAGACTAGATGGGCCGAATGGTTCTTATCTGCCGTCACATTCTATGTTTCTATGTAAGTCTGTGTGTGTGTGTGTGTGTGTTTGTGTGTGTGTGTGTATTCAGTGTACTGTGTGTATGTACTAAGCAGGCTGTATGTGTGTATAAATCAACATGTGTGTATTCAGCAGTTGGTGTATATTCAGCAGTCTCTCTGTGTATGTTCAGCAGTGTGTGTGTATTTAGCAATCTGTGTGTGTATTCAGCAGTCGGTGTGTGTATTCAGCAGTCTGTGTATGTATTCAGCATTCTGTGTATATTCAGAAATCTGAATGTGTGTATTCAGCAGTCTGTGTGTGTGTATTCAGTGTACTGAATACACACACACACAAACACACTCACAGAGACTACTGAATACACACACATACTGTTTTTGTGTACTCGGCAGTCTGTGTGTGTGTGTACTCAGCAGTCTGTTTTTAGGTACTCTGCAGTCTCTGTGTGTGTACTCAGCAGTCTGTGTGTACTCAGCAGTCTCTGTGTGTGTACTCAGCAGTCTGTGTGTATTCAGCAGTTGGTGTGTGCATGTATTCAGCAGTCGGTGTGCGCGTGTATTCAGCAGTTTTTGTGTGAATGTGTTCAGCAGTCTGTGACTGTATTCAATAGTCTGTGTGTGTGTATGTATTGTATGTATGTATTGCATTTGTTGGAGGTACCAATAAATGTAAACTTAATTTTATCAAAATTTTAAAATGTTATTCCTGTTGTGTAGGAAAGGCCCCAGTGCACGCTGTTAAGATGGTACTGCTTGTGTGTCAGTGAGCTTCTATTTAGTGAGCATGTGTGTGTCAGTGAGCTTGTCTGTAGTGAGCTTGTGTGTGTCAAAGAGCTTGTCTGCAGTGAGCTTCTGTGTGTCAGTGAGCTTGTATTTAGTAAGCATGTGTGTGTCAGTGAGCTTATATTTAGTAAGCATGTGTGTCAGTGAACTTGTATTTAGTGAGCTTGTGTGTGTCAGTGAGCTTATATTTAGTAAGCATGTGTGTCAGTGAACTTGTATTTAGTGAGCTTGTGTGTGTCAGTGAACTTGTATTTAGTGAGCATGTGTGTGTCAGGGAGCTTGTCTGTAGTAAGCTTGTGTGTGTCACTGAGCTTGTCTGTAGTGAGCCTTGTGTGTCTATACAAGTGAGTTTGTCTGTAGTAAACTTGTGAGTGAGTCAGAGAGTTTTGTCTGTCAGTGAGCCTGTATGTGTGTATCAGTGAGTTTGCGTTTTGAGTACAAATATGTGCATTTAATTGCAGTAAAAGCTAACAGTATTATGACATTCACAGTTAAAATGCCACGCAGAACTAAATATTTATTTTTTAAATCTTAATTTCTTACACTTTAAAAAAAACATTATTTTTTTTTAATTCTTTATTTTTGCGTGCATAAAGAGGTTAGACAGTTACATTTGCGGTTGCATTGCCCCAAAAGCATATGCAATCTACAGTGACTTATAAAGGCATAGCAAGAGAAAATACAATGCACATTTTTATAATATAGCATGAGGCATACGTGTAAACATGAAAACAGTGCTAGTGATTGATTGTCTTTTATGACTTAAGCTTGTGGACTATAGTACTGTGGTAGAGGAGTGTGTTTCCCGGGAGGCCCCCCAGGTAAATCAGGCTTTGAGTCCCGTTATGGTAATTTGAGGATGCTAGCGTACTGGGTTAAACTGGGGTGGTTCTGGGCTCACGGTGTAGGCACTGGGGGTGTATTGCTGGGGTACCATGGTACCTATACTCAGCCTCGAGGTCATCCAATGCCGTGTGGAGGCTCTGCGCTTCCCAGCCCTGAGAGTCTCTCAATGGAGCCTTGCTGCTTTCCCAGGTGTGGGTCTGCATTCAGGGGTGGCTGTGGAAGCCCGGCTGTGCAGGAGACCTGCTTGCTTTGTGAGGCAGGCACCTTGCTGCAGCCCTGTCGGCTCGTGGCAGGCTGGTTGTGGCTTTATTTGCCGTCTTTCGCATGCTGGGAAGCTTGGTTGTTTTCTGGTGTGTGGCCCGTGTGTGCTGGGAGCCAGGTCTTGTGGTCCGCCATTTTCTGTCCCTCTGTATCTTGGATACTGTGGGTTTGTCGCTGGAGCGTGAAGGCAGTTTATGAGGTGTTTGTTCTGCCTTGGTAGGTAGCGGTGCTTGTTGCTGCCTACTCTCCAGCTTCCTCCAGAAGGCAGTGAACAGGCTGTCTAGTCTGGCTTTGAGGTCCCAGTGTGGGTGAGAGCACGTGGCGTCCGCCATATTTCGATTTTCCGTTGCTGGGTAGTGCTCGTTCAGTACCTGCTCGTTTGTCCTATGCAGCAGGGTTGCCTCCCTGGAGTGGACCGGGATCACCCCCGCCGGTCCCTGGGGGGAGGGGGGAGAGGTAGTATGTCGCTGTGTCCGCATCGCCAGTGTCAAGATGAGGAGAGCGTCCGTCTCCCCCATCTCCGCCATCTGCAGGCCACGGCTAGCTAGCTCAGGTTCCCGGTGTTGGAATCGCATGGTTCTGGTATCGGAGGGTACACCAGCTCTTCCCTGTCTCGGGAAGAGCAGTTTGGTGCTTGGGCAAGTCGTGTGATTGCGGTTTGCGGTAGGGAATATGCTGAGAACAGCGGGAGCCCTGCGAACATGCGACTGTTCAGTAAGCAGGTCAAGCTCCGCCCCTCGAGTTTGCGTTTTGTGTCAGTGAACTTATCCGTCTTTGAGCCTGTGTATCAGTGAGCTTGTGTGCTATATATATATAGTATACAGTCTTTATATAGTATACAGTCTACATATATATAGTATACCGCCGTTCTTTCTCCGCAAGGGCGTCCGCATAACTGGCACAGTTCAACTACCAGGCAAACTGGAGCATGCTGGATACGGAACTGTTTTGCAGACACTTTGTGGGCCTCAAGACCCCAGCTTGCTTGTTCTATCTGCTCATCTGCTTCCCACACAGCAAACTTATGCCCAAACACCACGGAAGTGAGTGCCTTCTACTCCATCCCAACTACAACATTTAGACAAGACAAGGTCCTCAAAGACAAGTTAGGACGGAATATCGTGTTTTTAGGCAAGTCTCAAATTTGTAACAATTTTAACGCAGGCACCTGTGGTTACAGTGCCTGCAGACTGTTACACGTATGCTCACAGTGTTTACGGGCCAATGCCACAACTATGTGCTTTAATAAATTATACCCAAAGCCTTACCTATCGACTGCCAATATCTCACTGCTACAAGAATTGTTGTACAACCATCCCTCACCATTATCTGGTAGAATTTCTGGTGGCTGGGTTTAAGGAAGGCTTTCACACGGGTATCATTGATATGCCATCAGGAAAAGTCAAATGCTCGATTACCCAAACACCGCTGAGACCTCCATAGCTCTGTAACTCCCGAACGGGGAGGCTAATCAGTCTCCCGTTCGGTAGTTTCAATCGTGGATGGCAGTATTTAATGTGTATTTCACCTCCCGAACGAAGACCGACCGCAGGGCCAAAACCTATGGAACTCTTTTCGGATACCACCTCGTGTGCGGTCGGTCAAATTACACCCTCCACCTAACTCCCGAACCCCTGGACCGATCTGGGTGATTTTGGGATATGTTAGTCACCCAGATCAAGGCTATCAGGGGGTACCCCCAGGATTATTGTAACTGATTGTTTTGGGGTACATTCAGAACTGGGGGAAAACTACAGTATGTGTAATGGGATTAAGTGTCATACTGAGGGGAGGAGATGTGTGGGAGGTAACGGTTATACTATTGGATACTGTCCTAATTAATGTGAATCCCTCCCTTGCATGGGAGAATGCTTTATAGGGAGACTGTGTGGATTAAAAGTCAGTTCTGCTCCTGATGCTGTGTGTCGTCCAGTCATTGGGATCTGTATGGGGATATTCTTGGTTTACTTTATTTGCTGGAATTACTGCTTCATGGGGTTTTTACTACTTGTTCCTGAGCCTCACTGGGATCTATAGTGGAGTTAACCTGTGGAATATCAGGCCTCCGCTACACTCACGGGCGTCACCTCTCACACCTAGGTCTTTCTGCAAACACGAGGAAATATTATGATAGGGCTTTTCACATTTTCAATAGAAATTTGCTGGAGTTTCACATAACGGACAAGTTCTCCATGGGAACATTGGTAGCGTTCATCTCTTTTTGCAACCTGCCTAAAGCTATCCTTCAATACCATTAAATTATATATGAACGGAATCCCACACCACATCATCATCACATTGCCTGATAAAAAACACTTCCTGTCATCCTATCAGGTTACAGCCATATTAAAAGGTATACAAGACTCTTCACCTATACCTACACCTTCTAGACTACCCCTCCACGATCACATGTTCCAATCACTTTCTGATCTCCTAGATGCATCACCATTCGAGACCCAGACAAAGCACGTGATTAAAATGGCCATCTATTTAGCATGGCTTTTCTCCGACCTAAAGAATTCACCACCACCAACACTAACTCAGCTGACTTTGTCACCAAAGCACAGCTGGTGAAAGCACACAACCACTACATACTTTCACTAAAACACACAAAAACTGGTGGAAAGGGTCAGGCAGTAAAAATCACATATTACCCCACAGGCCTGGTTTCCCTTCTTAAGGAGCGCCAGTCCCCTCCTAACTACTGTCTCAGGTCTTACCATTTGCCCCACCCACCACTCCACTTCTCTTCTATTTTTATATAAGATAGGCCCGTACTATTCCGTACATATGGAATAGTTTTCTCTGGGAGGACCCGGCGTCAAGACTTTAGTCCACGGAGGAGGACCCATCAGGCCCCGACCAGTTCGTCTGTATGACGGACCCGTTTGCTCAGCGATGGACGCTTCCCTCCAGGAGTGTTCGACACGGAGACGCGGACGAGTCTCCTCCATTTGTTTGGTCTCAGGACCTTTCTACAGGTGCCTCGGTCTGCTGGTACTTTGGAATTATGATCTCCGTTTCGGAAGAGTCAAACCTAGTTCCTGGATTCCCTGGACCCTTGCTCATTTGATCTCGGGGATTGTGAGACTTTGGTCTGCATGGCGACCCTGACGTAGTTGGGTCTGGTACGGACCTCCTAATTTTGCTACCGCTTTTACAGGGCTCAGGTATTGTTCGATCACTTTATTACCGGGGACTGCCATATTAATTAGATTAGGTAGCGAGTACGACTTGTCGGCGGGCCTCGCTCTGCTTAGAATTCCCTTTACGATTCCTGAGGACGGGTATTCATCTCCCCAGGGGGTACAAGCATTTTTGTCATGCTCCTATGGTGGGTTCTGTCGGGTTTTGTCCATTCACTGATTCTGGATTTATTTCCGTTATTATACCTTTTTTTTCAGATGGGTTCGGTGGTTCGGACCTTAGTTGTCTATCAGCCTTAGTCGGACCCGAGGGTCATATTCTTACTTTGGTAGCGCTCCCACCTTTAGGCAGTGTTCGACGTCACTGTTTGTTTAAATGGTTCTTCCCTTTTTCTCGCCCTTTATGTACCGCTTTGTTGTGGTTGGCATTGGCGGGGCGTATAGGTTTTTTCGGTTCACTTCAGTCCGTAACACGGCGACTTCAGGTACCGACATGGCGGGCATTCTTCTCCAAGACATTGTACGCTTTCCTGCCGGTTACGAGGAGCTATCTTCATAGAGTTTAGGTTGGTACGGCGGATCGTGTTTATTTGGTCTTTGCTGTCCGAGCGTTAAAACAGCAAATATGAAGCCTCCTGTCATGCTATAAAATTGTAGATTATACTAGCTTTAGTGTAACTATAATCTTAATGTTATTAATGACAGGAGGCAAATATTTCCCTCCCAGTTTCTCCCTCACCTTGTTGTTTGTTGGTTTGACTGACTTGTTGTTTATTCACCTGGTCTCCTGGGCTAGGTTGGTTATCTGGGGGAGTTGGGGTTTATCTGGGATACGGTACCGTCAGTATTTTATTATGGGGATTCAGTTTTTTTCACTATCTGGGATATTATACTGTCAGTATTCACGATGGGGATTCATGTTTTCTCAGTACATTTCATTTGCTAATCAGTGTTTTCAACTCTGTTTATCTCGTTTCAGTTTAATGGTTTGGCTACAGTTCTTAGATCCGACTACTCTACAGGATAAAGGTCAAGACTTCACCCACTGTTCACATGGCATTCATCGTTATGTTATGTTTGTTTCTCCTGTTATTGTATTTGTGGTGTATTGTTCATGTACTTTATTTGTCGAAGTGTGAAAGAGGAAATAGTTTGTTGAGAGAAGCCTTTTATAGATTCCTGATTTTTTTTGTCTCTGGTGTTTTTATCTCTATGTTAATGTGCTGCTGTAGAGTTCTAGTAAAGAGAGACTTAAGCAAATATTCGCCTCCTGTCATTAATAAAATTAAGATTATAGTTACACTAAAGCTAGTATAACCTACAATTTAATTTGTTGCTGGGGCCTCGTTTATTCCCCCTTGAGGAAGGCTGTGTGTCGAAACGTCAGGGTACATTTCCTGCTCTAGTTCAGTATGCCTGTGGTTACATTTATATATGGGTTTATAGTATGGGCACTTTATATTGAGGTTCATGTAGTTATATGTATGTTACATACTGTTTGCATGTACTGTATACTTGCACTTTGTATTGTATTCTTGCACTTTGTTTGCATGATTTTACTGTTTACTTTTGATGTGTTTTGGGTTTGTTTATTACATTGCCTCTTTTACTCATCCCAGAAGAAAATAACTGAAGGTTTTACTTTGGTGATATGATAAATCAGGGCTGCCCAATAGGTAGATCCCCAGATGTTGTAGAACTACAACTTGCAAGATGCTTTGTCATTTGAGTAAGTCATTTAGCAGTGATGCATGATTCAGTGACCAGAGCCGGCGCTTTCATTAGGCCACCTAGGCGGTTGTCTAGGGCGCCAGACCCATGGGGGCGCCGTGCCGCTGGCAACATGGTCAGAAAAAAATGCAATTCACTATAGCAGTCAGACGCCAGGATCCGCGGAACACCCTTCACTTACACTGTGCAGCGCTTCTAACTGATATACACCCTGTTCCAAATTATTATGCAAATTCTATTTAAGTGTCACAAAGATTAAATATTTAGTTTTTCAGTTTAACTCATGGATGGCATTGTGCCTCAGGTCTCTTTTGATCACTGAAAACAATCTCACCTGTGATAATTAGATTGCCAGGTGAGCCCAATTTAAGGAAAAACTACTACAGGAGGGTGTTCCACATTATTAAGCAGAGCGCCATTTTCATGCAATATGGGGAGAAAAGAGATCTATCTGCTGCCGAAAAGAGTGAAATAGTTCAATGCCTTGGACGAGGTATGAAAACATTAGATATTTCACGAAAACTTAAGCGTGATCATCGCACTATTAAGAGATTTGTGGCTGATTCAGAGCACAGACGGGTTCTTGAGCATAAAGGCACATTGAGGAAGATTTCTGCCAGATCCATGCATCGGATCAAGAGAGCAGCTGCTAAAATACCATTACATAGCAGCAAACAGATATTTGAAGCTGCTGGTGCCTCTGGAGTCCCACGATCATCAAGGTGTAGAGTCCTCCAGAGTCTTGCAACTGTGCATAAACCTTCTATTCGGCCACCACTAACCAATGCTCACAAGCAGAAATGGCTGCATTGGGCAGAAAAATACATGAAGACTAATTTTCAAACAGTCCTGTTCACTAATGAGTGCCGTGCAACCCTGGATGGTCCAGATGGATGGAGTAGTGGATGGTTGGTGGACGGCCACCCTGTTCCAACAAGGCTGCGACGTCAGCAAGGCGGTGGTGGAGTCATGTTTTGGGCCGGAATCATGGGAAGAGAGCTGGTCGGCCCCTTTAGGGTCCCCGAAGGTGTAAAGATGACCTCTGCAAAGTATGTGGCGTTTCTGACTGACCACTTTCTTCCCTGGTACAGAAGGAAGAACTTTGCTTTCCATAATAAAATCAAAAGGCCGGTGAAATAGTGGGCTAATGCATCAGCAGAATCTGTTCTAACCCTTGGGTCACAGGTTCAAATCCTGGCAGGGTTGACTCAGCCCTTCATCCTTCCGAGGTAGATTAAATGAGTATTATTAAATTGGGTGATAGTAACAACCCCTGGACGTACTTGGAAACCAAAGTAATCTGAATGTACTGGTTAAATACTTTGATATTATTATCTTCATGCATGACAATGCACCATCTCATGCTGCAAAGAATACCTGCTGCTATGGGGAGAGAAAGTCATGGTGTGGCCTCCATCCTATTGAGAACCTTTGGAGCATCCTCAAGCAAAAGTCTTGAGGGTAGTGGGAGGCAGTTTAAATCCAGACAGCATCTCTGGGAGGCTATTCTGACATCTTGCAAACAAATTCAAGCAGAAACTGTCCAAAAACTCAAAAGTTCAATGGATGCAAGACTTGTGAAGCTGCTATCAAATAAAGGGTTCTATGTTAAAATGTAACATGACCTGTTAAAATGTTTAAAAAGTTAAAATGTTGTTATAAGTTTGTTTGAAATTGCTTTTGATTTCAGTAAATATGCTGCGTAATAATTTGGAACAGTGCATTGTAAGTTTTTTATGTTTAAAAAAAATACTGTTATCATTAGGAGGTTTGTTCAATACAGTTTGAATTGTACTCTTAATAGTTGATAACATGAGAATTATGCTGGCTGTTATTTACATCAATTATTTAGGTAAATCAGAAAACTATCATTTGCATAATAATTTGGAACAGGGAGTATGCAATGAAGGTAAGTGTGTATTTTAGAGAAGGTGTGTGTGTGTCTGCATAGGTCAGTTTTTATGTGTGTGTATGTCTGCATGGGTCAGTGTGTATGTGTGTGTGTCTGCATGGGTCAGTGTGTGTGTATGTGTATGTGTGTGTCTGCATGGGTCAGTGTGTGTGTGTGCATGGGTCAGTGTGTGTGTGTGTGTGTGTGTGTTTGTGCATGGTTCAGTGTGTGTCTGTTTGTGCATGGTTCAGTGTGTGTGTGTCTGCATGGGTCAGTGTGTGTGTCTGCATGGGTCAGTATGTATGTGGAGAAAGAAGGTTTGCTGTTGGTTGTATCCTGTTACTTCTTCACAACAGAAAATAAACAGGCCAGAGGCCTTTTTGAAACTGGACTTTGTCTTGACCTGGTTTTCTTACCCTAGAGGGCTGTGCAGTTGCCAAAAGATCCTGGACAAACACACACTGGAAAGACTGGACCACGGGATAACAAAGAGGGGAAAGGGTCGCCTTAACGGACCCCAAAGCGCAAGAATCTGAGCTAAATTTATTAGCTCAGAAAAGTGTAAGTTGCCATTTGGCATTTCGTTCTATACCTATTCAATTTTATTATATATGTTGCACTATGTTTTGTATTTTTTATGCTTTATTTAAGGTACATACAGGAAGGTTAATTATACTAAAAGAGGATTTTGAAGTCTAAGGTATAGGCTCTAAAATTTTACTTTATTTCACACCTTCCTTTGTTCACATAAGCGCTACACCGGCAGGTCTATTTGTTCTGTTTTCTGTTTAAAAGATACTACGGTGATTTAGCGGCTACGTAAAATTGGTGTATATACTTTTTAAGAAATATTCACATATCACTCAAATAGCGCTAATACTTTGGCCTTTTTTCTACACCCTTTCAGTATGTATGTGTCTGCATGGTTCAGTGTGTGTCTGCATGGTTCAGTGTATGTGTGGGTCCATATGTATCAGTGTGGGTGTCAGTCTGCATGGGTCAGTGTGGGTGTCAGTCCGCATGGGTCAGTGTGGGTGTAAGTCCGCAGGGGTCAGTAAATTTACGTGTGGATGGATCACTGATTGTGAGTGTGTGGACCATTGAATGTGTGTGTGTATATATGTGTTTGTCAGTGATTGCATTTGTGCACAAAGGACAGTTCTAATAAAAAAAAAATCCATACTTTTAAACAAACACTATAGTGTTAGGAATATAAACCTGTATATACTATATACACCTCCCCCTCACCATAAAATTATTTTAAAAGATTCAATTTTAAAAGTTTGGTTTTATTTAACTTTTTCAATTGCAGTGGAGGTGCCTCTGGTGGCTGTCAGTGTGACAACCACCAAAGGCCTTTTGAACCATTTAAGATAAACAATGCAGTTTCTGAAAAATGGCAATGTTTTACCTTGTGTGGTTATACTTACAGAACCACTGCACATAGACCACTTCATTGAGATAAAGTGGACTGGGTGACTCTAGTGATTCTTTAAATTGTGTAAGAGTATTATACATGTATATAATTATATGTGGATTATATTAATATTTATATGTACTGTGTGTATGTATATATATATATATATATATATATATATATATATATATATATATATATATATATATATATAGTCCAAAAAAATAAGGGGCACTTCAAGGGATTTTTCAATGAAAATACTGGTGCTCTTTATTACATACAAGCAAATGTATACAAAGTCCCGATCGATGTTTCGACCCCTCTCTGGGTGTGTTTATATATTTGTATTTATGTATTTATATATATAAATGTAACGGACCCTCCCTCAATCGATGCTCCTAGTGCTTACCAAGGACCACCAGCTCCACAAGGTTACTGCCCTTGTGGGGCACAGGACATGAAATGCACAATCCAATAAAAACAGTGTTTTACATTTGAACACTCCCAGTTACTGTGCACAAAGCCTCCCCTCTGCCTGTGATACAATTAACAAAGACAATGGACTAACTCAATTAACTTTAGCAGAAAAAAACATAAATTTTTACAAACCCCAAAAAGTACCCCAAAATACAGCATATCCCCACAAAAGTCACATCCCCTGATACCCCCGATAACAACAAATCAAAAAATCACCCAGATTGGTTTAGGGGTTCAGGAATTTCCTGGAAGTCTTATTTTTGCCCCACCGTGCACATGGTCCCATGCCCAAAACAGTTCCATACACTCGATGGCAAAATACTGCTGGACAATTTAAGATGGCCGCCGCCACATGTTTGAAACAGTACTTTTGAACATGGGTTATCACAGGGCCCATACTTCCAGGGTATCTACACAAAGATTACTATAACACCCATTTGAATTTCTAATTTAAGGCCAAAATAACCAAATTGGAAAAAAAAATCTCTCCAATTCAGCCATGTTTGCTGTTTGGCTTTTTTTTTTTTTTACCTAAATACGAAATTCATTTTGAATTCATGGCAATTCTTTGTGATGTCATGACATGGACAGATTATATGGGTTGGGTATTTTGATGTCTTATCATGGGTGGAGCGAAGCGGGCAAAAAAATCTATTGCACCGGCCCTGTCGGTGACAATGGATTCCAAGTATAATAACTACGTCAATCCTTTGAAGTGTGTAGCAGAGCGCTAGTTTAACATAGACTTTTCTCCGCTGGTATTCCAAGAGTTACTCAAGATCAAGCAGGTTAACATAGGAAGAGCAGCATAAGCAGTAAGTAAAGTAATCCACGAATATCCCATCACCTTTCCCAATTACTGTACGACACCCAGTATCAGGAGCAGAACTAAATTTTAATGCCTCACACTTTGCTTTTATGCAATCCTCCCATGCAAGGGAGATACCCACAGAAAATGAGTAATTACCCAATCCCTTGCTGGTTACAGTGCACAGGTTCCCTCCCCTTAGCCTGGGAGATAACACAATTATCTATACATTTGAAACATAAATTTTTACCCAATTCCTGGATGTACCCGAAAACCATCACTTACACCCATAAATTACATATCCCCTGATAGCCCCGATCTGGGTGAGCAACATACTGAAAAATCACCCAGATCGGTTAAGGGGTTCGTGAGTTTCCTGGAGGTGTTAACCAAAGAGAGTTCCATGTGTTTTGGCCTTGCGGTCGGTCTCCGTTCGTGAGGTGAGAAACACGAAATTGTTTAATATAGTGGGCTCTGCCTGGGTTCGTATGATTCCCCTTATTCGCATGATTACTTTCACCGAACGTCGTTCCATTCGTGTGTTTCCCCACGAACGGGTGGAAGTATGGAGGTCTCTGCGGTTCGCGTGGTTTAGTGTCCGATTTGGGTTCCAGACACTCGATGACCAAACACCGCTGGTGCGTTCGTATGGCAAGTTACATAGTGCGTTTGGGTAATTGTCAATTGAGATAAGGTGAATAACGATAGGGAAGGTGAATTAGTGCCACGCTCCTCTCCGGGGTGGCCTGGTTGTTCGATAGTTTGTTCGTTTGTCTAATGGCACAACTTCAGATTGTTCAAAGTAAATTCTTACCGAACAACCAGACGAATGACACAACAGATAGGGGGTTACCTGGTTCTTTTCTTAATGTATTGAACCGTGGAGGATGGAATAAAATACTTTAAGAATTAGAGGTAGGGACAGCCAACAATAATATACTGAGTAGTAACACACAGTCCGCTACAAAGTGGCTATAGTGTCTGCAGTGTCCATTTCAGACTTCAAATTGCTCTGCAATAAATTTCCATCTTCCATGCCAATTTCAGAATGTGCATGCTTACACCTATGCTTAAGTTGCCATTGACTGTCAAGGTTAGTCATTATTCTAAAATATTGTAATTTTTATGCTCCCTCGGTGCTTACGGGATAACCATTTTAGGCTGTGTTCATAAATAGAGATAGAGATAGTCAAAGGCTTCATTTTCCTCCACAATAAGGACACTGATCCGTGGATCTATTCGTTTATAACCGCTGCTCACTGCTATGATTGAAAGCACAACTGGAGCTGGTAACGGCAAAATTTACATGCAGAGCAATTGCATGACAAACAGGCAAACAAAATCAAAACAGGACACAAGAGGGGAAGAGGACAGAAGCTTGAACAATTATGAAACCTCAATGGACATTCACAGGAAGCTATTTGAATAATGCACACTGTGAGAAGTAATTAATTGCAGCTCAATTGAGCAGCCGGTATACCCTGATTACAGCAGCTGCCTGGTTCCAAGCTAGATCCATAGCAGGTGCACTTTTAATGTTCAGTAAAACTGTTTGCCTTACATGATTTCATATACACAGCTGCATGGTCAATTTTCTGCACTAACACGGCAATTCTTACAGTTTTATTGTGTATTTTATTTTTATGTTCTGATTGTATAAACAAAAACATAGAAAAACTGTCTGAAGGTATTTTTTTTTGAGAAGCTGTTTTATGATTGTATAAACATTGCATTCAATACGCATTATACATTTAAAAAAAATACTATATTCATAAACTTACCGCGTAATAGAATGGATCATTAAAACCACATGCGTTTCACCTTACTAACGATCATATTTAGAAGAACCTTAACTTATTCGGCATTATTGTACAGTGGGTACAGAAGGGCATCCAAAAGATACATTTTGAAACATGATTATGGGAGAACCAAAAAGAAATCAGTAAAGTCCTATTTAAACAAACTTGTAATGTATTAAATATTTCCAGGACAACAGTCTGCTTAAACATATTTGTGTAGGGTGTACGATGTTAGAAGTAGCAGTAGAGCACATTGAGCACATGGTTGGTTTTTGTTAATATGAGGTTAGACAGAGGTAGATTGGTATTGGGAAAGGAATCATGGTAAGCTGATATGTCATGACAATTTTTCTTTTTTTTTAAATTTATTTATAGGAAAGGTTGCATCATGTAGAAATTAAATTTAGGATACATCCATAAATATAAATCAGCAAATCATTATTACATCTATCTCTGGAAATATCCACATATTAATATAACATAGCAACTGTTATTTTCTCAAAAGGAAAAAAAGAAGAGAGAAAAAAAACAAAACAAACCATTACAATCTTACATCAGTTGTAGTAACAATAAATGTATAAACAAGGCAATTAATTAAATTGCAATTTAATATTCAGGAGATATCATCAAGGTTTCCTCTTGTTAATAACCAGTAATCTATCCAGGGTTTACATAATTTTAAATATTTTTGCTTATTATTATTTGCATTTTTTCTATAGACAGTTTTCTTATCAGAGTCTATACAGAGGTCTGAACTGCAATTGGATAAATACTTGCAAAAACATATTTTGTATAACTATCCAATATTTAGGTATTTCGTTTTAATATGTGGCTTATCAGTTTCTTGATCCAAGCAGAGATCTGACTCCCATTCTGAGGTCAAGAAGGAATTTTTTTTCCTAGTTTGTTGCAAAACTGGAAGCCCGACAAACTAGATTTTTATCCTTGTTTTGGATCAACAGCAAAAGCAGATGTGAAAAAAACTTGATGGACACATGTCTCTTTTCAATTATGTAATTATGTAATATTGGATACAAGAGTAAAGTATGAATATGTATGGGTATGAGTATAATGTGGGAATGGATATGTATTCCATAAGAATGGTGCAATTCTCAAGAAGTCTTGTAAGCAGGAGAAGGAGAGGAAGGTACAAACAGAAGGTTAGAGAAATTTGCTGGAAGAGTGGCGTGACAGAGAAGAGTGTGGAATGTAGTGTGAGAAGCAGCATCTAATACTGTCTTCAATAGATAGAAATCATACTTCATAATATGTGAAAGTATGGAACAAAGAACAGGTGGTGAGTATCTTAATATATAATGTGATTTAATACCAACAAACATTTAGGTAAAAACAATACAATGACAAAATAATGTAAAAACATATAGAAAGAAACATAATTCCGTCATTATTTAATTCCCTTAAAGAAGTAACCCTCACTCAGGGATTTTGCATAAAACGAAGTCTAGCAATGATGAATAATTCGCCACAAGAGGGAGTTGCTGTCTATCAGCCATGTGGAAAGTACCATGAACTTGCGAATTGCCTTGTTCTTGTCTGCATTTGGATCTTACGGGGAAAAAAATGAACACGGTTTTAACGACAACAACTTTTCCTCCGAAAAAAAATCAGGAATTTTCTGTTAGCCACAGAACTTAAATTGTCTCAACAAATATATATTTAAAGCATGATTGAGGTTATATATGTTAATGCTTGTGCCTCAAATGATGCAAACATGCAGCCCTAAAAGCGCAGTTAATCATACAGGAGCTGATCGACCAGCTCACTTTCATTTGTGGAAGAAGAAGATTCCTAAAAAATTAAGTTGGGGGGAGGGTGGACAACAGGTCACTCTAGTGACCAAGTAAGGCACAGAAAATACCTTCTAACCTCACATTGTTTACTATATATGCATCCTGAACTACATGTGACTAGGTTATTCCACTTTACATCTGGCAAGGTTATTATTTATTGTGCTGCTATTTTCGTTTCTTGTGTTGAGGTATATATACATTTTATATATATTTGATTTGATTTAGACTTATTATTAATATAGTGTTACCTGTAGTTGTTACACCTTTGGTTTTTGTTTCACTTCTTCCCACCATCCATGTTTCCAGGTTCCCAGGTACGTTGTTAACCACTGCTTCCCTGTATCCTTAAGAGATTGGCGTCATTCGGCATTGATGTAACATGTCCAACATCA
Source organism: Pelobates fuscus (assembly GCF_036172605.1). Taxonomy (NCBI): domain Eukaryota; kingdom Metazoa; phylum Chordata; class Amphibia; order Anura; family Pelobatidae; genus Pelobates; species Pelobates fuscus. Next base: position 322,255,029 of record NC_086318.1, on the reverse strand, counting down.
TTCTTTAATGCTTCTTTCATGCTATGGTGCATTATTCCATGATACCAATGACTTGCGTGCATCCTTCAATGATGTAGTGCATCCCCTAGTACTTGGTAGCCACTATTGCACTCATGTAATACTTAACAATAAATAGCACATATTTATAGATGCAGTTCTGTGTCGCTAATCAGTTTCAATCGATAAAAGTGTAATGATGTGACATTGCCTATATCACTGATGATTCTGTTATCCACTGACATATCTGATCATATCTAATAAGTATCACTGCACTCCTTTCTCATACACATAACCTCAGTTTGATTACATTCAGTATACTTACTCATTGGCAAATATTTCTCATTATCTACACCAAGGCCAAATTATATCAGAAGGAGCCGTTCTGACCCTCTTTCTGTCCCTTCTGGTCATTCCTCTCCTCTCTCCCTCCTGGACATCGCTGTGTTCAGTCTGAGGCAATACACAGATCAGACTCCTTAGACTGAATACACTGATCCACTAATCCAGGAGCTTCTGTTACGGTCAGAAAACACAGGACTCTGAGCAAGAGGTAGGGAAGAATATTTTAATATGCAGGGTAGGCTCCCCCATCAGGCATGAGCCTAAAGGCATTCTCCTACTCTACCTAATGGGAATTCAGCCCTGATCTCTGTGATTGTATCTTTGATCATCCTTTAAGGACTGGTAAACCTCTCTATCACGTTACCTGCTTCCACTTTAACAGGGTGTGGCAAAGATGCCTCTGCCACGTGTTCCTGAAGGGGCCTGATGGCTATCCTCCCGCCTAAGGACTGTGGGCCATGTGAAAAGACTGGGTTTGGGTGGTTTCCCTGAACTTTTCAGGAACCGAACCAACTCATTAACTAACGACCACTCGGGAGGCTTGTTAAACCCTATTAACACCTTGTAACGATTCTAACTGCAGTGTTCTAAGTGTTCGTCTAGGTGGTCGCTGTTCGAACAGGTGGTGGTGGGCATCTTGTTCGCATGAACGCAGTAAGCGGTGCTTGGTCATTGAGTGCATGGAACTAAAACCGGACAATCAAACTCCCGAACATCGCTGAACATCTGCTACGTTCGGTTCGGTACATCGTTGAAGGGCACTGTTCTGTGGAATTGTTCGTCTGGATGAGGGGAACAAGCTCCATGGTTCAAATATAAACTACGTTCGGTAGTTTATTCATTTTTAAACTACCAAAGTTGACCCACCACTACCACTTTTCTCATGGAACTATTTTGGGCAGCAGCCTCATGTGCAGTCGGTCAAAAGTTGACTTGCATGGAACTCCCGAACTACCAAACCAATCTGGGTGATTTTTGAATATGTTGGTCACCCAGATCAGGGCTATCAGTGGTTGTGGGGTTTTCATGTATTTTGGGGGTACTTTTCAGGTGTCTGTAAATTATGTGATTTTCTGTATCTGGAGATAATTGAGTTTGTACAGTTCCTGACTCAATTATCTCCCTGCCATTTTGTGTAAGAAACCACTTGCATGGGCTTTGTCATAAAAGAAAATGTGTGGCCCTGAATAATACAGTCTTCTCCCAGCATTAAGCCTTGGCTCATGAGTGGGGGGGTTATGCGATACTGGTGATATTTTACTTCAAGGCACACTATAGTCACCATAACAACTATAGGGTCAGGAATACATGTTTGTGTGCCTGACCCAATAGTGTTCCTTTAAAGATGAGTGGTATTATTTTATTCAGGGGAAAAGGGAATCCGTGGCAGTGATACCTTGGCGGACCGCCACACAGGGTAATAAGTATGTCATATTCCAAAGGTTGATGATTGATTTGTGGTTTAAATTTATATTTTAGTCATGGAAGAACAGGAGCAGGGTTCCTCATATAACACAAAATGATTAGGGGATTGGACCCCCATGGTCATTATAGGACACATAGTAACATGGCTGGGAAGGGATGTGAACTGTTCAAAAACAGTATTTATATTTTTTACAATGCGCTTACAACAGATTAATTAAATACATTTTAGTTGATTTCCCACTATTTAATTTGTCTCCCGTGTTAAAATTAGTGTGGGACCCATCGATATTGGAGTACTGTGACGGTGGGATTAACCCGACATGGCCATATGGTGGAAATTAATCCCTATATTTGCTTATTGAGATAGGTGATTTTAAGTAGCCTTGTAAATGTGAAACTGTATTTTTGTTTAGTTTTTTGTGAATGCTGTTCCTTAACCTGTATTTTATTGAAATTATAATCTGAAATGCATGTTACGGGTGTGTCCCCAATTTCCCTTTTTTTTTTACTTAATTCTATTACACACAGTCAACCACAATTCAAAATCTGCATACAATTATTAAATGTATGTAATCCTCCATCTGTAGTGAGTGGTAGAGTGCGCTAAAGATGAAGTTCATAAACTGTGGAAAGATATTGAACAAAATCAGTTGAATGGTTTGGAGGGATTTCGCCACAGGCGGTTGGCAGCCCGATTGTCACGGTAATATACCCCAACACGCAGGAATAGTACAGATAGTCAAGAGACAAGAAACCAGGGTTCGTCTTACCGGACCTTAGAATGGCCGGACTTGACGAGAATAAGCAAGACAGAGTCTAGAACAAGCCGAGGTCAAGGGAACAGAGAGACAGCGTAACGTAGAACAAGCCGAGGACTGGTACACAGAGGACAAAACAGCGGATAAGCAAGCAAGGATAAAGAGAGAGCGGAGTCAGGAACAAAGCCAAGGTCAAGCACCAAAAAACCAACTGAACGATACAAGCACTAAAGGGAAACTGGACAGAAACCACGATAGGGCAAGGAGCAAGGGAAACAGGTGAGTATAAATACCCTAAGGTTCACTTTGATTGGCCCCTGTCATATCCACGCCCCCAAAACGTGAGTGTATGGGGAATGTGGCCTGACAGGGGCCAATGGGAGACTGATTCTAATTTAGTCTCCCACTGTCCCTTTAAGAGCGCGCCCGAGACGCGCGGCGCGCTCTTAGTGTCGGGCGGGACACGTGACCGCTTCTCGCGGTCACTGCCCGCCTGACTGATCTTATCGTTGGCTGAGCCGCGCGCGGCTCGTGCAGGAGCAGGACCGCGCGCGGCGAGAAGAGAGGACCCCGGCCGGCCCCTGGAGAGGGTAAGTACCGCTACAGTACCCCCCCCTGAAGACACGCCCACCGGGCGGGGGGGAGCAGGCCTGGCAGGAAAACGAGCGTGGAAAGAACGCACAAGGCGAGGAGCGTGAACAGCGTCAGCGGAAATCCAACTGCGTTCCTCAGACCCATAGCCCTTCCAATGTACCAGATATTGGAGGCGACCCCGAAGCAAACGAGAGTCAATTACAGCCGCCACTTCAAACTCCTCATGGCCCTCCACAGAAACCGGAGGAGGAGGAGGAACATGCCGAGTATAACGGTTGCACAGGAGGGGTTTTAACAAGGAGGTATGAAACAGGTTAGGAATGCGTAAATTTTTTGGAAGATCCAATGCATACGAGACAGGATTAACCACATGCAAGATACGAAAAGGACCAATAAAACGAGGGGCCAACTTCATAGAAGGCACACGAAGACGAATATTGCGAGTAGAAAGCCAAACCCGGTCTCCCACAGCATAGGATGGAGCCGCCCTGCGATGCTTGTCTGCCTGAACCTTCTGGCGAGCAGCTGAGGCCACCAAAGAACACTGAACCTGCTCCCAAGTATTACGTAGACTAGCCAAATGTTCGTCCAGAGCTGGCATGCCCTGTAAGGAGAATGCAGCTGGAAGAACCACGGGATGCCGGCCATAAACAACGTAAAAAGGGCTGTTAGCGGAGGATTCATGAGCAGCATTATTACGAGCAAACTCAGCCCAAGGAAGAAGGTCAGCCCAATTGTTCTGATGGTGGGACACGAAACAACGAAGATACTGCTCTAGAGATTGGTTGGCACGTTCAGCAGCTCCATTAGACTGGGGGTTGTAGGCTGAAGAAAACGAGAGGGAGATACCCATCTCTGTACAAAACGATCTCCAGAATCTGGAGATAAACTGGCTACCCCTATCGGACACGATCGAAGTGGGAATACCATGCAACCGAAACACCTCCCTGGCAAAGATAGAGGCAAGTTCCCTGGATGATGGCAATTTGACAAGAGACACAAAATGAGCCATCTTAGAAAAACGATCCACAATCATCAGGATGACAGTTTTACCATTAGAGGGAGGTAATTCAACAATGAAATCCATGGATATATTGGACCACGGTCTCTCGGGTATGGGCAACGGATGTAACAACCCACAAGGAACTCTGTGGGAGGACTTCATACTGGCACAAGTGCTACAGGCATTAACGTAATCGGTGACGTCCTTGCGCAAGGAAGCCCACCAGAAATATCTAGAAACTGCTGAGAATGTCTTAGAAATACCAGGGTGTCCAGCAGTTCTAGTGTCATGATATAACGACAAGATGTCTCGTCTCTCCGGTATATCAACGAATAGCTTATCAGCAGGCCTCTCCCCAGGAGCCAAGTATTGTTTAGCCTGAATAGCTTGTAAGAGAGAAGACGAAATGGAAAGAACAGTAGTCGCTATTATTCTGTCAGGCGGAATGACAGGGGTAACATCGACCTCGAGTTTGTCAGTAGTCTCGAATTGTCTGGACAGAGCGTCAGCTTTAGTATTACGATCACCTGGTCTGTATGTGATTATGTAATTAAAACGAGACAAAAACAGAGACCACCTGGCCTGCCTAGAAGACAATCTTTTTGCTTCACTAAGGTAAGAGAGGTTTTTGTGATCCGTTAAAATGAGGATGGGATCCCTAGTACCCTCTAGCAGATGTCTCCATTCCTTGAGCGCCAAAATGATAGCAAGGAGTTCACGATTGCCTACATCATAATTCCTCTCTGCTTTGGACATCTGTCTGGAAAAGAAGCCACAAGGGTGTAACGGCTTTTCAGGTGAATCTCTTTGAGACAAGATAGCACCTACCCCTATCTCAGAAGCATCAACTTCAAGAATAAAGGGCAGTGAAGGGACAGGATGCTGTAAAACAGGAGCAGAGGCAAAAGTAGCCTTCAAGAATTCAAAGGCCTCGAGTGCTTCTGGTTTCCAGACATGAGTATTACCATCCTTCTTGGTCATTCTGGTTATAGGCGCAACAATGGCAGAAAACCCTTTAATAAAACGCCTATAATAATTAGAGAACCCCAGAAAACGCTGAATGGCTTTCAACCCCTTGGGTAGAGGCCATTCCATAATGGCAGACAGTTTCTTGGGATCCATACGAAAACCCTTGGCCGAGATTATATAACCCAAGAATTGGACTTCAGATTGATCAAATGAACATTTTTCGAGTTTGCAATAGAGACCGTTAACCAGAAGAGTTCTCAACACTAATTTAACATGCATGTGATGAGTCTGTAAATCAGTGGAATAAATCAATATGTCGTCCAAGTATACTATAACGAATGTATGTATAAATTGACGTAGGACATCATTAATAAATTCCTGAAAAACTGCTGGGGCGTTACAAAGACCAAAGGGCATCACAGTGTACTCGTTGTGGCCACTCCTGGTATTGAAAGCGGTCTTCCACTCGTGATCCTTTTTGATACGTATGAGATTGTAAGCACCCCTAAGGTCCAATTTAGTAAAAACTGTGGCCTGTTTAAGCCTATCAAATAGTTCTGTGATCAAAGGTATGGGGTACGCATTTTTGACGGTGATTTTATTTAGGCCCCTATAGTCAATACAAGGCCTTAATTCGCCATCTTTCTTAGATACAAAGAAGAAACCCGCCCCTGCCGGGGAAGAGGATCTTCTTATAAATCCCTTCTCTAGAGATTCCTTAATATATTCCTCCATAACCAGATTCTCCTGAGGAGATAAAGGATATATTCTCCCTTTGGGAGGCATCGTGCCAGGTAATAAATTAATTGCACAATCGTAAGGCCTGTGAGGTGGCAATCTTTCAGCCTCCCTTTTATCAAAAACAGATTTAAGAGACAGGTACTGAGAGGGTATGACCGTAGGCACGGGAGGAATATTAGTAGAATTCAAAGGGGTGACTTTAACAATACAAGACTCTTGGCAAGAATCACTCCAAGAAACTATTTGTCCTGACTCCCAATCAATGGTGGGATTATGAGTACGTAACCAAGGATACCCTAACACGAGGTGAGAGGAAGGAGAAGTAATGATCTGAAACCGAATGGTCTCAGAGTGTAACACCCCTGTAGACATATGTAGTGGAACAGTTTCATGTGTGATAACTGGAGAGCATAATGGTCTACCATCTATGGCCTCAACGGCCAAGGGTGTCTCCTTCTCTCTGGTGGGTATGTTATTCTCCTTGACAAAACTGGAATCAATAAAGTTTTCGGCCGCTCCGGAATCAACCAGGGTTAGTATATTCCCTGCTATGCAGTTACTATCAAGGTGCAGGGAAACAGGAAGAAGTAATTTATTAAAAGGCAAATGTGAGGACTGTGATGTCACACCCAAGGCCAGTCCTCTATACGGTCTTAGGTGCGATAGTTTCCCGGGCGCACGGGACATTCTTGTCTCATATGACCCCTCCTACCACAATAAAGACAAAGTCCCTCCTTTCTCCTATAAAGCTTTTCAGCGTCAGTAAGTTTAGCAACCCCTAACTGCATAGGTTCCTCCTCAGAACCTTTAGATCCCTCGGGAGTCTCAGCTCTAGGGGAGTTAAAGGGAACAAAATGTCTATTTCTGGACCTGGTATATAACCTGTCACGGATCCTGTTATCTATATCGATAAGATAGTCAATCAGGTCCTCCAGGGGTACAGGGAGGTCCTTAGCTGCTACCTCATCCAAGATAGTTTCAGACAGACCTTCCATAAACGCAGTAGTAAGGCCATTATTAGTCCAATCTACCTGTGAGGCAAGGGTCCGGAACTGAATAGCATAATCGGCTACAGATTTAGATCCTTGCTTTATTCTCATTAATGCCCTGGCGGCATTTTTTTACCTTTTAGTCGTGTCAAATGTTCTACGGAACGCTGTGAGGAAGCTATTGAAGTCGTGTACCATAGGCCCATTAGCCTCCCAAATAGGATTTGCCCATTCTAGTGCCTTATCCGTAAGCTGGTGCATAAGAAAACCCACCTTAGATCTATCAGTGGGAAATGAACGTGGGTACATTTCAAAGTGGAATTCCACTTGATTAAGGAATCCCCTACATGTCTTAGCGTCCCCTCCATACCTAGGTGGCGGGGTTAGATGTGCAGAAGCATTAGACATATTAGCTGTGTCCGGTATAGGGTTTACAGGAGGCGTAGGTACAGGTACCGGAGCAGATCTGGATAACAGTGCCTGGATGGCTTGAGCCATTTGATCCATACGGTGATCCTGTTCTGCGAATCTAGCCTCATGAGTGGCCATCTGTTGACCTAAACCTGCGGGGTCCATGGCCCTATCGTAATGTCACGGTAATATACCCCAACACGCAGGAATAGTACAGATAGTCAGGAGACAAGAAACCAGGGTTCGTCTTACCGGACCTTAGAATGGCCGGACTTGACGAGAATAAGCAAGACAGAGTCTAGAACAAGCCGAGGTCAAGGGAACAGAGAGACAGCGTAACGTAGAACAAGCCGAGGACTGGTACACAGAGGACAAAACAGCGGATAAGCAAGCAAGGATAAAGAGAGAGCGGAGTCAGGAACAAAGCCAAGGTCAAGCACCAAAAAACCAACTGAACGATACAAGCACTAAAGGGAAACTGGACAGAAACCACGATAGGGCAAGGAGCAAGGGAAACAGGTGAGTATAAATACCCTAAGGTTCACTTTGATTGGCCCCTGTCATATCCACGCCCCCAAAACGTGAGTGTATGGGGAATGTGGCCTGACAGGGGCCAATGGGAGACTGATTCTAATTTAGTCTCCCACTGTCCCTTTAAGAGCGCGCCCGAGACGCGCGGCGCGCTCTTAGTGTCGGGCGGGACACGTGACCGCTTCTCGCGGTCACTGCCCGCCTGACTGATCTTATCGTTGGCTGAGCCGCGCGCGGCTCGTGCAGGAGCAGGACCGCGCGCGGCGAGAAGAGAGGACCCCGGCCGGCCCCTGGAGAGGGTAAGTACCGCTACACCGATAGCCCTCTGTCCGATCCACTTGTCCATGTCTAGCACACACTAACACCGATGGATCCCCTCTCCCTTCTATCCCCTTACAGGCAACCAAGACTTCCCTCCCAGTGTTGACACTCAGGCCTTTTCCTGTCTTATCACACACATGCACCGGCAAATCTTACTCATGGTGGCGGAGGGCAAGATGGTGCCTCTAAATAAAATCCTGTCTGACGCCACTGCACATTCGTACAAAAACTTACGTATTAGGTATAATTGAAAGTGTTCAATATTCATATTCCTCAAAAACCCAGCTTACAGTTAACCTTGTTTGAGCTCTTATGTGCTTTCCTGGAACCAATGCCACATGCAATCTCACCCTTATACTCTAAAATTCAACTCAATAACAACATACCACCACCCCTCCCCTTTATGGGTAAATAGGAAACTGCCATTGGGAAAACCTTTACATCAAACAGTGGAAAAAGATCTGTGATCTGTTTCTCCACTTTGCCCTGATGAATAAGACACACAAAACAGCATATGTGTCAACATTGGGTAACCACCAGACACAGAGTATTGGGAAACAGATACCAGACAGAAGGAAATAGAGAAAGAAAGGTACATATACCAGACCTCAGAGTGACCGGGTTACATCTCCATATTGATGCCATATTGAGAACACCTAATCCATAACCTTTTAAATAGTCAAAAATACATGGCTATTTAAGTGCTGTGTCATTACAGTGTTGCTGTCAGGGCCATTAGGGGGTACAGCTAAGGCCCATTATTCCCAATGTGTGTGTATACATAGTGATCATCATTATATAAATATACAATATACCACTGGGCCACCAGGGAGTTCAGTTCCCCCTCCCAGGCAACATGTAAGAGGTAGGGAGGGGTGGATAAACATAACAAATAAACCAATAATAAAATAACTGCTACCCCTCCCCACCACAGAACACTGCCCATATCCTACCCCACAAATTCACACACACTGCATCCACCACATTCTCTATACACGCACTTCATGCAATCTATACACACACACAGCATCCACTACACACACACACATTGCATTCACTATGCGTGCACACATACACTCTGCATCCACTATACAAACGCATACTGCATCCACTAGGCACACACAAACGCTGGACCCTTGTGGGTGAATTCTGTGGTAGGCCCTTTGGGCAGATGCAGTTGTACTGCAACCACGTTCTTCAAATCAGGTTTAAGTCAGGTGAGTATGATGACCACTGTATCATTTTCTAGGACTTCTTCTGCAACCAAGTCTTGATGGAATTTTAGGTATTCTTGGGATTGTCTTGTTGGAAGGTCCAATGACACTTCAGATTCCTCACAGACGGCATTTTGTTTTCTCCTAGGATCTCCTGATTCTTCAATTAATCCATCTTGCCTTCCACAGTGCCTGAGGATGCAAAGCAGCCCCAGAATGGCTGATAGGTAGAACAAAATACAAGAAACTGCAGCACAAGCAAAGGTTAAGGGGAGACAAAAATATATAAGTAAGAGAGACAAAGCTCAATCACGGGACCCCAACCCCCCTCCCCTCCAAACCTTGACTTGGCTACCTGAATTGTTTATGATGCACCACATAGGAATTGCTATTATCACGTTACATTAGGATGTCAAACCTACAACTTTTACAAAAACCAAGAGACAACACGGTGTATAATGTTGAATGTATCAAGTGAAAAGTACGGTAAAATTATGTCTTTTTTTTTTCCACGTTCCCCCTCTTCCTTTCTGTATCCTACTGCTGAACATAAAATAAAAAGTTTTTTTTTTTAAAAAAGCTCCGTCAGCGGAGCTCGAAATACACAATTACGAGAGACAAAGCGAAGTCAGGAGAGCCAGGAAACAGAGTGAACTTGTGAACTTGTTGCACGTGAAGGGCTTCAACAGTGAAACGTGAAATGTATTGGGGATGCACAATGCAGGGAGCAATTGCAACCCATACAAAAAGGTTTTATTGCATCTCAGTATCCAGTAGGGGCCTATGAAACGAAGAGCAAACTTTTAGGAAGGTACTTTCAAGTTGATATTCTTGGTACTTAACCAAACCCTGTCACCTACATAGCCTTATGAGTCAGGATGTGCTGAACCTGCTCCCAAGTATTCCTCAGGTTACCTAAGTATTCCTCTACAGCAGGCATTTCCAATGAAGGAAAGGCAGATGGAAGAATAGTAGGATGGTAACCAGGGCCGGACTGGCCCACCGGGATAGCGGGAAATTTCCCGGTGGGCCGTGGCACCTGGGGCTGGGCTGACAGCCCTGATCACCAGACTCATGCCATTTAAATATTTTACCCTCCGACTGAGCCAACCTGTCTCAGTCCGAGGGGAGTAATGAGGAAGGAGCTGGGGGCTGGTGCGGCCGCAATTAGGCAGCTGGCAGCCGGAGGGAGATCTGTCAGTCTCCCTTCAAAATCAACCTCCTTACCGCCCCGCCTCCTGAAGATAACTTTGCCTCCTACACACAAGCCCAGCTCCCGCACGTTGGTGACCTCGCTGGAAAGAATAGGCCACAAAATGGTAACTTACCTACCAGTGTCAGGTGAGCTTCAGCCATGACAGTGATTGTGTGTGTGTGCCTGCTAGTGAATGAGCTTCTGTGTGTGTGTGCCTGTAAGTAAGTTTGCATGTGTGTGTATGCCTTTTAACAAGAGAGCTTCTGTGTGTGTGAGCCTGCTAGTGAGTGAACATGTGTGTGTGTGCCTTCTAGTGAGTGAGCTTGTGTGTGTGTGTGTGTATGTGCCTGCTAATAAGTGAGCTTGCATGTGTGTGTGTGCGCCTGTTAACGAGAGAGTTTGTGTGTGTGTGTGTGTGCGCTAGTGAGTGAGCTTGTGTGTGTGTGCCTGCTAGTGAGTGAGCTTGTGTGTGTGCCTGCTAGTGAGTGAGCTTCTGTGTGTGTGCCTGCTAGTGAGTCAACTTGTGTGTGTGCCTGTTAGTGAGTGAGCTTGTGTGTGTGTGTGTGTGTGCCTGCTAGTAAGTGAGCTTTTGTGTGTTTTTGTGTATGTGTGTGCCTGCTAGTGAGTGAGCTTGTGTTTGTGTGTGCCTGCTAGTGAGTGAGTTTGTGTGTGTGTGCACCTGCTTGTGAGTGAGCTTATGTGTGTGTGCCTGCTAGTGAGTGAGCTTCTGTGTGTGTGTGCGCCTGCTAGTGAGTGAGCGTGTGTGTGTGCCTGCTAGTGAGTGAGCTTGTGTGTGTGTGTGTCTGCTAGTGAGTGAGCCTGTGTGTGTGTGGCTGCTAGTGAGTGAGCTTGTTTATGGGTGTTAGTGAACTTGCCTGTAGTGAGCATTTGTGTGTTAGTGAGCTTGTCCATAGTGAGCTTGTGTGTGTCAGTGAGCATGTTCGTGTGTGTGTGACAGTGAGCTTGTCTGTAGTAAGCTTGTGCGTGTCAGAGTTTGTCTGTACTACGTTTATGTGTATACCAATAAGCTTGTCTGTGTGTGTCAGTGAGATTGCCTGTCAGTGAGCCTATTGGTGTGCATCTGTGAGCTTGTGTTTTTATGTCAATGAGTTTATCTATGTCAGTGAGATTGTTTGTCTATCAGGCTGTGTATCAATGAGCTTGTGTGTGTCAGTGAGATTGTCTGTGTCTGCATAGGAGTATGATTACTGTATAATAAATGTTTTACTCTGAAAGGACCAATATTTTATATTAGAAAAAGATATATAAAATATTGGTCCTTTCAGAGTAAAATTTTTTATATATATAATATGTAAGAGTAAAACATTTAATATATATAAAATGCAAGGATATATTATATATACATAGCCATACATATTACATGTGACAATACATGGCGCAATGACTTAATGGGGCTGGCCCTGATGGTAACTGTAATTGAGGTAGATAGGACTGTGGCTCGTGGATTCTCGTTGATTACACTTGTGAGCATATTCAGCCCAGGGAAGCAGTTTCGCCCAGTTATCCTGGATGTCTGAGCTAAAACACTGTAGATATTGTTCAAAGGATTGGTTTGTTCTCTCAGCATCGCCATTGGATTGAGGATGATAGGCAGAAATATGACATGGTTTTATATCTAGTTGGTTATTGCATGCCTTCCAGAAACGTGAGACAAATTGTGGACCCCTATTGGATACTATCTCTTCTGGTATACCATTTAAGCGGAATACCGGTCTAGCAAATATATCTGTTAATTCCAGAGACGAAGGTAGTTTAGATTAGGACACAAAAAGGACCATCTTAGAAAATCTATTGGTAACAGTTAAGGTAACAGTATGACCTTCTGATTTAGGGATATCAACAATAAAATCAATGGATATACTGGACCAGGGTTTTTTAGGTATGACCAAAAGTTGTAATAAACCACAAGGTAAAACATGAGGTGTTTTGGATTGTGTGCATTCATTACATGTCTGTGTGTACTCTTTTAGATCTTTTAGATCTTGTTTAAAAGAAGGCCACCAAAACTTATTAGCAAAGAGAATTCTGGTCTTCTTAGTTCTAGGATGGTCAGCAGTTTTGTTATCATGGCATAACGCTAGGACCTCTTTGTGAAAGGCAAAATGGCCGAATAATCTATCCCGTGGAGTCTGACTAGGTACTTCTGTTTGTAGTTCTGTTAGAGACTTAATGAGGTCTGAACCTATGTTTAGTTGAGTGACAGCTACTGTCTTGGCTTTAGGGATGATTGATGCTGCTTCAGCAACTATTGGAAACATAGGTTTGAATTGACGGGATAATGCGTCCGTTTTGGTGTTATTAGTACCTGGTCTATAAGTAAGTACGTAGTTAAAACGAGAAAAAAACAACGACCAACGTGCCTGTCTAGCTGTTAGTTTCTTGGCTTCTCTCATGTAGGACAAGTTTTTATGATTTGCCAGTATCGTAACAGGGATGGTCGTACCTTCTAGCAAATTACGCCATTCCTTAAGAGCCAGTATAATGGCTAAGAGCTTCCTGTCCCCTATCTCATAGTTTTTCTTAGCTTTAGAAAGTTTCTTAGAGAAGAATCCACAAGGATGTAGGGGTTGGGAGAGAAAAAAAATTTGGGAGAGTATTGCCCTTATGCCTGTAACAGATACGTCTACCTCCAAAAGTAAAGGAATAGAGGGATCCGGGTGGAATAAGATAGGAGCTAAAGCAAATGCAACCGTTAGGGTGTCAAATGCGGCAAGTGCTTCCGGAGTCCACACCTGATTAGTTTTCCCCTTCTTAGTCATGTAAAAATATGAAGGAAAATCCTTTGATAAACCTCCTATAGTAATGTGAAAACCCTATTGTGACGAGACCAATCTCAATGGAGGAGCCTGGTCGCCCGCCTGCTGCCTTTAGACTATAGCCCCATGTTGAAATGCTTGATTTTCCCCTGCAAAGACACGAAAGCCATTCGGTGCTTGCCCTGTTTGAGCGGTGATACCCCAGATGGAGCCCTGCCATGGAGCCCATTCGTATAATGAAAGACTATGGGAAAGACGTTGGCTCCTTGGCAATTTAACTGTATGTGTGTGATCTGAGCGTCATTCAGTAATAATGTGCGCTCAGATCTGAGCTATCTGGGGATATGTACCTGTTTTATGCAATGGCTGCACAGTTATATATTTTTATGTATTTTATTGTCTTTTGCTGCCATGTGTTCAATGGAGTTTTGCCTCTGTCCTTGGAGATAATTGGATTACTTCCCAATTATCTCCAGGATAGAAGACTCTGTGGAACTGGCTTTGGGCAGAAAAGCCATGCTTCATTTGGTCACAAAGGACTACGATCTATCTTTTGAACCACTGGACCAATTTGTATGATTTTGACGTATGTTTGTATTTGGAGTATGCTGATTCTGAAAATGTTTTATGTGAATGTGATGCATACTTTTAAGTTATGAATAATGTGGAAAAACTGTATTTCTCTGCCTGTGATAATTACATTATCCATTGTGTAAGGTAATTGTATCACAGGCAGAGGAGAGGATTTTGTGTGGGAGTGTCAGAGTGTATTGTATGTGTTTATTGGTTGTTTTCCAAAACACTGTGGGTGGTACTAATGTGTAAGAATGTGTATATAAGAACAATAAACCCACAGCTCTGTCTGTTCCTGCTTGACCCTCAAAACGGAGCCTTGTCTCTTTCTTGGGGGGATTTATTGTATGCTGTTCCAGTTTGACTGCTATGAGTGGAAACCTATTCGTATGGTTTTTCCTATTCGGCTGTTTACAGCATTTATATGGTTCCGGTTCGGCTGTTTACGGCATTCTCCGGTTCGGTGGATTGGTGTCTACAGTAGCTGCCTGTATATCTGGAAGGGAATATCTCCTAAACGGCTTTTAACCCCTTTTATGCCTGGGGGTGCCGTTACACCTATGAATCATTGGATAGCTTTTAACTTGTGGGTGTGGGTCATTTGCAGATGGCATCTAGCTTCTTAAGATCCACTTCAAATCCGGACTCAGAACTTTGCCTACTTTGCCTACCCCAAACAATTCACCTTATCCTGATCGAATAAACTTTTCTCATAGGACCATTCTAACGTGTATGTGATGGGTTTCAATATCTGGGGAATAAATCAGTATATTGTCTAGATAACTATAATAAATTCTTGTAAGTACTCTCTCAACACGTCATATATCAAGGTCCTGGAAGATGGGTGGAGCATTGCATAGTCTAAAAGGCATGACTGTGTTTTCATAATGCCCATATCTCGTATTAAAGTCCATCTTCCATTCATCTCCTTCTTTCATCCTCACCAAATTATATGCACCATGTCAAATAGTTCTGGGATCAGGAGAATAGGACAGACGTTACGTACTATAATCTTATTTAACCCTCGATAGTCAATACAGGGCCTGAGAACACCCTCCTTTTTTGAAACAAAGAAGAATCCTGCTCCAGCATTAAGGTTCTCCTTAATGTATTGCTCCAATTTCTGATTCTCTTTCAGAGACAGAGGATAAACAGTACCTTTAGGTGGCATAGTCCCTGGTAACAATACTCTAGCACAGTCATACGATCAATCCGGAGGGAACTTATCCACTTTCTTTTTGTCAAAGACCTCTTTTAATTCTTGGTAGATGTGACAAACTCCCCTCTCCAAGTGAGTTTGCCACAAGCTCCTGGAAGAGCCTGCTTGCCAGCCTCCTGCCCACAGACTATGGGCCCTGCAGGGAAACCTGTAAAAGACTACCAAACTTGACCGACTGTTAGCACTGATTTCCCTGGAACTGTTTTGGGCATGGGGCCATGCTTGCAGTCAGTCAAAACTATGACTTCCAGGAATTTCATGAACCCCTGCTCTGATCTGGGTGATTTTTGGATATGTTGTTCACCCAGGTCAGGTCTATCAGGGGATGTGTTTTTTCTGCCTGGAGATAATTGAGTTACTTACAGCACTTTACTCAATTATGTCCTAAGCAGAGGGGAGGGATTGTGTGCTGTACATGGGCATGTCACAGACTATATGTTTGTTCTGATTGGTTTATGTCCTTTGTGTTCCTGTGCCCCATCAGGTCCAGGGGGTGTTCCTCTGACCTGGAAAATTGTATAAAAGGCCAGTGCGTCCCATTAAACTTCAGATTCCTGCTTACACTCCAAAACTGTATCTTGTCCAGTTATTGGAGGGAAAGAAGATTTGTTCCTGTGTCTGCTGTTCCAGCTTGCAGGAGATTCAACGGGGAAAGTCCTTGTAAGGACTAGAGCTAATTCCCCATTCAGTTCCAGAGTTCCCAGGAATGAGTGTCGTCCAGTGCCTGGAGGTGTCAGAGCTAATTTCCCCTTCGGTTCCAGGAGGGAGGTGGCGGTTCCAGGGCCCCAGTCAAGATACGCGACTGAGGGCAAGAAGTGCTGCGGTTTGTCCCCTGTTCCAGCTAGGAAGCGGTCCTTTGGCGGAGGTACCCAGTCGGGGTGCCAGGTGATCTGTTACAGTAGATCTTGGGTACATCTGTGGATGTACCCAAGATCTACAGGTATGTTTATGAGGCCCAAGGGTCTGATTTTGGTAACACACCTCTCTATACAAGAAGGACCCCATTTGACAACCTCTCCTATCTCCCAATCTATATGTGGGTTATGTTTATACAACCATAGATAACCCAAGACAATAGCAAATGAATGAGATGAAATGGTTTGCAGAACAATGATTTCCTTATGAAGAGCCCCAACAATCATAAGAACTGGAATAGATTCCTTTGTAATAGTGGGTTCTTCAAGTCGTCTACCATCTGTGGCCTCTACGGCCAAGGGTGTTGCTCTTTCTCTGATAGGGAGTGCATATTTTTCAACAAAGGACTTATCAATGAAGTTCTCTGCTGCCCCAGAGTCGATAAGGGCATGCGTGTGGACAACCTTTCCCTCCCATTTCAAGGTGGTATGTTGTAGAAGCCTTTTTTCTTGTTTAACTAATATGGAGGACTCATTAATCACCTTAGGCTCTGAAGTTTTCCGGCCTTTGAGGACATGACAAACGAAGATGTCCCCTTTTACCACAGTACATACAAAATACCTCTCTATTTTGGTGCTCTTCCTCAGACAATCTCAGGCCCAACTGCATGGGTTCTGAGATAGCCATAGAATCGGAAGGGAAGGCGGGAGCTAGTCTGAGAGACGGTCTTCTAGGTCGTTCTCTGGTATTCTGCCTGTGTCTAAGTCTCTCATCAATATGACCAAGGTTAGTGATAATAGTAGAATAAAGAAAAGAGGAAGGGCCAAAAGAGCCCAAATGGAGAGTAATGGGGGAGGGAGGTCCCTACCTTTTAATGATCCTAAAGGAAAACACAAAACATATAAAATAGATAGGGGGGGCGTGGTTTGCAGCCGGACGAGCTGGACGTGTTCGGCTAGAGCTCCGCTGTAACCACGGTGCCAACGGCTTACAAGTGCACTGACAAACAGAAAAATTATATTTTCCTGCGGGGGAAGCAAAATGGATAGAAAAGCTCTGAGGAAGCAGACAAAAAAGGGGACCGAATCGACCACTACCGTCTCTGAGATGTTTGCAGCCTCTCGAGCCATGCGTCTGAGCTCCCAAGATGGCGGACGGGAAGGCCAAGGTACACCTCGATCTCCTTCGAGCCCGGGTAGTAGCGTGGCCATGGGGGGCGCAGAAACTGATGCCAGCCAAATCCTCACAAAACTGCTGAAGTGCGTACTTACCTAGCAACCGAGATGGCCCGTAACACTGCCGAGGTTAAGGCAGAGATCCAGGCCTTGGGTGTTCGGACGGCGTTCGGACGGCGGCATTGGAGCAGCGGGTGGAAACCACTGTAGTCGCCCACAACACAGCGGCAGCACGAATTAACAGTCTGACTACCCAACTACTCACGGCCACATCAGCTATTGAGGACTTGGGAAATAGATCGCGACGCAATAATGTTCGCCTCCGCGGCCTACCGGAGCGGGAAGGAGAAGGTTCCCTCGCCGAAACTGTCTTGGCTATTTTCCGCCCGCTTCTCCCCAATATACCGGATCACCTGTGGCACATTGAACGGGCACACAGAGCCCTCCGGACTAAGAGAGCTGATGACCGACGGCCTCGGGATGTCATTGTTAAATTCCTCTCGTTCCAAACTAAAGAGGCGGTGATGCGGTGCGGTAGGGATCGCTCGATCATACACGATGGGGTGGAAATAGCCCTATATCAGGATCTTACCCCCTCAACTCTGCAGCGTCGACGGGAATGGCGCCCGCTAACTGAACTCCTACAGAAGCACTCCATTCGGTACGCCTGGGGACACCCCTTCCGTCTACTTGCATTCAAAGACGGCCGTACCAAAGCTCTCACCCCTGAAGGCGACCCGGCTGCTTTTCTGGTTGCCTTAGGGATCCAAGTTCCTGTCGGCTTTGCGGTTCCGATGGCGTCGACGGAGGTCCTGGCAGCTCTCCCACGCGAGTGGTTATCGGCGGGCGAGTGAGGTCGGCTCTCTACTGGCGGTATGAGGTCCGATGTCTGTGGTTCCAAACGGTGAGATCATCCGGGAGGGTCACTGTTGTTTGGGAGGGTGGCATCGGTTCCCCTCCTTCAGTTTTTTGGCCCGGGATTTCGAATCCTAGGGTATGGGCTCTCACGGGACGGCCCCACTCCCATCCACGGGTGGGTTTTTCTTTATGGGGTGGGTTAGGGTTGAGCGTTTTTTGCCCTGTTCTCTCCCTCCCTCTAACTTTGTCCTCGCCCCGGTCCCTCTCACATTCTGGGCTTACACACATGTTGTACTATCTGTTGAATCCCAGGGGCCGGGGAGACCCGTTGTTCTCCCCCTTACGGACTCAGCAAGACTTAAGGCCGTGATCCGGTACCCGTTATTTTTTCTTTGTGTGACAATGTGTTTATTTCTCATGTGGCGGGCGGCGGGCGGCGGACGGCGGGCAGTGTTCCTGGTAACTTGCTTGGGGCCTTTATTGTACCTTACCTTATGATATGTTTAAATTTCCCCACCGTAACGAAAAGCATACCTGGGAATGATAGCATTAAGGGCGGGGGGTGTAAAGCTTCGGCCATATTATTACTCTGGTAGGGCCTAACCGGAGTGGGATACAGTAGATGTGATATGTGGGATTTATGCGAACTATATTTTGTCATGTGACATTTTTACTTTTATTTTATTTAGTTTTTTCTCCTCTTATCTCCCCTCAGTTGGATTGGTGGTGCGGGTGAGGCCTCTGCCTCGATCCTTCTCCATCCGATACACTGACGGTATGCCTGTGAGTCTAATAGGGTATAATGTAATCAAAGCCAGTATTTTCTCGCGGGCATGGAGAAATCAGCCAGGCCCGTATACACTCTGATTTATACGGTCCCCACTGTTCTACTGTTTTTGGTCACCCCAGAGCCCCTCCAAATAAGTCCTATGCTATAAGGGTATAGGGAGTCTGCAGACCGTTCCCGCCCCCTGGGGGTCCCAGACTTCGGCTCCCGTTTTCTGGAGGGAGGGACCTGCCTCTTGGAGGTATTCACTCTCCCTGCCAATCCCTCCCCCCTGAGTGCTCGCTTCAATAGTTTGGATATATGTTTGTCCTCATAATGGTCTAATCGGGCACCTTAGGGTGCTTATTGCAGTTGGTCTATGTTTGGGCTACTCTGGGGCATAATCTATGCTCTGGGGTCGCCTCAACATATACCCCATGTTACCCTGGCAATAGGTAAGCCCAGGCGAAAGTTTTCACAGTTGTTCTTTCTTTCACTATTTTTCTCCTTCTCTGTTCCTGTACTCCCCCCTCCCCCCTCCTCCCTTCCCCTCATCCTTTTCCCAAGTCCTCTGAAAGGGAACGTGGGTACCTGTAGATGCTACACACTACACGGCTATAGTGGGCGGGGACCGGGCCACTACTCTATACATTTAATCATCTCATTGCAACGTACATGTCGGCCCCGGGTGGGCCTGGTGCATAGAATGAGCGTGGGCATTTACCTGTTAGGATGCCGTTAAAATTACTATCTTTAAATGTCAAAGGCCTCAACGCTCCGAGCAAGCGCCGCCTTCTGTTCAGAGATCTCAAACGTTTGAACCCTGACATTGCGTTCCTGCAGGAGACACATATACCTACACCGGCAAGATTCGCTCTAAAGGATCACGTATTTAGCACCGTACATGAAGCGAGGGCTTTGAACAAACGAAATGGGGTAGCGGTGCTTATACACCGTAGATGCCCCCTTAAAATGGGGAAAACGGTGGCAGACCCAGCGGGCCGCTTTATTCTAGTGTCAGGGACCTTATACTCCCATGCGATTCACTTTCTAAATATCTACGCCCCCAACGACCCCTCTACTGAATTCTGGGATACAATGACCCAGATGGTACGTGAGTTACCGCACGGTATGGTGATTGTGGGAGGCGATCTCAATGCCGCTCCGTGTCCGGCCATTGACCGGAGCCGGGGCGGCGACCTCCCGCGGTCACATGGGAGAGGGGGACAAGATAAAATTCTCCGATCCTTCATCCTCCGAACGGGCCTCTTGGACATCTGGAGGGCGCACCATCCAGCTGAACGCGACTACACCTTCTATTCAGCACCCCATGATACCTACTCCAGAATCGATATGTTCCTAGTAAACTCTCACTCAGCTTCAAAGGTAACGGATACAACGGTAGGCTCTATCACCTGGTCCGATCATGCCGAGGTCACGCTGACCTTGGATAATTTATGCGTGGCATCCCCATGGACCTGGAAGTTAAATACTTCTTTGCTACAAGATCCGACAGTGGTGGACGTGGTCAGGAGGGAAATTACTGATTATTTTGCTAGGGAAACGGAATCGGATCTCCGCCCGGCCACGGTATGGGCAGCCCATAAAGCGGTTATTCGAGGTATCTTGATACGCGAAGCCTCATTGAAGAAGAAACGCAAATCACAATTGTTGTTATCTCTTCTAACAGCATTGGGAAAAGCAGAGGAAAAACATAAAGCTGCCTCGACGCCCGCAACATTAGCGGGCGTCCGGGATCTGCGGGCGTCGGTTCGCGAGGCGCTCCTCGATGACACGGCTAGAGCTATAACATGGTCTAAACGGACCTATTATGAAAAATCCAATAAAATGGATACACTGTTAGCTCGATCTCTCCGCCCGAGGCAAGGCCACTCGCATATAACAAGGATTAAAGATAGTGCTGGTAGGAACTGCACAGATCCCACCGACGTAGCTAGGGTATTCACGGACTACTTCTCCAACTTATACAACCACTCGAAATGCGATGACGAGACCCGTCAACGCGAAACTGAGGATACTAAAAATTTTCTATCTCATCTGACTCTGCCGCGATTGAGAGGGGGGGATTCCGCTGCTCTAGGAGCACGAATCACGGCTGAGGAGATTGACGCTGCAATCACCTCGTTGAAAGGTAACAAAGCACCGGGCCCGGATGGCTTTGAGGGCAGTTACTACAAAACCTTCTGCGAAGAAATCACGCCCCAATTAGAAACTTTATTCAATGATCTCATGGAGGGTGGCGTTCCGGACAGGGATATGTCTCTGGCCGACATGGTACTATTACCTAAACCTGGCAAAGACGATTCGGTCCCGGAAAACTTTCGCCCGATCTCGTTAATTAACCACGACTCCAAATTGCTGGCAAAGATTCTGGCTACCCGATTGAACCCTTTCCTCACGCGTTTGATCCATCCTGATCAGGTGGGATTTATTCCTGGTAGACAGTTGTTCGAAAATACTAGACGTAACATCGATCTCATATGGAGACAGATAGATAGGGGGATCCCGACGCTACTCTTATCATTGGACGCAGAAAAGGCCTTTGACAGAGTCAAATGGCCCTATCTGTTCGAGGTCCTCCGACATTTTGGCCTGCCGGATACTTTTCTGTCCGCAATTAGAGCAATGTACACCGATGTACAGGCACGGGTCCGGATAGCGGGATCAAAAATAACACCCTTTAGTTTGGGCAACGGAACGAGGCAGGGATGCCCATTATCCCCTCTGTTGTTCGCTCTATCATTGGAGCCCCTATTGCAAAAAGTGCGGGATACGCAGGAAGTTCGGGGAATCCAGATCGGAGCTCAGCGATATGTAGTCTCCGGCTTCGCCGACGACGTCTTGCTGACCCTAACAGACCCAGGGGCATCGATGGAAGCATTGATGACCATATTAGACTCCTATAGCGTGCTGGCCGGTTATAAGGTTAACCTCTCCAAATCGAGCGCACTCCCTCTCAATATGATAGACTCGGACATAGCCCACATAAGGGAAACCTATAAGATTCATGTGGCCAGAGACTATATCAAATACCTAGGGGTCCGGCTGACAGGATGCCCAAACCACCTTCACCAACAAAATTATGTACCCCTGATCCGCACTTTGATTACGGATATGGAGAGATGGCAGGATAAACCAATCTCGTGGATCGGCAGGATCCACACGGTGAAAATGAACGTGCTCCCTCGGATCCTATTTCTGTTTCAGGCTCTGCCGGTAAGGCTGACTAAATCTGACTTGGGTGCGCTCCAGCAGGCCATAGGGAAGTTTATTTGGCAGAACAAGAAACATAGGATATCTCGAAATATCCTGTACAGAGCAAAATCAAAAGGTGGTCTGGGCTTACCGAATTTGTACTTTTATTACTTGGCAGCCCAGCTCACGCAAATAGCGCTGTGGCACTCTCCCCCGGATGAGAGGAGGTGGGTGGATTTGGAGTCTTCCCTCATGGGGCCTGATATCCCCCAATTCTTCATGTGGGTTCCTAAAGCTAACAGACCGCTCCCGCACGTTAAGTGCCCAGCCATAGCGAACTCTATGAAACTCTGGGATACCGCGTCACTTAAGTACGGTTTGACCACCCACCTCTCTCCATTGGCCCCATATCTGAGGAATACAGCCTTTAGCCCGGGATTGGAAGCCAGAGATTTCAGGGGTATAGAGAACGCTGGAATTCAACGTCTTTGTCATTTGTACAAAGACGGTTCGATTCTTCAATTTGAGGAAATGAAGGCTAGGGCCACATTGCGCCCATCTGACTTCTTCAGGTACCTACAACTCCGAGATTATGCCCAGACACCGGCAGTTCGGACCGCGGCGTTGACAAAGCCCACGTTCTTCGAAAACATGTGCGTTCGGGAGCAGTTCCCGAAAGGCCTTATCACTGCCATGTACGCACACCTTAGTACGTCCACCTTGGAGTGGGGAGCACTCACCTATACTTCCCAATGGGAAGCTGACCTAGGAGAGGAACTTGAGGGAGTAGACTGGCAAGACATCTGGGAAGCCGCTGCGACCTCGTCTATGTGTGTCTCCATGCAGGAACAAGCTTATAAGACCATGTTCAGGTGGTACACCACCCCAGTCAAACTCTGCAGAATGCATAAAATGTCCACGGACTTATGCTGGAGAGGTTGCGGCCATAAGGGAAGTTATATACATATGTGGTGGGAATGCCCGACAGTTCAGCAATTCTGGAAACAAATAGCGGGGTTACTGAAAGATGTCTTTGGTAGAGAGATCAAACTAGACCCATGGGTTTTCCTTCTGGCCAGACCTCTGGAAGGCTGGTCCAGAACGGAACAGTTATTGATCCATAAAGTAAATCTGGCTGCTAGAAGAGCCCTGGCGCAAATGTGGCTACAAAGTGTTACTCCCCCAATTAATATGGTCCTGCAAAAGGTTAAGGATACGTTTCTTATGGACAAATTGACGGCTAAGGTAAGAGGCACGCTCTCAAAGTTTGAAAAGGTCTGGGCTCCATGGATAGATAGTGGAGTGGGCGATTAAGGGTGGGGGGGAGGGCTCATTCCCCCATTCCCCCACCTCTCCTAGAATGTCCGCACCTGTTACCCCAATCCATGTTTATCTCCAGCGGCGGGACTTTCAGGTTCCCGCCGGGAGATATGCAAGCTGTACATGGTTCCATGGAAGTCACGCACCTTCTTATCGTCAAAATAGGATGCATCACAAGGATCTTGGGTATGATATTTAACTGACTTGAAGGGTCCTAACGTCCCCTCTCCCCCCTCCCCCATTTCCTCCCAATACCACTTCCCCCCCCCCCCCCCCCACCTAGACTCATCCTTAGATTGTTCCCCTACTTTATTGTCTCTCAGGTTACTTCCTATCTCTATCATTCTTATTCCCTCTTGGACTTTGACTGGTTCCTCTATCCCTCAATATCTGTCGCTACATTATTCACCCTGTTTTCAGGGAGCTCCCAATGCTTGGGAATTAACATGGTTAGACGAAATCTCCACCGAGACTACCTTCGGCTAAGGGGCAGAATGGGGAGTTATACCTGCGTAAAACGTGGCTCAACATGAGCCGTGACCATGTTGTTCCGGCTAACACAAATCATACGATGAGACCAGTCGAATCTATCTCCTTCTTTCTTTTTTCTCTATTTTATATTTATCAAAAAAATAGGTGGAGCACCTTGAACCAGTGTGGTCATTCGTGGCGGTTATGCAAGCGTCAACTCCTATGTACCCTGCCGTGTATATCTTGTTGCTGTACTTTTATGCAAATTATATATCTATATACATGCATGGATGTACTCACATGGGTTTATGTTAAATATTGTTATTGTTGCTTGTGATATTGACACCTTGTAATAAATAAAGAATTAAAAAAAAAATAAAAAAAAAAATAGATAGGCAGGGGAGTAATACTGGACCAAGCCTGGGGGGATAATACTAAGACAGCTGCTCGCTATGTAGGGAGACAAACTGATCTTTATCCTATTACAGAAAATCCCCCATGCGGCTTGAGAGACTCACAGTAGCTCACAACAGAGTAGTAAAGTAGACTTGTAGAAATAGGGCTAAAAGGGAGACAGCCCTGTAAGGAAAAAATCCCTACTCAACCCCCACTAGTACTGAGTCCAAAGCAAGGATTCCTATCCTTGACGGCGTGCTGTAACGCCGAAACGCGCGTCGAGCTAGCCTCTTTAACTTATTTTATAATTTTGCACTTTATAGGTAGCACTAATTATGATTTTTGTTTAAATTAACCTAAGTTATTTAGATAGGCAGGGACTGGGTAGGGACTTGGAACTTGGTAAGCACAAGTGGGTTATCCACTGTGCTGAGGTATTCAGGGACAGCCTTCTCACTATAGGAATCCTTGCTTTGGACTCAGTACTAGTGGGGGTTGAGTAGGGATTTTTTCCTTACAGGGCTGTCTCCCTTTTAGCCCTATTTCTACAAGTCTACTTTACTACTCTGTTGTGAGCTACTGTGAGTCTCTCAAGCCGCATGGGGGATTTTCTGTAATAGGATAAAGATCAGTTTGTCTCCCTACATAGCGAGCAGCTGTCTTAGTATTATCCCCCCAGGCTTGGTCCAGTATTACTCCCCTGCCTATCTATTTTATATGTTTTGTGTTTTCCTTTAGGATCATTAAAAGGTAGGGACCTCCCTCCCCCATTACTCTCCATTTGGGCTCTTTTGGCCCTTCCTCTTTTCTTTATTCTACTATTATCTAAGGGTTATTCCCTATGTTGGGAGAGTAATTTTTTGAAGGCCTCTGGCACTGACTCATTGGCCACGTTATCTGACCTCTGAATCGGCGCCATTATTACTTTATTTAAGGTTAGTGATAAGTTCTTCCAAAGTCTCTGGCAAATCCCTAGTGGACACCTCCTCTAATAGGGTATCGGATAATCTGTTGAGGAACACATAAACAAATGCACAGTTATTCCAGCGTATCTTTGCATCTAGGGAACGAAATTCTAGGGCATAATCTATGAGGGAGCGTTTACCCTGTTTTAATTCAGCAGAGACATGGCAGCATTGGCTTTCCTATCAGGTGGATCAACACTCTCCTGAAAGACGCTATAAATTGAGCGTAGTCATACACTAAGGCACTATGGATTTGCCCAAACAAGGGCCCTATCGGTAAGCAATGTGATTATGAAGCCTATTTTTGCTCTATCGGTTGGGTCAGCTCTAGGGCACAGCTCAAACAAGATGCTGACCTGATTCAAAAACACTCTACATTTAGACGGGTCCCCGCTATAGCATAAGGTATGGGTAGGCATGGATTATTGTTACTGCTGTTGGTGGAGGATTCCACACCAGCAGGCACAGAACATAGAGACTGGGATTGTCCCTCAGCTGATCTGGTTATCAGGGTTTGAAAGGCCTGTGCGTATTTATCCATATGGTGATCTAGACCACCAAGCCTGGCGTCATAACCCATTACCTGGGGATTAACACCTGCAGGGTCCATTGGCCCCGTTTGTAATTTAACGTTATAGCCCAACAAGCAGAATGAAAATCCACCAGAAGAAATAAAGGCAGATAAATAGGTCCCTAAACCAGTGTTTAGAATTGAAGGATAGATAGAATAAAATACAAGGAACGTCAGCACAAGCCAAGGTCAAGTGAAGCCATTAATACACAATAGACATGTGCAATTTGTTTCGTTCCTAATGCAAATTTGGACGGATTTCAGAAATTCGGACATTCGGATGCTTCCAAATATCCGAAGTGCCGAATTTCGGAATGCCGAGCCAAACTGAACCGAATTGCTGAAGTTCTGAATTGCCGAATTTCCGAAGTGACGAATTTCAGAATGCCGAACCGAATTGCCAAAGTGCCGAATTTCAGAAGTGCAAAAGTGCTTCGGATTTCTGAAAAGTGGCAAAACAGGAGAGGTTTTGATAAAGCCTATCAAAGGAGAAACACGTTAAGTGTATTATTTTACACTTTTGATGAAGCCTATCCAAGGAGAAATACGTGTGTATTGTTTATAACTTTTTTTCATCACTATTTTATTTTATTATATATTGTATTACTTTTATTATTTTTTTAACATTAAAGTACTTTGGACCTAACTTTGCTGCTGTTGGATTGTTTGGAGCTATATCCCTGGTGGGGATCATACCACCCAAGCGCTTTGGATTGAGCAAACCGGAACTTGCTCTTTAGCATGTAACTAGGTTTAACCTATTTATTTCTGCTTACACTCCTTTTTACGGTGTATACTATTGTGGTTCTGTTTGTTTATCTCCACATATACACAGACGGAAGAATTTATATCTACACCTGTATCCTTGAGTGGGGATCATACCACTTCAAGTGCTATCAGAGGAGCCAGGTTTTACGGCTCCATTACATGTGAGTGTACATTTTATAGTTTTTACCTACCCTTGCTTCATAGCCCTACTTACTTCACCATATATGATTTTTATTTGTTTGTTTTTATAAGGATACCCCCTACCACACCTATAACTCGACGAATTGCCTCTGCACTTGATGCATAGACGGGGATTATTCAGCCCAGGCGCATACACTGGAGCTGTATTGAAGCTCCAGGAAAGTGTGAGTGCACATCTTTTATTTTACTTATAACCACTACAGTTTTAAATACTACACTATTATTTCTTCTCTGGTTCTCTTCACATATACCTTGTCAAGGATTACTGAAGCACTGCACCTGCCCCGCTGTTTTTATCCAGTTTTCTGATCGGAAAAGAGAGACTCCGTATTGGTGTTAAAGCTGCTTTTGGACTATTATCACTTTGCTTCTGCGCTGAATTTATTTTTGTGTGATTGTGTCTCCCTAAGAAGTATTAGAGGCAGGGAGTGGCACCCTGTGGGCCTCAGTTAAGAAGTTAAACAGTATTAAACAATTTGCAAAAAACCCTGACAATGACAGTGGAGGTCTGGTGGACTGGGGGCCAGATAAAGGTGAGCTACCGCCATCTTCCACATGCTTCTGGAGCCTCAGCATGTGCAAGAGTACAGCAATGAGTTCTATGGAGGATCCCGCGGTCCTTTAAAGATAGAAACAATTCCCTGCAGCCACTAGTGACGGCGGTCGGAATTGATGTAGTAGTAGTCCCTGCTTTGTCCCTACTTTGTCTTATGTCTTTAGTTTGAAATAGATTAAAAATGAAAATAAGAAAGACAGAGTAGGAAAGAGGTTAGGATGGTGGGACAGTGCCACTTTAAACAGTTTGACTCCTCTTGGCATTACATTGTGTGGTTGTGATGCTTGAAGCGTTCCTTTAAATTTGGTTTGGAGAGGAGAGTGCCTTATTTTATGAGTAAAACATGTGCTGCATTATAAAAAAAATTCAATATATTTATTTTCTTATTGCACATATGCTTATTTACACATGGCATATATTTGTTTATATATTTGCTTTTTATTCATGCATATGTTATAATTTACTATATATTTTACTTCATATTTGGATCAACAGCAAAAACAAATGTGAGGAAGGCTGAACTTGATGGACGCAAGTCTCTTTTCAGCTATGTAACTATGTAACTATCTACTGTGCTACTACACATGTAATCCATATTATTTTTTATGGAATAATGACAATTGATAGTACCCAGTAAAATGTATAAATAACCAAAAATTAACATTGGATTGGCCTTTGTATGTATACTGTCACAGTCGACGGCAGTACTCATCTGTTCTGGGGTGCCCGTGACACCCTGGAGGTCAGTCTGCAGCAGTCATAGTGCCTGTGACTGCTGCACACCCAGTCAGCATCCTCTGATCCTTGATCCGTGGTCGTGGAACTCGCAGTGATTCCGATATGGCGTTCTAAGATGGCGGCCGCTGCATAAGAAGTCTGGTCTGCAGGAGGCGTGGCTGAGGAGCCGAGCCAGGACGATGATGTATCCAAGATGGGGCTGAGTCCCACAGTAAGTCATATTGACCTCAGGTAACCTTTCCCACAGGTGAGATCAGGTTATGTGATCTTGCCACTTCTTTATAAGCAGAGCACACGTTTTAGTCAGTGTTTAGTTGTTTTGTTGGCTGCCTCAGAAGGCAAAGCCTTTGTTTCCCTGTGTTTCCTGTCCTTGCTGGTTTCTTGACTTTGCCTGCTCTCTGATTTTTTTCTTATTGCCACCTACCCTTACCTTTAGACTGTCTGACTCGGGTTTCTGCCTGACCCTTCTTTGGATGCTTATGCCTTGAATTTTCTTTTGTTTTATTTAAGCCTCCATGCCCTCACCGACCATACAGAATCCTGTTCTCAACCTTAGGATCTGTTACTGGACCTGAGTTCCAGAACTAAAAACGACCCCAGAGCATTGTTTCATATACACCATGCTACAGTGGACCATGCTCGAGTGGACCATGCAACAGTTTCTATTCTAGATTTATGTAAAGACTAGTGCGCACAGATCTGTCTCCTCATCAGATGGAGCTTGCAAAAATGCACTCCCCTTGTATTATTGACATTTCCCACATTCCAGCTATCCCAGTTTCAAAGCTGGATATTTTCCATAATTGTGATACTTCTGAAAATCCACGTCTAGATTCTGAAATGTATCACAGAGACACACTCTACAAAAAGTGATGAATTCTGAAAAGTATTACAAACATGTAAAAGAACAGGGTCACCAATTAAATATTCTTGATGTTTCCATGGTAATCACCCCACTTTAAGTACTTTGCACCACTTTTCATAACACAACACATCTTATACGTGTATTCCATGTCTCAAATTTTACTTTAAGTTTGGACAGGTTAATTTAAGCTTCCAAAGATGGAAGTTCTAACCATGCCCAGGTGACACTCTTCTGTTTCGATGGTAGAAGAAGTCTGGAAAACTGATCCCGGGGTTGCAGATTATTTTATTCTAATTATTATTTGAACCTTGGTCCAAGAGTGGGTGAATCTATTAGCATGGTTTTCACCTCCCTCAGTCTCATTGGAATGGGCCCAGAATAGAGAGGTATGTTCCAAGTCCCAGACAAACATCTCAATATTCTGATATGTGATGGTAACTACTAATTACGGCAATTAGAAGAGATCAAATGATCTCTGTCAACTGGCTACTGCTGTACAAACACAAGGGAGCAGTCTGTTTCTGCCTTTTTCAGTGTGAATAAAACAAAATGAGTTAGGGATGAAACATTTCTGATGGGGTCCTGATAAAGGTGGTGTTTTGTGAGTTTGTGTGTCAGGTCATTTTTGTTTTATTCACACCTATGTTTGGAGTGTTATCCCGATCCTCCAGTGTTATTTACTAAAGTGAGAATTCAAAGTGAATTTCAGTGATGAACTAAATGCACAACTAATTTTACGAGTTCAGATATATTTGATCTTAAATTTTAAATTCACTTCGAATTGTGAAAAAAACCCTGCTAGTATATCATTTTTTCAGCCTTCTTACCCATTTAGTGAGAGCCATCTCCATTATTCTTTACTCCCACCATTGGGAAGAATATGATCAGCCATGACATAACTTGGCAAACCAAATTGCCATTAAGCCTTTCGTCACCACCAAATTGATGCACATTCCCATTCATTGGTAAGGTCACGTCCATGGGCAAAACCCCCAATGACTCCCAGCCTCACCAAATTAAAAACAGTTCTGGAAATAGCGTTGCAAATGATGGCAACCCTAGATCTGCTGAATGCCTTTTACCATACACAATTAGGTAGCATTCACTTAGCTTTGGCTAGAACAACCATGATATGGCTTTATGCTAAAGTTATCTGCGGATGGGTTTGCGTCACCTTGAGCAGCAGACACAAAGCCTTTGTTCATGCAAACAACATATTACACCATCTGTGCAATTTACTAGATGGCATGGTATGGCTTCTAACTGTTTTTTATTTTTTTTTATTTACATGAATTTACTTACTGCAGCTGTGTACCCTCATGAAGGCAAAATGTACACCCTCAGTACATGCTATAAGGCAGCCCAAACTACTTACTATAGTATGAACATATATAAACTATCTTTATATCAATTAATAAAAATGTATTAAATGATTAAATAAAAGAAATTGGACAATAAAATATACAATTTCTTTATTTTATATTATGGAAATAGACAGTGCTAGACATTCATTCCTTTATTTCTCTTTGTGGTATAGAAAGCTAGCTCCATCAAGGCTAACCCGGCAGGAAGAAAGGATATAAAACAATAGCGTGACAGACGTCACTAGTGACGTTATCTCACCATTCATGGAGTAAATATGCAAACGATAACAAAAACCCTCTCCATGTGTACGAAGGAAGCTATGAATGGGATTACAGATTGCAGTGCTCCTTCTGCACCTGTGTCCCTTTAATATAGTGCAACATCAGGATGCAGCCATTAATAAGGAACCTCTCAGCTAATACCCTACAGGCTTGGAATAAGCAAAAAATGTAACAGGACAGCAACATCCAATAGGGTTTATTTATTAAATGTTGTATTGTAGCGAATGAAATACCAAATTGCAGAATTCAGATTTTTTTTTTTTACAATAGCTAAACTGGGTTGAAGTTATGCTTCCCCAAAACCCCAATTTTATGTAAACCCTCCCCCCCCCCCCTTGCCAAAAAAACATTTTAATTTTGTTTTAATTCCCTTTAAATTGGTATTTAGTGAATATATGTATTTCTAAAACCGAATGGCAAAACTTATAAATATCAAAGCTGTGATTGTAGGGCAATTGGATTTTTCCCTGTCTGTACTTTTTGCCTAAATCTTGCCATTTTGATGCAATAGAATGGCAGCTTGTATGAGCAGGGCCCTCAACACACTCTGTTCCTGTGCGTCCAGCTCGTCTTGTTGCAGATACGTGTCTGTCAGTCCATCTATTGTACAGCGCTACAGAATATGTTGGCACTTTATAAATAATAATAAGTCACAACAATTCAATATTGAACAAATAAACTAAGCCCAATGCACTGCGGAGCTAATAATCCCTTTTAGTGTTTGTGAATTACCCCTGCTTCCTAAAACCTCCCCTAGTCAAGACCTGATTGGCAGCAGAACTGTGTGTGTGTTCCTCTCCTGGGATGCCCTTTGTTGTTATTGTTTTTTTCCTTCTCTTTCACTGTCACCATCCCCCTTCTCTGTCCACTAGAGCTGCCTGTGCCCCTGGTTATGACAACAAATATCCCCTTTCTCCCTGCCTGCCCATTCTGGGAATGTATAGGGGGCGCTGCCAGTCGACTCTCCCAATGCAAAGGGACGAGGCGGCTGGAGCGCATGTGCGTTCTGTCTGCACACCCCTATTCTGCCAGCGCGAGGTGGTAGCGCTCAGATCATTTGTCTCCCGGGCAGTAAGTAATTCATTTCTACTTGTCCGGACCCAGCTCCTGTTTATGTGTAATGTCCCTTTAATTGTCTGCGTTCTGTGTTGCTTCCCGTGTAGCACGCTGCTATCTGGCTCTTTTCTACTATGGCTTATCTGGGGGCGGGGTAGGAGCGGCTATAAAGTGGGTCTCTCGTATTATAGTATTATTATTTTATTGATGATCCCCCTGCTGTCAGTGATCAGCCACTAGAATGTTGGGGAAAACACGTGGAACGCTCTCCATCGTTTTGCAATTGAATAGAAAGCACTGTTTGTTAAACCATCAGGATCAATGTGAGACTTTCCCCTTATTGATGCCTGGTAACGACTTGCTTTTTTGCTGCTGTGGGGGGCAGGGCTTTAAATAATCGAGAGAGAGACATGTAGACAGCCAAGAGAAATTAAAGCAAAGGGTAATTGTTTCGTCATAGCCATTTATTTTTTCTTTGAACATAGATCTCAAGTGTTAAAAAAAAAATTATGTACATTTTAAAAATACTAGTTACCTTCCAGCCCAGTTCTTCCAAAATAAAAAAAATGTAAGATGTTAACATGGTTAATGCAAGTGCTGCTGGCATATAATAATGAACCAATATATTCTGTAGCTCTTTGCATGCTCTTTGCATACAAGATGCAAAAAACTGAGATGGATATGCCCATCTCTAAAAAAAAAAATATATATATAATGCAAAATAACCAATTGCACTGTAGGTGGAATTTCCATGACTCCATTAAAAGTTCCCAGTTTTAAAATTAATTTATGTATTTGTTTGTATTGCTTTGAAAATGCTTTGGCATCTGCTGGACTCTACTGATCATTTTTGCACCCAGAGTGTTATCAACGAAATCCCAGGTGTTGATAAAAAAAATTGGTAGAATTGAGGAATCTTCTCTTTTATTTTTCAAATTAAAACCATAAGACAAATTTTATTTTTGCTCATCTAGTTTGTCAAGCATCGGCTATACTAATTTAGTTGATTTTGACTAGAGCAGTTTAAACTACTAAACCAAGTGTTTTACTCCATATTCTCATTAGTGATCCACACATTGTAACATTTTAAAACACTGGCCTTTATTGATAGGCTGCTACTAAAACAGATTGATATGCAGGATCACCAAATTAAGAGGTCAGAGGTGATTAACTGGGTTGGAGGTCACACGGCTTCTTTCAAGCAATCAGTTTAATTTTTCCACCAGTGAACAAAAGCTTAATTATTTGGAGAAGAGGCCTATAATATTATGCAGCCTATTCACATGCATGAAAAAATATATATTTAATTTATTAAACTCTCTCATGTACTAAACATACTCTCATTTTGTTAAATGTGCAGGTGTATTATTTTACTCAGAGGAGTTTCAAAATGTAACCCATAGTTGTTGTTTTTTTACTTCTTTATTTTAGAGACAATCACATTTTCATTCTTATACGGCGTTATCAATAAGCGTTACATTGGTCTCTTGGTTTTACGTTTAGGCTCAATAACTGAACAATGTTACTGTACAAAATAAAGTAACCGATAGTTTTAAGGTTTAAATTATATACCCAAACTTTTACGGTTGTAACTGTTGGGGGAAAAAAATGTGTATATTAAAATTTGCAATTAACATCACTTGAAATGTGTATATGGAGAAAAGTTTACATTATTGGTATTATATGGACTATCTAGACCGAGTGTAATTATCTCGTAATATTCAGGTAATGAGTAATTGTAACAAATAGTACAAAACCTGTAAGACCATTTCAGCAGTGCCCTTATCGACTCTTGCTCCCATGTGCCTAAATTTGTGTGTCATCGTCCATCAGTCTTTGTGTGTGCTTCAGTCACCAATTGTACAGCGCCTCAACACATGATGATGCTTTATAAATGAAATCATAGCATTAAAGGGATTACATGATTTAGTAAGTGTGTTCTTATTACATTTTCTACAATGTGCTTTGGTTAACGTAGTCACTGCATCTACTGTGGAAACAAATTATCTCAATATTTAAATTAATCGATATTGCATAATATAGTACTGAATGAATTAGTTATGTATTCTGATCATGCACATCAAATCGTTTATAAAGAATAATATTCACATGCTGCTCTTTCATTCTAAGCTAAAAAAATAAATAATTGGTTTCATTTTTCCTTTTTGTTGTTGTTGATCTGAGAAAGGAGGATCCATTAATAAAGGTTGTGTTTGACATAGTGGGGCATGTCTTTTCCAAGTCTACCTTTCTGCATCAATGTGGCCTTGTAGGCAGTTTTGCCTCTAGAGCTGTTTTATTGTAAGTCTACGTCTAATAGCACAGTAGGAAGAATTTCCATGATATTCGGTTACATTTAATGAAGAAAGCAATCATAAACCTACTTATTTTTGTGAGAATGCAGTTGGTGGCAAATTTGTAAAATAAACCTAACGTGGATTACATGCAGATAATATTGTAAAGCGCTGCGGTATATGTTGGCGCCATATAAGTGCCAAAAAAAGTAATTATTATTTAGTCTGGAAAACATATTTCTATCCAACTGCATAAATCGGTATTTGTTTATATATATATATATATATATATATATACATACACACATGCATACATAATACACTTTATGGACGGAAAAAGTTCTGAATCCTTCCTAAGTATCTGTTTCACAAATCAGAATAATAAAAACACAGAAAAACATCATCCTTGAATTCTGGACTGTCTAGAACATAACTTTTTATGGTTTTTTGAAATGTCAGAAAGCAGTGGCACACATTAATGTGATTCTGCTCTGAATAATATTCAAATGCCTTTAATTATAAATTGTACGCGAATTAAACAGAAGTTTAGATTATTGACATTTAATGAATGCAATTCTTAATTAGGTTTCTATAAATAATATTGTATTTCGTTTAAATTAAACATTATAAAATATTGCCACACTCTCACTTTACTTTCTACAAAATACTCTCACTGTATAATGCAATATTTTACAAGATATCATTTAATATTATTTCAATTTTTAACTTTGTTGAAATTAATTTATGAAGTGTTTTCAGATTCTAGATTTGCGGTTCAAAGATCAAGAACACACAGCACTGTTCTAATAATTCTGTGTGCCCACACAAAAACGATTATACAATCACCTTTCCCTTTAGATATACCGTACATTAAGTTTCTAAATGAAATAGAAAATATCCTAGTTTATTAATTTAAATAAAAATACTAAAAATAAAAATATAAATCAACTGCTTACTTTTTAGGATTTTAAATTGGTTGTTGAAAAGCCAACATCTTGCTCTTCATCCCTGCAAAAATGACTGTAAAATGTAATTTTTAATCCAGTAAATAAAAAAAAATTAAAAATCACACACGTTACCCCTGAATATTTGAATGTAATGTATTAATCCATTTGTACATTTTGCAGAGGGAAAGTTTAGTTATTGTGAAACATACTGAAATTTATTTAATGGACTTTGTGTTTTGAAGATATTTAGTTCATGATTGCATGCCATAACAGTATTTAAAACATTCTATAAGTATAGTTTATAATACTCATTTTCATGACTTGTTTGAGCTGTGTTTGTATTTCGCCATCATATCACATGATGTTAAGGGGCCAACACTATTCTTTACCTGGCGATACTGTTCACACTTCAACAAAATGCAAAACTGAAAATTGTAAAGTGACATCGATTGAAAAAGTCCTACAATAGTTTTGATGATAATGTATTGATGCATTCACTTTAAAGAACAAATAAAATATGTATTATACAATACATCTGTGCTAAACATAGAAAGTTTTATTTTGTGTGGTTTAATTTAATGCTTCATTCAAGTCAGATCATGAACAAGCAAGTTTGTTTCACATTTTATTTAATCACTTCACACGATCTATATATATATATATATATATATATATATATATATATATATATGTAGTTGTTTTCCTTATTTGTTTTACTAAAATATTAATGTTTTTTTGCAGGTGCCATTCTTTACTGCATTGGGACATATATACACAATTCATTGGAACTTTTATATCTTTAGGTTTAACTTAAAACTTTTTTTTATTTCAAACACACAATGCAACTATAAAGAGAATGGTGGCAACTAACTTTATTTTTGCAATATTTGTGAATACATTTTGAAAGTGTCTTGATAGATATATATATAATTTCTTTTAATGATTGCTAAATTACAAAATAAATTAATTTCAGAAAAGAAAACTTGTAATGATGGACTTGTCATATGCACAAAATTCAAGTCTGCTACATTACATTTCTATTTAGAGTAGTATTATTGGCAGTTTTGCTTAAAATATATGTTTTAAAATGAATATTGTTCGATAAAAAGTAACCATATGTTCATATACGTACATTATATTTTATGTTGATATCATGTTGAGCCTTCTAACATTAGCTTCCTTGTACTTCTCACTTAAAAACCAAGATTGTCATCATGCTAAAAATACACTCAATTCAGGAATAAATCTAGACTCTGCATGTATGGTTATAGAGGTGCAAAGTTCAACTTTAAAAATCAAGTCCTGTGGGTATCAACAGTAAAGTGATGCGATTATTTTCACAATGGCTAAAGATATAATTTAGTTATCAGTAATAAAACTAATTAAATGAAAAATGCCACCTGCATTCAGGCTTTTTTTTTTGTTTCCAAATAAATGCAGCTTATATGTGCCACACTCACAGTGTGTAGTAAACATATGTAGTGGTTAGAATTAGTTTGGCTCCTTTTGTTCCTGTATCATTAAAATTGAGCACCAATTACATAAGAAAAAGAGGAAAATGTATTATATATTAACTTCAGTGAATATATACCGGCTTTTGTAAAAATTACAGATTGTAGTAATCTCTTGTAGTTTCGGCCGAAATGCTTTAGACTTGATAAAAGGTAGGATCTTCGCGAAGATTGGTTTTCCAAAATTCTGTTAGTCAAAAAAGTAAATAAAAGATAAGATAAAGATACAATAAACCGTTATATTACATCTGCATCACTAGACCAACGGCTACTCTGTCAACATTAATACAATTGTATTATAAGGAATCCACAGGTATACCATAAAATGCTCTTTTATTAAATATTTGTGATAGTCACGGGTTTATGTGTATATTTTTTTATAAATCAACAATGTTTAAGTTGGTTTGATGTTATAAAAAATATATATATTTGTGCTCATGGAGCATGTTTTGACTATTGCACTGTTTATCAAATATACTGACCCTGTGAAGCTTATTTTTTTAATCTTAACACTGATCATTACTAAACATATATAATGTACTTTCTTTGTCTCCTGCGATTATGATCATATACTACAAACAAAAACACATTTTAAGCCATAGAAACTGCAGTGGGACTTTAAGGGGGACATCATCACATCTCTAGAAATTACTTTGAAAAACACAATATGTGTAGTCTAGGCACAGTCAGGGCACACTTTGCAAATGAGGTGGGGAAATAGAAACATTATTTAATTTCCCTTTTTTTCTGTAGGTGTAATGATAGATCTTAAATCATAAATTGACAGGGAGCAAAGAAGGAGATGCCCAGTTGTAGTATAAAAACATGTTGATTTCTACATTTAATTTTATTTTTCACCCTTTACAAATGCATGTGTTAAATGTCGGCATAAGTAAATATAATAACTTCCTTTTTAAAACATACTAACATTCTTATTTGTTGTACATAAACTGTAGGTAATAAAAGAGAAACGCATACAGTCATGACTGACAAAAAATGTTATGATTCAGAAATTTATCTAATGCTTAACAGTAATTATGTTACCCCGTTTCTGTGTTGCCCAATGAAGCAAATAAGAATTTACCAAAACTCTTAGAACATCAAAATGGGTCTGTCACCCGGAAGAAAAACAAACAAACAAACAACACTGTTCGAGAATCAAACAATTGTCATACTCCTTGCACAACTTTTAACATTCAGGAAATAAAACACAATATGTGTACATTATCTGTCTAGCACTTAGAACTAATAAATATACACGTAAGAATCGCTTACAGATTGGCAGTTGTTTTCTACTGCTTTCGAGTTTTGTTGATTGCATCATAATTTGATTAAAACAACAAACAAACGCATAGCAAATGTTATTTAGTTCAAGACTATCACATTGTTAAGTAAAAATGTGTTATATATGTTTCTATTAACATAAAGTTTTTGTTTGGTTTTAATGTCAAACACACTTTAACATGCCACTGTAACAAACATTATTTAGCTCTGATTGTGGGAGCGGGGGAGAGGGTGCGGGGGGTTATTTACTAACAGCAAATTTTTTTGAATTGAAAACTAAATTTGGAAACAAATAGCCAGTTTGGTAATGCAGTTGGAGTTTTGCTGTTTAAATACTACATTTTTATTTCTGTATTCAGTCAGGCATATATTAGTGTTTAGCAACTGAAATTGTGTTCGCAGTACTTTACATAATTGGATGGTCCGTGGCAGCCTTATAAATACAAACAAAGCACCAAAGCAAGTCCTAATTAAATTCTTGTAAATTATGATTTATGTTTGTTATCTGAGTAATTCTGTATAACTACTCATTTATTTCATTGGCGATATTAGCTCTGGGTTTATCTGACTAGAATGTCATCATAAACAAAGCTTTCTGATTTACTTTACTAAAACAATACTATTGTTTGATATGGCTAAATCCATACCTCCCATGCTGGCCTTATTTATAGGGTTACTCAGAGAACCATGAGCACTTCATTAATTTGAAGTGATCATGGTGCCCGTAGTCTCTATGTAAAGCATTTTGCTTTGAAGTGCTGCACATACGGAGCTTAGCCCCCTTAGTTCCCGTAGATGTTACACCTCTGGCAGTGTCCTTAGCCGACCCAGAACAATGTTCCGGTCTGGCTAATGTAAGTTCTGTGCAAAATTGGCATTTGTGCCAAATAGCCAATGATAGAATGCCCCACGCCACCCAGACCACCATTGTCCTCCCCTCAGTTCACCCTCCCTGATCTCCCTCTCTTTTCGGACAGGGGGAGGATGTCAACCAAGATGGGTAGGACTGAGGGGTTAACTTTGACTTTTTCATGGAATTAACGTGAGTTTTAGAATTGTTTCTAAACCCTTTCTGAGGGGGGGAAACCAACTCATAAAGGGTTTTATTTAAACACTCTTTTTTGTTGTTTTGTTGGAGTAACTCTTTTTTTGAAACAAAAATACCACTTACTTTCCTGCTCTGGCTCTGGTGTTCATCATTTCTAGGACCTCATAATGTATGATACAATTGTAAAGCTCACCGGAATATGTTGGGGCTACAGTGCTCAACAGTCCTAAAAATTAACAGTATGTGTGCTTATGCTGTCAAAATGTTCGTTTGCAACACATAATATTTTTAAATATTTTTTTTCTTCCTTCTAAATAACTTGTTTAAATTACTATTAAGTCATTTCTGTCTTACCAGCAATAATATCTTTCTCCATGACCTCAGTCCTTCAAGCCTAAGTCTTCCGCTTTAGCCATATATATTAGGATATATGGTTCGTTGTGTTAGTTAGTACAACAAAGTAAAGCAAAGTTAAGCTGAATAAACATTATTGATGGTGTGGACATAGATAAAAATGGCAAAATAATGTACGGGTCTAAGCTGATTTCAAGAACACCAACAGAGAATGGATTTACGCTGTATGGGTATGTGGGTATCCACTGACAACACAGACGTAATTGAGTAAAATCCTTAAGTCTAGGTCAGGGCTGTCCAACCTGCGGCCCCTCAGATGTTGCTGAACTACAACTCCCATGATTCCCTGGCTATCTTTTTAATTGAAAGAATCATGGGAGTTGTAGTTCAGCAACATCTGGGGGGCCGCAGGTTGGACAGCCCTGGTCTAGGTGAAGAAGAAAAAAAAAAACTCCACTTGTTAAAAGCACCACTACTTTCTATTTTAACCCACTATACACCCTCGCAAGCTTTGATCATATAATTACAAATCTAGGTATTGTATACACTAACCTGTTAAAAATCATGCCGAATTTAAAAAAAATCACTATTTAGGATATATTACCTCAATGAACGTATGCATTTTTAATGCACATATTAATTGGGGGTACATCTTAAAACCGCTTGCAAAAGCTGCAGTGCTTATGAATTGCAGCCTTTGCAAGCCCTCCTCTTTTTCCCTGGAAGAGACTAACAGGCTCTAAATGAGGAAGTAACCAATCAGAGGCTTCTTATTGAGAAGCTTTTTAAGCCTCTCCCCCAACGCGTGTGCCTCCACGTGTGCACACGCAAAAACTTCACAGCATTAAGAACTCAAATATGAGGTCTGAGAAGGAGGTATACCTCAAGTAGAGCGCGCCTGCAACTTCCGTGAGCCTTCCTCGCTGTTTGACAGTTACAGGGGTGCTCCATTTTTTTTTAATAATAAAAGTGACAATTTCTCATGGAAATTCAGCACTTTAATAAAGTACCTTTTTAATGGGATATTCCTCACCCGCAAAGCATTTCAGCAAGCTGAAATACTTTATGGGTGTGAAGTGATACTTTATGGAGCAGTTATATAGGTTGTATATCCTAGTGGTTAAAGCAGTCAACTCAACCTTTACGAGGTTCATAAAACGAGCACTTTTAACTTGGTTGTAAGAAGAACTATTATTTACCCTTTCCTGGTTTAATACTTGTTCATAATGACATTAAAGATCATAACTGGTATTGAGGCATCCTGTCAGACTCATGTAGTTTTACCAAGGCTAGTTACATCTGCTTATGTTACATAATTAGGACATTCATTACTGGCATTGAGTATTTAAGACTTTGTTGGCATTTATTTTTAAAAGGGAACCATCACCCTACTTGAAATTACACCATTAAATAAAACATTAAAAAACATCTTGAACCTTTTTTTTTTCAAATGATGCTCCATCTATTAAAGATGTAACAAAATACATCAGTGTATGCATAGCCAGGGCACACAGTGTATTGGAGGAAAATAAATAAAATTGTACCATTACATAAAACATTAAAAACCACCGATAACCATTTTTTTCATGTGATGCTCAAACTATTAAAGATTTAACAAATACATCAGTCTAGGCCAGGGATAGGCAACCTTCGGCTCTCCAGATGTTGTGGACTACATCCCCCATAATGCTCTTACACACATAATGCTGGCAAAGCATCATGGGAGGTGTAGTCCAAAACATCTGGAGAGCCGAAGGTTGCCACCCCTGGTCTAGGCACAGCCCGGGCACACATTTTATTGGAAAGAGAAAAATTAAACAAATTCAGGTCATGTATGCAAAATTGTCACATTTGCTTTTTCAAGTGTAGCTCAAAATACACAGATATACCTTAAATCTAGTATAGAGCTAGAAAGGTTAGAAGACTGTAAACAGGTGTGAGTGGAAGGAGAAGGGAGGGAGAGATCAATAGGGGTATCTCAGTACTAGAGGTAGAGTTTACACAGATAAAGAGTAGCGATAACAGATCCCAATAACAACTGTCAGTCACCCCCACCCTCTAGAAATCTCAAGGGAGTATAAAACTCTTACCAATAAACATGAACCCCCCTCCACACACACAAACAGGAAGCCCAATATTGGGTATAGGTGGATACAGGTGATAACAGCCTCACCTCAAAAATAAGGAAAGTTAGCCCTAGTAGTACTGGAGTACCTAGAAGAGCTGTACTAGACCGACAGGACCCACAAATCCCCCCTGTACCTGCAGGCATATTAGGCATCCTGTTTGGGTGTGTGGAGGGGGGTTCATCTTTATGGGTAGGAGTTTTATTTTTATACTCCCTTGAGATTTCTAGAGGGTGGGGGTGACTGACAGTTGTTATTGGGATCTGTTATCTCTACTCTTTATCTGTCTATACCCTCCCTCACGTACTGAGATACCCCTATTGATCTCCCCCCTCCTTCCACTCACACCTGTTTACAGTCTTCTATCCTTTCTAGCTATATACTAGATTCAAGGTATATCTGTGCATTTTGAGCTACACTTTAGGATCCCATTTTTTCAAGGGTCTCCTCTCTTTTCTCTTGTACTATAATTGGGTTTCCCCCTTCTTTGTAGCTCAACGTTAGGCTCTTTTTAGGACCCTTCTGATATTCCCACGATTTCCTTGTGGCTATACAGGTTGTCCCTATTTCTATTCTTTTTATTCTACATTTGCTCTCTCGTTTGTTGTCAGCTAATTCTAGTTTATGATCTATAAAACTCCCCACCCTTCCTTACACTTTATATGTCGCTTTCAGATTTGTGTCCCTTTTTTCCTGATGATTTTCGCATTGACTATATTCACAAAATAGTGTACATTTTCATTATTACTAGGGAAAAAAGCCACATTAGCAATTTGAAGGATTTTTGTTATTGTAGGAAGACGGTAAAAGCTGCTTACTTGTCACTGAAACTGTGCCACTAGCAGTGGTGGAAACATTTCATGGAAAGAACAGGAATATGTTCTCATTATTTTTATTTTATACATTGGAAGTGACAAATTTGTGGGGAAAGAAAGAAAATGGAACGGAAAATAAAATAACAGTAGAAGTGCAGTAAGGAATATTCTGGCATAAATGAGGGAATAAATAGGCATAAGTAGATAACGCGCCATGACCCTCATATTTTGATAAGTCCATTTTATTTACTTTCTCTATGCTTAGAGCTGCCATATCTATCAATGTTTGCTGGACAAACACAATTTCATCATGTTGATTGGCAGCACATGAAAATGCTGCCATGTATTCTGGATAATGTACAAAACACAGTATTCCTGATTGATTTACCGCCCGATTTACTACATTTAGCGTGTGACTTCTACTTACTGCAGGGCAGCACTTTCTGTATGTTGCCCATCAATTTGCATAAAAGATATGTGTCCTGGAAACATGGTGGCTATAGTATTGATATGACTATGCTGTATGTCAGGTGCAAAGAACAGGTCCATATCAGTGCATCTTAACAACATTATGGGCCCCTGGGCAAAGCAGTGAACTTGGGCCCTGCCTACACAACCACTCACAGGAATAAAAATGTAAATTATCGGTAAAATTAAGCTTATATTTATTGGTACTTCCAACAAATGCAATACATTCAAACAATACAAACACACGGACTGCTGAATAGACACACACAGAATGCAGAAGACACACAGGCTCCTGAATGCATACACAGAGACAAATGCATACACAGACTGCTGAATACACGCACACAGACTGCGGAACATATAAACGCAGAGATTGCTGAATACACACAGACAGACAGCTGTGTGGGGTGCCGTGTGTGTGTGTGAGGGGTGCAGTGTGTGTGTCAGGGGTACTGTGTGTATGTGAGGAGTGCAGTGTATGTGTCAGTGGTGCTGTGTGTGTGTGAGAGGTGCAGTGTGTGTGTGAGGGGTGCTCTGTGTGTATGTGAAGAGTACTATGTGTGTACCTTTTGTGAAGGTGTGTGTGTGTGGGAAACTGCAAGCCCTGGTGGTGAGTAGTGAGAGGTAGGTCGTTAGTGAGAGGTAGAACCTGGGAGGCAGTTTCTTCCACGAGCATGCTGGTCAGAGTGTTGCTGCGGCAATGTTCTAACACAGCATTATGCTCGCGGGAGGAGTCAGCCTGCAGTTCCTCTGGTTGCGAGAGGGCCCATAGCAAGTGAGCAGGGCCGGCTCCCTCAAAGGATCTCCCCTGTCGGCCCCAGCATATGGGCAAAGATGTGGGGCACACATGCTTGTGCATGTCCCTACGGCTTCTTAATGTAAACACTGTCTTATCAGAGAAAAGGCAGTGTTTACATTGCTGCCTAGGAACATCTCCAGTTGTAGTGACTCAGACAGCCATTACAGGTGCTTTCTGGGTCAGTGCTGCACATCGTTCAGTGTCTCCAGGTGCTAAATGTTCCTCATAGAGATGCATTGATTCAATGCACCTGAATAAGGAAATGTTGATTGTGGCATTTTGTCTCTCAATGCATTCCTACTGTAAAGCATTGGATTGGCTGAGATCAACAAATATGATGATCTCTCAGCCAAGGATGCGAGCCAGTCATGACAAGACCAGTGCAGCGCTGGAAAAAGGTAAGTAAATCACTTTAGTAACAGGGGGTAATGGTTGCTGGCCTCCTAAACTGCACTTTCAGATCTACAGTGTCAATAATACAGGTTTGTATAACACTCCAAGCACCATAAACACTACAGCATGCTATAGAGGCCATGGTGGTAGAAGTGGCCTTCCAGGGTAAGTAGTCAAACTGTTCGATTACAAGGAGCTTCTGTTGGCACCACAGCGCTAAGTCCTTCCATTCAGGGCTGGCTCATTAACCAAGAACATCAGATGATTGCTCTTAGCCAATAAACACCTCCCAACAGTGTTGAGCTTAGAACAATGCAGGGAGCTTTTTGCTCGAGAGGATAGGACAGAGGCACTCAGTGAGGTATAGTGGTTATGGTGCTTTGATTGTTTGTAAAACTTAGCAGATAAGTAAACATAATAATAAAAATCGTGGGAAGTGACAATTTCACTTTAAGAAATTAGGGAAAGGATTTTAGCAGGA
This sequence comes from Pelobates fuscus, assembly GCF_036172605.1. Classification (NCBI taxonomy): domain Eukaryota; kingdom Metazoa; phylum Chordata; class Amphibia; order Anura; family Pelobatidae; genus Pelobates; species Pelobates fuscus. The sequence continues at coordinate 322,211,024 of NC_086318.1, read as the reverse complement.
TTTTGACAAAGAAACAGAGGACTCTTTACTTCAAATAAACATTAATCTTATGCGGCGGCGGGTGGGGGGCCATAAAAAAAATGTCCCCCCCAGGTGACTAGGGGTCCCCAAACCCCTAGTCACCCCCTCCCCGCAAATACAACTTATCCCCCTACCTATCCCCCTCACCCTAAAAACTAATGAGGGGGGGACCTTTAACGAAGTACCTGTAAAAAAAAAAAAAAAAACTTACCATTCAATGTTTTCTTTCTTCTAAAATCTTCTTTTTTCAGCCCCAAAAAAGGCCAAATAAAAAACCATAATAACCGACGCAATTATAAAAAAAAAAAAACAGCGCAAAAAAAAAATTAGCCATCTTCACCCATGGAGGGCTCCGCGCAGACTGAGCTCTGCAGGGCGGGGGAAGGCTTTTAGGCTCAGAGCACTCTGATTGGTGGGTTTAGCCATCCAATCAGAGTGCTCTGACAGGTAAGTCTCTACATTTACCTGTCACAGCACTCTGATTGGTTGGTTTGAAATCCACCAATCAGAGTGCTCTGTGTCATTTTACACAGCGTGGGAAAGTTCTTTGGAATTTTCCCACGCTGTGTAATTTGACTCATAACTCTCTGATTGGTTACTTAATCCACCAAAAAAATAATCCATCTTCAACCATGGAGGGCTCCGCGCAGACTGAGCTCAGCAGGGCGGGGGAAGGCTTATAAAGCCTTGCCCCGGCCTGCAATTAGGCTCAGAGCACTCTGATTGGTGGGTTTAGCCATCCAATCAGAGTGCTCTCACAGGTAAATGAAGAGACTGACAGGTAAGGTTCGCTGGCGAATAGTTCCTGGCGAACATCGCGTGCTCGCGTTCACCACGGACGGCGAACATATGCGATGTTCGGTCCGCTCCCTATTCGTCATCATTGAGTAAACTTTGATCCTGTACCTCACAGTCAGCAGACACATTCCAGCCAATCAGCAGCAGACCCTCCCTCCCAGACCCTCCCACCTCCTAGACAGCATACAATTTAAATTAATTCTGAAGCTGCATTCATTTTTTTTTTATTTTTTTTTGTGGTCTTTCAGCCAAATTTACTAATACTAAGTAAAAATTACTTAGTATTAGTAAATTGTGACCCTACTCGCAATACTCCGAGTAGGGGCATGTCTATTAAACAGTGAGCAGCCTGTGGCTGCTCACTGTTAAAAAAAAAAAAAAGAAAAAGAAAGGGTCCTAAAGTAAAAAAAGGGGACTTTGGGGACCCCTAGTCACCTGGGGGGGACATTTTTTTAGGGCCCCCACCCGCCGCTCAGGGGTGGGGGCCGGGGAGGAGGACAATAGGTCCCCCCTCTATTGGTATTTAGGGCCCCCACCTGCCGCTCAGGGGTGGGGGCCGGGGGGAGGACAATAGGTCCCCCCTATTGGTATTTAGGGCCCCCACCCGCCGCTCAGGGGTGGGGGCTGGGGGGGTGGACAATAGGTCCCCCCTATTGGTATTTAGGGCCCCCGTCCGCCGCTCAGGGGTGGGGGCCAGGGGGGAGGACAATAGGTCCCCCCCTATTGGTATTTAGGGCCCCCACCCACCGCTCAGGGGTGGGGGCCGGGGGGGAGGACAATAGGTCACCCCCCCTATCGGTATTTACGGCCACCACCCGCCATTCAGGTGTGGGGGCCGGGTGGGAGGACAATAGGTCCCCCCTTATTGGTATTTAGGGCCCCCACCTGCCGCTCAGGGGTGGGGGCCAGGGGGAAGACATTAGGTCCCCCCTATTGGTATTTAGGGCCCCCACCCGCCGCTCAGGGGTGGGGGCCGGGGGGGAGGACAATAGGTCCCCCCCTATTGGTATTTAGGGCCCCCACCCGCCACTCAGGGGTGGGGGCCGGGGGGGAGGACAATAGCCCCCCCTATTGGTAGTTAGGGCCCCCACCCGCCGCTCAGGGGTGGAGGCCAGAGGGGAGGACAAGAGGTCCCCTCCCCCTATTGGTAATTAGGGCCCCCTCCCGCCGCTCAGGGGTGGGGGCCGTGGGGGAGGACAATAGGTCCCCCCCCTATTGGTATTTAGGGCCCCCACCCGCCACTCAGGGGTGGGGGCCGGGGGGAGGACAATAGCCCCCCCTATTGGTAGTTAGGGCCCCCACCCGCCGCTCAGGGGTGGAGGCCAGAGGGAGGACATTAGGTCCCCCCCCAATTTGTGTTTAGGGCCCCCACCCACCGCTCAGGGGTGGGGGCCAGGGGGGAGGACATTAGGTCCTCCCTTATTCTTGTTTAGGGCCCCCACTCACCGCTCAGGTGGGTGGGGGCCCATCACTATTGTGGCCAGAAAGAGTCCCTGTGGGTTTTAAAATTCGCCTGCTATTGAAGTCTATGGCGGTTCGCCCGTTCGCGAACATTTGCGGAAGTTGCGTACTTCAGCAACTTCGGAACTTCGGCACTTCAGCACTTTGGAACTTCGGCACTTCAGCATTTCGACACTTCGGAAATTCTGTAATTTCGGAACTTCGGGACCTCGACAATTCGGCAATTCGGAAGTACCCGAATGTCCGAAATTCGTCCGAATTCCTATTCGGACCAAAACGAATTGCACATGTCTACATTACACTGAGCTCTGCAGGGCGGGGGAAGGCTTATAAAGCCTTGCCCCGGCCTGCAATTAGGCTCAGAGCACTCTGATTGGTGGGTTTAGCCATCCAATCAGAGTGCTCTCACAGGTAAATGAAGAGACTGACAGGTAAGGTTCGCTGGCGAATAGTTCCTGGCGAACATCGCGTGTTCGCGTTCACCACGGACGGCGAACATATGCGATGTTCGGTCCGCTCCCTATTCGCCATCATTGAGTAAACTTTGATCCTGTACCTCACAGTCAGCAGACACATTCCAGCCAATCAGCAGCAGACCCTCCCTCCGAGACCCTCCCACCTCCTAGACAGCATACAATTTAAATTAATTCTGAAGCTGCATTCATTTTTTTTTTTTTTTTTTTTGTGGTCTTTCAGCCAAATTTACTAATACTAAGTAAAAATTACTTAGTATTAGTAAATTGTGCCCCTACTCGCAATACTCCGAGTAGGGGCATGTCTATTAAACAGTGAGCAGCCTGTGGCTGCTCACTGTTAAAAAAAAAAAAAGAAAAAGAAAGGGTCCTAAAGTAAAAAAAGGGGGGTTTGGGGACCCCTAGTCACCTGGGGGGGACATTTTTTTAGGGCCCCCACCCGCCGCTCAGAGGTGGGGGCCGGGGAGGAGGACAATAGGTCCCCCCTCTATTGGTATTTAGGGCCCCCACCTGCCGCTCAGGGGTGGGGGCCGGGGGGAGGACAATAGGTCCCCCCCCTATTGGTATTTAGGGCCCCCACCCGCCGCTCAGGGGTGGGGGCTGGGGGGGTGGACAATAGGTCCCCCCTTATTGGTATTTAGGGCCCCACCTGCCGCTCAGGGGTGGGGGCCGGGGGGAAGACATTAGGTCCCCCCTATTGGTATTTAGGGCCCCCACCCGCCGCTCAGGGGTGGGGGCCGGGGGGAGGACAAGAGGTCCCCTCCCCCTATTGGTATTTAGGGCCCCCTCCCGCCGCTCAGGGGTGGGGGCCGTGGGGGAGGACAATAGGTCCCCCCCTATTGGTATTTAGGGCCCCCACCCGCCACTCAGGGGTGGGGGCCGGGGGGAGGACAATAGCCCCCCCTATTGGTATTTAGGGCCCCCACCCGCCGCTCAGGGGTGGAGGCCAGAGGGGAGGACATTAGGTCCCCCCCCAATTTGTGTTTAGGGCCCCCACCCACCGCTCAGGGGTGGGGGCCAGGGGGGAGGACATTAGGTCCCCCCCTATTCTTGTTTAGGGCCCCCACTCACCGCTCAGGTGGGTGGGGGCCCATCACTATTGTGGCCAGAAAGAGTCCCTGTGGGTTTTAAAATTCGCCTGCTATTGAAGTCTATGGCGGTTCGCCGGGTTCGCCCGTTCGCGAACATTTGCGGAAGTTGCGAACTTCAGCAACTTCGGAACTTCGGCACTTCAGCACTTTGGAACTTCGGCACTTCAGCATTTCGACACTTCGGAAATTCTGTAATTTCGGAACTTCGGGACCTCGACAATACGGCAATTCGGAAGTACCCGAATGTCCGAAATTCGTCCGAATTCCTATTCGGAACAAAACGAATTGCACATGTCTACATTACACTGAGCTCTGCAGGGCGGGGGAAGGCTTATAAAGCCTTGCCCCGGCCTGCAATTAGGCTCAGAGCACTCTGATTGGTGGGTTTAGCCATCCAATCAGAGTGCTCTCACAGGTAAATGAAGAGACTGACAGGTAAGGTTCGCTGGCGAATAGTTCCTGGCGAACATCGCGTGTTCGCGTTCACCACGGATGGCGAACATATGCGATGTTCGGTCCGCTCCCTATTCGTCATCATTGAGTAAACTTTGATCCTGTACCTCACACTCAGCAGACACATTCCAGCCAATCAGCAGCAGACCCTCCCTCCCAGACCCTCCCACCTCCTAGACAGCATACAATTTAAATTAATTCTGAAGCTGCATTCATTTTTTTTACATTTTTTTTTGTGGTCTTTCAGCCAAATTTACTAATACTAAGTAAAAATTACTTAGTATTAGTAAATTGTGCCCCTACTCGCAATACTCCGAGTAGGGGCATGTCTATTAAACAGTGAGCAGCCTGTGGCTGCTCACTGTTAAAAAAAAAAGAAAAAGAAAGGGTCCTAAAGTAAAAAAGGGGGGTTTGGGGACCCCTAGTCACCTGGGGGGGGACATTTTTTTAGGGCCCCCACCCGCCGCTAAGAGGTGCGGGCCGGGGAGGAGGACAATAGGTCCCCCCTCTATTGGTATTTAGGGCCCCCACCTGCCGCTCAGGGGTGGGGGCCGGGGGGAAGACAATAGGTTCCCCCCCCTATTGGTATTTAGGGCCCCCACCCGCCGCTCAGGGGTGGGGGCTGGGGGGGTGGACAATAGGTCCCCCCCCTATTGGTATTTAGGGCCCCCGTCCGCCGCTCAGGGGTGGGGGCCAGGGGGGAGGACAATAGGTCCCCCCCTATTGGTATTTAGGGCCCCCACCCGCCGCTCAGGGGTGGGGGCTAGGGGGGAGGACAATAGGTCACCCCCCTATTGGTATTTAGGGCCACCACCCACCGTTCAGGTGTGGGGGCCGGGTGGGAGGACAATAGGTCCCCCCTTATTGGTATTTAGGGACCCCACCTGCCGCTCAGGGGTGGGGGCCGAGGGGAAGACATTAGGTCCCCCCTATTGGTATTTAGGGCCCCCACCCGCCGCTCAGGGGTGGGGGCCGGGGGGAGGACAAGAGGTCCCCTCCCCCTATTGGTATTTAGGGCCCCCTCCCGCCGCTCAGGGGTGGGGGCCATGGGGGAGGACAATAGGTCCCCCCCCTATTGGTATTTAGGGCCCCCACCCACCACTCAGGGGTTGGGGCCGGGGGGGAGGACAATAGCCCCCCCTATTGGTATTTATGGCCCCCACCCGCCGCTCAGGGGTGGAGGCCAGAGGGGAGGACATTAGGTCCCCCCCAATTTGTGTTTAGGGCCCCCACCCACCGCTCAGGGGTGGGGGCCAGGGGGGAGGACATTAGGTCCCCCCCTATTCTTGTTTAGGGCCCCCACTCACCGCTCAGGTGGGTGGGGGCCCATCACTATTGTGGCCAGAAAGAGTCCCTGTGGGTTTTAAAATTCGCCTGCTATTGAAGTCTATGGCGGTTCGCCGGGTTCGCCCGTTCGCGAAAATTTGCGGAAGTTGCGAACTTCAGCAACTTCGGAACTTCGGCACTTCAGCACTTTGGAACTTCGGCACTTCAGCATTTCGACACTTCGGAAATTCTGTAATTTCGGAACTTCGGGACCTTGACAATTCGGCAATTCGGGACTTCGGCAATTCGGAAGTACCCGAATGTCCGAAATTCGTCCGAATTCCTATTCGGACCAAAACGAATTGCACATGTCTACATTACACTATAGCGCCAGTAAATGCCGCAGCGCTGTACAGATATGCAACCTAGAAATTTTGATTTGGGGTGCCTTGGAAAAATACAGAAATATTAAGGGCACTTTAAGTTAAGTTTGGGAACCACTGCATTAACCCCTTAAGGACAAAGGCTATTGTACACTGCTCAAAACAAAACATAAACAAAACCTGGAATGTCTGTTCAACCATAATTTCACCTCTTTCATGTGAAGTGCATCTACACTTATATATTATGTTGTTAAGGAGAAACAAATTGGGAACATTACTGTTATACTCAAGAGATTTTGCTGTGTTTCAAACAGTTAAATGTATCACAACAATAACATCTTCAGTTTCGAAAAATTAAGGGGGGAAAACGGCACTTACACTGACAATATCAACGTTCTGATAAGTATTACTGTTTTGAAACACTAATATTTGTGTTCAACAAAGTCTCCTGAGTATAACAGCACCCAACATGTACAGGTTTTATGGTGTCTTGGAAGGTTACAGGGTTAAATGTAGTGCTTCCGAACTAAATTCTCTGGACTTTCTGCTTGGGTTGTCAGGCAGGTCCGTCAAATTGTAATTGATAAAATGACATAATTATATAAAAATATTACATAAATATATATGTAGAATTTAAATATATATATATATATATTTAAAACTTAATTATAAATGTATTTTGATATCAATATATATTTTAATATCACAATATAGTTAGAATGAACTTACATGTGTAAATACTTTTTTAAATATATATATATATATAATAGATATTAATCTTAAAATACACTTAGAATGATAGTGTGTGTATGTGTATGTGCATATAAAAGCACTTATATATATATACATATATATACAGGGAGTGCAGAATTATTAGGCAAGTTGTATTTTTGAGGATTAATTTTATTATTGAACAACAACCATGTTCTCAATGAACCCAAAAAACTCATTAATATCAAAGCTGAATATTTTTGGAAGTAGTTTTTAGTTTGTTTTTAGTTATAGCTATTTTAGGGGGATATATGTGTGTGCAGGTGACTATTACTGTGCATAATTATTAGGCAACTTAACAAAAAACAAATATATACCCATTTCAATTATTTATTTTTACCAGTGAAACCAATATAACATCTCAACATTCACAAATATACATTTCTGACATTCAAAAACATAACAAAAACAAATCAGTGACCAATATAGCCACCTTTCTTTGCAAGGACACTCAAAAGCCTGCCATCCATGGATTCTGTCAGTGTTTTGATCTGTTCACCATCAACATTGCGTGCAGCAGCAACCACAGCCTCCCAGACACTGTTCAGAGAGGTGTACTGTTTTCCCTCCTTGTAAATCTCACATTTGATGATGGACCACAGGTTCTCAATGGGGTTCAGATCAGGTGAACAAGGAGGCCATGTCATTAGATTTTCTTCTTTTATACCCTTTCTTGCCAGCCACGCTGTGGAGTACTTGGACGCGTGTGATGGAGCATTGTCCTGCATGAAAATCATGTTTTTCTTGAAGGATGCAGACTTCTTCCTGTACCACTGCTTGAAGAAGGTGTCTTCCAGAAACTGTGAGTTGAGCTTGACTCCATCCTCAACCCGAAAAGGCCCCACAAGCTCATCTTTGATGATACCAGCCCAAACCAGTACTCCACCTCTACCTTGCTGGCGTCTGAGTCGGACTGGAGCTCTCTGCCCTTTACCAATCCATCTATCTGGCCCATCAAGACTCACTCTCATTTCATCAGTCCATAAAACCTTAGAAAAATCAGTCTTGAGATATTTCTTGGCCCAGTCTTGACGTTTCAGCTTGTGTGTCTTGTTCAGTGGTGGTCGTCTTTCAGCCTTTCTTACCTTGGCCATGTCTCTGAGTATTGCACACCTTGTGCTTTCGGGCACTCCAGTGATGTTGCAGCTCTGAAATATGTCCAAACTGGTGGCAAGTGGCATCTTGGCAGCTGCACGCTTGACTTTTCTCAGTTCATGGGCAGTTATTTTGCGCCTTGGTTTCTCCACACGCTTCTTGCGACCCTGTTGACTATTTTGAATGAAACGCTTGATTGTTCGATGATCATGCTTCAGAAGCTTTGCAATTTTAAGAGTGCTGCATCCCTCTGCAAGATATCTCACTATTTTTTACTTTTCTGAGCCTGTCAAGTCCTTCTTTTGACCCATTTTGCCAAAGGAAAGGAAGTTGCCTAATAATTATGCACACCTGATATAGGGTGTTGATGTCATTAGACCACACCCCTTCTCATTACAGAGATGCACATCACCTAATATGCTTAATTGGTAGTAGGCTTTCGAGCCTATACAGCTTGCATAAAGAGGATGATGTGGTCAAAATACTCATTTGCCTAATAATTCTGCACACAGTGTATATATATATATATATATATATATACTTTTTATTGCATTAATAAACTGTTTTATAACTTTTATTTTACTTTTAAAACATTTTAACAGGCATTAGTGGGACATTCCAGGTGGTCCCCCTGCAGGCAGAGCTGCAGACAGCCATTCCAGCCATGTAATTGTGAGGACTCCACGATTACATGGCCCAAATCTGCCAGAGGGGGGACTGGGTCTGCGTACTGTATGTTTAAAAAACAAAGACTCACTCATCTGAGTAATACATTGTTAAAAAAATGCATTAATACTCAAAATAAAATAACAATTACAAAATTTAGAAAATTAAAAAAAGAATACCTTTCAAAGTTCTTAATGCTACTAATAGTTGTACAGCAATAATAAGTATCATATGCTCCCCCACCCTTCAGGAAGAGGTGCAACAATTTGGATCCCAGGACATACTTGAAAACTCAATGTATTCTTCCTGGTAAAATATTTTATAAATAAATAAAGCATTATGGGGGAATCTGATGGATAAGTAGTTTATCCCACCGGACCCCTTCCAATAACCACATAGAATGGGCAGATCTGCCCCATATAAAATTATAGCACACATATATTTACACAGTTTTGTAAATTAGGCTGTGTGCATCAAGCAGTCTGCTGTTCTGCCCTCTGTCCTGGTAGGAGTGCTCAGTTCTGGTTGTGTACTCTGCTAGCGCATACAACATGTCTGTTATGGACAAGATTGATACAGGCGCATTAGAATGGAATCTTACAGTAACTAACATCCTGAGGAGCGGGCAGTAAGCCCTAGATGGCAGCTGGTAGAGGGTGGCATACAGCCGACTGAGTGGGACCATGAAAGAAACTTTGGAATCTCCTCTACCCTGCCTAGCGTTGGCACTCCATATGGTGTGCAAAATGATTTGAGGTGGCAGGGATATGACTTAAAGTTCACAGGTCACTTTTCTAGCAACTTACTCTATAAGCTGCCCGGAGCTTCAGTGGCAGGCAACTTAAAGGAACTACCTGCCAACAAGTGGAATAAGAGGGATGCTTTTATTTTAGGGGTGTACGAGGGTATATGGTAAGGGGTGGGCTGGTCTGGGAAATTTTACATGACTTACCAAAGAGAATTTATGCAATAAAATGTAATTTAGAACAAGAACAATGTATATGATTTACACAGACTGATTTCTAAACACATTTATTACATTTTTTAAAAGACACATTACTGTGAGTATTATTGCTGTAGAACTCTGTTATTCACTCAGATACACCAACAATATGGAGCTCCTAGAAACGAGGTATATTAGGGTAGAAAAGAGGAACAGAAAGCTTTGGGCACAAAATAGGAACTGTCCCCCTTAAATATGAGCACTTGGCCGGTATGGCACATGCAGGTTGCCTGGCCATGCAACATTACTGGCAGGTTGGATATGGGAAGTGAAAGGGTAAGGAACTGGTTAGAGCAGGCTTCCCCAAACTCCAGCCCTCCAGATGTTGCTGAACTACAACTCCCATGATTCTCAGCCTATTTCATTCATAGAATCATGGGAGTTGTAGTTCAGCAACATCTGGAGGGCCGGAGTTTGGGGAAGCCTGGGTTAGAGAGAGCCTGGAGAGCCCCTTGCATCATATTCTGTTCAAAACGTACGTCATTCAAACTCCACTTTACACAGACAAGTCCCAAGCACTTAAAGTTAGTATTTAGATCACAGTAAAGCTAGGTCTGACGCTTTGACATGATTTCAATTAATGTTTATGGTATTCTCTTGGTTGAATGATTCCTTAATTGCAAAATTAGTTCTGTGACCCATTCTTCAACTGTAATATAATATGTACCGAAATAAATTTAGCAAATTACCTTAATTAGCCTCTTCCGAGTGTCATAAGGGTCTCTAATGCATAGGAGAAGGCAGTGTTGCTAAAGGAAACAAATTATTGTGGGAAGTTGCCTGAGGCCTGACAAAAAAAAAAAGAAACAGGCCTCAAACGGGTACTCTGTAAATCGCTTTGGAAATTACAGGTATAAAAAATCAAAAACAAAACTACAACACTGCAATCAAACAATGGGTTTATTCACTAGATGGCAAATTGTAAAAAAAAAAAAAAAAAAAAAAAAAAAAAGAAGATAAAATGCTAAATTCTGAATAAAACACCAACTTGTGATTATAGCAGTCCTAGAGAAATTGTCCAAATTAGCAGTTGCCTAAATCTTGCAGTCAGGTTGTTGTTTTTTTTTTTTAAATTGTGTTTATTTAGTAAACTAAAATTTGTTTATCAACTGACAGATCCATGTTCTCTGATATTCAGCATATAATTCCATTTGACAGCCTATTACACATCATAAAATGTAATAATAATAATAAAAGTTTAAACTGATAGGGACATTAGAGAGATCATGCCAAACTAATCTTATTGATTTTTTTGATTGGGTAACTAAAATAATAGATCAGGGTGGTGCAGTAGACATTGCTTACCTAGATTTCAGTAAGGCTTTTGACACTGTTGCACATAGAAGGCTTATCAATAAACTGCAATCTTTACGTTTGGATTCCAATATTGTTGAATGGGTAAGGCAGTGACTGGGTGACAGGCAACAGAGAGTTGTAGTCAATGGAGTATATTTGAAGCATGGGCTTGTCACCAGTGGGGTACCTCAGGGATCTGTATTGGACCCATTCTCTTTAATATTTTTATTAGTGATATTGCAGAAGGTCTTGATGGTAAGGTATGTCTTTTTGCTGATGATACTAAGATATGTAACAGGGTTGATGTTCCAGGAGGGATAAGCCAAATGGCAAATGATTTAGGTAAACTAGAAAAATGGTCAGAGTTGTGGCAACTGACATTTAATGTGGATAAGTGCAAGATAATGCATCTTGGGCGTAAAAACCCAAGGGCAGAGTACAGAATATTTGATAGAGTCCTAACCTCAACATCTGAGTAAAGGGATTTAGGGGTGATTATTTCTGATGACTTAAAGGTAGGCAGACAATGTAATAGAGCAGCAGGAAATGCTAGCAGAATGCTTGGTTGTATAGGGAGAGGTATTAGCAGTAAAAAAAGGGAAGTGCTCGTGCTATTGTACAGAACACTGGTGAGACCTCACTTGGAGTATTGTACGCAGTACTGGAGACCATATCTTCAGAAGGATATTGATACTTTAGAGAGAGTTCAGAGAAGGGCTACTAAACTGGTTCATGGATTGCAGGATAAAACTTACCAGGAAAGGTTACAGGATCTTAATATGTATAGCTTTGAGGAAAGACGAGACAAGGGGGATATGATGAAAACATTTAAATACATAAAGGGAATCAACACAGTAAAGGAGGAGACCATATTTAAAAGAAGAAAAAATACCACAAGAGGACATAGTATTAAATTAGAGGGGCAAAGGTTTAAAAATAATATCAGGAAGTATTACTTTACTGAGAGGGTAGTGGATGCATGGAATAGCCTTCAAGCTGAAGTGGTAGAGGTTAATGTGAGATAGGCATAAGGCTATCCTAACTATAAGATAAGGTTAGGGGCTAATGAAAGTATTTAGAAAATTGGGCAGACTAGATGGGCTGAATGGTTCTTATCTACTGTCACATTCTATGTTTCTATTAAATACTGATAGAAATATAAGATAGAACACTTGTGTGTTCTATTAATAAAATACCTTTCAGGGTACAACTCCACTTTTTATTGTTTTCATTCATTTTAAATTTTTCACTTCAATACTAAACCATATTATATATGCAATATGCCTATTATTTTCAAGCTGCCTATAACAGGCTGGTATTTTGAGCAGGCTTGGTGGGGCCCTTGGGCCATAGATGGTAAACCCCTGCACTAATCTCCGGTTGGTCAGGACATTATTATCATTGGTTATTATTTACATAGCGCCAGCTTATTACGCAGCGCTTTACTATAAGAGGGGGTTTACCAAATGCGAGAAAGCCTGGCGCTGGAGACAGGTGAGTGTTTAACCCCCTTCCTGCTCCTTCTGCCCGACGGGAGTGGGACCCTGAGGGTGGGGGCACCCTCAGGGAACTATAGTGCAAGGAAAACTAGTTTGTTTTCCTGGCACTATAGTGGTCCTTTAAGCCTTGATATGATAGATAGATAGATAGATAGATAGATAGATAATGCACTTTGTGTATTTATTCACAAAGAGCACATTTTAAAATGAACACACCAAGCACCATAATTTCTACAGCACACTGTAGTTGCTATGGTGCTAGGTGTGCACCCCCCCTCCTCGTATTTTAAGTAGTTCAACCATTTTTTATTGATTTGACTTCTTACCTAGAATCCACCAGGCACTTACAGATTGGCAGAGAGCAATCACGTGACACTCTTAGCTCTCCTGCCCAAAGCCCTGCAGTGCAGAACTAGCTCATGGGCTCTCTGGCTGAGGTAATGGAGGCTGAGGCGTGCTGTAGTGGGTATGTTGCTTAAAATGTTCCTCTGAATGCAAATTAAAAAGTTTTAGTATCACAAACCAGTTTAGTCCATACACAGCCAGGGCAGCCATTGCATTGGAGTATCTCCTCCTCTCATAATGCCCTTTCTATGCTTTCTGATTGGTGCAAAAATAGAACTTATAACAGTGATAGACTAGGAGCCAAGAAGAAGACTCTTCATTCCAGGATAGACCTAATAAAGATGTGTGAATTTCCTCACCTCACAAAACACAAAGGGGGTAATGTCAAAAAGTATGTAAAAATACTCAGCCATATTCAGCTGAAGCAAGCTCTAAACATAAACGTGTATTCGTCTCTCCTTTTTTACAATGTATTTTTTTTTTGCACATTCATATTTAGCTTTGCCATGATAATGCTTTGCAAATACTACATATTCCTTCTGATCCCTCTCTTTACTTCAGGAAATCCTGAACTACACTGCCTGATAACACCAGGACTAAGCTGAAAACGACTCAGAAGACTACATAGGTAATCACCTTAAATGAACACAATATGAATATAATTACATAAACTTGTATAGAGTGGTGTATTCTGGTTTTGAGCTGCCGTTGGCCCGAAAAAACTTTGGCAAAGCCCTAATTTAAATTTGTCCCACCCGTTCCTGTCAAGATCATACCTCTACTGGTTTAAAATCAACACACACTTTGACTGACAGACACACGCCCTGATTGATACATATACAGTGAGGTAAAAAAAAAAAAAAAGTATTTGATCCCATGATGATTTTGAACGTTTCTCCACTGACAAAGAAATGATCAGTCTATAATTTTAATGGTATGTGTATTTTAACCCCTTAACGCCGTTACGGCGCTCCATGCCGTCCCGCATTAAAAGGGCTTTAAAGCCGTTGCGGCGGCATGGAACGCCGTAACGGCTTTGAGCTCCTGAAGGAGAGTTGTACTCACCTCCGCCGCGATCCTCTTCTGGAGGGCTGCCTGACAGCCCAGGCAGCCCTTCCCGGGCAAATGAGGCCCCCGGGGGCCATGTGATCGATCTCAAAGAGAAATATCAGACAGTCCCCCTGCTGGTGGGAAAGTAAAAAAAAAAAAAATTAGACAAGTGTAAAAATAAATTAAATATATTTATATATATATATATATATATATATATATATATATATATATATATATAATATGTATATATATTATATATATAATATATATACACATATTATATATATGTAGCATCATACAAAGTGTATTTTAATATTAATATAAGTATATATATTAATATTAAAATACACTTAGAATGACGTTACATATATATAAATACGTATAATTAAAATAATAAATAAATAAAATAAATAAAATATTGAAACAAAATGTAATATAAATGATATATGCATATGTAATTTCATTCTAACTGTATTTTGTTATTAATATATATATATATCGGTAACAAAATACATTAAGAATGACATTCTATATATCTATAAATATATATCTATACATAAAATACAAATAACCGCAAATATATATATATATATATATATATAGATAAATACATATAATTACATAAAAGATTACATTAGTATACACGTAGAATTTAAATACCTATAAATGCATATATATTAAAATTCTACGTGTATATTTAAATAATCTTTTAACATAATTATGTGATTTGATTAATTAAAATTTGATTGACATGCCTGACAACACAGGGAGAAAGTGCAGAGAATTTAATTCACAAGCACTATATTTGACCCTGTAACTCTCCAAGAAACCATCAAACCTGTACATAGGGGGTACTGTTTTACTTGGGAGACTTCGCTGAACTCAAATATTAGTGTTTCAAACTGGTAAATTGTATTACAACGGTTATATTTTAAGTAAAAGTGAAGTTTTTCGCATTTTTTACAAACGAACTGCACTTTTATGGTTGTAATATGTTTAACTGTTTTAAAACACTAATATTTGTGTTTAGTGAAGTCTCCCGAGAATAACAGTACCCCCCATGTACAGGTTTTATGGTGTTTTGGAAAGTTAGAGAGTCACATATAAGGCTTGCATTTAATTTTTTTCACATTGAAATTTGCCAGATTGGTTATGTTGCCTTTGAGAGCGTATGGTAGCCCAGGAATGAGAATTACCCCCATGATGGCATACAATTTGCAAAAGTAGACAACCCGAGGTATTGCAAGTGGGGTATCTCCAGTCTTTCTTAGTAGCCACTTAGTCACAAACACTGGCCAAATATTCTTTTTTTGCTTTTTTCACACAAAAACAAATGTGAACGCTAAATTTGGCCAGTGTTTGTGACTAAGTGGCTACTAAAAAAGACTAAACATACCCCACTTTCAATACCTTGGCTTGTCTACTTTTTCAAATGCTATGCCATTATGGGGGTAATTCTCATTCCTGGGCTACCACACCGTCTCAATGGTAACATTACTAATCTGGTAAATTTCTATTTGAAAATGGAATGTTCTATATTTGACCCTGTAACTTTCCAAAACAACATAAAACCTGTTAATGGGGGGTACTGTTGTACTCGTGAGACATCGCTGATTACAAATATGTGCATTTTTATGCAGTAAAACCTAACATTATTATGACATTCACAGTTAAAATGTCAGGCGGAAATGCAAATTTAAAAAAAAATCTTATTTTCTCACATTTTTTTTAAATTTTATTCATAATAAATTATGTTCCATATATAAATAGTTAATGATAAATTAAAGCCCTGTTTCTCCTGAACAAAATTATATATAATAAGTGTGGGTGCATATAATTTGAAAGAGGGGAACTACGGGTGAACAGACATATAGTGCAAATTCTAGTTTTTGTTTACGTTTTGTTTTGATCAGAACGTGCACTATTGACTCCGTCCTGAAGGGGTTAACAGTGAGAGACAGAATAACAAAAACAATACAGAAAAACGCATGTCAAAAAAAGTTATAAATTGATTTGCATGTCAATAAGTGAAATAAGTATTTGACCCCTTCGACTTAAAGGTAAGACGTTTCTTGTAGTTGGCCACCAGATTTGCACACATCTCAGGAGGGATTTTGTCCCACTCCTCTTTGCAGATCCTCTCCAAGTAATTAAACGTTAGAGGCTGACGTTTGGAAATTTTAACCATTAGCTCCCTCCACAGATTATCTATGGGATTAGGGTCTTGAGACTTGCTAGGCCACTCCAGGACCTTAACCCCTTAAGGACACATGACATGTGTGACATGTCACGATTCCCTTTTATTCCAGAAGTTTGGTCCTTAAGGGGTTAAAGGGACAATATAGACACCAAAACAACTCTAGCTTAATGAAGCAGTTCTGGTGTATAGAACATGCCCCTGCAGCCTCACTGCTCAATTTTCTGCCATTTAGGAGTTAAATCACTTTGTTTATGAACCCTAGTCACACCTCCCTGCACGTGACTTGCACAGCCTTCCTAAACACTTCCCGTAAAGAGTCATCTAAAGTTTATCCTTTCTTTATTGCAAGTTCTGTTTAACTTAGATTTTCTTATCCCTTGCAATGGTAATAGTTAGCTAGACCCTGCAAGAGCCTCCTGTATGTGATTAAAGTTCAATTTACAGAGCAAGAGATAACATTGTTTAAGGTAAATTACATCTGATTGAAAGTGAAACCAGTTTTTTTAATGCAGGCCGTGTCAATCATAGCCAGGGAAGGTGTGTCAAGGGCTGTATAAACAGAAACAAAGTGATTTAACTCCTAAATGGCAGTGAATTGAGCAGTGCAATTGCAGGGGAATGATCTATACACTTAAACTGCTTCATTAAGCTAAATTTGTTTAGGTGACTATAGTGTTCCTTTAATGTGCTTCTTCTTGAGCCATTCCTTTGTTGCCTTGACTGTGTGTTTTGGGTCAATGTCATGCTGGAATACCCACCCACGACCCATTTTCAATGCCTTGACTGAGGGAAGGAGGTTCTCACCCAAGATTTGACAGTACATGGACCCGTCCATCGTCCCTTTGATGCGGTGCAGTTGTCCTGTCCCCTTAGAAGAAAAACACCCCCAAAGCATAATGTTTCCAACTCCATGTTTGACGGTGGGAATGGTGTTCTTGGGGTCATAGACAGCATTCCTCCTCCTCCAAACACAGCGAGTTGAGTTGATGCCAAAGAGCTCAATTTTGGTCTCATCTGACACTTTCACCCAGTTCTCCTCTGAATCAGTCATATGTTCATTGGCAAACTTCAGACGGGCCTGTACATGTGCTTTCTTCATTCAAGTTTTCAGTCCTTCAAGGTGTAGTGTGTTACCAATTGTTTTCTTTGTCCCAGCTGCCTTGAGATCATTAACAAGATCCTCCCGTGTAGTTCTGGGCTAATTCTTCACCGTTCTATTGATCATTGAAACTCCACGAGATGAGATCTTGCATGGAGAACCAGACCGAAGGAAACTGACAGTTATTTTGTGTTTCTTCCATTTTCAAATAATCTCATCATCTGTTGTCACCTTCTCACCAAGCTGCTTGGCGATGATTCCGGCCTTGTGTAGGTCTACAATCTTGTCCCTGACATGTCCTTGGATAGCTCTTTGGTCTTGGCCATGGAGGAGAGTTTGGAATCTGATTGATTGCTTCTATTGATTGATGTATTTTATACACATAACAAGCTGAGATTAGGAGCACTCCCTTTAAGAGGGAGTGATATAGATATGCTCCACCTTCACAGTGAGTCGTGGAAGGATCCGCTCAGTGAGTGTAGGGGCGGGGCGGCTGGTGCTATGAAGTCTGAGTCACTTGGACACTATCAGCTGGGTCAAGGGAGCAGCAGGCTTTAATGTGAGTCTACTTGTTTCCTACGATTTCTTTTTTTTTTTTAAATTGATTAGATTTTTGTTGACAGTGGGCAGGGGTTTGTTAAAAGTTGGCAGGGGTTTTGGTGAAGGGGCAGGAGTTTTGGTGAGGGGGCAGGGATTTTGCTTTTGGAGGTAAGAGTTTTGGTGAGGTGGGGAGGGGTTTTGCTGAGGGGGGAAGGTGTTTTGGTGAAGGGGCAGGAGTTTTGTAGAGACGGCAGGAGTTTTGGTAAAGGGGCAGGGGTTTTGGTGAAGGGGAATACATTTTAGTGAGGGGAGAAGGGATTTTGTGAAAGGGGGAAAGGGGTTTTGTAGAATGGGGCAGGGGTTTTGTAGAAGGGGGAATGGGTTTTGTTAAGGGAATGGGTTTTGTTAAAGTAGGGTTTTTGTAAAAGGGGTCAGGGGTTTTGTAGAAGGTGGGCAGGGGTTTTGTAGAAGGGGGCATGGGGTGAAGGGGTTTTGTAGCAGGGGGCAGGGGTTTAGCTGAAGGGGCAGAAGTTTTTGTAGAAGGGAGAAGGGTTTTATTGTTGAAAAAGGGGGTGGTGTCACAAAACTGGTATGCACAAGGCGCTTGAACACATAAGGCTGGCTCTGTCCACGGCACACCACACCACTACACCAAAAAATAGCAGTAATAAAGTGTATACACAGAACAGTGTCACGTTGCCCCACAGAAGATGCCACAATGGGTCAGTTAATTATTACCACAGTCTGTTTGCCAATTAATAAATATCACAGACAAAGTGTCCGTTAATTAATACAACAGTATGTTTGCCAATTATTAAATACTACTAGGCATGTGCATGGGGAAAATTTTTGGTTCGGTTCGGCATTTCGAAATTTGGGACTTCCGCAATTCGGACTTCAGCAATTCAGCACTTCGACACTTCGGAACTTCGGCAACTTCAGAACTTCGACACTTCGGCACTTCGGCATTGAAACTCCACGAGATGAGATCTTGCATGGAGAACCAGACCGAAGGAGACTGACAGTTATTTTGTGTTTCTTCCATTTGTGGCGGGTGGGGGCCCTAAATTGGAATAAGGGGGGGGGACCTAATGTCCTCCCCCCTGGCCCCCACCCCTGAGCGGCGGGTTTGGGGCCCTAAATACTAATAAGGGGAGGGGGACCTAATGTCCTCCCCCTGACCTCCACCCCTGAGCGGTGGGTGGGGGCCCTACAGTAAAATAAGGGGGGGGGCCTAATGTACTCCCCACTGGCCCCCACCTCTGAGTGGCGGGTGGGGGTCCTAAATTGGAATAAGTGGGGGGGACCTAATGTCCTCCCCCCTGGCCCCCACCCCTGAGCGGCAGGTGGGAGCCCTAAATACTAATAAGGGGGGGAACCTAATGTCCTTCCCCCTGGCCCCCACCCCTGAGCGGTGGGTAGGGTCCTAAATACTAATAAGGGGGGGGACCTAATGTCCTCCCCTCTGGCCCCCACCCCTGAGTGGTGGGTGGGGCCCCTAACTACCAATAGGGGGGTGACCTATTGTCCTCCCCCCCCAGCCCCAACCCCTGAGCGGCGGGTGGGGGCACTAAATAAAAATTCTTTAGAATTTCCCCACGCTGTGTAATTTGACTCATAACTCTCTGATTGGTTACTTAATCCACCAATCAGAGTGTTATGAGTCAAATTACACAGCGTGGTAAAATTCCAAAGAACTTTCCCACGCTGTGTAAAATGACACAGAGCACTTTGATTGGTGGATTTCAAGCCAACCAGAGTGCTGTGAGAGGTAAATGTAGAGACTTACCTGTCAGTCTCTTCATTTACCTGTCAGAGCTCTCTGATTGGATGGCTTAAACCCACCAATCAGAGTGCTCTGAGCCTAATTGCAGGTCGGGGCAAGGCTTTATAAGCCTTCCCCCGCCCTGCAGAGCTCAGTCTGCGCGGAGCCCTCCATTGGTGAAGATGGATTATTATTTTTTTCCGCTCGTTTTTTTTTGCGTCCGTTATTATGGCTTTTTTATTTGGCCTTTTTTGGGGCTGAAAAGAGAAGATTTTAGAAGAAAGAAGACATCAAATGGTAAGTTTTATTTTTTTACAGGTACGTTAAAGGTCCCCCCTCATTATTTTTAGGTTGAGGGGGGTAGGTAGGGGTTAATTTTTTTTAAGGGGTTTATTTTACTGTAGGGCCCCCACCTGCCGTTCATGGGTGGGGGCCAGGGAGGGCTATAGGTTCCCCCCTTATTACAATTTAGGGCCCACACCCACTGCTCAGTGATGGGAGCCAGGGGGAGGACATTAGGTCCCCCCCTTATTTTACTGTAGGGCCCCCACCTGCCGTTCAGGGGTGGGGGCCGGGGAGGGCAATAGGTCCCCCTTTATTAGTATTTCGGGCCCCCACCCATCGCTCAGGGGTGGGGGCCAGTGGGGAGGACATTAGGTCCCCCCTTATTAGTATTTATGGCTCGCACCCACCGCTTAGGGGTGGGGGCCAGGGGGGGGGACATTAGGTCCCCCCCCCCTTTTTTACTGTAGGGCACCCACCTGCCGTTCAGGTTAAAAGCCCCCACTCTCGCAGCATGGGTGGGGGCTCGGGATGGGGGGACCTTTTTTTTTTTTTTTCAAAGTGAGCAGCCATAGGGTGCTCACTGTTTAATAGACATGCCCATACTCACAGTATAGCGAGTAGGGGCATAATGAACTAATACTAAGTAGTCTTTACTTAGTATTAGTAAATTTGGCTGAAAGACCAATTTAGGTATTTCAGCCTTTTAGTAGATAGCTCCCTAATACTATGGGAATTAGGGAATTATCTACTTATTCATTCCTGTCATTACACTGACTGGCTAAGTAACTTACATTTTATATGAATGTATGTTACTTGATTGTTGCAAGTGTTGCAAATGCTTACAGCTGAATCCTGGCTATGTTTGTATACTTTTTATTTAAAATTGTATATAGTGTAACATTCTTCATTCTTCCACTGGGTAAGTATATTAGTTCTTAGCGAATACTGTGCTTCCGAACTTTGACACTTCGGCAACTTCAGCACTTTAGTAATTTCGGAACTTCGACCATTCGGCAATTCATCTATTCGGACATTCGGAAGTACCCGAATGTCCGAATTGCCCGAAATTCTTCCAAATTCACATTCGGACCGAAACG
Organism: Pelobates fuscus; assembly: GCF_036172605.1. Lineage (NCBI taxonomy): Eukaryota > Metazoa > Chordata > Amphibia > Anura > Pelobatidae > Pelobates > Pelobates fuscus. The sequence goes on along the minus strand of NC_086318.1, from coordinate 322,190,364 downwards.
AATTGCACATGTCTAAATACTACTGTCAGTTTGCCCATTAACAAGTATCACAGTAATTGTGTATGAGAGATAGAGTCTGTGGGATAGGACAGGGGCTGAGTTTTGCGGGGGGGCAGAGAGGGATGCAGCCTTTTATCTTGTATTATTATATTTATTTTTGTTATATTATTTTATTTCTTAACTGTGGCAAGCGAGTGAGTGGAGGCAACATATTCCCTAGTAGTCTGGTGGCACTGTAGAGGCTCTTAGCCTTTCCCTCAGGCCCGCAAGCCCATGCACCCTGTGGAAAACAACAGTTGCAGTGGTTACTGCAACAACACTCTGAAAGTCAAGACTCAGGCCAAGCACAGAGGTAAAGGCTTAGTGCCTCCAGCACTCCTTCATGCTGCGGAACTCTGCAAAGACCCAGGAAGGAGATCTTAGATCTCTTACTGCGTCTGCGTGTTTGTAAGGGGCCCAGGCCACTGTGGATATTGGGCTTGGCCCCCTTACAAGTTAGGGGTTGTATCCCCCTGATGGTGGCACACCTTGCACACTAGTTGCAGAGCACTGCTTTAGTGAATAACACTGTTAGAGTACTGAGTGTATGTGAGCCAATATAACATGGGGGAACAGGGAGAATGTTTTATGTAACCATGGCTAGTTGGGTCAGTCCCTACAATCTGTGGTAGTTAATTAGAGACTAGTTGTTGATTTTTCCAGCTAGCAGGCAGACAAGTTTCTCAGCACTTGGTCCCATTTTTCTGTCACGCTCCTGGATTTGTTGATCCCTGAGCTGAGTGTATGATTATCTCTCTCCGAGAACATGAATATTACAAATGCCCAAGTTATTCTACTGATAAATTTAAGTGGGTGGTTTTCTTTACTCCACTCATACATGAAACCTTGACTAACCAGTGGGTTTAATATTTGTAGTGTTAGAACATCACTTTGTAGCGAAGTAGTTAAATTGCAGACATGCCGAGCATAGTTCCTCCCTCCTCCCCTAGGTAAGGATTGGGCTGTCAATATAGCGATCTCGCTGCCGATACTATATCAATGATAGAGTGAAAGAAGGAACCATTGATCAAGAACTATCAATAATGCACGAGATCTGCATTTTTTCTGTCACTAAAGTTGTTGGATGCTATTGATTGGATATTTGAGCAGTATGCCCAGTCAAATGACATGGAGCACATGTACCCAATGCAGAAAAGACTAATTAACATGATCATCAAGAGCCCAATAGAAGCTCTGCATTATTTCTATTGACCTCTTTCTGCAGTATGGGCAATGCCGAGGAATAATAACGCGTCCTCTAGTTACTTTTTTTGCCATCAAATATTAATAAATGTAAAGAACACCTTCTATTGTGCAGCCAATCTGAGGTTTTCTGCTGTAACACCATCTATTGTATGCTACAAGCTGACAATAAGCTGCCCCTTTTACAATGGGAGGGTCTGTTTAATTAACACTGTCTTGTATCCGGTGTATATGGTGTCAGCCATATATTCTTGGAGATCTGGGTAAGTTAAAAATGAAATCATTTCACAAGATACAATGTCCTGGTTTGTAATGTGAATGAACAATTAAAAAGCAGCACAGAGCAACTGCCATTGTACTGACCTGTCATCTGAATTCTAGGTTCTACAGAAGATGCTCAGACCTTCCAAGGTGTCCAAGGCTCCAGGTCAGTCAATTTCCCATATATGTATGCTTTAGTACTCCTTCCCCTTTTCTATACTAATATTCCCCCAAATAATGTTTCTTCAGAGTGTGGGGTGGATGCTGTAAATAACCTTTTGACAATGCAGCAGACTATCCTTTCTTTGCATCATTAACTTAGTAGTGTGTAACACACTTGTGAAAAGGGCACTTTATCACACACAGCTTGCAGATGGTGACTATTTGTATTTACCCCTGTTACTAATGAGATTGGTTTTTTTTTTTTGCTAAAATTAAAAATAGGGTAACATTTGTCCGATAGATGGTATGCATTGCTAGCAAGCATACAAGAGATACAATCTATACTGTTAGCTTGTTTGAGCAGGGTCATCTTCAACCTATTGTTCCTGCAAGTTTTTGTAATTGTCTCATTTATTGTTAAACCTCCCCCTCTTGTAATATTGTAAAGCGCTATGGAATTTGTTGGCGCTAAATAAATGCCAATAATAATAATAAAATAATAGTTTAGTGTATATGTATTTATATTCATGGATAACGAATGTATACATAACTTACACCTATGTAACGCTGCATATCTTTACATTACTGAGGGGATAAAACATTTTAAATATGGTATGGTATCCCTTATTTGGCAATGTTTCAAACTGAAATTTTGGCATAGAAACAGAAATACCATAAGAATGATATAAATAGGTAAGGTAAAATGGTCAAATACTTAGCTTACCTCCATTTGTAATGATCCTGGTACCTTCCTAAAATTTACACCAGAATGTAAAAATGATGTCTGCATATGGGGTTAATGCTGATCGTGAATACAATTGCATCTAAACTATAGAGGATAATTCAGTGTACCTTTAGTGTACTCAGTGACTCTCCCCCCTCCACCCTGTGTGTGTATATATATATACAGTCAGTATATATGCATGTGTGTATATTATATGCATATGTATAAATATATATTAACTTTCTGCTAATCCTGTTATATTACTTGGGCTCCTATATTTTCAGTTGATGATGTGCATATCCCATAAACTTGTGTGCTCCAGGCGATTTAGGGAATTTGTAGATCAGTTGTTGGCGGCTGCACATACAGTTGCAAATAGTTTCATATGTAAAAAAACACAGAATTAAAACTAATTGTACAAGATAATGGAAGGCAACAGCCAGTGGCTTGTTTTGGGACAAGTGGCTTTGTTTTGGGTCAAGGGACATCAGTAACAGTTGTTATGGCCTTATATACTAGAACACTATCTGCTCACCGCCACTGGTTGTTGTGTAAGAGAATAGGATAATTGTAAGTTCCTCTATGAAGATCCAATCCTCTGCCAGCAATTACACTCAAACATACTACACGCTACATGGAGTGACAGGCTGCAGCGGGAGCTTTGTGCATCCCCCTCCCACTGGTCAACCTGGACATTGCAAACCCCTAGGCCAATGTGTCCTAAGGCACGCAGTTGTAATCAAAATTATTTACCCCCATTTAAAATTAGGTATATATGTATATATATATATATTATATATATATATATGTATATATGTATATATATATATATATATATATAAAACAGTCTTGATTTAGGCACTCACCCCTGAGTAGAATACCGATGTATCCTGCCTTTGGTGCATCCGTCGTCCAAATATATACCAAAGATAAAAAGGAGCACTCAAAAGGACTTTTCCAAAGTGGGTTTATTGGTGCAAAAAAAGTTACATCAAAATGTAAATCCTCTGTTTCGACGTTTCGACCCCTCAGGGTCTTGAAAAAGACCCTGAGGGGTCGAAACGTCGAAACAGAGGATTTACATTTTGATGTAACTTTTTTTGCACCAATAAACCCACTTTGGAAAAGTCCTTTTGAGTGCTCCTTTTTATCTTTGGTATATATATATATATATATATATATACACACACACACACACACACACACACACACACACAAACACACACACCAGGGATGTATATTTCGTGAGGCAAACAAGGCATTTGCCTTGGGTGGCAATTTCCAGGGAGCGGCAAAAAACGCTGCCCCCAAATGCCCAGGCTAATGCCGTGTTTGCCTCGTTTTATGGGGGCCCAAGAGTTGGCCGGCTGGCCACCTTTGGGCTCCCCCGGGGCTGACGGCCAGTTGTTGCCCGGGTGGGCGGCAAGGGAGCACTTTCTATTGAGCTTTCTCTGCTTAGCTCCCTTGCACGGCCCGCAGTGATGCCGGGAGCTGGAATATGACGTCAGTCCGGCTCCCGGCATCACTCTGCGGCGCGTGAGGGAGCTGAGCAAAGAGATCACAGCTCCCTCGCTGAAAACTTAGAGCGCTCACCTGCCTACACGTCCGGCTGCCTTCCGGCCCAGCAGTCCCCACTGGACCCCAGGTGAAAAATCCACCTAGTTATCCCAAAAATAGGGAGGCTGGGTGTATTTAAAAAAATAATAATAATTGTGAGTGTTGGGGAAAATGTGTGTGCTTGTCAATGAATGTGACTGTGTGTGTGTGTCAGTGAATGTGAGGAAGTGAGTGTGTTTGTGTGTCAGTGAATGTGAGTGAGTGTGCATCAGTGAATGTGAGTGAGTGTGTGTCAGTGAATGTGAGTGAGTTAGTGAGTGTGTGTCAGTGAGTGTGAGTGAGTCAGTGAATTTGAGTGAGTGTTAGTGAGTGTGTCTGTCAGTGAATTTGAGGGAGTGTGAGTGAGTGTGTCTGTCAGTGAGTGTGTGTGTTTCAGTGAATCTGTGTGTCTGTCTGTCAGTGAGTGTCTGAGTGTGTGTGTCTGAGTGATTGTGTGCGTCTGTCAGTGAGTGTATGCATCTGTCAGTGAGAGTATGCATCTGTCAATAAGTGTCTAGATGATTGTATGTGTGTCAGATTGTGTCAAATCAGTCAGTGCATGTGTGTGTATGTCAGTGTATCTGAGAGTGTGTGCTGGTCCGTGAGTGTGTGTCTGTCAGTCAAAAGGTCTGTAAGTTAACAGGAAGAGGTGTGGCCTTGGCAGGAAGGGACAGATACATTTAAATTAGGGGGTGCCCGAGATCTGTCATGCCTAGGGCAGTACCATTTCAAAATACATCACTGACACACACACACACACACACACTATATGGACAAAAGTACTGTGACACCTGACCATTACACCAACAGGGACCTTTATGACATTGCATTCTAAAAACATAGACATTAATATGTAGTTGTTCCCCCCATTGCAGCTATAACAACTTCCATTCTTCTGGGAAGTCTTTCTGTGGGAATGTTTGCCCATTCATCCAGTAGAGCATTTGGGAGGCCTGGCACCAATGTTGGACGAGAAGGCCTGGCTTGCAATCTCCATTCCAGTTCATCCTCAAGATGTTCAATGGGGTTGAAGATGTTCAATGGGGCTTTGTGCAGGCCATTCAAGTTATTGAACATCAAACTCGTCCATCCATGTCTTTATGGACCTTGCTTTGTGTACTGGGACACTGTCATGCTGCAATAGAATAATACCTTCCCCAAACTGTTCCCACAAAGTTGGAAGCATAGCATTGCCAAAAATCTCTTGGTATGCTGAAGCCTTAAGATTTCCCTTCATTGGAATTAAGAGGCGTAGACCCACCCTTGAAAAACAGCCTGACACCATTACCCATCCTTCAGCAAACCTAACAGTTGGCACAATGCAGTCAGGCAACGTTTTCCTGGTGTCCATGAAACTCAGACTTGTCTATCAGACTGCCAAATAGAGAAGCATGATTTGTCACTCCACAGAACATGTTTCCTCTACTCCAGTGGCAGATTGCCTTATACAACTTGAGCTGATGCTTGGCATTGTACTTGTGGATGTGAGGATCTCATGCAGCTGCTTGGCTATGGAAATCCATTCAATGAAGCTCCCACCACACAGTTTTTGTACTTATATTAATGCCAATGGAAGTTTGGAACTCTCCAGCTATGGAATCAGCAGAGCTTTGGAGCCTTTTGTGTCACTCTGTGACTTTATGTGTTCTTCTGCTCCGTAGCCGAGTTGCTGCTCTTCCTAAATGCATCCACTTTCCAATAATATCTCTTACAGTTGAATGTGGAATATCTAGCATGGATGAAATTTTATGAACTGGCATATCACAGTACCACACTTGAATTCAGAACGACCAATTGTTTTCACAAATGTTTGTAAACATATACAGACTTTATGGCTAAGTGCTTGATTCTACATGCCTGTGGCAATATATCTGATTGAAACACCTATATTTAAATAAAATAGGTGTCCCCAAATATTGGTACAAGAAACTGCATCCTATATTCCTAAAAATATATAATATGGGGAAAAGTGGGATGAAAGACACATGTTGGGCTTTACAGGATGGAGTATGTGAGATATACAGGAGTGGGGGTGGATGTGGCGACCAACAAACTTGGAAAAACATTCCTTTTTGACCCCTGAATGGCAGTCAGATTAATCCTTGGATTAAGAAGCTATTACCCTACAGTTGAAAAATGATATAATTGAATATTCTGTTTTTGCAAGTATGCATCTAGTAGCTGTTTGAACATCTGTATGGACTCTGATAAAACCACTTCTTCAGGCAAGGAATTCCACATCCTTATTGTTCTTACAGTAAAAAATCCTTTTCTTTGCCTTGGATGAAATATTCTTTCTTCCAGTCTAAACGCATGGCCTTGTGTCCTATGTAAAGTCTGGTTTGTGAATAGATTTCCACACAATGGTTTGTATTGGCCCCGGATATCTTTGTATAATGTTATCATAACCCCTCTGAGGCGATGTTTTTCTAAACTAAAGTGGTTTAATTTTGTTAACCTTTCTTCATAGCTGGAATGTTTTATTCTCTGTATTCATTTTGTAGCGCGCCTTCATTAGCTACACATAGATAATGGAGTCTATGTGGAGCTGAGTGAGCTAAAATATGTTTAATGCAGCAAATTTTATTATACCATATATAAAGATTACAGATAAATAGGAACAAAGTGAATTTAGAGGAGGAGGGACTTGGAGTAGCTGTACTCTTGGGCACGTTGCGCTGTAACTACTACGGTAAGCTGTAGTGGTTATCGTATGTGCAATATCCGTTTTATAACGGATATTGCACATAAGTTGTAACATTTTGGGAGCGGGCTGCCAATAGAAATCTAAGGTACATCTGAGGGCTCAGAATGCCTCTAATGTCTTCCTGCCATTTCACAGAGTTTGCCTCCGTGAAAAGACACTAGACATTTAGTGTCAAGCAAAACCCCATACGCAAGCATTGATTCAATGCTTTCCTATGGATAATGTCTAATTTGCACGGTGCACACATGCATTAGGTGTCCTCCTCCCCTTCAGCTTATGTTAGGGACCTTGGTGCTAGTGTCAGGTTAATGAATGAAAAGTTTTTTTTAACCCTTTCATGGACGGGGGGAGGGAGCCGCGTGGGTAGAGGACACAGTGTTAGGAATACATCTTTGTTTTCCTAACACTAACGTGTTCCTTTAATTTTTCTTCTGATAATTAAGTGTATTGAGGGTGCAGATTTATGGCAGAACAGCATTGCAAGTTGTGAAGTACAGCTGTAATGTATTAATATAAAAAAAAACAATACTGCAGAAATGAAGAGATGGAAGGTAATAAAATAATAAAATGGTTTCCTTTGTTGGCATTAGCAGCTTAATAGATGAAGATTTTTATAGTAGTGCAGTCAGTCATGACTGAGGGTGCAATCATCTGCAATTTCTTATAACAACTTCAAACCTTCCATGTATTCCACTTTGATTGAGATCAACCCTGTCCTTTTTTTCTGGTAGCATGTAAATATGTGCTGTGTGGGAGTATATAACAGAGTTATACCACAATAAAACTTACAATAATGTATTCTTAGATATCATTAATAATTTTTATATATAGACAGATCAGTCACAACAATAAAACCACCTGCTTAAGGACTGAGCCAAATGTACACGTTGTGAGCAAAACAAAACGTAAACAAAGCCTGGCATTTGCGCTATATGTCTGTCCAACCGAAATTCACCTCTTTCATATTAAATGCACCCACCCTTATTCTATATCATTTTATTCAGGGGAAACAAGGCTTTCATTTAATATCAAATATTTAGCTATGAAACATAATATAATATGAAAAAAATGGGAGAAAATAAGATTTTTTTAGATTTGTTTAGTTCTACATGACATTTTAACTGTCAATATCATAATACTGTTTGCTTTTACTGCAATAAAATACACATATTTGTATTCAGCAAAGTCTCACGTGTAAAACAGTACCCCCTATGTACAGGTTTTATGGTGTTTTGGGAAGTTACAGGGTCAAATATAGCACGTTACATTTGAAATTGAAATTCGCCAGATTGGTTACGTTGCCTTTGAGACTGTATAGTAGCCCAGGAATTAAATTTACACCCATAATGGCATACCATTTGCAATAGTAGACAACCCAAGGTATTGCTAATGGGGTATGTCCAGTCTTTTTTATTAGCCATTTGGTCACAAACACTGGCCAAAGTTAGCGTTAGTATTTGTTTGTGTGTGAAAAATGCACAAAACGCCAATTTTGGCCAGTGTTTGTGACTAAGACTGGACATACCCCATTTGCAATACCTTGGGTTGTCTAGTATTGCAAATGGTATGCCATCATAGGGGTAATTTTCATTCATGGGCTACCATAGGGTCTCAAAGGCAACGTAACCAATCTGGCGATTTTTAATGTGAAAATGAAACACAAGCCTTATATTTGACGCTGTAACTTTTGAAAACACCATAAAATCTGTACATGAGGGGTACTGTTGTACTCGGGAGATTTCGCTGAACACAAATATTTATGTTTCAAAACAGTAAAAAGTATCACAGCAATAATATCGGCAGTGTAAGTGCTGTTTGTGTGTGAAAAATGCAAAAAAAATCACTTTTACTGGCGATATCATCGTTGTAATACATTTTACTGTTTTGAAACACTAATATTTGTGTTCAGTGAAGTCTCCCGAGTAAAACAATAAATGGAGGAATAGTGTATCTGACACTGGGAGAAAACTACATGTGCCTGTACTACATAGTAGCCAGAAGGTATATGAAGATAGAAGGCACGAGCAAAAAAGACCAAAAGGTCAAAAAACAAAAAATAATTTATTATATACTGAATAGTATCATAAAAATAGTAACAATAACCCAAAAGTGCAAAAAAATCAAAAAGTGCTAGATCAAAGAAATCGCTAAAAACAAAACAAGATACAATGTTTGTGTAACTTGAATAAGCTCTAATGTCTTAGTGGTGTAAAGATAATGAGCTACAGCACACGTCTGTGTTGTTTGGGAAAGACATTTACAGTGGAATCTCGGTTAACGAACGCCTCGGTAAACGAAAAATTCGGTTTACGAATGAAAATTCGTAAAAAAATGCCTCGGTTTACAATTTTTTTTCGCAATACGAAACAAGTGTCCCGGTTTATAGCTCCGCCCCCTGCATACTGAAGTGTGGGTAGCACGTGAGTGTGTAGTGTGGAAGAGTTGGAGAGGTTTTGGAGCCATTTGCAGCAAGTTGTGGAGCCTTTTGAAGCCACTTGCAGCAAGTTGTGGAGCCTTTTTGAGCCATTTGCAGCAGGTTTTGGAGCCTTTTTGGTGCATCTTAAGAAGTGGAAAGGTAGGGAGCTGAGCTTAGTTGTTTGCATGCCTTTTACTATGTGTTGATGTGTGATGTTTTAAAACATAAAGTTGGATGTTTGAAATGTTATTGCTTGATTAATCATGTCCCTGTACAGTATTTATGCCTTTAAAGTGCACTTTATAAAGAGTTTTGAACAGATAAAATACTTTATTTGACTTTTTTCTCACCTCCGGAACGAATTAATTGGTTTTCAATGCATTCCTATGGAAAAACAGGGTTTCGGTTTACGAATTTTTCGCAATCCGAAACGTCCCGGAGAACGCATTAAATTCGTAAACCGAGGTCCCACTGTAGCTGGAATAGCAATAATAATGGGAGAGCAATGGAATATAAAGAAACTGGTCTAAGTGCAGAGATTAATAATAGTAAAATTAAAAGATGGTATAGAGCATTTGTATGCTTGCAGGTTCTATCGGTATAGCTGCACCAGCGATCTCTATTTTTGACTTATCATAAATAGCTTTTGGAGCTGTTGTCTATTGTCTTTTAATTTGACGATTAATTTGACTATTGCAGACAGCTGTTTGAACTACCCGTCCAGTACACTCTCTGCACTTAGACCAGTTTCTTTATATTCCATTGCTCTCCCATTATTATTGCTATTCCAGCTAAATGTCTTTCCCAAACAGCACAGACGTGTGCTGTAGCTCATTATCTTTACACCACTAAGACATTAGAGCTTATTCAAGTTACACAAACATTGTATCTTGTTTTGTTTTTAGCGATTTCTTTGATCTAGCACTTTTTGATTTTTTTGCACTTTTGGGTTATTGTTACTATTTTTATGATACTATTCAGTATATAATAAATTCTTTTTTGTTTTTTGACCTTTTGGTCTTTTTACTCGTGCCTTCTATCTTCATATACCTTCTGGCTACTATGTAGTACAGGCACATGTAGTTTTCTCCCAGTGTCAGATACACTATTCCTCCATTTATTGTTCACTTCCACTAGGGGTTACCCCCCTGTATTCAGTGTATCTCATTTGGCTGCATCCAATTTGTCTCCCGAGTAAAACAGTATCCCCCATGTACAGGTTTTATGGTGTCTTGGAAAGTTATAGGGTTAAATATAGTGCTAGCAAATTAAATTCCCTACACTTTCGGCATTGGGTTGTCAGCCAGGTCCCGCTAATTGTAATTAATTAAGATACCTAATTATGTAAAAATATTACATAAATATATACCGTATTTATCGGCGTATAACACGCCCCGGCGTATAACACGCACCTCATTTCCAGAAGGAAATTCCAGGAAATTTCCACCTCTCCCATAGTATTCCCCCCCCTCATCCCATAGTGTTCCCCCCCCTTTCCATAGTAATCTCCCCCCCTCCCATAGTATTCTCTCCCCCCTCCCATAGTATTCTCTTCCCCCTCCCATAGTATTCCCCCCCCCATAGTATTCTCCACCCCCCATAGTGTGTCCCCCCCCCCCTCCCATAGTGTCCCCTAGTGCACTTTCCCTCTGTCCCATATTTACTTACCTGTCTTGAAGCGTGGGCCGGCTTCACAGCGCGCACCGCGGAACTGGAACTTAAATTTCAGGTTCCGGTTTCCGGCGGGACTGAAAGGAAGTGTGCACACAATAGTGTGCACACTTCCTTTCAGTCCCGCCGGAAACCGGAACCTGAAATTTAAGTTCCAGTACCGGCGGGACTGAAAGGAAGTGTGCACACAATAGTGTGCACACTTCCTTTCAGTCCCCCTGGAAACCGGAACCTGAAATTTAAGTTCCAGTTCCGCGGTGCGCGCTGTGAAGCCGGCCGACGCTTCAAGACAGGTAAGTAAATGTAGGATATCGGCGTATAACACGCACCCATGATTTTCTCCCTATTTTCAGGGAGAAAAAGTGCGTGTTATACGCCGATAAATACGGTATGTAGAATGAATGTATATATATATATATATATGTATATGTATATATATTTATTTATTTTTATATATTTTTATTTATATATAGTGATGTATACGTATATATTTATGTATATAGATATATATATTATTTCGTTCTACGTGTATTTTGATATAAATATATATATTAATATCACAATACAGTTAGAACGAAATAACACACATCTATATATTTAATTATTATTATTTTTTTATATTTTATTTTTTAACGTATTTACATATTTTTTTATATTATATATAAATATATATATAACAATAATTATATATATATATATATATTTAATCAGTATCAGTCTACGTGTAATTTGATATTAAATATATATATATAATTATATATATATTAATAGTAAAATACACCTAGACAGTGTATGTGTGTGTATATGTGTATATATATATACTTAGATCATATATATTTGTATTCAGCAAAGTCTCACGTGTAAAACAGTACCCCCTATGTACAGGTGTATTTTACTATTAATACACCTAGACACTGTATGTGTGTGTGTGTGTATATGTGTATGTGTGTATATTTTTTTACACTGTTTTAACATTTATTTATTTTTTTTCCATCCAGCAGGGGGACTACCTGTCATTACAGGCAGTCCCCCTGCTGGCAATGCAGCAGGCAGCTAACCCGGCCATGTGATTGTGAGGTCCTCGCAAGGACCTCACTTTCACATGGCGGGGGGGCTGCAGGAGGACGGATGTGCCGCAGGGGGCTCCCTGGGAGTCCCCCCCAACCGCGATCGCCGGCGTGGGATCGCCGGTGACCGGGTAAGTAAAAGAAAAAACGGAGGGCGTACTATTACGCCCTGCGGCGTTTAGAGCCGCTTAGAATAGGGCGTAATAGTACGCCCTCCGGTTTTAAGGGGTTAATATCATGTAGGTCAGGTTCCCCTCGGTCTGCCAAAACAGCTCTGATGCGTCAAGGCATGGACTCCACAAGATCTCTGAACATTTCCTGTGGTATCGGCACCAAGACATTAGCAGCAGATCCTTTAAGTCCAGGAAGTTGTGAGGTGAGACCTCCATGGATCGAATGTGTTGCTCCAGCACATCCCAAAGATAATCGGATTGAGATGTGAGAATTTTCGTAGTCAACGCAACACCTTAAACTCTATGTCATGCTCCTCAAACCATTTTCCTTAACAAATTTGCAGTGTGGCAGGGTGCATTATCCTGCGGAAAGAGGTCACTGCCAGCTGGGCACACCATTGCCAAAAATCTCTAGGTAGGTGGTACATGTAAATGTAGCGTCCACATGAGTGCCAGGACCCAAGGTTTCCGAGCAGAACATTGATCACAGCATAACACTGTCTCTGCCGTCTAGCCTTCCTCCCATAGTGCATCCTGCTGCCATCTGTTGCCCAGGTAAACGACATGCATGTATCAGGCCATCCACTTGATCTTAAAGAAATTGTGATGCATCAGACCAGGCAACTTTTTTCCATTGCTCCATGGTCCAGTTCTGACACTCAGGTCCTCACTGAAGTCGCTTTAGGCAGTAAACAGCAGTCATCATGGGCATTCTGACCGGTTTGTGGTTACGCTGCCCCATTTGCAGCAAACTGCGATGCTTTGCTTGTTCTGATACCTTTCTACCATGGCCAACCTTACATTTTTCAGCTATTTTAGCTACAATATCTCTTCTGTGCGATCTAATCAGACGGGCTAGCTTTGGGCGCTTTTGACCCTAAAGCCGGTTCACCAGTGGTACTTCATGGAACCACTTTTGGTAGATACTGCATACTGGGAACACCCCACAAGACAATATTTTTGGACATGCTGTGATCCAGTGGTCTAGCCGTCATTCTTTCGCCCTTGTCATAGTCACTCAGATAGATCCCTTCACTTGCTAGTTTTTAAAGCTTCCAACACATGAAATTTAAGAACTGTTCACTGTTCACTATGATCTTTTATTTCCCACTCCTTCATGGGTGCCATTGTAAAACCTATCAGTGGTTTTAATGTTGCGGATGAGCAGTATATATTTATTTATTTTAGGTTTTTGTTTAGTAGCAGTTAGATTGTAACAGTCTTAGTCAGGGATGCAGATGTAAAATAACTGATGAAATTCGTAATACCACAATGGTTCAATTTTTAAACAGCCAGAACAGAGGACTAAATGTGGACTTGGGTTGTCTGCCCCCCTATCAATGTTTTACATGACCCCCTCATCATTATCTTACTTTTCTGTCATATGTATCCACATGTTAAAATTAATTATAAGTTTATTATTATATATAAATAGTATTATGTACAGACATAGGCTTTCACATAGTACTGCATGTAGGTGTATATATCGTGGTGTGCATTTCTATATGTGTATCTGGGTTCATGTGCATGTATGTATGTATGTACGTATGTATGTGTGTGTAAATATATGTGTATGTACGGGTATATATGTATGTGAATGTATATGTGTACATATGCATATATATGGCTCTATGTATGTGTGGGCACATTTTTACATATGTAGGTATATGTATTGGTGCTTGTGAGTGGATGTATGTATAGGTGTGCATACACATATATTTGTGCATTTGAGTGTATATAAATGCATGTGTATATAGTTGTGTGTATATGTATATAATTTACATGCATATGTAGGTTGTATATAGGCCTTCATGATTTTTTTGGACTCTTGGATATAAATCCATGCATTTGTAATCTGCGTAATGTTTTTGTTTTTTTTTACTCTCCCCCTTCTAACAATCTATATGGTATTTTGTTTTTCTCTCCTTACCTCCCCCCCCCCCCCCTTCACACTGTGATCCTTGCACAAGATATTTACCACCCTCTGTAAGAATGGTGTTTATTTTCTATTAGAATTGTGCCTTACCTGCACTCCTGTCCCTTGCATCCCAGTATCACAAAACAACTTTGAATTCTATGTGTCGTTTAACTCAGAACATTTTTAGACTTGGGAAACCAAGCTTCTCCTGAAAGCTTCTCATTTCAAAATTCTGTCAGTCCAATAAAAAAGGTATTACAAGATACAAATTGTCTCTGTTATTTTACGCACGCATACACACTCTCTTTCTTATCTTGTAATATATTTTATGATATTTATTTATATATATAACAGTATGACTTGTGGGTCTAGGTCATTATGATAACGAACAAGTGTCCATCTTTGATCATGTAAAGTGCTAAAATGGTTTCAACTGGGAGCAGCCCACATGGCTGCATATTTATGTAGAAAATTGATGTATGCTAAAATAAATGTTTTAGTTCATGCCCACAGTATAACTAGAGAAGGGGAATTAACTCTGAATTGACAAGGGACACAAATGTAAACAATTGTTTTATCATGCAATGCATTTCCTTGACCCTCCATCAGCTTTTATATTATTTACCTCTGTAACATGGTTACCATTTCTCACTTTTCACCAAGTGGTACTTGCAGAAAATGCATATAGCAGCATTTATCAAGGGTAAGGGGGGGAGGGGTGTAAAACGCTGTAGTATGTATATTTTATCAGTGCCTATAATTAAAGGGACAATATGAACATGGAATTTGCATCACAACAAAAGGTGGAGCCTAATTATATTTTTAAAAGTATATCTTTCTAGGACTTCACAATGTTTTATTCAATTAATCAATCAGGAAAAGGTAATGCTAACGACATTTATTGCATTATGAACAAATCAAGGACAGTGGGAGAATTATAGTAGGGAACCTGAACAGGCCTGTTGAGAGTCCCAAGCTGGATTACCATGGGAGATCCGAGACCTCCTGCAGATTTTTCCGATTTATCCCAACTCCTCTTGGAGGCTAAGCAAGTTACAGTGAGGGAAAAAAGTATTTGAACCCCTGTTGATTTTGAACGTTTGCCTACTGACAAAGAAATAATCAGTCTATAAGATGAATAGAAGTAATTAGAGCATATATTAAGAGTCCTGGCTACAATACAAAGCAATGGATGTGCTACACTCGGAAGACTTAGAAAGACATCCACCTTTACGATGCTAATACATCTACATCTATTGTAATTATGTTATTAAACAAAACATAAAGCCTAGTTCATCAGAGTTAATTGAGCTCAGTGTCTTGTGTGACTAGCATCTCCACCTTAATACCATCTTCCACCATTCCACTCAGCCTATATGTGAGCTTTCTGCCTAGAGTACCTGGTTAAAATACAATAAACAGCTAATCGCACCACCTTAAAATAAGAAGATAATCTGACTAAACAGTATGTGCTGGTATAGTTAGCGACAGGCGTAATTGCTCCTCCTGTGTCTGCAAAATAACACTTAACAACCGTTACGCTGTATTTAAATGAGTTCCCCCAGTTTTAACACTATTTTTTTGAGGAGGGGTTCTGCTCCCCCATATTGTTCCCTTTGTAAAATGAATACATAAAGTCCCTGCAATTCAGATTTTAATGAAGTTGAACATCTTTGTGTGAGGTCTGGTTTACTTAAAGGTATTTCATGTACTCTGCCTTGTGTAAGACATTGTTCATAGCTGATTAGCCATTTCTGCCTGTGAAAGTCTGTGCAATTTATTAGAGGTTACAATGATCTTTTTACTTGGTAAAATCTCCTACATATTTCTAGGACATACTTGAAAATGAAAGAAATCTTAATGTAGCCTTCCTGGTAAAATAATGTTGTGTTGCAATGTCTTGCATAGTTTCCTGTACCGTTAGTAGATATTATTGGGAAGCTAAGTTGTAGCCAACCAAAGCAAATTCATTTTTTTCTGTAAGCAAGGATTGGAGAGCAAATAAATGATAAAGGAAACTATATGTATATATGTTGTTGTTTTTTTATAATTGGTTGTGTGGCTTATTATTTTAAGAATACTGTACACTTGAAAAAATTAAAACAAAATTAAATTAAAAAAAATTAAATAAAAAAGCTTAAAAAATCTGTATTTATTCCAGAACCCAGACAATCTCACCACTGCAGCCTTTAAAGTATTGAGGACACTCAACACATGCATAGCAGTTACTGAATGACAAATAGATTCAATAATTGAATCTATTTTAAACAATTGACTCTATTTTAGTCTGAAACCCTAGTAGCTGTCTAAATGACAGACCCCAGTGGGTGTGGAAATTGCAAAATATAAAAACAGAGCTGTGTCTGAAAAATGACGGTTTACCACAGTAAGGCTGCAAATGCAACGTCTATCCACCAAAATGGCTTTGTTTATATGAAGTTGTTTTGGTGCTTAGTATGTACATTTAAGAACAATCTTGAAGTTGAGAGAAATTTACGTGTATTTGTCTTGGTAAGCACTTTTTAAATAAATAAAAGTACCAACAAAAATAAAAACATAGGCGTTATATAATATACAACATTATACTAAGAAGACCTAACAATTTTGTAAATAAAGATTACAAATCATAAAAATAAATATAAATGAGGTCACTTTGTAACAGTGGAGATGTACATCATATAAGTGCAAAGTTATTGCTGCAGTTTACATACTTACCAGCTATCACTGATTATAAATTTATGAAACTATAGTTATTTATACCATGGATAACTGTTGTAACAAAAGCAGTGGTCGAGTTGTGTTGTTACGATTGTCTTCATATAATTTAGCTCCAGTAATTTAGGACCAAATTGTAGCTGACCTTCTTTATAATGCTTGCTGTTGAATGGCGATGATTCATGGGCATTGTCATTTATATGTTAAATAGCACTTGTAGGACAAATTTCTAAAAGTGGAGCAGTCACCAAGGAAACCAAATTAATCTTCATAACACATTGAGCCATATTTTGTATTCCACATACTCTGGTGATGCTCTCATTTGTGATCTATATAGAAACATTTATAGAGACCTATACCCAAATTTCCAAAGTGCTTCCCTCCAATACAAATCATTCTATTACTGCTAGATTTCTGCTATACATTGAGAATTGTAATGTCTCCAGTGGCTTCATTTCACTTTGATAGATTGTGTAAAAAGGTGATAACATATGATTAGGCAATGTTAAATATAGTGTAATAAAAAAAAAAATAGAGCTGTAAACCAAAGATGGAAATTATGGTAACTATTATTGAATCCATATGTTGTAATATCTGTAAACATTTGGCAATAATACAATAAACAAATACACGTGAAATGTCCTTTCACAGACGTAAAACGCAAAATAGTGCTTTATTACTGCTGAAAAACACACACAGGCATTCTTTAGCAGGAAAACCGCTTATGAAAATATAATCATAATACCAAAAAACAACGAGTTGAGAAAACAATGAGATGTTTAAGTGTTAACCTTATTGCAATTCTGTCCTTGATAATTTTGTTTTGGTGCAATGTGATACAAAGTTAATACTTCATTAGGTTATTCAAAATCTAATGATAGAGAAAATGGGAATTTGATAAGGCCATTAATTTAATTCATGGTGTAAGCTGTAGCATAAATGAATAAGAGATGCTCAGTGAAAGGACAAAGTTTAAGAGCTTAACCAATCAAATAGAACTCAATTGTCATAATTTCATATGGTGTACATTTTCACTTACATCTCAAACACATTGAGATTATAAAGATTGTCAGACTTTTGAGGCATTGATATTAATTTAATCTTTCATAATGTGCAACGAAAGGGGCAAAAATAAAACGGTGAAAAAAAATCTGCAATACCACCTAATTTTCGAATTGTAATTAGAGCCAAAAGTTAATAGAGTGCAGTTAGAAAACATATGACGTAATCATAATCTTTATTTATTAAAGTTCATACTGGAAATTGTATTGGAAGTAATGGCAAATGTGATAATGAAGGTTATATAACTAATATTTTCCTTACAAACTAACTATAAATGAATACAAAACTTCATCTAAATGCAAAGTATTAAAAATAAAAAAATCTTCAAAAATATTGCATAGTATTCAGCGTTTTATTATCTAAATAGCAATTACTATTCTATTCCAGTAACTACATATGTATATATGAATAGCTATATTCCAAAGTAATGTGTATGTTCGTTTATGTGCATTTATACAGAAAAACATATAGATATGAGTGAAGAATCTATAGATAATACCAGTCTCTGTGCCATATATTATATATATACACACACACACACACACACACACACACACACACACAATATATAAATATATATATATTATTTTTAAATGTGGATAGTAGTATATATATATATATATATATATATATATACACATACACACACACACATACACATACACACACAAACACACACATACAAATGTGTGTGTAGGTCATTTATAGATTACAAAAAGGGTATTTATTATAAATTATAATGGTTTGTTGATACACAATCCCCTACAACTAATGTGTGAGGGATAATATTGTAGCTTGTGACATCAGTATTGAAGGTGGCTTGACAAATTAAATTTTCTCAGAGTGGAAGTTGGGCAACTAAGCATGGAACACTTAAGTCTCCTAAATAACTACAGACATTACTATACATTTTTAATTGTTTTTAACAATATGTATATATATATATATATATATATATATATATTTTAGTAGTCATTATATAAACGTTTGTTAGCTGGTAATTTCCTTTAACTAAATACACTAAATGGTATATGAGCCCATAGGACAAAACTGGTTCATGTTGAAAAATAAAAGTTTCCTTCAATAAGCTGTTTATGAATTTTGGCAACTATACAAGAAACATTGTGAGATTGTGGTTTTTAATGAATGAAACACAGATTTAGGTCTAATGAATGAAACTTTACAAAAACACTAAGATAATTGTTTATTATGGATATATATTGTGATATTGTGAATATATTCACACACACAACAATTAGATACAATACAAATTGTTGACATATTTATATAGTTTTAGTTTTTACTCTGCAAATGCATAAACAGTAGTTTTTAAATGTACATTCTGGATATTTAGGAAGATTAGCCAGGGTAATTTAAATGTGGATAATATTACAAATCTAGACACCTACCTCATGTAGTTTTGCTTGTAACAACCAAAAAGGTTAATGCACATGTTGGTAAAACCTGGTGGGTATTCATAATTGAGAGATTTAAAAAAAAAAAAAAACGTATAACTTTCTGGCAAGACTAGTTTGCCAATTGTAGGTTTGGTCAACCCTCCCCCCTCTTGTTTTATGTAGAGCTGCTTTTAAAGAGCATTACAATAGAGTAAAATGCTAATTTTATTCAAGCCTCCATGGAAGAATTTAGAATTCAAAATCTCCCAATTAAAAGGTATACTAGTTTTTTTTTTTTTATCTAAATATTTCTCTACATGGGTTAGGAGGTTCTAAAATGTGAATTTACTACTTGAACAACTATCTCTTTAGTTGTAGCAACATATAAATCTGTAGAGTACTCAATATATTTTTTTGTGACAAAAATTGTGTTTAACTAAATAGTTTATATTGGTTATAAGTGCTTTAAACAGTGGTCTCTCCATGTCTCGGTTGTTACTTTATGTCCCTAGCAAAAAAAAAAAAAAAAAAAAAAAAAATTGAATTCATAGAATTTATAAAAGTACAATGAAAACCAAAAAATAACAATACATTCAATATCTAATAACTAGTTCAACTGTGTATCAAGTTACTGTGTATCAGTTTCTTACTGGATTGATTAATATTTGTGGACTTAAATAATAAAGAATTTATTATTAAATATAAAGAATTTGACTTGTATACTTTAATAATGTGTTCTGAGAAGTGAGTTTACATAATAAGGGTATTCTCTTGAATAGATATGTTTGTTCCAGATCTGTTATACTAAGAAGTCTAAAATGCATGGTTCAAATGTGTAACACTCATGAACAGATAGTCTAGAGATAAAATCAATTGATAAGGAGAGTGCTACAATTATTTAACTATAGTGTTGAAAGTCATACACATCTATCTAATTAGAATATTTTAAATATCAAAATACTCAAATGCATTATCACTTGTAAAACAAACAAAAAAAAAGTATCAGTTGTTTACAGTTTTTCTATTTTGATAGTGAAATCTTGAGGTGGCTGGCAATTTACATGTGCTGATCTACAACAGTTATTTTCACCATCTGTGTGTGTTTTTTTTTTTTATCAGTCACTTTCCCCCCCTTGTTTAAATATTCATTAGCAATGTATCAAATCACTCAAAAAGTGTTCTCAGTTTAATGTCATAGATGTATCTAGGTAGAATATGTATTTTATTTAGTTTCAGGGGTAATACGAATTAAATCCCTGGGAAAAAAGGATTGGTCTTCCTATAGGAAACTAGAATTTAGAAGTTATGCCATGGAGCAATATTATATTTGAATTATTATATTTATGAAGTTCATGGAATTGTTTTATGAAACGTATATCTATATATCTTTTTTATCCTGCACAGTCTGCTTTATAAGCTTTTTGTTAATAAAATGCCAAAATTAACCTAATGTGAAGTTAAATTATTAAACAGGTTTTCCAATGTATTTTACTGGTAAAACACATACTCAAAAAAAAAAGTAAAAATGTTAGCAGATTTGAAATAATAAAAAAAAAAAAAAAACAACAAAGTATGTAGTTTAAATATAGTGACAGCTTGGCTATTTTAACATACAATTTTTAAATTCAATTGTGACTAAAGCCAGGCTTGGCCACCTCCAGCAATCACTAGTGGGAGATATAGTGTAAATACTGTGATGGCAATATTTGAATGGAAACACACCCCCAGTGCTAAGCCAGGAACCCTGCAGACAAAATGACGTCACGGAGCAGTGGGTGGCACTGAGTGAATGTGCAATAATTGGGCTTATCGCCTGTCTGGCTGTATGAGAGCTAAACCATGGACCGCGAGCTGCTGGAAATGATTAACCCTTGCTGCCAGGAGTAGTGTGATCACACTCCCGACCATTATAAGACAGCAAGTGTGGGAGTGCGGCGCAAAGGACTACGGGTAGCAGTGGGCAGCGGTGGACAAGCAAGAGTCACGTGGTCTGTGCATTAGCTGCCCGTTCATCTTATATATTAATTAACACAAATTAATACTAGATAGATAAGAGTTTATGGGGTCTCCGTTGTCCGGCGTCACAGCACAATTTGTAGCAGTTGCAATGAAATATAGGTTAAAATGTATCTATAAAGATTATATTAGGGGGGTAGCTGTAAATGAGGTGTTTTAAGATTAGACCTTAAATATCATATAAATATGGCATAGTAAAAAAAATAATCCGAAGCACAAATCGAAATGATTGATGTGACTGCTTGAAGCCATTCAATCCCTCATTTAATAAGACAAACCTTACGTTATAAACTAAGGATGTTGGCACAAAATGGAGACTGGTCTTGAATTAATGGCAGATAGTAACACCCCATGCTAGCAAATGGCTGTAGGGGCACAAGCAGATCTTTTATCAATGAACCCGATGTAATTGCCGGGTACCTGTGGAGAGCATTTTCGGCGCGAAAACTCAAATGTATCAATGGAGCTGCCAGACCGCCTTATGTCTACGACATGGGTGTGGTTATTGGTTCAGCCTTGGAATGTATAACAGGGCAATTTACTTATCCCTTCCTCATATTAACTTTTATGTAAATAATGCATGCTCCCTTTAAAATCAGCTCTGGGTATAATATCTGCAAAGAGTTTAGTATTTTCAGAGACAGACTTTAAGGAGAAGCTATATAGTAAAAGTTTAATATATATATATATATATATATATATATGTATTAAAAGTATTAAACCATTGAGAGCCAATGAATGTTGGTAGATTTTTCTGAGAACGTTCAGAAACACCGAAACGTTCTACAGAGGCTGGCGGCGTTCTAAATGACGTCACATGCACAAACCATTCTCTAAACAGCGGATTAAAAACCGGATTGCGACTTTGAGGCAAAATATCCGATTTAGAAGAAAAACATTTACAAAAAATCTTCCACTCGGCTGCAGTCATGCTTGGCTCTTTTAGCATTCGATTTTCTGTGCATCTTATTTCATGTTGAGCGAATAAACTGTAGCTGACCATTCTTTAGATCAGCTAGACCGCAAGGCTAAGATTTGCAGGATATACAGTCAGCAGCGGCGATCAGATGCCTTTTAGCTGCATTACTTCTTATTAGGGTGTACATGGGATAAATATTGATATCGATATAATCTCAAAATATTGATAAGGCGTTGCTTGGCGAGCGATTTCGATGCGATATCGGTACAACTGCGAGCCAATACAGTAACATGTATTTGTAAGCGGTTAACCTAAAATGACCTCGGTGACTTGTGTAAAAAGCATAGCTGTCTTGTTTTAGACCCATGTAAAGTTTGGCTTACTTGATTCCCGGAAGCAAGATGATACCATGCATAGGGATCCAGCGCAGATATTCTAGTTATCTCATATGAATCAAAGCATTTGTGGAAGATTTTGTGAGAGCTTCCATTTGCTGATTGATGTACCTTTAAAAAAAAAAAAAAAAAAAAAAGGAAAAACTTGAAAGGCTAATGTTCCACGCAGGAAATGAATGAAGCCGATAACATCTGACACCAATGACCAGTCCACTGACCCCGACCTTAATTCCAATAACAGTGGATGCCTGCTTCTCATCCCATGATCTCTAGTGATCAACTGAGTGAAACATGCAGGGAGCACATTACACACACACATATATAGATAAATGTGTGTGTGTGTGTATATATATATATATATATATATATATATATATATATATATATATATATATATAAAATATATAGGGACATGTGGGAGGCAAGGAAATAATCCGCTGCCCTCTCAGTGGTACATTGTTGCTTTTCTGAAATAAACTGAGGTTAAAGGTAATTGTTGTTGATCTCATTTACATACCATTACCCATAATCCTTAGCTGCAGTGTCAATACTATGCTGTGCTGTGGGGATATGTGTGGGAAAAAAACAAGTCTGCTGACTTGTCTGGGATGTGGAGCTGGTCTCAACAATGCATTTACTGACTTAAATTGGACCAGTGGGTAATCATCTGTCGGTTCTCATACAGGACATTGCGTTGACACCAGATCCACTGTTTTGGTACAAATGATCTGAATGCCAGATTTCTTTATTCTTTGTTGGGTTTAGTAGAAATTACGTTAGCTCCAGTAATGTCAATGTTTTTCTAAGCAAATGTGTTTGAGGACATAAAAGTTACAATGGAGATCTAGAGAAATGTTCATTAGCGTGAACTTTAAACTAAAAACCTTAATAACTATAATGCATGTAAGTATAGAGAGTCACTTTATAATGGTACAGTAGTGACAATTATACATTGTATACGGTATATTTTAACCCTTTTCTGATATGACTCGTTATAATCTTTGATAGACATAACTTGTTTGAAACTTAAAATTATTTTTCACTTTATTACCTGCACATTGTATGTTCTGTCTAGAATAAAAAGTTAAATAAAAATTTAGTTGAACACAGTTTTATTCACACACTCTATAAGTGAAAAAAACAGCTTCATTGTGGCATTACAATTAATTGCCTATTTTAATAAGTGGAGTTCTTTCAACCAATTGTAAACTTTCTTCTAAAAATCTATTTTTAAGATTTTGCATTTCTAAATGAACAACCAACACTCTCCTTATTGTATCTTGTATCTTGCAATTATAGAAAACGTCATAAACCTAGTGCACCTATATAATCTCCTAAAAGATCGTTTAGTTGGTCTAGTGGGTTTGCACTCAATAGTGCTGCTTGCTCAATACATTATACACAATTTATTATTATTATTATTATTATTATTTTAATTACAAAATGTACTGCATGTCGAAAACACGTTTCCCTAATCCAGAGAGCACCAGTCTACATAAACATCCCCCCCCCCCCCCAAACCGCAGATTACCCGGTTTGCTCTGTTTAATGGAGAAACATACAAATATGTCATAAATAAAACTTTCATGCTCTTAAAACACAGTGGAACCAAAAACTGTTTGCCATGTCCAACTTCCGTTATTTTTTTTTTTTACAACAAAAATAAATAAATAAAACAACGTGCACACTCTCTTAAAGTACTTTCCTTCTTTTCTAATAAGTTTTGAAAAAAACAAACCTAAACTACTTTGACCTGATTCTATGAATGAACCAATTGAACATGTCCCATTCTATAATGTAGTGGGGAGTGTTTTGACTCCGCCTATACCAGCAGCGCTGGATAGGGAAATCCATATAGTATGACTATATAAGCCACAACCTATTGCACATTTACGGTTCAAGACTGCAAAGGAATTTCAGGATTAAGATTCTGCTTCATGTGCCTCATCGCTGGTTTTGTTGTCCCCCCAACCCCCTTCATTCCCACCCGATCTTGCTCAAAATAAATATTTTTGTTTCCCCTTTACATTTTCTAGTTTGATCGTAACAAATATAGGCAGATAGATAAATATGTGCAATATAGAACAGCATGAAAAATAGAATGTAGCATTTAGATAAACCCAAGTATTTAATTCATACATGTCGGATTACAAATACTGTCTCCTGTTATAGAAATAATGAACAATAGAAGTGCCTACCTCAATATAAAGTACAAACAATAACATTTTGTGAATTGGATCTGGAGCACGTCATTTCAATTTATTCTAAAAAAATCCAACTGAATATGTTATAGAATTAAAAAAAATAAGTAGCAATACTCCACTAAGTAGTGTGTTAAATAGGCATCTAATTAATCTAATTTACACTCAAAAGAAAAGGTTCCCAGCACTGTCATTCCCATAAGGGGTTCATTATTGTACCTAGAGGCGTCCTTATAGTGTTAGTTATTGAGGGCACATGCTTTGAACTCTAGTCTGTAAAAATGCTTATTTGGTTGGTGTTGTCAGAGGCGGTTTGAAAGGTATTAGCTCCCCTCCCCCCAGAGCTGTGCCTTGCAGATCAATTCAGACAAATACCTCCTAGCATTGCATTTAGGGAGGGGACTTGGATTTAACAGGAGGCTCAGTACACCGTCCAGGGCTGGCTGTAGCCACAATCACTCTACTGACTCTGAGCTGGCTTCCAGGGTGATTGAGGTGTCACCTAATCCCCCTTTTTTCACCCCCCACAGAGAAAGACTCTTTTAAGGGTGATGGATATATCATGATAAACAACCACACGTGATATCATAGTAAACGTTATTGTATATAAAAGCAAGACAAATATTATCACATATTTACATATGCATAAACACATACGTGCAAACAAAAGTATGCATGGCGAAGAAGGGACTATACACACTCTCCAGATATCGCCATATGCACAAACGGGCGAAGCACCATCACATTGTCATATTACAGTGGCATGGTACTCCTACAGATTCTACATTGCCCCTGGACCAACCTTCCCCAGTTTCTGTGTGTATGCATTTAAAAATACTAATCTATAAATATATATTTATATCTCCCTTCTGACTAGGAACGATTTTTGTTGATTGTGGTTCATTCTACCCTCCCTTCCCAATGCTGGACTCTTATTTAGGAAGTCATTAATCACATCCCCTCCCCCGGAAAGAGATGGCGGAGAAACCTGTGAAGTCCGATCCAGCACCCGCCTCTTCCCTACCCCCCTTCTCTAAAAAAAAAAAAAAAAAAAAGTGCCAAAGCAAAGCTCCACGTTAACCCAGCATGCGTGTTGGTGGTGAAGGAGTTAAAGGTTATGCTGGACGTTCCACGTTCTAAATAATCTATCATCTGTCATTCAGGCTCAGTAAGGGCTAGCAAGCTCTGACGGGTGTCACCTCCACCCTTGTCCCCTGGTGGTTTTTGGGGACTGCAACTCCCATCATCAGCCCTGTGCCAGCCCACTGAGCGTCTGTAAAAGTAACAGGACGGCCGCAGAATTTCCAAAACAAGGTCTACATAAAGTGTTCATGCTTTGTCGCATTATAACATATATTATATGTTATAATATGTAAAAAGCATTGCCGCATTTCATCTTGAATTGGCAGAGGTGCCCATGCTGTCACAACCTGCTTCCCCCCCAAAAAATCCACAAGAATGGGGTGGGGGAAGATAATTGCAAAATGTAGGCTGATGTGGGCGCTTATTTACTAAACTACGAGTTGTAAAAAATTTAAAACCAGATTGCAAAATTCAGGGTGAAATAACATAAAATATTTGGCTAACGCCAGATTCTCCAGATGTGCTGTTTAGGCTTCCATGCAGATTTGAATTCGCTACATGTAAGAGTTTAGTGAACAATCCCTTTAAATTTCTCAAATTCGGCTATAGTCACAGCTTGTCTGTCTGAATATTTTCAAATTCGCTGTTTAGTGAATAAATCCCTTGCTTGTGGGAAGGTGCCTGGTCTCCAAACACCCTCCACACTGACCCCCATGGCTCTGTGTGTGGTTATAGTATGTGTGTAACGTCAATCTGTGTGTAACCAGTATACCACTATAACGTGCCATGTGCACTGTGTGTACAATGCACACTGTGTATGTGTGTAGTATGTGTATGCATAGTGAAGAGTTCATTCATAAATGATTTCCGCAGCAGCCTGTCCCAGGCCTCTGATTGGCCGAGAGCGGCTCCTGCCAGCCCCCTTCCACGATCCGTGCTGAAATTAGTAGCAAGAAGGCATGTAATTGACAGAGTCACGTGTGCACGAGGGGGCCAGGGAGCGAGCCGAGCAGGGAGAGAGAATCACAAGAGGGAGAGCACGCTAGACCATGCGAGCTAAATTTGGGATCGCTCCAAATCAGGATGTCACGTTGATGCAGCAGACCATACACCTCAAAAAGGAAACTTTTCATCTATCTTTTCTGGAAAAAAGGGCGTCATGGCCGAAGGTTCATAATATTAATATATTTAATAATTTCTTTTTTGTTGGGGTGGGAAGAGGAGAGTCAGAGAATCATACGCATAATCGGTGTCTACGGCTGCTGATATCGGAAATATTAGGGGGTGGGGGGGATGGATGAAGAGGGTTGTTAATGGGGTGGGTAACTCATGCCGATCTGCTAAAATGGTACGCGTGCCGCCTTCTGTGGAGTCAGAAAGCTTTGATGGGGAGAGAGAGAAGGGGGGGGGGGTCGCTTTTGTTTGAATTGTTTCTGAGAAGGCGATCGCTTTTATTGTAATGTATGACCTTTGAAGAAAAAAAAAAAGGAATCCACCTGCCCAGCTTTTTTTTTTTTTTTTTTTTTTGTGGAAATAAGTCACTGCAGGAAATTCAACACAACAATCGTGGATGCCGTACATGTGCAATAACAAACTGTTGTGCAAGAATTTTTCTTATACCTCGCTTCACCTCCCTCCCCGCGCCTCGCATATCCAGTCCCCCTTTTTTATTTTTACTGTTTTGTTTTGCTGGTGGCTGCTTTTATTTCCCCTGTTTTATTATTATTATTATTATTATTATTATACTGCCTAACAGTAGATGATAGGATGGAGTAGAGAGAACGGCGATCGTCCCAAATCTCCTTTGTTTCTCAATTTTGATCAGCTGCATTGCGAGCACATGGGGGTATAAATAAAGCACCGAAGCTTGGAAGGAAAATGAAAGGGGCTTTCTCTCAATTATGCTCTTGGCATTGAATATCGTCTTGTGGGAAAGCACAGACCAGCCCCTTGGCACTGAGCATGCAAAGGACGTGTGTGTACTGTCATAAACTCTGCTTGTTGTTGTTGAGCTTGCAACATTGTGATTTTTGAGTTTGTGTCTCTCTTCTCATCCCCAGGAGGGGCTGGTAAAGGTACAGGAGAAGAACAGGGGAAATTGCCAGAACAGGAAGAAGAGGAGGAGAGCATCCAGGTCCTGCACGGTGCTGGCCATTGCAAGTGGTTCAATGTGCGGATGGGATTCGGTTTCATCTCTATGACCAGCCGGGAGGGAAGTCCCTTGGATAACCCGGTGGATGTTTTTGTACACCAAGTAAGTTGACCCTAGCCCCTTCTCCTTAACCACCCACAAGCAGAAGGATAAGCCACCCACTTTGACCCTTTCAGTACCAGTTGTACCTCACCTCATGCATTCTCTGACAAAAAACATATGGAGGGAGGTAGACTCTTCCTGTTTCAATACTCTTTAGAACATTCTCTCCTCCCCCCTCCCTTCACTCAAATACTGTTTTTAAAATATGGTGATTTTCTTCATGGATTGGCTCGATCAGAGAGCCGTGAAAATGGCTGTTACCCCATCACTTTATCTTACAAGTTCATCAGATAATTCATCAGTTTTTGCGCTTCTGTGTGTTGCCCTACTAATGGTTTGTGCCCACAGTATTCTTACTAATTGCAGTTAATACAAGGAATGGGTAAACAAGCAAGTGTTTATCCTCTCTGGTAATGATTTGCACAGCTAATGCACTTTACAAGGTTTCTGCAGCTCTACTGTGAAGGAAGGCCCAACAGCAGCCTAAATATCCTGCAGTCCAGAAGAAAAAGCAAACAGAAAGTGCTGAAGTAAACACTGAAATCAGCTGTATATTGTTAGGTATATCCTGGGCATGCATCCTAGGTAGCAATGTTAGAAAGGACAAGACATGAAGAGAAATTCTAAAGAACTCCCTGCACTAGTATTTATTACTGTCCTACAAGTATAAAAACTCTACTTACTTTGCAGTGTGCAGTTGTCCATTAAAGTATAGGTCATTCATTGAGACCTATTTGTGAAATATACAATGTTGCCATTTTAGCTTTATACATGTACACATGCCCTTGGAAACATTGTATTTAGTGAAAGCACATCATATTCAAAAGTGGGAATGTAAAAGATGCCTGCCTAATTATCTCTGTTTCTTGAACTAATTCTAGTGCAAGAGTAAACTGCTGAGGTAAATCCACATAAGGTAAACGGCAGTAAATTGAGAAGCATCCCCAATAAATAAGCAGCCAGAGGCTATATGCCTGGTGGAAGAAAACGCCAGGAGTTACGAAATAACCATTTAGGTGATAATACCCACATATAAAATGGGTATCACCGGTGTCTAAATACCTTGTAGCTAATATAGTAAAATTACCCAGTGTAGTTGCAACTAAAAGTAAAGATTGTAATGGAATCTGCACAAATCACTAGGGTTGCTGGGTCTAAAGCAAACTATAAAGGACATTTGGGGGCAGGGTGGTGCTGTCTCTCCAATGCACAGTAAAAGGGTAGACACAAGGGTAATAGAGTCTGTCAGCTCCGCTACATGATCTCTAGAGTATATACCTGGTATTTAGTGACCTACAAATACCGAGTCTCATTTAGTAAATGAAGTTCATTAAAAAGATCTATTCAGCTAGTTAAACTAATATGTCTTGGGTAGACTTGGTCCCTCCAACACTGGTCACCTCCAAGCATCGATCTACATGGCTGGCAGAAATAAACATGAAAACGTGACCATCATTAAAAAAGGAAGAAATCCTCACTGCTTCTGTTACAAAATAATAACCTGAATAAATAAACCTGACATGCATTTTGATGCTTGTGTGCACCTTCTTCTTGTCCTGTCCTTTTTCTTTCTATTACATTATTAAGAATAGCAAAATCAATGGCCACGTTTTAAAATGGTACTGCTTTTCCCATGAGTTGTTTATGATCGGTAGGAAACATTGTAAGAGGTTCCCTTCTGTTTCTTTAAGGCACTAAGTTCAACATAGCATGTGGCCAGAGACTCTTCGTGTTTATACTTACACTATATTATACTCAGAGCCTGGGTTCTATTTTCTCACAGGCCCTTGTGGAGTCACAGCAATGCAGCACAGTGTAGTCCCAGAAAACAGACAGCTTTAGTGACTAGACTCCCTGTGCTCTAGATGTTATGGTGGCTGCAGGATTTTGCAGATATTTGAAAGTGGCTGAGAGTTTAAATCCTCCTGCTAGTTTGCTTACAACACAATGCAAGCAAAGGGATGTCTGATCAAGTACAGCATGCATTAGGTTTCTGTAATTTTCACTGACCATCTGGGAGGGAAGTCCTAGGGATAACCCAGTGGGTGGGTTATGCTCAATAGATTGACTAAGGGTTAAAGGAAGTTGTGTTTCCACTGCCACCTGCAT
Source organism: Pelobates fuscus (assembly GCF_036172605.1). Taxonomy (NCBI): domain Eukaryota; kingdom Metazoa; phylum Chordata; class Amphibia; order Anura; family Pelobatidae; genus Pelobates; species Pelobates fuscus. The sequence continues at coordinate 322,160,276 of NC_086318.1, read as the reverse complement.
TTACTGTGTTCGCATAGTGCATCGATTGTGGCTCTGGCAATGTGTTGGTTAACTAAAATTTCCATAATACGTTAGATACTGGAATGCAGCCTTTTCAGAGTTTACTTACCTATGACCCTTAATCTGTAGGCTCCAATTTCATGACCCTTACTCTCATGAAGGCGTTTACATTTCCAGAATGAATTGGTTCATTTTCTTTGTAATTTATTTGTCAATTTCCACCATCTAGACTCAAATGCTTGTCACTTCATTAGGTAGCATGTACACTGTAGATGCAATGGCAAGTAAACTAGGGAATTGGGGGTTTCTTTAACCTTACTTTTCTTTTTTCCCTACAAAGATTTATTTTATTTGATATTGCTTTGTCCTTGTCCCTCCTGTTGTATTCGTATACCCTCTTTTGATTGCTTTGATTGGGGCCATGATCCAGCCCCAAAGAAACAAAGCTCTGGTGACATGGATCTTGATGGGTCACATGGGGACATCTCCCATCTTTTTTTTTTTTTCTTTTTTTTTTCCTGGATGGCTTTCCCTCAGGCCCCACTCAATGCTTTGTCTGTTTCAACAAATAATAGGTGTAAAGTGTTAAATAAAATGTGTGGGGGATTATATTTATGGATGGGACTTGCTTTATTCTTCCTTTTTCCTGTGTGAATTTTTTTTTTATTCCTTGATGTGGACCAGCCTATTTTCTTGTCATGTGTTTGATATTTATTTAGCCCATGAGATCTAGTTACCCAAATCTTTGTAAGATCTCCTTGCTATCAATTGTCTGGTCCCCTTTTTTCATTTGAACCTCCCTTAGGTCGTTAAATAGCTTTTTACGATCTCATAAATTTACTTTATAGATGAATAAACTAAAAAAGAGAGGGAAACAAAACAACTTCCTCTCTGGGTAACAGTATCTTCCTATTCTAAGTCTCCTAAATATTAAAACACGTTTTAACATTATAAAAAGAGATTTTGACTAAGATCTTTAATTACTAAAAACAGGTGATACACTTGATTAGTATGTGAATGCACAGAAAGTAAAACATTTTTATTATTAAAACCATATTTTTTTTTCTATATTTTTATGTGACTTTTCTTTCATGTATGGATTTTTTTTGTGTTTAAATCCAGCACTTACCTCTAACCTTAAAGATGGCATTTGTCAATATCAATTGCCCAGTACTATATTATTTTTTTGGAGCATATTACCTGCAAATAGCTAAAATCTATTAGTAATACAGTATGAAAATGAATCACTTATTGATGAAACGTAAACGTAGATAACGTTCTGACAGACATTTATTATAGATTCAATATTATTCTGGATTACAGAATTTCACAATATATGTCTGTGCATTGCTGCTAGCAGACACAAAATTTAGCTTCCTTTTTTATTTTTATTTTTTTAAATATCCTGTTACATATTTTTTTTTCATCATTGTATACTTGAATACCTTGTATTTTACTCTTAAATATGTGGCTAATTATATATTGGCTTTTAGGACTCTAAATCTATTTGATTTGATTTGAAATATAGTGCCATTGATCTTAATTATTTGGTGATGGAAATCTGCATAAGAAGGACATGACACATTTTAATTCATTATAAGGAATTCATTATAACAATACGTGTGTGTGTGTGTGTGTGTGTGTTAAAATAATAAAAAAATACGTTTTATATATATATATATATATATATATATATATATATATATATATATATATATATATATATATATTCACTATATAACATCATATTGTGAGGGAATGACATTGAAATCATTATATATAATTTTTTTGCATAAGGCAGTAGATTATTGCAGTTTTAAGATGTTCTTACTCTGCAGTTTTATTTATTAACCATCTCTTTTGTTGTGTAAGCATTTTATTTAGATTTTTTTGTATTTGCTTTTGAGATAACAGGTTTCCTATGTTATTGCACATTCATCTATGGCCAGTGAATACTCTGTACAGCCATATAAAAATAAAAGAAGCAAAAAGAAGAAACACAGTACAAATATCTCCATCCTCCTTTTAAATGCAAAAGACAAATCATTCTTATCATCTTACTTGTATGTGTGGGAGGAGATGCACACATATAAAAAAAGGTATGCTTGTGTTTTAGACCCCATCAGTGTGCAACTCATCCTTAGAATGGCTTAGTGAATTATATTTTTTTCAGAGGTTTTAACCTTATTGATATTAATAACTTTTCATTAAATATATTTTTATTCATTGAGGAAAGCAAATATCATTATCTGTATAAATTACAATCCATATATTTCTTGCAATATACATATTTCAAAAAGAAATTGATAACCAGGTGTAAATGGAGATATTCAAGATTTATGTTCAATCAGATAATGAGCATTCTTAACAAACACTGATGCTATGAGCAAGAAGGCAGGAAAGACAAATAAGCACCGGATTATGATGTGCCCGGGTATATATGGCCACATCCCTTGCAAACACAGTTTTTCACAATATTGTGCCCTTTTTGTTTTTGTAGTACATTCATGATGTCCGTAAATAAATATGATCTAGAAATGCAGACTTGTGTTTGTTTTGTTTTGTATATGTTGGTTACTTATCGGTTTTGCATTTCGTTGAAGTACATACATTTAGCTTTCCAAAAATATATTTTTAAATTTAAGGTAGTTGTATTTTTTTTTTTTTAAGTCCTTTTTACATTTTTCTAAAATGTTTATTTTGTATTTTTTGGTTTGTTTGTTTTTGTGTCTTTGCTCAGCACCCTAGTTGCTGTTTCATAATGTTGTATATTAAATGACATTGAAGAGTTACCTATATTGCTTGTGTTTAAATCTCTCCTTATCTTTTTGACTCTGCTCAGCAAAGCCATTGAAAAATCTTATCAGAGTACCTTGCTGTAAACATAGTTTAATCACCAACATCTCTTTGATGTTGACATCTATTTAAACCTTCAGTAGAACAGAATGCCATGAAGCAAGGTTTAACTCTTGCAACACATGGCATATGCGTTGCCATATTTCTCCTAAAGCCTTTAGTAGCCTAGGCTTACCACCACCATCACTGCAAACACTTGCTTTTTAAAGGAATTAAAATGGTGGGCATTGGTTGGTCATTGGTAACATCTTCATGCGAATACACATTTTTACATTGACTATTGTGCCTCATTTTAAAGCTGTCTGTGATGTTCTGCGATTCTTTAGTGATTGACTGTTAAACATTGGAGAGGGAGTGAAAGCTTTTAAGGCTTTCAAGGTTTTCTCAAACTTTGTAACAGCTTTACTTAAGACCAAGTTGTCTCTAATTTGTCTTGCCTATAACATCTGCATGTAACACGTGGGACGACAGAGAAAAAAACAAAAACACAATGTATTGTTTTGATAAAGTGTCCTATTTTACAAGCACACCATTCATTAACATATTGTTGTACAGCATTTAATTATCCAGTTATGGTACTTATTGTAAAGATATAAAATGATCTTATTGGACTGACTAGACAGGACACAGTGGGAGTGAGTAGAGGGCGTAGTGCTGTGCATGCTCTTTAAGAAGCGTCTTGCGCGTTGCACTAACACAAACTCATGAATGAACACTGCTTAACCGAACACCTTCATAAGCAATTGTATGTCCTACTGTCAATTTGACAAGTGGGTATTGGCAATGACAAGTGGGTTCTGCAATGAATAATTAAAGCTACTTCTCAGGATGCATTTACTTTACATAGTTGGTGCATTAAAAAAAAAAAAAAGCAGGAATTACTTAAATGTAAGTAGTAAACATTTCTACTTGTCATTAAACCTACAAACTGTTTGATATCCCTGACCTTCCTATGACTTAACCACTAAAGATTTACTCAGAAATTTGCAAGAGTAGTTTTTATGGTTTTTTTTCCTTCCATTTTGTTCCATTTTGAGGTCATATTTGAAGCAGTGTTGTCCATGTGTGGAGTGCCATTGGTTGTCTAAGAAATTAGTGGGTGGAGCCAGATTGGATCTGTCCCTCCACCTTAACCTCGACCATTTTGATAATGCGTATTAAGCCATCTTGTCTCTTTAATGCTGGTCAATATAAAGTTGGTTTGAAAACTAGCTAAGTGCATTTAGTCACACAACCAGACACATAGATTAATGGTATAAATCCCAATTCTAATCTACATATATTGAACTGGAGCAATGACTTTAGGGGAAAAAAAATTGAGTTTAGTTTAAGAACTTTGCACTGAATTGCTCCTCGGCCATAACACATTTTGAACCAAATTATTGCTTTTACTGTCAAATGCAATATAATATTAAACACAATATTGTCCTTTCCTTTGAGAACACGACTTCATATTTTCTTACCGTTGTCTGTGTTACTACTTTATGTAAGGTTTACCTTTTCTTTGATCCTAACTTGCGATTTAAGCAAATGATATGAAGAGGTTCAGAGAAGACCTTTGTGAAATACTATCATCCTAGCAAAATAAACAATGTATGGAGGTGAGCTTCCTATCCTGTGCTGCTTGATTTAAGTGCAAGCAATAAGCACATTCTTGTATGTGTATGTATTTGTAAGGACATGTAATGCTTTGAAACCAGACACTCTTCTGATTCTGATGACAAAATATCCTATAATAAACATTTCCTTGCTAAAATGTTTGTGTGTGTGTGTGTGTGTCTGTGTGCGTGTGTGTTTAAATCCAATATCAGGCTCTGATATGTATATATTTACATTCTATGGAAAGGTGAAATTATCATCCTACTGTAATATATAAAGCGTTAAACACATTATGATGCAGAGCAGGCAGGCATAGCTATTTAATGACCTTGGCTTAGCTGTACGGTTTATTGCATCCAAACGTTTGTTTGCTTGAACCATAATATTCCATACAATATTATAGGTCACAGAAGAAGGTCTGCATCTCTGATTTTTATTTCAAATAATATTACCATGTCTTGTTTTTTTTTGTCTTGATTTCCATTTTTCACAACTGTTAATGCAGCAACAATCATCATAGTTCAAGAATATAGTGATGCTATGTATATCCCAATGCAGTCCAATCTTTCCTGGTGAGGTTCTGCCCTGTGACATTTGACACATCCTTCAGCACATTACAATGAAAGAGATGTTCTTATAGCTACACTTGTCAAGTTATTTCCTTTCTTTAAGAAAACCCTTTTGCAATCTCCTTGCTTTCCTAATAATGGATTCTAGAGACAAATTGTTAACAAGGCAGAATATTTTAATTGTATTGCTCTGTGATGGCATGTTTCTGAATGATTGCAACTTCTGTTTTGATGCTCGTCCGTTTGATTTTGGGTGCATTTAATTTATTTTTGGATTGATATTCATTTAATAGCCTTTAGCATCAATTATGGATACTGATATATGCCCTTATACATAATTTATGTGCATTCATTGACAGGTATTCAATGCTCTATATTTTATTTTATTTTTTTTCCACCCCATTTTAGGTTTTATTTTAGCCGATTATTAAAAGGGGGTTTGAAACATTACATATTGCACAACAGTGTATAACTAATAATATTCAGTTTTTATAGATGCATGGCATTGTGTACTAGTTGTCAATTAATAGTTAAGGTATTGCTAAAATGCAAAATAAAATAAGATCACAAACTATTCAACCAATGATTGCAGACTGTAGATGACAATAGAATGGGTTTTAAAGAAAAAATATATTTGGACAATTTTTTTTTCTTTTTACTATGTTCTTTCAACTGTAGAGCAGCTAATGTAAAATCTCAGCATAGTAATATTATAAATGAATTGATCATGACTTGTCCATCTGCGTATGAATGCAAATGGCTTTTCCTACTGTTTTGATATAAAAAAATATATAATTAATAATCAATTACATTGTGGTGAAACAACTCCTTATGATTTTTATTTTTATTGTTTAAATATTTTGAAACTATTCTTATTGGCAGTATACTGATTTTGTTTGTATAGATGGCCAATTCATGTTTACAAACCTAATCTTTGTGAAGATGTTTGCATTTACTTGTCAAAGCCTTTTATTGTCAGCATTCAAATCAGCCCTGTCTATCTAGCTTTTATTTAAGAACAGGTTACAAGTTGCAATCTCCTGAAAACCTAGCCCTATTTTTTTTTTTTTTTTTTTCCCATGCATTTTATTTATTCTCCCCTAAGGGGAATTTTATCAATAGGCATATATAACTACAACTTTTTTTTTTATTTTGGACCAAGGCAAAAACAAAGGATAAATTGCCTGTGAATAATCTGCCTTCTATCAATGCATTTTCTGAGTGCAAACTAGATTTCCTTTCCAACATTTTAAGGATGCCTTTGAATGTTAAATAATATGAAATACCTGCTAGATGAAATCAAGGTATTGGCCAATGAGAGAAGAGAACAGGAAAATCACTTCTAAACAGCTAAATATTTTTCCTGGTTATATAAAAAAAAAATCACATTTCTTTTAATCTTTAAAAAATAATTTTGCCTGGCTAAAGGGTACAACTATAAGGTTCTCTTCACAGTATATCTTGAGATTTCTGTGACAATAAACATTGTGTGTAAGTTGTAACAAGTCAAACAGTGTGGCTTGGGAAAAGGATGTCTGGCAGAGTACAAGGTTCTGCCACATAGACTTACATCAGCAGGGAACTGGTTAACTTTCCTTCCCCCACTCCATTGAAGAACTTTGAATGGGAGGAATTTGTACCTTTGGCTCAGGTTGCAGATTCTCTTGATCAAACCAGGGAAGTGAGGGTCATAGCTGTTCTTTGCTTACCACTTCCTTGGGCAATTTCTTTTTTTCTATATACATCCTTCCAATGAACTCTATTGCCAAAGGGGTCCTTACTGTGTGCCTTGCTGACCCTAAAAACCTAGCTAATGTTTTTTTTCTATACTTTTTAAAATCGACTTTTTACATTTTTTATCATTTTTCTTAAGCTGTGTAGCGCTTGATTAATAAACAAACACTTGAAAATGGCTGCATCAATAAATAAACGCAAAACATACTACTGTCTTCTATATTTGCATTTTTCTGGATTTAATTTTTTTTTTAATCTCTATTTCCACCTCAGATATTCCTATTTTAGAATATTTTTTTTACTATTGCAGTATTTGTTTTATGTTGTGGTTGGCGTCCCAATTGTACATCATTTTATTTTTTTCCCCTTAACCGCCCATTAATTTATCATTCTAATATCCTGTTTTAATAGCTGATGTTTGGCTATGGCACATGTTTACATCTGTTTTTATTGATGTTGTACTGGCAGTATTTATATCCCTAATTGGAAATGGGTTGCATCAAATGTGTTACATGTTTATAGAGAGATGTAAACACTTTTTAATCTGCGCCTTGTCTAAAACATACTCCTAGCACTTTGTTATCTATTCATTCTAAATAATGTACACAATACTGTTTGAGGAACGAAAGGACCACCCATCACTCTAGTCAATGGATACTCCTATGTATTCATGCTAATTCTGAAGTGAATCTGCTGTGTGTATGGAGAAGCCATATCTGTTGTGTGTGGGTTTTTTTTTTTAATTCTTTTTTTTCTTCCTTTTTTTTTTTTAATATTAAAAATTAGCATGACTGTTTATTACACATTAAAAAAAAAAAAGTAGAATCTGAAAATCTATATCAGCATGGAATCAGTCTGGTAGAAATCTTGTTTTCACCGGGTGTAAGATTGATGCAGGAAACCTGGTGGGGGAGGTGCATGCAGTTTTCACATTTTTGATGCATTCAGAAGGTTAAAGTGGGCCCCCATTAAGATTAACCTCAGCCCATTACAGCTTTTTTGGCATGCAGGCCCCACCCAGGAATGGCCCTGGACAGTTAATACCAGCTTTTGTTTCTCCTGCAAAAAGGATTTTTTTTTTCTAGCAGAAAGGAAAGAAAACTGTTCTCTTTCTGTGTTCTGGTCATGTGACTTCCCTTTAGTGAGTCATAGATAGGGGTTGAAGGTGAATCATAGGAGGAATCAAGATTCAAGAATCCCATTTTTATTTATGAATTTGTTTACTTGCTTATCTACTCGTGTGTGTTTCTTTAAAAACCAAAATTAAATGCAGTGGTTTTTATTTTTTAATAAATAAAAATAATTTTAATATAATTTGTTTTCCTTTTTTTTTTCTTCATGATATTTGTTTTCCGTGGTTACTGAGGTGGTCTTTTTATTCCTCGTCTTTATACTTTATTTTACATCTTGTTTTATGTGTATGCAACCTTTTTATGGTACTTTTTCAAATGGAATCTTTATAATTAGGTACATTGTAATACATTTCAACAATTGCTACTTGTATAGTTTTTTTTAATTTCTTTTATTTGTTTATAAATGCCCACTTTATGCAGGGATCTACATAGACAAATTCAATATATTTGAATATACTTGTACTGCTGTATAAGTAGATGTTGTTCCACAGTATATTCTGAGTGTTTGTTTGTATGTGACATTTTGAAATAACAGTATGGCAGCAATTTGTACTTCTATGTTTTTTTCTGTTTGCTTTAGTGGAGACAGAGCTTTCTGAAGTCACTGTCACCAACAAGAGCAATTAATAAACTTAACAAAATGTTAGCCCAAAACTGAAGGATAGAAGGTTTTACAAAATGCTAAATATTGTTATTTTACATCTGCATTATTGGACAGCTAGACCTCTCCAGGCTATGTCTGATTGCTTGTTTGTGTGTGTGTGTGTGTGTGTGTATGTATGTATATATATGTATATATATACACACACACACACACACGTAATGCTAAATATTGTTACATCCAGATTTTGAATCCTGCATTGTGTGTTTGTGCAGCTTTTGTGTCTTGAAATCTGTATATTCATTAGGAAATGAAGCATGAAAAAATAAAATAAAAATGATTTCTTCCCTATCCACCACCACCAAAAAAAGGAAAATAAAATTATACAGACATAAAATCTATTCTATACAATAGCAACGTGCTGGTTTAGGTAGATGCGGTGAATAGTCATTTGATAGTTTTAAACTGCCCATTTAATAGTGGAAAATTAAATGTTTTTGCTCTTTTTCTAATTCCTTGTCATGCTAGCTCTGTTTTTGAGCAGTAGTGAACGTTACCATATTTTCTCTGAACTCACATGGCCGCTACGGGGGGGGGGGGGGGGGAGGGGTTCCCACCCACCAAGCATCTGATGGTTGGGGGGGACTGGGATTCTTGTTCGAGAGTTGTAGTGATAAACCCTCCCAATTTTAACAGAGGAAGAACATATCAAATCCACATCTCTTGTATGTAACATGTGAAAACAAGATGATTCACTGATTAGCCATTCCTGCCTCTCTTGTCCACACATGATGGCATGGCTGCTCGGAACAAGACATTCCTGTGGCTTGTAGCCTTAGATTTATTCAGACAGGCTTCGTGATGTACCACAAATTGTGTTGAGAGATTACAATGGAGCATTCTACATTCAGCATGCAGTGTTTTCGTCTCTAACAACTTGTTTACAGTTCTATATTCAGTTGTTTCTCTCATATGTACTTAAGTAAAAACGAAATGGTGAAAACTAAATGCAAAGCATAAGTTATCTTGCTGAAACAATTTTGTAACTAACTGTATTGACTGCATTTTGTTTATCAATGCACCTGTCTCTTGTGTTGTCTTGTGGTTTTATTTATTTATTTTTGTGATTTTTTTTAAAGAAACGTTTTGTGTGTATTTCAGGCAAACGATGAAAGTCCTCAAACACAGTTTATCTTCTTGAAAAGCCCAGAATTTCCTTATTTTTCCATTTATGCGATTTGTGAAATCTGCTGTTGCGATAAGTTATAAATACTTTGTGTAATATTTCACATACCTTCTAATGCCTCTGGGTATGGTGTAAGGCAAGGACTCACAGTGATAGGTCCACAATGTATATCAGGTTCTTTGCTTTTCTTTTGCTAGCATTTTTTCTTTGGGACCAGTGACTCACATTTTATTTTAAATAGAAACTAGTGGGTGCTTTATGTTGTGTTCTTTTGCCATTTTATTAGACACCTGTTTGTTAAAGAGGGACTTAAAGGAACACTGTAGTGTCAGGAGTACGTGTATTCCTGACACTGTAGGTCTAAATGCACACTTTCGCCTCCTAGCCCCCCATTAAAAAGGTGATTTTTCTAAAAAATAAAAAAATTAAAGCTCCGTTGGTTAACTCGCTGGCCCCGCCCCCGCTAGACTGAGACCATTAAATGTGATGAGCTCTGCCAATTCAATGTTTTCCTATAGGACAAAATCAGTGCATCTCTGAGGAGCGTTGAGCACCTCCATGCAAAGCGGGGAGACGCTGAACGGCAGTGCTGCACATTGCACGTCTGAATGACGTCCCTAGCGGTGTTCCAAGGTAGTAATGTAAACACTGCCTTGTCTCTGAAAAGGCAGTGTTTACATTAAAAATTTTGCAGGAACAGGCAGTAGACACCAGAACAATTACATTCAGCTGTAGTTGTTCTGGTGACTATATAATGTCCCTTTAAGTTTAAACACCAAAAACATTGAATCTTCTGACAACGTAAAACATTGTCATTTTAGAGAAATAGCTTTGTTTACGTTTTGTCTAAACCATAAAAGTGACAAGTGCTTCTTCATTGAACACCTTACATTTTTGAGGCCCATTTGTTCTGCATCATCACATGCAGCATGATGACACCAGACTCCACTAATGCTTTGAATAGAGAAATATTGGCTTTAGTGCTTATCTATGAGAAACATCATATTGGTGGAGTGCAGCTGCCTATGTCCTGTAGATTTTAAATGCCTCTCTATGACAAGCATTGGATTAATCTGACATCATCGACACTGATTATCTATCTCAGAAGTGGCAGAGTAGTGAGTAGTACTAATGTTTCATAAATAGTTTTTTTTTCTTTTTTTTTATCCCCCATAAAAGGTTAATTGTTACATATAAACAAAGTCCTATTATTATTGTTGTACCTACTTTTGAATATTTTATCTATGTAAATGTATGCGTCTAATTATCCTTTGTAATAATGATAATGTAATGCATATATTGTTATAAAATGTAAAACTTTTCATAAAAAAAAATATTTGAAAAGAAGTGGCAGAGGTGCTGCAAGGAGATTCCCTGGCGCTGGATTATAGGCAAGGTTAATGACTTTATATTTTCCCCCTTTATTCCTTTCATAGAAATAGTCAATACTTATCCAGTATAAAGCATGCAGTCCCACTCTGGATTTGTTTCTTTAAACCCCTTAAAGACACAGCTACAGAAGTAAAAGGCCAGCATTCTGGAATATTTCCATCATGTGTCCTTCCATCATGTGTCCTTAAGGGGTTACGAGGCTTAAAATGCATGAATGTTTTCTACTTAGAAATTTGTTTCTGATACCTTGTCATATTGAGGAGAAAATACTGTATTTTATTGAATACTTACTAATTATGCTTCCTGTTTCACATATTGGAAAGCTACAGAATGAGTACCAAGTAGGAAGCCTGGTAACACAGAGAAGGCATGCCAGTTGTCTGGTGATAAAAGCTCTGTGTGTGTTTGGTATTGGTTTCATGTGAGTGCTGTTTAGAATGTCTGCTACATTTGTGTCCATTGTGTGATTTTAGTACTGCGTATGATAGTGGTGTTGTTTGTGTTGTGACCTAGTGTTTTTTTTGTTTTGGAAGCTGGAGCTGTTGGTGATGTGGCTACAGAAGGATGAGACTCCAAAAATGTGTTTATCGCCATTAACAATGCTGTTTATGCTTGTCAGAGGAAATATTGGCTAATTAAATGCTAATGTTAAGGAAATAATACTCATTTCATTTATAGATGAGCTAATTTAAAAACTATATTTCTTTTGATCTGCACTTGCTGCTCAGAAGTAAATCATGCATACAAAACCATTTTAATGGCTTAATAATCAAAATCACATTGTTGGGTTGGTTTGTTTTTCAAATTATTTATGAAGCATTATTTTGAACTGTCTGGAATGTAGTGGCTTCCAAAATAAAATATAATAAATATTTTTACATAAATTTTTCGAAAAATGTGCAATTTTTTTGTTCATTGAATTTTTCTACAAATTTTGTATCTTAATTCTATTATCATATATTAATGTACTCCTAGAGGAAGAAGAATTAAGAGCTTTTGTTTGTTTCACATTTCTTAAACTTTACACGGTTTTATACATTTTTAAAACCTTTTTAAAAATAGAATATTTTTCTGTTTATTTATTTTTAAAATATATTATCATTGCCCTCCCTTTTACCCCTCCGTTCTTTCGTTAAACCCATGCTTGCGGCATGCTTCTATTTGGCTGTCTAAACTTTGCCATGGTGAAAATTCTGGTGAATGCGCACGGTTAAAGTAAATAAACCATTTCTAAAATTCTTCCCTTATTCCTCTTGAATTGTCACATGTAAAAACATTATTGATGAACATTCTATCTGAATGGACAAAATAAGGTAGACTATAGTTCTGTTTTGTTAAAAAAAAATATATAAATTCAAATAAAACCAAAAAAATACCAAAAGTTCAGGAATGTTTTGTTTTAATGTATATTTTGGAGTTATGAGATGGAATGCAGTTAATGGTGGCAAAATCCTTTTCATGGTTGCCCTTGAAGGTTTGTAGGTTGACCTAGGAAGACCTTTCATGAAGCTTTGTTTTGTTCTGTAGTGGGGATAAGGAAATGCTACTTCACTGAAGCTGAACAAAATATGCTGTAGGCATTTTTGCTAGTTTTCCTTCATCTTCTCAGGGTGCCCCCTCCTTTTCCCCTCCTCCATTTTGGTGTGTTTTTCCCTCTTTAAATTCTAGCTATGCTGTATCATGACCTTGCAATGTGAACCTTTTTAACCATACAGGACACTCATAAGATCACAGTATTATTCAGGTTTCATATTTGAACTGAAGATCACAAGTTTAGAAAAAGGGAAAAAAAAAAGTTCAAGCACCACCAAAGCAGCACTGAGAGTGTTCCATGGTGGAAGGAACACTATGTGCTCCTGGCTGAGTTTATGCTATGTGGCCTTGAGCTTTTTTTTTTAATTTTTTTATTAAATATAAAAAAAAAAACTGTCCTCAAATGGACTTCATCCATTTCTAAACCTTTTTAAGATTGAACATTTTATATTAACAGAACCTATAAGGAAATTTGTTAATACTTTGAGAATTAAATGTAACCCGCGCTTCATTTGACTTTCACCAGTGGTTTTAATTTATTTAGATACAGTGGTGCTACAACTGCCTATTCTTCGAGCAAACCGAACACTATCTCTCTTTATTGTATTCATTAAAGAAAAATCACTGCGGCTTCATACCCATCTCGTCATTCACTGCGATTTCTTGTTGGTGCACTTCTCAGCCACTTCCTGGTCTGTACACAATCTAGGCTGGAGATTTTCAGCCAACCAATTCAATTTGGATATGAAAAATGTTGTGCATTTAATTTTTTTTTGCTGCTGGGTTAGATGTACCACAGCAGGTGGCAGAGTAGAGATTTTGAGAATTGTTGCGTCTACAGTAGGGTTTGAGTTCCTGCCCAAGAAGTTCTGTTCTGTGTGGTTTGCTTGTATTGTAGTATGTTGCTTTGCTTGTCTTATGATAAGCTATAAATATGTTTACAGTGCTGGCGACACTTATATCACTCCTGTGAATGTATAGCTGGTGAAACGATATGCCATTTCACAAAATATCTACGCGAGATAACAAAGGATACTACTGCTGTACAACTTAATTGATCCTAAACCTTTTAAGTATGTGAAACGCTTCCTGTTCGCATACCATTCCTCTGGTATGAACAATAAAATGTTATTGTATCTAGTATCTCAGGGGAGTGACCCCTGAGTCTCAAGTTTCAAGAATTTCACTCTAGTTTCAAGAAGCGTGGTCGAGTTCTGAGGGCCACGTCTGCATGGCTGCTTACCTGTACGTAGTACTGGCACCTCTGCATGTTTATTGAAACTATGAGAACATTTTTCTTCCCCTCCCCTCTTTGAGCAGCAGAGTATAGGAACATTTAATCCTTTAAATGTTGCAAAGGAAAATACACATTGTAAGTGATTGCTGGTTGTTTAGAATGAGTTCTATATGATTTATGGCTTTTTAAGGTCTCACTTTAATGGTATTTGAATAGCGTTAAAGTAAGGAAAGGAGAAACTAATCTAGAATTTTACTTTCCCAGTACACTCACCACCCCTATGCTATTTGTTCTGGCGAGTGTGTATGTGACAACACATACATGACCCAGACTGGTATGACTGGTGATGGAGCATTACAGTTTGCTTTGACTTAGAATAATATAATGCTGAGGTATATACCACGGGTTATTCTAGTTCTACATTCTATTTCCTTTTTTTTTTTTTTTTTCTGTATGGGATATGTACTTTATTAAGAACAGACTAACCTAAGAAACAAAAGTATAAGGTAGGGTAAATGCAGTAGTTTATTATGCTAGTGCCAGAGCCTGCAGAAAAGGAGAGGCAGTTGACACTTGTGACGGTTTGACCTATTTTTTGGTCCTTGATAGCAATCAGATTATTTTAGGACTTAAAGGATTATTCCAAGCACCACGACCACTTCAATGATTTGAAACTTTCAATATCAGTGTCCGGGCACTCCATGCACAACTGCTATACAGATTGTTGCATAACCCCCCACACATGAGCCAAGGCTTAATGCTGGGAGAAGAATGGTTTATTTGGAGCCACACACGGCTTTTTATGCAAAATTCCCAACACAGGGTTTCTAACACAGAAAAACAGGAAAATCCCTCCCATGATCCTCTGTGCCTGAGAGATAATTATCAATAATTATTAATACAAATCGCTATTATATTATCTCTCTGGGACAGAAAAATCAAACATATTTTAACCACCCCAAAAGTACCCCCCAAAATAGATGGAAACCCCACAAATGTCACATCCCGAGATAGCCCGGATCTAGGCAAACAATATATCCAAAGAATCACCCAGATCCGTTTGGTAGTTTTGGATCGCCATGGCGGGGAAGTTTAGACCGGTCTGCCACAAGGTTAAAGCCTAAAATAGTTTCAGGAAAGTTGTGTCAAGAGCCGGTCTCCGTTCGTGGGGTTTTGTACGAAAACCACATAAGTTAGATGAAAGCTGATTCGTGTAGAATGCTCCCCGTGTTCAGTAGTCTATAACTCCCGAACGCTGTTCATGGAGGTGTAGTGGAACTGGACGGGCAGCAGGTCTATGGCACTCGACGACCAAGTCCGGCTGCCAGCGTTCGGGAGACAAAATGGCCGCCGTCCATTGTCCCGACCACGTGCGTTCGCATGCACGAAATGACGGTCACCCAGTGGAGCATTCTATTAATTAGTTCCTTTGCGATTTTTGTACAAGATACTCAACGCTCCACGTCCTAATGGGTCTCTGAGGTGGTCTTGGTTCAGGAACCGAACAAAATAAACAAAACAAAATTAAGTACGAATCCAGTTAGGCGAAAGGAGCCAAAAGTGATGGGGTATTCCTTCACACAGATGTAGTTCAATTTACAGTTGGTGTTCTTCTCAGCCACTTCCTGGTCTCTGCACACTATACAAATGTAGTGATTATGATGCTTGGAATGTTCCTTTAAACATGTAAAAGCAACTTTTCATGAGCACCTCCAAAGGTGGCAAAAGTATGGTAAATAGTTGTGGAATTAAATGAGGGACCTCCACATCTGATTCCCATGAACGCTGAACAGTTTGATACTTTACTTACTGTGTTGGGTGTCACTGTCCTTTCAGTCTAAATTGATCTGCTAAAGCAGACTTTCAGCCCACATGACAAGGTAAGTGGCTAACTGTTTGTAAACCGTTTGACATATTACTGTTGGACAGTGCCGTGGGCACCTGGTGCCATAACTGCTACAGCGCTTTAGTGGTTATGATGGTCAGTGTCCCTTTTAGCTTTTCTGTTGTGTTTGAAATTGAAATTTGCCAGTTTGGTAATGTTGCCTTTGAGACCGTATTGAAGCCCAGGAATGAGAATTACCCCCGTGATGGCATACCATTTGCAAAACTAGACAACCCAAGGTATTGCAAATGTGGTATGCCCAGTCATTTTTAATAGCCACTTAGTCACAAACACTGGCCAAATATTAGTTTTTTGCTTTTTATCACACAAACAAATATGAATGCTAATTTTGGCCAGTGTTTGTGACTAAGTGGCTACTAAAAAATGACTGGACATTTTCAATACCTTTTGGTTGTGCACTTTTGCAAATGGTATGCCATCATGGGGGTAATTCTCATTCCTGGGCTACCACACGGTCTCAAAGGTAACATTACTAATCTGGCAAATTTTAATGTGAAAAAAATGAAAAATGGAATGTGTTATCTTTTACCCTGTAACTTTCCAAAATACCATAAAATCTGTTAATGGGGGGTACTTTTGTACTTGTGAGACTTTGATGAATACAAAAATGTGCATTTTATTGCAGTAAAAGCTAACAGTATTATGACATTTACAGCTAAAATGTCAGGTGGAACTACAATTTTTAAAAAAATCTTAGTTTCTCACAGTTTTTTTTATTTTTTTTATTTTATTCATAATAAATTGTGTTTAATATATTAATAGTTCATGAGTAATTAAAGCCCCGCTTCTCCTGAACAAAATGATATATAATAAGTGTGGGTGCATTTAATATGAAAGAGGTAAATCACGGTTGAACAGACCTTTAGCGTAAATTCCAGTTTTTGTTTACATTTTGTTTTGATCAGAACGTGTACTATTGACTCCGTCCTGAAGGGGTTAACAAATATAGTCTTGTTGTTGAAAAAAAAGCTTTGTTAGAAAAAAACTAAACAAAAAAAACCCTAGCTCCTAACTTTTTTTTTTTTAACTGTTTTGAACCAAATTTGTCAAGACTTTATTTTTTTCTATCTCTCCATCTCAAAGTAGGACTATATTGTTTGATGTATTTTTCCTCCATTTGACAAAAGGTGAGTTTCCTCTGCCAAGCTTTGCTAGCGATGGCTGAGTTAATATGCATTTATTCGCTTTTTGTGTTACAATATCTATGGAAGAGCCTGTGAAATCGTATACCATAGAAATTAGTGCTGTGTACACGCATGCATGAGAGTACGGCACTGACGTGTGCTCTTTGCGGTAGAAGTCCCAGTACCTGTGTCATTGGTAATTATGGTTTTAAAAATATCCGTTGAGGGCAATTAGGCATGTGTAGAACTTTAACATATTTAGTCCTAACCAAGAAGGGTATTTAGAAGTGCATTCATTTAATCTCCAGTATGGTGTCTTGACTTGGATGTCTTTTGTGTAGCAGCTCAAAAGTATTATGCTAGATTATCACTTAAAGGAACTGAATAGACACCATAACAATTTAATTGAAATTAGGTTATAGTGCCCAGAGGTCCGTGATGCTTTCATACCTGAAGGGGTAAACCGTTGGAGAAGTCCGGTGACAGTCATAGCCAATCAGTGGTGCTCCTGCCCGGTAGCACTCCGTGCTTCCTGAAACTACATTGAATAACCTGGATGTCGCAGGGGACAGAAAGATCTGGCCCTGGAGAGAAAACCTTGTGGTTAAACCGTTTTGAAAATGTTTTTGTTCTCTGCCTGGATTCCCCCCCACCACCAATGCTGGAGAGCCAGAAGTTCCTTGGTGATAGCTGAATACTTAGCTCAGACACAGAGCTTCTGTCACTCCATAGTTTGTAGTGGATGCAGACCCCAATTAAGAAGTCAAAATAAGTTTGATTACTTACAAAAGGGGGGAGATCAGGGCACTTCTGGCTCAATAACCACAACCGCGAGCTGTTGTGGTTATGGTGCATGGAGTATCTTCATTTTTTAAAATTTATCCAAAGCTTGTCATTTAAAGATTCGCGTTTAATCCCTGCATGATTCTAATTTCTAAGGTTGTTTTTATTTATTTACTTATTTATTATTATTTTTTTGACAGGTGTATTGTAATTGGAAATTTGTAGCAATGCCATATACGTATATACGCATATGTATTGTTTGAATATGTTTTTGTCATTGCACTGATTTATACTTGGGCAAATGACATTAAAGGAACACTACGGCATTGGGAATACAAATGTAATCCTTTCTTGGTCCCTGACGGGTGCATAATTAAAAAAAAAAAAAAAAAATATTTAAAGTGTGCTTCACACATTGCTTTACAATATGCTGGTCATATCTCTGGTACATAAGAGTTAAACAAATTAATGTGATTACTTCTCCCCTCTCCCCCCCTTCTTTTGACGGCCATTATTATATTTAATGAAGAGACAAAGAGGTGTGGAGCCATATTCTGTTGGTAAAGTCTGGCTAATACGGTCAGCACAATTCAAACCTTCTCAGCACCCAATTCCATAGCAAGTGGGATCCAACCATAGTCCGCAGTCTAGCTATCACAATAACATAACAGTGTTTAACTGCTACCTTATTGTGTATAATAACACATTTTTTCCCGGTAGTAAATTAATATTTTTACAGATGTTCATGAACATACTCTACCGAGAGTGTGACCATCTGTTTACATGTTGCTATGGATGTTATTTTTAAGGAACCTAAATGTAGGCTTTAAGCATTTAATATTCAGCAGCACAATTTTGCATTTGATGCCAACAGAGATTTAGCAGTGCGCCTTATTCACATGAAAGCTGAATCCTTCATGAGTCAGTTGTTAAATATGAAAAGGAAATCATGAGTGTTACTGACTAACAGGGTGTAAAGAGGCCAGTGGAATTATGGAATTAATTTAGTGTGACATATATATTTGCTATTTAATAATAAAGTTAAATGTTTTCCAAACGTATTATATATATTTTTTTTGTTGCTTTTTTTCCGGTGGTTTAAAAAAAATGGCTAGGTGTCCAATTACTTAAAAAGGATACTCCGGGCACCAATACAACTTTAATGCCTTTTGATCGATGTTTGCCTATTTAAAGGAACACTATAGGGTCAGGAACACAAACCTGTATTACTGACCCTAAACCCACCATTGCTAAACCCACCAAAAGCAATGAAAACTCACCTTATATTCAGCGCCGCGCAGGTCTGCCGGCACTGGCCCCGCCCCCTTGATGACATCATCACAATGGCTGATTTTTAGCCAATCCCATGGGGAAAGCATTGGATTGGCTGAAATAGGCAAGGGGGCAGGGCAAAATGCCATTTTGGCCAATTAGCACCTCCTCATAGAGATGCATTGAATTAATGCATCTCTGAGGAAAATTCAGCGTCCCCATGCAGTGCGTGGAGATGCTGAACGGTAGAGCTGCCTACTGTGCGGCACTGAGACAGGAAGCACCTCCAGTGACCATCTCTCTGAAAAGGCAGTGTTTGCATCAAAATGCCTGAAGGCAATGATCATACTCCCCAGAACAACTACATTAAGCTATAGTTTTTCTGGTGACTATAGTGTCCCTTTAATATGTAGTTTTTGGTTGCTCAAATCTTTATAGTTTTTGCACACAAAAGTAAATGTTATGAAGAATTCTGCCACCTTAGCCACACCCCCGCATGCCTGAAAGACTTCCTTATCAAATTTATGCACACAGACCCAACAGCAACGGAGTGAGCGGCTTTTCATTACATTGCAGGTTTAGGATAGCCACTAGAGGCACTTCCTGGTGAGGAGGCAACTTTTGGTCACCTAACTGATGCTGGACGTCCTCACCGCCTCATGACTGTCCAGCATCAAGCAAAATCCCATATGAAAGCATTGCACCAATGCTTTCCTACGAGGACGACCCAATGCACTCGCCGCTTTAGTACAATAGGCTGCAATGCCTTCCTATAGGGTTTTGTTTGACTCTGGACATCCTCATGAAGTGATTAAAGTCATCCTGTATCCAAGTTATCTCTTAAATGGTAATGGCACACAATTAATTACCCATTTATAGTTTCTTTTATTAAAATTTTAATGTGGCTACTTGATGACGTTTTATTGAATCACATAAGTATCTTAATTCGTATTTTCCTTAGAATTAATCAAACTATGTCTAGGTCGAATGTGTAATGTACAGCTTTCAGTAGGAAATTAAGATTAAAGGAACACTATAGGATGAGGCACACAAACGCGTATTTCACTTTTGTGCATTGAAAAACCTTGGATTGGCTGTGAGTGTCAATTCTGATGATCTCAGCCAATGGGATGGGGGCAGAGCCAAACACAACCCTGGCCAATCAGTTTTCCTGGCACTGCAGATCCCCTCTCCGTCCCACCCCCCATCTCCGGTTGCTGAAGGGGTGAAAACCCCTTCAGTGACTTACCCGAGACTCCGCCGATGTCCCTCAGCGGTGGTTTCTTCTCGCCGCCGCTCCTCCCAGTCTTTACGTCGGCTGGTGGGCGAGACTGATCCCGCCCCCCCCCCCCCCCCGCCAGGGGAGACCTAATGCGCATGCACGGCAATGCCCTGCATGCGCATTAGAGCTCCCCATAGGAAAGCATTGAAAATGCTTTTCAATGCTTTCCTATGGGGAATTGAGCGACGCTGGAGGTCCTCACACAGCGTGAGCACGTCCAGCAACACTCTAGCACAGGTTTTCTGTTCTATAGAGCAGGAAGTGCCCTCTAGTGGCTGTCTAGTAGACAGCCACTAGAGGTGGAGATAACCCTGCAAGTGTAATTATTGTAGTTTTTTATAAACTGCAATAATTACACTTGCAGTGTTAAGGGTAGTGGGAGTTGGCACCCAGACCACTCCAATGGGCAGAAGTGGTCTGGGTGCCTGGACAGTCCCTTAAAACATCAGCACTAACCCAGGAAGCACCATTAGTGGCCATCTGAGTGACTGCCACGGGAGATGTCCCTAGGGAGCAATGGAAACACTGTCTCTGAAAAGACCGTGTTTACAGCAGAAAGCCTGCCGGGACCTACTATACACACCAGAACAACTTCATTAAGATATAGTTGTTCTAGTGACTATAGTGTCCTTTTTAAATTATCTATAAGCTCTTGCATCCTTTAAAAACTATGGAAGAATAACAGCTGTGTAAGTATTCTCAGGTGTGTATATATAGGTGACGTGTTACGCCTTGAACAAATAGAACCATGCATACAGAGAGGGCATGTATGGAGCAAAACTAATATCTCACTAATGGGTATTTAAAAACATAATTAAAGAAACTAGAGTTTCACCAGAACAACTACAGCTTAAAGTAGTTATTTTGTTGTCCACTGCCTGTCCCTTCAAGATTTTTAATGTAAGCACTGCCATTTAAGAGAAAAGGCAGTGTTTACATTACTGCCTAGTAACACCTCTAGTGGTAGTCACTTTCAGCGTGGAGATGCTAATCGTTCCCCATAGAGATGCATTCAGGGCCGGTGCTAGGATTTTTGACTACACAGGCGAAGTTGCATTTTGACGCCCCACCCCACGCCTCTCCCCAAAAAATAAACAATGCATCTTCACCTCTGTGTCTCGTAGCCCCCTTTTGAATTTCTTAGCCCCCATTAGTGTTGCATATCCAACCTCTTCAATGTCTTACCCCTTTGGCCCCTTTGTGCCCTTTAGTGTGTCTCCTACAACCCCTCTTATGTATTTCTTACTTCCCCGCCAGCCCATTTCTGTCTCTTTCTTCCCCTCAGCCCCTATCTATCTCTCTTTTTTTCCCCACATAGACATGGATACAGGCAAAAATACATACATGCACAAATACACAAACATACAGACACACAACCATACAAGCACACAGACATAATTATTCAGGCACACAGTCACAAAGATATACAGACACACAGTCATAAAAGGCACACAATCAAACAAACACAGTCATACAATCTACACATACAGGTACATTGTCGTGCAAACACAGACATACATTCATACAGACACAGGCACACACAGAAATACAGACACAGACATAAAGAAACAGAGATGCATATAGAGACATACATACACAATGATACAGACAGACATACACACACACACACACACAGACATATACACACACACTGAGACATATACACACACACACACACACTGACACAGATATACACACACACTGACAGACATATACACACACACACACTGACAGACATATACACACACACACACTGACAGACAGACATATACACACAAACACTGACAGACATACACACACACAAACACAGACAGACACACACACTGACAGACATATACACACACACACACACACACTGACGGACAGACACACATACACACTGACAGACAGGCACACACACACACACTGACAGACAGGCACACATACACACACACTGACAGACAGACACACACTGACAGACAGACACACACTGACAGACAGACACACACTGACAGACAGACACACTGACAGACAGACACACACTGACTGACAGACACACACACAGACAGACACACAGACAGACACACAGACAGACACACAGACAGACACACAGACAGACACACAGACAGACACACAGACAGACACACAGACAGACACACAGACAGACAGACACACAGACAGACACAGACAGACAGAGACTGACAGACACACACACTGACCGACACACACACTGACAGACACACACACTGACAGACACACACACTGACAGACACACACACTGACAGACACACACACTGACAGACACACACTGACAGACAGACACACACTGACAGACAGACACACACACTGACAGACATAGACACACACACTGACAGACATAGACACACACTGACAGACATAGACACACACACTGACAGACATAGACACACACACTGACAGACATAGACACACACACTGACAGACATAGACACACACACTGACAGACATACACACACACTGACAGACAGACAGACACACTGACAGACAGACACACACAGACAGACAAACATATACACACACACTGACAGGCAGACATACACACACACTGACAGACAGACATACAGACATACACACACTGACAGACAGGTTCAGGAGGGTGGCTTACCTGGGATCCAAAGTGCTGCCTGAGGTAGTTGGGAGTTGGAGGAGCTGGTCCTGCCCAGCCCCCCTCCTCTCTGCCTCCTCTCTGCTCTCTTCTTGGGGGGACTTCCTCCCATGCTGAAGTGAGGGGCCGGCGGTAGCTCTGCCCCTGCTGGGCGCCAGCCGCGCTGTGTGCTACAGAGGGAGCAGGGATATGACGTGTTCATATCCCCGCCCCCTCCACACAGTCCGCGGCACTGCCGGCTTGCGCTCGGTCACGCTACAAGAAGTGACCGGCAGGAGAGGGGAGCTGTGCGCTTCCCAACCTCCTGCTGGTCACCCGGACTTTTGCGCCCCCCGGGCCGGTGCGCCCTAAGGCGGCCGCCTGAGCCGCCTTATGGACGCGCCGGCCCTGGATGCATTGACTCAATGCATCTGTATGAGAAGATGCTGATTGGTGCAGCATTGCATTTTGACTACCATGTGCAATATCCTAACAATGCTTTTCAATGGGATATCATTGGATTGGTGGAGACTGTCAGCCAAGGAGATGTAGCACAAGTAGAGCAAGGAGAGACGGACCTGCTAGACACTGGACAAAAGTGTTGTTTTTTGTTTTTTTAATACCTTTTTTTTTTTTTTTTTACATCAGGGGTGGAGGGGAAGGGGGCATTGGTGGCCACCTAGAATTGTTTTTTTAACACCAGAGTGTAAGCAATACACATTTGTATCACTGACACTATATTATTCTTTTAAAAGAAAACCCTATCCAGTATATATGTGTCTATTTTTGGGGTGGATTTGTTATTACTGAATGATAGCTGTGCATAAATGAGTTAAAGGGACACTATAGTCACCCCGACCACTTCAGCTCAATGAAGTGTTCTGGGTGCCAGGTCCCTCAGGTTTTAACCCTTCAGATGCAAACATAGCAGTTTCAGAGAAACTGCTATGTTTACGTTTGGGGTTAAGCCAGCCTCTAGTGGCTGTCTTCCGGACAGCGACTAGAGGCGCATCTGCGACTTCCATTGCGCAGAGCGTCCATAGGAAAGCAGGGGCAGAGGGAGCTGACGTAGGCGGGGGAGGAGAGGTCACCAGCGCTGAGGGAGCCCGGCACTGGAATAAGGTAAGCTGCTGAAGGGGTTTTAACCGCTTCAGCGCCACAGGAGGGGGACCTTGAGGGTGGGGGCACCATCAGGGCACTATAGTGTCAGGAAAACCGCTTTGTTTTCCTGACACTATAGTGATCCTTTAAATGCATGTCAAGACGTTTGGGACAATGTACATATAACATTTTCTGCAGCATGGATGGAAGAATTTTCTATGGAAAATTGACTAGTTTTTATCTGATTTATTTTTTCTTTTTTTTATCTGCTAGGCTAAGGCAATTAATGAAATGTGTATCACTAGTTATGATTAATATAATTTCTAAGTGTTTTGTTCCCATATCCCCCTTTGAAGTCCTAGGAGATTCCCTCCCCAGCTGTTAACTACAGGTTTTGTTACCAGTATCCCGGTGCTTAAATGCATTGGATGGGCCCTTAAAGAATGAAGCAAATACTTTGCTCTGCACCTGTCGCTGTCAGGCCATTTGTGCTGCCATTGTGCTGTCTCTGTAAACACCATATAAAGGCACCTCTGTCTATGGTGATAACTAAATGCATGTTGTGTAGAGGTACAGAGAGTCACAAGACACTAGGCAGATGTCTCATAATGGGACATCTGGCCCTGGATGAAAGACCTATCGTTGGGGGTTGATTCATGTACGAACATGGATCTAAATGAATGAATTGCCCAATTACACACGGGCAACTAAACCATGACACAGAAACTAATTGGTATTCTTTGCCTTTGGGGGTTAAGTGGGGAAATATATATATTTATATAGAAATATAGAAACGCCTTACCTTTTTAATAATTCCTCCTGTATGCAAAAGATTAAATAAGGCCAAAAAAATATAGATTTGTAGAATATTATTGAAAATCATATTTGCAACATCTTCCAGAGTATCTATTGCTTGGAGTTTACAGATCATAAAAAAAATAATATTCACCCAGAGGCCTATTGTCCTTATCTACGTATTTTTTTTTTTTTTTTTTTTACAGTAATGAAAAAATGAGTACTCGCACAGCAGGATCCCTTATGTGACAAACTTCTACATTCGTCAACTGCCTTATTTACAGTGGCAGGTCAGCTGTCGTCAGGCTGCTGCGTACTCTGTGGCAGCTCATCTATTCGGATTCCATTTGATTTTTAAATATTTATCATTCTCATTTCTAACCTTGTTTAATCCCCATCCTTATATATGTGGCCTAGTAAAGTGCACAATTTAAGCAGCGTGTATGTATACACCTTTTAAATAAGTGCTGGAAAATAATTGTTTTTAATCGATAAACCTAGAATTCTGGAGAATTGAAAACAGTATTTGCAAATTTTAAG
The DNA here is from genome assembly GCF_036172605.1 of Pelobates fuscus. Lineage (NCBI taxonomy): Eukaryota > Metazoa > Chordata > Amphibia > Anura > Pelobatidae > Pelobates > Pelobates fuscus. The sequence continues at coordinate 322,135,031 of NC_086318.1, read as the reverse complement.
GTATAATTGCCATATTGGGGAGAATAAATCCTTCTCAGGCCGTTTGTTTTCTTCATCTCGGATATTTTGGTCTAAACTTATTAATTCCCCTGTTAATTCTCACTTAAAAAAAAAAAAAAGAAAATAAACCCGGATGTGTCATAGTAAGTAGTTTGGTTGTTTGGGTTGCTGACGCTCACTGCTATGTGTTTTCTCTCTCGGCACAGAGCTAAGAGGACCAGATCACATGTGCATTTACTTTAACTTTAACTGCCAAGATTACTATTGTAGTAAATAGCAGATCTCATGCAAGAAATATTTTGTCTGGGATGATGTCACAGATAATATGACCCATAAGCACAGAATTTAAAAGGAAACCATCCTTTTGGATCGTTTCTGTGCAATGTTGTAAAAAAAGGACTTCAAACCAAACCAAAACACTCATCAACATTTTTTTAAAATGCGTTTTATTTAAAGAGACACAGTTTACAAAAATCGTCATTGTAAGAAATTTAATAATTCACATGTGATCTAACGTATCAATTAGGTTTAATACAAGAGCATCCCAGATTAACATAGCTAGAAGGATATTATAAAAAATGTAAGTATACATTGAATTTAATACTGATGGTAAAGGAGTTAGGCATATAGCAAAAAAGAAAAAAAAAAAAAGTTCTGACCAGTACATAGCCTTATAGGTAAGGGTTACTGCAGTACCCAGAGAAAATCCAAATACAAACATTTCCCATTGGGCTTCTGACACCTCCCTCTGCAGCTCCAAGCAGGGTAAAGTAATCCACAAAAATAGCAAAAATTAGGGCAGCGCAAACAATTGCAAATGTGCACTTCAAGTGCTACAAAAATATTTATTTTTTAAGGACATAAAGTACAAACGTTTCAGGTTATCCCCTTTATCAATTCATGTCCTTTGGAAACGTTTGTACTTTATGTAATTGTAAAAAAAACTTTATGTTGCACTTGGTGTGCACATTTGCAATTGTATGCCCTGCCCTTATTTTTTCTATTTTTGTGGATAACTTAGAAACATAGAATGTGACGGCAGATAAGAACCATTCGGCCCATCTAGTCTGCCCAATTTTCTAAATACTTTTATTATTCCCTGGCCTTATCTTATAGCTAGGATAGCCTTATGCCTATCCCACCTTTCCTTAACTCCTTTACTGTGTTAACCTCTACCACTTCAGCTGGAAGGCTATTCCATGCATCCACTACCCGCTCAGTAAAGTAATACTTCCTGATATTATTTTTAAACCTTTGCCCCGAACAAAGTATTATAAAAGTTTTATTGTAATACAATCTTTTTCAAAAAAATGTATTTGCTTACCTTTCCCATTTCCACACTCTGACCGCCATCTTTATGCACCTGGGTGAGACTGTCATTTATCCCAGTTAATGCTCACTATTTTGCAGCTGCCCTGACAAAAGGTGCTGCAGGCATAAATCGCATACATTTTATAAAAGCAACCGATGGTTGAAAAATATTGATTGGGTACGATAACTATCAAACCAGCCAAAGTTGGCTTTCTGAAATGGTAAGTGAACAAGGTAGGCTAATGATTTTAATATACATTGATTAAAAAGTGATGATAATATAGAGGTTGAATATCAATAATATTTTAAGATGAAGGTCAATGACATGTTCCTTTAACAGTTGATGTGATAATCCCCCCCTTCCCCCCTCATCCACTCCTCCCTGCAAAAAGGCATAACTTCCCCTCAAAGTCAAAGCTTCTTTATAGGGCACTATAGGCCTTCCAAGACAAGTGCATAATATACTTGCACATTCGTTTTTATAAGTTATTATGCAGATTTCATGATGCCAAGTCAGTTTGTATGAATTTTGCTAGGGAAACTTGGTATGTTAACAATATTAAGACCTGTACCCAAAATAATTAATAAAAGAACGGGGGCACCTTAAAGATAGGTGGTGACCTACTCAGCAGTAGTCCAGCCATCACCCTCATCCATGTGTGATCGGTAGTACAGTTGCAAGGATGTCCACTATCTGGTGGAGTGCCCGCCCCCCTATTAACTGCTTCAGGTACTATACCCAAATAGAAGTGCCAGTTCTCTCCATTTCATAATAAACTGATGAAGGTGCGCAGCCCCTGGCACTATGCAATGCCAACCTCCCCCATTCCACACGTCAACTAATTAACAGCCATATCTTTGATCCACATCACTTATTTATGCTGACTGTCCAAATAAGAAAAGTCTGCTCATCTGTATGCAGACTTCACATGCTACAAGAAGGACTTTTTTTGTTTTTCATTTTTATTGTGCACAATATGAATTGTACTTACTATCTGGAAGCACTTTTTATGTACTGCCTAACCGCCTGATGTAATCAGATGTTTCCAGTAAACATGGTCTATCTGATAACATGTGATAGCGTGGGGAGAAATATAAATAGAAGATATAATGAACTTCAGGAAAGGATTTTGTCAAGGCTTCTGAAGTGTACAGCAAATGTTAGTGATTGATGGCATTACTTGCTTTCTCAAATGTGACATTATCTTACTATTGCCTCTAAAACTTGCTTATGGCTTTGTCACCTGACCTTTTGGTTTCTCTTACAATGAGAGATGTCTTGAAAGAGGAACAGGAAATCTGAGACCAACCTGCTTGGTGATAAGAGCAGCAAGCAGTGCTAACAAGATGGCGTGACTATATAATGAATTCATCCATAATTAACAGGATTTCCAATAATGTAAGCATAGATTTCAAATGCCATTCACATTCAGATAGATATATTTGCTGCTCTCTGCAATGCTGCTTCTGTCTCCCCCCACCTCCAATATCTGTCCCTATTGTGTGTAAGAGCCAGCTGTTGGCATAGATCACAGCTGTCCAAGTCAATTCCTCAAAGATTGTCGACTCAACAGGTTTTTAGTGTCATACTTAATAAATTTAAGGGAAACTGGGTTAAAGTGGACTCCATACATGAAAAAATTGCATTGATCAACAAAGAGAACATGGTCTGTAATATTGTCTTAGAAACACAATATTCATAATGGCTAACCTATCATTTTTTCTATGTATCAGTTCTTTTTTTTTTTTTCTTTAATGTAGAAAATTGATGGCTAGCCTTTGTACTGTGGATGTTTAAAGGTATTTCGGTATTTCAGTTGACGCCTAGCCAACTTTCAGGTTAGCAAAGCATTATGGGAAATGCAGTACACAAACATCTGCAGTGTTTACTTTTTTTGGCTTCTACAGGACCCCCCCTGCACTTGCAAGATAAATGTAAATTGACAAAAGCTAGATAGCATTGATATGGGCGATTGTCTCCGTGCCATTTCCTTCTTCTCTGCCTCCCATACAGACCTGCCCCGATGCATGCCTCTGGCTTCCTGTTTTTGTCCCCACATTCATTACTGTCATGTTCTTATTTTATTTTCTGTGTTTTGTATTTTCTGGAATGGTCCTTCCCTTATTCTAACAGTGGCTACTTGGTATCCGTAATGAGAACAATATAGACTAGTAGTTCATGTACAGCAGGGGTGCCCAAAAGTTAGATCCCCAGATGTTTTAAAACTACAACTCCTGTGATGCTTTGTCATGCCAAAAGCCTGCAAAGCATTGTGGGAGATTTAGATCTCGTACATCTGGGGTTTTGCCTTTTGGGTACCCCTGTTCTACAGCATAGTTGGATTGTAGTCTGGGCTGGATTTGACCTGTTGTGTTTGTGTCTGTGTGTGGTTTTTATTTTTTTTAATTTTTTTTGAAAAGTTTTTTTTTTTAATATATATACTTTATAATGTAACAACATATATGTGTGTGTGTGTGTGTGTGTGTGTATATATATATATATATATATATATATATATATATATATATATACACACACAAGAATAAAAATAACGGGGAAAAAAAAACCAAAACACTCTTGACGTTACCCTGCTTATATCTTTCGCAGTGAGATCTGCCCTGTCTCAGAAGTGACTCATCCTATCTTGATGCCTAGGTATTTTGCTATAGCACTAGTGAGCTTATCTCTGGGAGTTGTACTTCACTCGTCATCTTTTACTGTAGAAGAGTTACAACTCAAAGAAGCCTAAGCCATGACCTCATTCACAGGAGCATTTTGGGCTTGGGTTGAAGGTCTTTGCAGCAGTATTTATAATATGAATATTCATGGGCAAAATCCACCCAGATTGTGAAGCATACCTTAGCCTACCTATTGCAGCCCCTAGCAATCATGATGTTCATTATAAATGTAGATGAGGAGGAGGTGGTCTCTATTTTTGGTTTACTGCTTCAAAATATGTAGACCTAAAATTAGAAGATGACACCTAGATCCTCTTTGCAACAACTGCTACTCTTAGAGTTGTATGTGGCAAGTGTGCTTAGTATGCTGCTTTAAAAAAATATGCAAATAAATAACTTATTTACCATTGTAAGATCATTATGCACTTGCACAGCAGGTGTTGGTAGCAGGCTGATTCATTCATCACAAGGTAGAGACTCAAGCAATTTAAAGCTTCTCATTCAGGTCAATGGGGCCTGATCTTATCCTATGAACAAACATCAGCAGCTCCACTTCTCCCTTAAGATGTATGGCACTCCAAGCACCATAACTACTACAGGCCTCTAAGAGGACTAGATGATGCAGCCCTGGAACCTGACAGGACCCAGACAAGTTGTCAGAACCATGCTAAAATGATTTGTCATCTTACCATGGGACGGTGCCAGGCCACTCCTAGCACCGTAATCACTGCTGCCATCTTTCTTTAAAAACTTCTAGCAGCCATACGGAAAGATAAATAAATTCAAGTTGTATACATGCGGAAACTACGCATACATTTTAAACAGATGCACCATTGCCTAACTGACAGCTATATGGGTACCAAACGCTGCAGTTATAGGCTACTCTCAGATCTGCAGGATTCTCACTACACTGTTACCATAGAAATAATGCAGATTTCTCAAATGATGCTCAGAATGACTCTTTACATTATAGTACTTTAATTTTGATCATTCATCCAGCCCAGTAAAGATGGTGTGTAGTTACTGGTGAGATGAGTGAGCGATTGAAACATAGATCACAAGTACAGTAAATGTAAAGTACATTTTTTTTATTATTAAGTAGGTCTCTCTATCTCGCTCGCTCACTCTCATTCTCTAATTTTTTTTTTTGTGCCTGTTTATACCTTTTGATATGAAACCTCTATGGTATTATACCCTTAACTTACATACTTCATTGTTTAGATGGACTGTGGATTAGTTTTAGACAGCAGGGACACAGGCCATTTGATCATTTACCTGTAACCGTGTGAGCTGCAAAATATTCTGTTCATGAATCCAGCTTCTAGAGGTGTCAGTAGACCTTCACACGTTCAGTAGAAATCAGGATAGCTAACACATTTCCCGTACAGACTTGTACTATGATTATTATTTATAAAGTGCCATTATATCCCCTTGCTCTGTATCTAGTAAGCTGGTGAAAAAAGTTAATCCTTGTTATTGACACCAATTTAAAATATTAAACTGGCTTATTTTACTTTTTTTGTTCTTTCACTTGTTGCGATAAGTAGGGAACGCAGCAAGCATCATAATAAACTAAAAACTTTTTCCATGAATTATTATGATGCAAGAAATCTTCTCTGCCTATAACTGCATTCGTTTGTAAAAATAGCTGTAACTAAATGCACTTTCCCCGCAAACCTCTTTAGAAGAAATGAGTATACAGAATGTATACTGTACATGTATACGGTATGTTAAATATGTAGCGGACAAACTCCCATATCCTCTGATGGACTAGGAGGCTGTGCAATACGATTTGCTCCATTCATGAACTAAAACATGAATGGAATAAGGCGGCAAGCTCACAAGAGCAACATTATATGCCATGAAGGAATCTTCTGCCAATGCTGATGTATGGAATGTACAGGGCTTAATATTTCCACTCGTCACTAGCCACTTGGGGAGTAAAAATTTAGCAGTGGAGAGTATTGAATAAGGCCCGGCTAGTTGAGTAGGACATTACTTTTTATGTCCTGGAATGTCAATGTATGAAATCAGAATGAATCAAGTGTGCAACATACAAGAGCATATTCCATGTGTTTTAGACACGAATCCCTGTGCTGTTGAATATGGGAATAGCTTGATTCTCTACCTTTTTTGTGTTATTTTTTTTTTTAATAGTAAATATTGAGTTGCAGTCAATTGAAACATACTAAATTGTCCTAGATAAAGTAATGAACTAAAACGAGCTAATTACCCATGACAATAATGGGGAATTACCATCTTTTCTACTGAGACAATGGCTTGGTGTTTACTCGTCTTTGACATGTAGCAAAATAATTGTTAATCCTTAATATAATCTGTGTTCTGACTGTCCTTAAGCACTATATCATTTGATGTGCATAAAGAAAACAAACAAAACCTTAATGTAATCTTTTGCAGACACTGTATTTGTAAAAGAAAAACAAGCCGTTCGTTTAGACTACAAACGTGTTAATTATACAGGTCCAGACCACAATCCCTGGAATCTGGCACTGCAAATATTTTATAGCATGCATCTAAGTTTCTTATTAGAAGGTTGCATTTGTATTTGGAAACAGCAACATGCCATCTTTGTGTAACAAAACATATTTACCAACTGTTCACCATTTTGAGGGATGTACACCTTTAGGAGTATAACTCCCTGACGTTATTGTAGAGAAGCCTTGCGCAACTTGGCAATTGGTAGTGGGGAAAATTTAAATAGGCTAAACTTCTTTGGGACACAGATATTTAGAGACGCCCTCACTCTCCTGGAGGATGACCTTTTATTGTGTCCAGGCTGTGGCTGTTGGGAGTTAGGGGCTCAGCCTGCACCCCCTTCTCCGATGCCTTTTCCTCTGTCCTCTTGTCTCTCTTCTTGGCCTTGCCCCCTCCTCACCTGCCGCATGGCTCCAGTCTATCTGGGAGGGAGTGACTGTCCCCCAATGCTGCAGTCAGGCAAGGGGGCCATGCTGTTCAAGGGCCAGGGGGTGCCAGTATGCTGTAGTTGTTTTGGTGCCTAAAGTGTACTTTTTAAAGGGGAACTGTCACTTTCCTGTGTTTTTAATATTATGTTTACTAATCAAGTGGATTTTAACAAATGGCTCTACATGGTCTTAACTGGATTCTCGTGTAATTTACAAAGTCTTTCATATAAAATTTTAGAAGGGGGAAAAAAAAGTATTTGTTTAATCGGGTTATTTCTAGAGAAGGGATGTCTCACCTTATTATATTATTCAACAATGGGAAGCAATTAAATGTTTTTTTTTTTTACCCTAACATAATATATGTGCAGTTTAAAAAAAAAACTAAAATTAATCTGGTAAAATGAGTGTTGAGGACCCATACTTTAAAAAAAAACTATCCTTTACTTCATGTTCCACGGCAGTGGTGTCTCTGACCTAATCAAGGTTAATTTAAGAATCTTGGGTTCAAGATTCGCATATTCTTCCTAACCATTTTCCTGCTACTGTCTTATCTGCTGTATACCGTCTTTGTGATTCTTTATATACTATGTTACTTTGGTGTAGGCGAGTACTGTATTTTTGTTCCCTTAAATTAAAAATGTGTTTTCTGTTTTATTTGTTTTCAGAGCAAACTTTACATGGAAGGATTTAGAAGCCTCAAGGAAGGGGAAACAGTAGAGTTCACCTTTAAGAAATCTTCCAAGGGTCTTGAATCGCTACGGGTAACAGGCCCAGGAGGGAGCCCCTGCTTAGGAAGTGAGAGAAGACCCAAGGGAAAAACCGTTCAGAAAAGGAAACCAAAAGGAGATCGGTAAATGCTTTATCTACCAACTTGATTTTAATTTTGGACGGGGGAAGAGGGGGTTGTTGTGAACAACAGGGGTAAATTCTCAATTTCTACTGAGGATTATTATCTATCATTTAGAAAGCAAAGCACATCCTTGTTATTCAGGAAGGTGTTGATAACCAACTAATTATTTTATAATGTTCATAGATGTTAATAAATAGCGCACTTGGACAACTTGGTATGCCTATATGCAAAGTCAAAGTGGTCAGTAATCAGCTACTTATTAGAATATGGTTTGTAAGTGAACATGTATTAATTAAGCTTAGAGCTAGTGGCTGGCTGCTTTGTAGAAAAAGAACAATGGCCAATAAGAACTAACCTGTTTATGTAGTGTAGAGTTGAGTAGAGTATGTAGAGTTGATGAAGTATCTAACTGTTGATGCTTATTTTATGTATTTAAAGGAACACTATAGTCACCTTAATTACTTTAGCTAAATAAAGCAGTTTTAGTGTATAGATCATTCCCCTGCAATTTCACTGCTCAATTCATTGTCATTTAGGAGTTAAATCACTTTGTTTCTGTTTATGCAGCCCTAGCCACACCTCCCCTGGCTATGATTGACAGAGCATGCATGAAAAAAAACTGGTTTCACTTTCAAACAGATGTAATTTTCCTTAAATAATTGTATCTCTATCTCTAAATTGAACTTTAATCGCATAAAGGAGGCTCTTGCAGGGTCTAGCAAGCTATTAACATAGCAGGGGATAAGAAAATCTTAATTAAACAGAACTTGCAATAAAGAAAGCCTAAATAGGGCTCTCTTTACAGGAAGTGTTTATGGAAGGCTGTGCAAGTCACATGCAGGGAGGTGTGACTAAGGTTCATAAACAAAGGGATTTAACTCCTAAATGGAAGAGGATTGAGCAGTGAGGCTGCAGGGGCATGTTCTATACACCAAAACTGCTTCATTAAGCTACAGTTATTCAGGTGACTATAGTGTCCCTTTAAGTTGTCAAAGCATTTTCAAATTCCTTTTTATAATAACAATTTTCTTTCGAGAAAGCCTTATTAGTTATCTGCTACCATTTTTTATTATTATAGTGCAATTAACACTGCACTGAATATTCCATTGAAAACCGCCTATAACTTTGCTAACCTTTTTTTTTCTTTCTAATGCAATGCTCTATTTTCTTTTATAATGTATATCAACAATTTAGCAAGTGACATCACAATCCAGTGCAGACCAGGCAAAGCCAGATCACACTGTGTAAATGAGGAAGACAACAGAAGCATTACTTAGTTTATCGTCTTCCGTTAGCTAAATTTAGTGGCTGGACGTTCTACGTTTTTAGTTTTCAGACCTCACAAAAGCATTTATGCTAAATATAGGGTAGAAGCAATTATTTGACAGCTACCGCTTAGTTTAATTCAGGAGTGCCCAAAATGTAGATCCCCAGATGTTTTCAAACTATAACTCCCATGATGCTTTACATGCCTTTAGATTGACTTTAGAATGACAAAGCATCATGGCATCTATCTTTTGGGGACCCCAGCTTAGTTAGTTTTTTTTCTCCTGCCATTTTTTTCCAGTTCCTAGTTCTGTTTTGTATACTGTTGTTTTTTTGTTTTGTTTTTTTTTCTTAAAAGAAGCATAATAGTTTGAAAAACATAAGCGTTTCCAATTTAGGTGTATGGTTTGTAAGTAACTTAGAACTGAGGTGGGGCACTTGTGGTTCAACAGTTGCTTTCCTTATCCGTTGCTGGACACAGTAACAGAATTGTTAGTCGTGGTTCACCTTTGTTTCTGTTACACCAGTGATAGTAAGTTGCAGAGTATTTTGGTATTTACATCTAATCTTCATCTAGTGGGCTGCACTTCATTTATTTGCCTATTTCTGTTGACTTTAACTATAAATATAATAAAACAGAAGTTGCCTCTTTATTAATCTTCTAAATAAGAATTGCATTCTATAACTATTCTATAATCATTTTTCCTTCCCAGAATATAGAATTAAGTTGAGTTGTTCGTTGTCATTGTTTGTATTACTTTAAGGGACACTTCAAGCACCATAATCACTTAAGCTTAGTTCAGTCCTTATGGTGCAAGTACACACAGTGTCCGGTATCTGCATAGTGCACATCAAATAGGTTAAATAAGGGCCGCATTTAGATCATAGCCCTTAGTGGCTCTCTGTTTGACAACCACTAGTAGGCATGGAAATCGCAAATTGTAAGCTGTATGGTTTCTCAGAAATTGCATTGTTTTCATTTGTAAGGCCTCGTGGCAGTATTGTCCCAAATCACCTATTTATGAATAAATATATATAGAAAGCTGGAGCATTTGTGTTTACTATTCAATTATTCTCCAAAATAATCAGAAACTGCAATTATTACATTTACCAGTTTGCACAGATAGGGTTCTGTATTTATAAGATTAAAGGATTTTAGTGCTTACAGAGTCCCTTTAAGAAAAATTAAAGTAGCACTTCCACCTTCTGGGGTCTTTGCATATTTTGCCGCTTGTAATGTGATGGCCTGTGGGTGCTGAGGAGGGTACATTTTTCTCATATCAAGTGGTCCCTGGTGTCTGCTGCCATCTTCATCCAGTTAATCCTGTTCAGCTCCTGGCTCTTCACCTGCCCGAAGCCCACATCTGTCCTGTATTCTTGCACAGGTTTCCATATACTATTCCTTTTGCCTTACAGCCATAACTAGTGATAGCTGGGGAAAATTACAAAACTTGAAGGTCAGCCGTAGGAAATATACAGACATTGTCTTATGATCTCTTTTAACTATGTTGGAATTTCAGTGAAATTCTAACACAGTCAAAGTGAGTATTTCATAAAGAATTTACCTTTATAAATGACTCATTTTTGGGGGAGGGTAAAAGAGCTACTTTAAAATAATTTCTTTCAAATATTTTTAGAATTTAAATTTTGAAATAAATATTTTAAATTAATAATGAACAGTACAAATGATGTACGTGGACCATTAACAGGCTTGCAAAAACTGACCCTTACATGCGACAATAAACAAACAAATAATACAGAAAAATATGCTTAAAGCGGATCAGAAGAACCTTGCAGTCTGGGACCTATGGAGTGTATGCCATTATTGTATGGAATGCTTGGATTAACCTGAACGGAGATTGCTGCTCTTCAGTGACTGGAAGTAATATGTGCCGGTATTTCCATGAATGGAGTATAGCAAGTCCAGATGTCAGGAAAATGATTGTACTTCAAAGCATCCTACTGAACTGGCTCAGTTGGTTTGCTTGGTCTCGATGGAATAGGTGCTGTCAGCGCAGAGTATCCAGAATTAGCTTGAAGTACAAAAGCACACTTGAGAGAATATATAGTGTTGTTATTTCCAAAGCATAAGATTTGAGAATCGGTGAGAGTGTTAAATAACCTGTGTCATTGTACTGTACTGTAAAGGAATTGGGCATACAAATTAGGGATTGACAGATTATCAGTTTTACCGATATTATCGACTAATATTCCAATAGTTTTGTTTTGTAAGTATCGGTATCGGCCGATAATCACCGGCAGTACTGATAATGGATGGGCTGGCGTGTCCAAAAGCGTCCTGGGGGGCGCTAGATCGGTGTAACCGGCAGGAGGTGGGTGCACAGCTCTCCCTCCTGCCAGGCACTCTGTGTAGCATGGCCGAGCGGAGCAGTGCGCACCGCCGTACAGGAACTTGTGTTTCCTGTACCCTGCTGGACTGAAAGGAAGTGCTCACTGAGAGAGCACTTCCTGTCAGTCCGGCCGGGTACAGGAGACTGAATCTCCTGTACCGTGGTGCGCACTGCTCCGCTCAGCCATGCTACCAGGAGACACACCGGGGAGCAGAGACCGAGGAGAGAGAGAGAGAGGGGCACTAAGGGATGGGGTGGGGACTCTATGGGACAGGGGGGGGGGGGGTGGTAAGGATCACTATGGGACGGGGGTGGTTAGGATCAGTGTGGACAGTAACACTATGGGACAGGGGAGGGGGGGAAGGAACACTATGGGACAGGGGAGGGGGGGAAGGAACACTATGGGACAGGGAAGGAGGGAGGAAAAACACTATGGGGCAGGTGAGGGGGAGGAAGAACACTATGGGGTAGGGAAGGGGGGAGGAAGAACACTATGGGGCAGGGGAGGGGGGAGGAAGAACACTATGTGGCAGGGGAGGAAGAACACTATGGGGCAGGGGAGGGGGGAGGAAGAACACTATGGGGCAGGGGAGGGGGGAGGAAGAACACTATTGGACAGGGGAGGGGGGAGGAAGAACACTATTGGACAGGGGAGGGGAGAGGAAGAACACTATGGGGCAGGGGAGGGGGGAGAACACTATGGGGCAGGGGAGTGGGGGAGAACACTATGGGACAGGGGAGGGGGGGAGAACACTATGGGCATGGGGGGAGAACACTATGGGGATGGGGGGAGAACAATATGGGACGGGGATGGGGGAGAACACTATGGGGATGGGGGAGAACAATATGGGACGGGGATGGGGGAGAACAATATGGGATGGGGTGGGGGGAGAACAATATGGGACGGGGATGGGGGAGAACACTATGGGGATGGGGGAGAACAATATGGGACGGGGTGGGGGGAGAACAATATGGGACGGGGGTGGGGGGAGAACAATATGGGACGGGGGAAGAACACTATGGGACAGGGGAAGGGGGGGTGAAGAACACTAGGGGGGAGAGAGGAACATTAAGGGAGGACACTAAGGTACAGGGGATGGAAGGGAAAGGGAACACTGAGTTGGGGGGGTGCTAAAAGAGAAGGGAGAGGACCATTAAGGGATAGGTGGGGGCACTAAGAGACAGGTGTGGGGGGGGGGGGTGGAATTCCTACCGCACATATTTACACACACACACTGCATCCACTACACAAACACACTCAATCCACTACACACACACTACATTCAACACCCACACTACATCCACTACACAAACACATTGCATCCACTACCCACACTGCATCCACTACACAAATACACTGCATCCCCTAGCAACACTGCATCCACTACACAAACACATTGCATCCACTACACAAATACGCTGCATCCACTAGCCACACTGCATCCACTACACAAACACATTGCATCCACTACCCACACTACATCCACTACCCACACTGCATCCACTACACAAACAAGCACACTGCATCCACAATACACACACACACACACTGCATCCACTGCACAAACAAACACATTGCATCCACTACACACACACACACACACACACACGCTGCATTTACTAATAAAATCCACTAAACACATATAAATATTCTTGAAAACATAAAAAAAAAAATCTGTCTGGCATGTATATTTTGTGCATTTACCACTTAATAAAAGAAAAAGTACAAAAAAAATATATAATACGTTAAATGTACAGAATATCGGTAAGTTATTGGCTATCTCCCTGAAAGTTATTAGATGATCGGTATCGGCTCTAAAAAAAAAAATCAACATCGGTCGATCCTTAGTACAAATGATCGGGAACCATTCCCACCTCTGTAGTGATTACAATGCATTTGAGCAATGTCCCAGAATTAAACGTATCCTATGTGCTGTTTCAGTTATTTTGACATGAAATGGCGGACATTTTCTAAAAAGAAGGAAAACCAATATGGATCTCATCCAGCAGTGTCTGTTCATCCTACTGTCTTTGTTGAGACAAACTGCAATTGCAATATCACACTGTATTTATCCAGCCCTTCACTAAGAGAGAGCAATGTTACGTACTCTCACAAGAAGAACATTTTAGGCAGCTATGCAGGTCTTCTCTAAAGTCTATCACTTGCCATCAGGATAACCTCCTCCCATTGAATTTCTGAAATACTAACATACATTTTTTTTTTTTGCCCATTATCAGATATATTTTGATAATTGAAGCCCTAGTTTAACGTTGAATACGGTGTATATTTTTCCCTTTATCTCAGTTTTATAAATGTTTTTTTATAACTATATATTTGTTTAAAGTATTTTTTTCTCCTATAATGCCATACATCCGTCACTTGAAGTCTTTGTCTTGGCTGTGAAAATAAACTCCTTTATAGAAAATAGAAATGTAAGCAAACAGAATGCACTGTTTGTGCACTAAAAAAAAAAAATCAATAGTATTCCTTAGTCATGCTCTTTATTCTTTATTTCTTAGGCATTTTCTGAGCTCAAATGTTATTTCAGCATTGCACTATGATTGTATAATGTAGGGGTTGCTCGGCAACCTGAAAATGCAGGTCTTGCGTAATTTGCAATGTCAGGTGGAGCTTTGAAGACCTCAATGCTTCTGTTGCTAGGTAACTCAAGGTAATCACAAGACCCTATATAAAAATGCATGCTATTGAAAATGAAAGCCAGTGTCGCGTGCAGAGAATTATACAGACAACCTGTTGCTGAGCACTGACAAAGGATGGTTGATATTTTGTGGTGCATCTGAATAATTCACTCTTCCTCTTCTATAATGATTAGCATCCCATGGGGGAGGGGGATATATATCCCCACACTTGTGGTCTCTTTAAATCATGCATTCTACCTTTTTGACACAGCACTTAATTAGCAAAATTATTCATATTTTTCTTTAGCACTAGGGGCCATGACGGTGTTAATAGAACAGGTTTTGTGTTTTCCCTAGGAGTCTGTAATCACTTATGTAAGTAACATTAAGGATAAGACTAAACAAATGAAGTAGACTGTTTGTAGAGCCCGTGGTTTTGGTGTTAATTGTGTATTTTTAACCACATGTAAAAACGTATTAGGCTCTTATTGCCATTTCAGCTGTAAACAAATGTTCTTATTCATCCCCCATTTTATTCATGGTCCTTTTTCACAGCTTTCAAGTAGAAAGTCTATGATTCCTGGTGGGGGAGGGCTTTCTGTTGTAACATCATGCAATACCAACTTGAAATTAAAATGAAAAGTACATGAAAGACTTGGCTGTGTAGAATAAGCGTATAAGCAGTCCAGTTGTTGAACTGCAACTCCTATCATCATTAGCTAACCTAATAGAATCCATAGACCCTTAATATTCTTAGCAAGCCAGGTGGCTTTCAGGTGCAAAGTGCCTAATGTTGAGAGGCATTCTGTCGCTTTCCCTGGTGATTTGTGTTCTTTAGCACTTTCTCCTCACTTTTTTCACGTTCTCAGGTGAAAAGCATCAGTTTTCACTTTCATAAATTTGACCGATTTTCGTCAGCTAGCCTCTTGCCACGAGGAATAATATAGATCGGTTACTTAATAACGGAACATCTGTGGGGGGCTAAAGAGACATCTGGGGGAACTATAGAGAGCGAGAGAGACACCTGTGGGGAGGGATATAGAGAGACGCCTGTGGGGAGGGATATAGAGAGACACCTGTGGGGAGGGATATAGAGAGACACCTGTGGGGAGGGATATAGAGAGACACCTGTGGGGAGGGATATAGAGAGACACCTGTGGGGAGGGATATAGAGAGACATCTGTGGGGAGGGATATAGAGAGACATCTGTGGGGAGGGATATAGAGAGACATCTGTGGGGAGGGATATAGAGAGACATCTGTGGGGAGGGATATAGAGAGACATCTGTGGGTAGGGATATAGAGAGACATCTGTGGGGAGGGCTATAGAGAGACATCTGTGGGGAGGGCTATAGAGAGACATCTGTGGGGAGGGCTATAGAGAGACATCTGTGGGGAGGGCTATAGAGAGACATCTGTGGGGAGGGCTATAGAGAGACATCTGTGGGGAGGGCTATAGAGAGACATCTGTGGGGAGGGCTATAGAGAGACATCTGTGGGGAGGGCTATAGAGAGACATCTGTGGGGAGGGCTATAGAGAGACATCTGTGGGGAGGGCTATAGAGAGACATCTGTGGGGAGGGCTATAGAGAGACATCTGTGGGGAGGGCTATAGATAAACCTCTGTGGGGAGGGCTATAGAGAGGGAGACCTCTGTGAGGAGGGCTAGAGCGAGACAGACATCTGTGGGGAGGGCTAGAGCGAGACAGACATATGTGGGGAAGGCTAGAGCGAGACAGACATATGTGGGGAGGGCTAGAGCGAGACAGACATATGTGGGGAGGGCTAGAGCGAGACAGACATATGTGGGGAGGGCTAGAGCGAGACAGACATATGTGGGGAGGGCTAGAGCGAGACAGACATATGTGGGGAGGGCTAGAGCGAGACAGACATATGTGGGGAGGGCTAGAGCGAGACAGACATATGTGGGGAGGGCTAGAGCGAGGCAGACATCTGTGGGGAGGGCTAGAGAGAGGGAGACATCTGTGGGGAGGGCTAGAGAGAGGGAGACATTTGTGGGGGGCTATAGAGAGAGAGATCTAAGGCCAAGGAGAGAGGCAAGTGTGGGTGGGGGTCAAGGAAAGCAGCGGCTAGGGGGAGAGAGATATCTATTCAATGTGCACACAAACTGACATTGTGCATATACACAAACACAGATAACCACTAGAGTACGAGACAGTCAGCGAGATCTCTTGCTGACTGTAAGAGCAAAGGAAAGAGAGAGAGCCTCTGTGGGGGGCAAGGGAGAGAGATGCATCTGTAGGGGATAGAGCGATATCTAAAAAGGGCTAAGGAGAGTGACATCTATAGGGGGCTATAGGGAGAGAGAGTTTGTACACAGGAACTCTTATATCTACACACACAGCACACACAGGCCACAATGATACATATATTCACAATGGTTCTACACTTAGAGACCTGCACCAATAATGCATACACTATATGACATTAATAGTGATAATACTTGTTTTTGTCACTTTAGTGAAACAAAACATCTGATTATCACTCATAACTGAGAACTTGACAGAGACACTGGACATATAATTGAATGTTCAGTATTCACATTCCATTTAAGAAGAACTATTCATTCACAACATTGTCCTAGTGCGGCTGTTACACCACCTCACATACTCACAAAATGACACCATTGGTATTTGTGGAATGTTATAGTCATTTGAATATGAAATGAAACGTTTGTTGATACAGATTTAAGAGCAATTTATTATACATGAATTTTTGTTGGCTGTTTGTAATTTTGTCATGTACTGTGTTTGCTGGTGTTGGAAACATAGATTGCAAAAAATAAAAATAAAATCTTCTTAGGCAAATGTAGTTTGTTTTTTAAAAAGAACTCTTAACACATCCAAACAAAAGGAATCGCTGGCCCCCAAAGCCAACCCCCTTATTGGGAAATCTCACTTACGTGTGTGTGTGTGTGTGTGTGTGTGTGTGTGTTGTCAGAATGTTGTGTACTGTCAGGGAGGTTAGGTCTGTGTGGGAAAGTGTATTTTCCCCCCCAAATGCCTCCTTCTTGCTTACAGAATGGAGTTTCATCCCTGGCGGTCCAGTGGAGTACACTCTTGGGGGTCTTATGCCTAGTGATCGGGTTGGGAAGCTTTGTATTCTACACCTAGATCACTTTGAAAGCTTCCATGCAGTTTCCAGCACTTATTTAATGACACCGAGATCAAACGCAAGGAAATTGCGACTGAGCACTTAAAGGATCACTATAGTGTCAGGAAAACAAACACGTTTTCCTGACACTATATAACTCTTAGGTCCCCCCCACTGTAAGGGTCCCCCTCCCGCTATGCTGAAGGGGTTTAAGCCCCTTCAGCTACTTACTTTGATCCAGCGCCAGGCTCCCTCGGCGCTGGTGACCTCTCCTCTCACTCTGACGTTAGCCTCTGAGTGGAGTGGAATGCGCATGCGCGGCCAGCATTTCTCAATGCTTTCCAATGGACTTTCTGCATGCTGAATGCGATTTTCAGATTCAGCGTTGCAGAAGCGCCTCTAGCAGTTGTCAGGCAGACAGCCACTAAGGCTGGATTAACCCTGCAGTGTAAACATAGCAGTTTCTCTAAAACTATGTTTACATCTGAAGGGTTAAAACCTAGGAGACCTTGCACCCAGACCACTTCATTGAGCTGAAGTGGTCTGGGTGACTATAGTGTCCCTTTAAGATGAAAAGAAAAGGAAATTTAAGGATATTTTTAACGTTCAGGAGACAATCGGAAATCTGAAGAGTGAGGTATGACATTATGTAAGAATAGGGTAGCCCTGGGGTGCTATAAGAAAAATCTGGAGATGGGAGCATTAAAACGATCCTATAGTGCCAGGAAAACAAAGCAGTTTCCCTGGCACTATAGGTTTAATATGTCCCCCCTCCCTCGCGCCCTCCCCCCTATATTTTATATTGAAGCACTAGGTGCAAAAGGGTCACAGCACCCAGACCACTTCAAGGAGCTGAAGTGGTCTGGGTGCCTACATTGTCCCTTTAACCTGGTCAGCTTTTTTTTTTCTTTTTTTTTTTTCAACTCTTTCTTAACAAAAAGTTCAGCATTGTCTACAATGGATATGATCTGTTACATCTGCAGCATTATGTCATGTTTAAAAAACAAATAAATAAATATCCTTAAAATCCCACCCCTGTAAGAATGTGTGCTCACTTACGAATTCCTCTCCCTACAGTACTCATCCCTTTTCTCATCTCATCCCATTGAATTTGTTCTCCTAGTGTTTTCTAAAACCTTTTTCTATAATGTCTACTTACTGTACAACTACTGTACTTGTTCCTTAGTTTTTACAAATATTTAAAGGAACACTCCATGCATGTCGTAGTGGTTATATTTCCAGGAGTGCCTTTGCGTCCCCTATTTCAGTAGTAAAACCATTTGCCATTAGTTTCACTTCTTACCTTCGGTTTGTCAAGCACTGCTTCCTTCCTCCGTGAGACCCTGGAGCTCTCAGTTCTGAGCTAAATCAGGTGGTACAGGGCTTAGCTGATTGGCTGAGTTCAGCCAACGACGTTGTGTTTAGCTCAGGAGAGCTAACCAAAGCTTCAATCAGCAGCTTTGTGTTCTCAAGGTAAGGTGCAGAGAGCGGACCCCAGCAGAACTTAATTAAGAATTAAAACCATTAGGAAACCGTTTCACCAGTTACATTGAGGGAGGGAACAGGGCACTTCTTGCACTATGACCAGACAACATACTGTAGAGGTTCTTTTTTTTATTGGCAAAATTAAATCTCCAAAATTTGCATGGGTGAAATTCGTATCACTATGACAGGGATACAAGGCTTTGTTTCTGTGTACAGTAAAGATGTACCTCGCATCTTTGTCGCAATGCAAATTTTGCCCCGGTCAGAGGGCAGTCCTCGCTTATCGACTTATATGTTGTATAGAAGTATCTTCTTGTACTGAAGTGCAATACATTCGCCTGTGAAACATTTTCGCACCTTCCAGGTTTCAAAATTTGAAATGCACATTCGATTTGATGGCGCATTCGATTCGAGTAAATCCGGTATGTTGACCATAGCTGAAATGAGTGATTAGCTGATGGATGTATTTAATATCCTGAATACAAACTTGGCGAATAACCCTCAGAATATAATACCATTTGTTAATTTAGGCATAGTTAGAATGCCTATATTTTATTCTATTTATACTATATTTTATTTTCTCTTATTATCGGCCACTATATTTTATTTTCTCTTATTATCGGCCACTATATTTTATTTTCTCTTATTATCGGCACTATATTTTATTTTCTCTTATTATCGGCCACTATATTTTATTTTCTCTTATTATCGACACTATATTTTATTTTCTCTTATTATCGGCCGAGCCGGATCATCGCTGGACTTTTCACCTGCACTACTTGCTGACCAGCGTCACCCTATATATCCTTGAGTGGGGATCATTCCACTTCACGCATATAATATCAGAGCTGGATTTTAGCTCTGAAAATTGTGAGTAATTTTCATTATCACTATTTTATCCCCTTTCACCTTGCTGACATACTGTACCATTGGGATTTTTGTTTTCCTGCTTTTATCTTCACATATCATCACCGAACTACAAGTGCATAGGCGTAAAGACTGACATCATTCTCAAGCATCCTCCATACTTTGTGGAACTTACCACTTCGGACTTATTGTAGGACTTTGGACTATTATTTTATTATTATTTTATTTATGCATAATATTATTTTTATGTAAGTTAGGCGCACCCTTTTCATTTCTGTTTTCGTGTTTTATAGTTAGAAACTTGAAGGCGATGATAAAACATCAGTATATTTTGCATAGGTTGGTTTGGTAGACACAACACACAATTAATTTTGGAGACCACTGTACCAGAACAGGTGAGTAAGGCTCAGCTAATAAAACATTACAGTGCAGATTAAATTACTAACTTGATACTAGAATATTCTAGCGGTGACTAACTCAAATGTTTGTTATAGAAACTGCAAGTGTTTTACATTATTATGTAACCAGGAAGGAAACTATTTGAATCCAAATGTAATTGTATTAATTGTGTGAGTCGAAAATTGTTTTTGTCTGTCAATTACTTAAATAATCCCACTGTGTAAAGCGCTACGGGAAATGTTGGCACGATATAAAATGAATAATCATAATAGTTATTTAATATTTATATATAATATATATTTATATTATAAAAACCAAAGAAAAAAGTTACTTGCACACTATCCCAAATCCCTATGTACATTTAAATAACGTTTTTAGTTTCATTCCAATGGCCATTCACGTGTAAGTCCCACTGCCACATCAAGGCAAAACCTCTTAGATGAGTCCTACACTAACAATTCACCGCGCTGCCTTCGGCTAAAAGGTAAAATCTCTAATGAGGCTGAGAGGGGTATTTTCCTAATCCCCCACACACTTATTAACCCTTAATAGGGAAGAGATGGGACCGAATTAATTTAGAGTAAATTTTACCCAAACATTCTATGAAAAAAATAAAAAATATATATATATATATATATATATATAAAACCAATAAAATTTCTATCTTGTAATACCTTTTATTGGACTAACATTTTTATGACAAGTTTTCGGGAGAACCACCCTTTCTCAAGTCTACAGCATTTCTGAGCAAGACAACGCATAGAATTCAAAGATATGCTGTGATAGAGAGGTTAAAGCGTCATGAGTGCAGATAAGACACAGGTTTGATAGAAAATAGACACCATTCTTGCAGAGGGTCGGAAATATCTTGTGTGAAGATCAGAGTGAGGGGGGAGAGAGAGAAAAAAAACAAGCAAACAGTGCAGAAGATGGTGCTAGAAGGGGGGTGAAAAAAATAAAATTATTTACTTATATTAAGAATGCATAAATTTCCACCCAAGAGTTGCAGGGTATGCATGAAGGCCTATATCCAGCATACACACACACACACACACACACACACATACACAAGTAGTGTATATGTACAAGTATACACACTATACACATGTACATACAAGAATATACATATAAAGACAACCAAATGCTCAAATATATATACTTGCACACGTACACATACAACCACACACAAGCACCAATACATGTACCTACACATATACCTATGTGCCTACACATGCATAGACGCACAAATCACAGTATGCTGAAAACCTGTGTAAACGCACTAGTGAGAAAATAAGGAACCATCTCATCTACAACAAGAAATGTAGCATACAACATAAAAAAACATATCTACTCCAAAATCTATGTGAGGATAATATATATTGCTGAACAGCTAGAACATGATCTACACAATTTTTTTAGAAAAAGCAACAACAGGACCTTTTTAAGAAGAAAAATAATAAGTTCAGACTCCAGCAGGATTATCACAAACATCTGACAGAGAAAGAGAAATGGCAAGAAAAATCTGGTATTGTCTACTCTGACAAGGAAAAATTTTTCAGAAGGATGTGATTTAAGGAATACTTCTTCAACAAAGAGAGCACTGAAACAACAATGGATTACAACAGGAAAAGGAACACTAATTTCACTCCAGTACCAGGACGAAATGCCAACCTGGACCGTTGCATTGAAAGTTTGTCTAAGAACAGTATCCTTGGCAACCAAGCAAAATTAAAAGAAAATGTTTTATAATCTCTCAGTACAGGAACAAATAGCTATGAATTACTTGAAAAATAATCATGCTATCACCATCAAACCAGCAGACAAGGGAGGAGCAGTAGTGATAATGAACACCCAGGACTACATAAAAGAGGGGGACAGGTAATTGTCAGATGACAAATACTATAGAAAACTAAATGAAGACCCCACCAAGGAATATACATTACAACTTGGGGAGCTCATTAAACCCTTCCCTGAGAATTTACATCTAGAACTGCAATCACTCATACCAACTAGTCCCTACATGGGCACTTTCTATATGCATCCCAAAATTCACAAAGCAGGTAATCCTGGAAGACTCATAATAACAGGAATGGAATATCTCACAGAACAGATCTCTGGACTGGTAGAAAATACCCTAAAACCCCTAGTCACCAACACAAACCGTTTCATAAGTCACAACTGACTTCCTTAACAAACTTGCCAACTCACCAATTTCCCTGCTAACACCATCCTTGTAACCTTGGATGTGGAAGCTCTGTACAGCAACATGCCACATACAGATGGCATCAATGCTTGCTTCCATTTCCTCTCTTAAGCCGACAACCAAAAATTCAGCCCTCGAATTATCACAGAACTGGCATTATTCATCCTCACACATAATTATTAAGATTTAACAATGAGGTTTACCTGCAAACTATGGGCACTAAGATGGCACCCCAATATGCTAATCTGTTTACGGCAGATCTTGAACAGCAATTTCTAGAAATATAGCACTCCAAACCATACAAATATCGCTATATCGATGATATCTTCATAATTTGGACTGAAAGCGAAGAAAAACTGATGCGGTTCCATGACTCTTTTAACACATTCCAATTATCAAACAAAAAATGGCATATTCCACTAGATCTGTGAATTTTCTGGACACCACTGTGACATGTAACAATGGCATAATCCACATCTCAGTTTAGAGAAAACCCACAGACAGGTGCAGTTACCTTCAGAGCTCCAGCAACCACCCCTCCCGTACTAAACAGGGCATCATCTACAGCCAAGCCACTAGGTACCATCGCATATGCTATGCTAATGACCATAATTCCCATCTAAATGTACTCTCCCAATCTGAGACAGGCTACAAACCAAAGACTATTACCAAACAAATAAACTCTGCTGTAAAAACTCCACGCACGCGCCTACTTCAGTACATAGAGAAAAAAATATCTACACGAGTGCCACTTGTGGTCACCTACAACCCAGCTCTTGAGGAAATACAAAAAATCAAAAAATTAAAGACCTACAACCAATGTTAACACCCATTTTGGCCTTCAGACAACCACCAAACCTACAACAAAAAATAATCAACAGGAAGCTACCCACTGATGGGAAGAATAAAGAAAACTGGACCAGTCAATGCATAAAAAAACCTTGCTGCAATCTGTGTCAGCACATTATTATTATTATTATTATTATTATTATTATTATTATTATTCCCCCCCGACAGACACACATACATAGAGACACACACACACACACACACTGACAAATACACACAGACACATACATACACACAGACCCATACATACAAACAGACAGGCACACATGTGCATACAGACAGACACATACAGACAGGCACACAGACACATACATACAAACAGACAGGCACACATACAAACAGACACGCACACATACAGACAGACGCACACAAAGACACATACATACAAAGACACATACATTAAAAAACAGACAGACACACACACAGGCAGACACAGACAGACACACATACATACAAACAGACAAGCACACACACACAGGCAGACACAGACAGACACACATACATACAAACAGACAAGCACACACACATACAGGCAGACACACACAGACAGACACACATACATACAAACAGACAAGCACACACACATACAGGCAGACACACACAGACAGACACCCATACATACTAACAGACAAGCACACATGCATGCAAAGACATACATACACACAGGCAGACACACAGACATACAAACACACACACATACACACAAAATGTTTAAGCCACCCTCCTGTTTCCTACCTTTAAGGTGCAGGAGGGTGACTTACCCTGGGGTCCAGTGGTGGCTCAGGTGGATGGAAGTCAGAGTTTGCCGCGTGGGCCGGGGCCGCAGAAGATGATGGCGGCGGATACCCGGTCACAGGGCACCCTGGAGTGGCGGGCCCGGTCGCAGCTGCGACCGCGGTATGTACGCCGCTGGTATGGCATGAGTAAACTTTTTGTTATTTAGTAATTCAAGATGTAGCATAACGTTATAACGTTAGGAACAACATTAAACAGTACCAGAGCTATACATTCGGTGTGAGAGTGTGGTATTCGCATGACCAAATGCTTGTTTAAGGAAACTATCTCTCAGAGCAGAGAAGCGTGAGTGTGAGGTATACAATGCATAGGTACGATTGACATTTACGTAATGAACTGAGATTGATACCCCCCTTTGATCCCCTGGTCAGTCAAATATTATCTATAGATTCACTGTATCTAAAGCTAAACGCATGTGAGTGTACAATTTGAGTGCTTAGAGGCATGAAGCAATGAGCACTGTGCCTGTTGTATACACCCTGTTCCAAATTATTCTGCAAATTATATTTTTCTAATTTACCTAAATAATTGATGTAAATAACAGTCAGCATAATTCTCATGTTATCAGCTATTAAGAGTACAATTCAAATTTTATTGAACAAACATCCTAATGATAATAGTATTTTTTTTAAACATAAGCTTACAATGCACTGTTCCAAATTATTACGCACAGTAAGTTTCAAAACACTTTATAGGTTGTAAAGAACTGAAAATTGTCATTTGTTGTGTTTGCAGCATATGTATTGAAATCAAAAGCTATTTCAATCAAACTTATAACAACATTTTAACTTTTTAAACTTTTTAACAGGTCACGTTACATTTTAACATAGAACCCCTTATTTGATAGCAGCTTCACAAGTCTTGCATCCATTGAACTTGTAAGTTTTTGGACAGTTTCTGCTTGAATTTGTTTGCAAGATGTCAGAATAGCTTCCCAGAGCTGCTGTTTGGATGTAAACTGCCTCCCACCCTCATAGATCTTTTGCTTCAGGATGCTCCAAAGGTTCTCAATAGGATTAAGGTTAGGGGAGGATGGAGGCCACACCATGACTTTTTCTCCTTTTATCCCCATAGCAGCCATTGATGCAGAGGTATTCTTTGCAGCATGAGATGGTGCATTGTCATGCATGAAGATGATTTTATTACGGAAAGCATAGTTCTTCCTTCTGTACCAGGGAAGAAAGTGGTCAGTCAGAAACTCCACATACTTTGCAGAGGTCATCTTTACACCTTTGGGGACCCTAAAGGGGCCGACCAACTCTCTTCCCATGATTCCGGCCCAAAACATGACTCCACCACCGCCTTGCTGAAGTCGCAGCCTTGTTGGAACAGGGTGGCCGTTCACCAACCATCCACTACTCCATCCATCTGGACCATCCAGGGTTGCACGGCACTCATCAGTGAACAAGACTGTTTGAAAATGAGTCTTCATGTATTTTTCTGCCCAATGCAGCCGTTTCTGCTTTTAGGCATGTTAGTGGTGGCCGAATAGAAGGCTTATGCATAGTTGCAAGACTCTGGAGGACCTTGATGTCTGTGGGACTCCAGATGCACCAGCAGCTTTAAATATCTGTTTGCTGCTATGTAATGGTATTTTAGCAGCTGCTCTCTTGATCCGATGCATGGATCTGGCAGAATTCTACCTCAATGTGCCTTTATCTGCACGAACCCATCTGTGCTCTGAATCAGCCACAAATCTCTTAATAGTGCGATGATCACGCTTTTTTCTTGAAATATCTAATGTTTTCTAAAATATCTAAAATATCTAATGTTTTCATACCTCGTCCAAGGCATTGAACGATTTCACTCTTTTCGGCAGCAGATAGATCCTTTTTCTTCCCCATATTGCATGAAAATGGTGCTCTGCTTAATAATGTGGAATGCCCTCCTTTAGTAGTTTTACCTTAAATTGGGCTCACCTGGCAATCTAATTATCACAGGTGTCCGAGATTGTTTTCAGTGATCAAAAGAGCCCTGAGACACAATGCCATCCATGAGTTAAACTGAAAAACAAAATATTTAATATTTGTGACACTTAAATAGAATTTGCATAATAATTTGGAACGTGGTGTAGTCCCAGTCTGGATTCTTGGATCATCCTTGCACGGGCCGAGTGTATCCCCGCTTTGCTGATCGGTGCTTTCAGCTTGGTAATCCAAAAGTAATGGTGTATATGGTTCCTGTGCCGTGAGGTTGTGGGCTTGGAGGGGTACATAGAGTCCACCTTGTAGTTCCTGGTGCTCGGTGCGCCACATGTCCCTGTCGCGGGTTGTCACGGCTCCGGGATGGCTCCTCTGATGCTGTCTCCTTATCGGGTCTCTTGCCCTGCTATTTCACCAGTTGTTTCGGGCTAGTTATGCCCCACCGGGTCTTGTGCCCTGTCTCAGCGTGCAGGTGAGGTGGCCTGGGCGATATCTCTTGGGCGCCTCCGAGGCTCTGGGCACCGACCCCGGTCCGCTTCTTCTCTCTGTGAAGCTCCGCCTCTACTTTCTGTGTGGCGTGTAGCCCCCAGACGGGTCCTTGCTGGTGCTGGTCGCTCGCGTGTGTATAATTAGGGGGGGGTGGGGGTTATTGCTTCCCTCTGCTTGTCTACCCATTTGGGGCTCTGTGGCAGGTCATAGGACAGAGACTCTAAAACCAGAGGTCGCATGCGAGCCTCCAATTTATTCCAGGAGGAGGGGAAAATTCTGTTCAACCGGAGCTCCGTTTCCTGCCTTGCACTACATGAATCTGTGGTGCGGGAGGCATCAGCCATTTTTGTAAAACTCGTTGGTGGTAGACTGGGGATTCCATGTCACAGTCGTGTTCTCACTGTTTTGCAGGGGGTTCATGTGGGGGTGGACCAGGATAACCCCCACTGGTCCATAGGGTGGAAGACGAGGGCTCTGGGTCAAGTGCCAGTCGTTCTTGGTGATGAGAAAGCGTCCGTCCCTCCCGCGCCTGCCATCATCAGTGTGTCGGGTGCGTACCAGGTCAAGTGTCGCTTGTCTGGTATCTTCCTGTGTGTCCTGGTTTCCTCTTTCACTTGGTGGCCTTTGTTTGGCTTTTTAGGGCCGTTTCTGTAGTTTCAGAGGCAGTTCTAGACTTTATGAGGCCTTAGGCGAAACTCAAACATGAGGCCCCACTAACAAAAAAGTGTCACATATACACATTGATGCACAGTTTACCTGTGAATGTGCCTGAGAGTGTGTCTGACAAAGTGTATCCTTGTGTGTAAATGTATGTCTCTGTCTCGGTGAGCATGTTTGCGTTTTTGTCTGCGACCCTATGTGTATGGGGTAGCTGCTTGAAGTGTGTTGTGTGTGTATAGGGGGGGGGGTGATGGTGAGAGGGAGAGGCGGGTGATGGTGACAGGGAGGTGATGGTGAGAGGGGGTGATGGTGAGAGGGGGTGATGGTGAGAGGGGGTGATGGTGACAGGGAGGTGATGGTGAAAGGGAGGTGATAGTGAGAGGGAGAGGGGGCTGATGGTAATGTGAGAGGGAGGGGGGGTGATGTGAGAGGGAGGGGGGGTGATGTGAGGGGGGGTGATGTGAGTGGACCAGTGGCCATTGCTTCCGGTCTGCATCTCCGCAGAGCTGCAGACCATGTAATCTCGCGAGACCATCAAAGCGTTGGCGTGGTAACCCGCGGCAACGCTCTGATTGGCCAGTTCTCGAGAGACACATGGTCTGCAGCTCTGCTCACTGCGGAGCTGCAGACTGGTGTCTGCGGTGGCTGGCCGGGCAGCCAGGAGGGGCTCCCTCCTGTTGTCAGGTCCTCGGTCACTGACCGAGGACCTGACACAGTCTGCCCACAGGCAGTTTAGGCGGCCGCGAGGCCCCAGCCAGCGCGAGGCCTTAAGCGGCCGCCTAAACCACCTAATTAGAGAGCCGCTTCTATGTAGCTTTATTCTTCTTTTTCAGTTCTGATTAGCAGGAGCTGTTGAGGCTTGCTTCCTCTCAGTCCCACGGTCAGACCCCGCCCCCTCGTAATACATCTTACTGTTTTGAAACACTTATGTTTGTGTTCAGTGAAGTCTCCCAAGTATAACACTTCCCCACCATGTACAGGTCTTATGGTTTTTGTCCAGACTTTTTTAGTAGCCACTTATTCACAAACACTGGCCAAATATTTGTTGTTGTTTTTTGCTTTTTTCACACAAAAACAAATATAAACGCTAACTTTGGCCAGTGATTGTGACTAAGTGGCTACTAAAAAAGACTGGAGATACCTTGGGTTGTCTACTTTTGAAAATGGTATGCCATCATGGGGGTAATTCTCATTCCTGGGCTACCATGCGGTCTCAAAGGTAACATTACTTATCTGGCAAATTTCAATGTGAAAAAACAAAAAAATAAAATGTGCTATATGTGACCCTGTAACTTTCCAAGACACCATAAAAACCTGTTAATGGGGGGTACTGTTTTACTTGTGAGACATCACTGAATACAAATATGTGCATTTTATTGCAGTAAAAGCTAACAGTATTTTTGATATAAACAAAAACAAAACAAAAAAACACCTTTTTAAATTTCACACTTTATTTAAATATTTTATTCATATTAAATTGTTTCTTATATAAATATTTTATGTGAAATGAAAACCCTGTTTCTCCTCCTGAACACAATTATATATAATAAGTGTGGGGGCATGTAAGAGGTGAATTATGGTTGAACAGATATATAATATATATATATATATATATATATATATATATATATATATATATATATATATATATATATATATATATATACTTAATACAATGTTAAACAAAAATCTGCACACCAGTCAAGCCATAAGACTTGCTTTTCCCACAGAAATCCCAAAACTGCAGCGATGTTGCAACCGCAAAGAATCCTTTGCGGTTGCAACATCGCTGCAGTTTTGGGATTTCTGTGGGAAAAGCAAGTCTTATGGCTTGACTGGTGTGCAGATTTTTGTTTAACATTGTATTAAGTATCCACAGACTTCAGGTGGAAGGGGTTTTCAATCACAATTTTTCCCCACCATAACCTAATTTTCAATTTTGATATATATATATATATATATATATATATATATATATATATATATATTGCAAATTTAAGGTTTTGGTTAGAATTTCTACAATTGTTTCAGGTTAAAAATGAAAAAGATGTATTTTGCTGTTTTTTTGTTTTTTTGTTTTTTACAATGAATAAGTAAAAGAACAGTCTTATTTGCTTTTGGTCATCCAGAAAGGATAATAAAAATATGATTTTAATACATCTTTAAGATGTAAAGTTGTTATTGTATAAGTAAGGAAATATTTAGTCTCTTAACTTTTAACATCAAGCAAGACACTATAGGTATACATAAAGTGAAAAACATTCTTGGTGTGTATGTGTGTGGGGGGTTATCCATCCACCCCCAATTCTGAGTCCTCACCTAGTTCTTGCCTTTAGCAAGAGTCTCACATCTGTTTGACTGTAGTTGCTCTGACAACAGCATGCAAGTTAATTGGACGTATGCCAAGATGGGTAGCCTATTATGGGAACATGAAACCAGAAGGTGAAAAATCTCCACTATTTGCTTTTGCCCTGTTGATTTTGATGGTAACCTGTTAGTTTCCAGGAGGAATATTTACTAAACTGAGTAAATAAGCTTTTAGAAAAAATACTTAAACTAGATGTTTGTTTGTTTTTTCCTCTTCTTTTTTTTTTTTCCCCTCTTTTTTTCTCAGTAACTTATTTTGAATGGCAGGTGCTCATATCATGCAGTGCTAAGCAGTGAGCCCCATATAACTGCCACCCATTATGTTCAGCCGCTTTGCCATTATTGGAATATTTGCATAGATAAAATTAAATCAAATTCCTCATTAAGCTATGGGAGGCAAGAAGAGTCGGCTTTGTAAACTGAGTGAACACCTGATTTATGTTAAACCTAAAACAATTTCCTAATAAGTAGAAGAAATTAAGGTGTTTAGTATCCCTTTCCTTCATTTAAAGAGGAATGTTCACAGCTTCTTATTTCCTTACCTATATAGTACTCATGGGGGCAGGTGCTGCTGTCATTTCCCAGTGTGAATGCGCATGTATGCTCTGACTTACTTTCCATACTGTGTCCCTCTTATGCTTGGTGTATGCTCTTACTGCCCTTGTATGCTCTTACTGCCACACCACCTGCCATGTGGTGCAAATCTAATATGGCGTGTGTGTATTCTTTTTATTTCTAACCAACAAAGCATTGGTTATTGAAATACAAAACGCACAACGCAGCAGCTCACAACATCCATATATTAACCTCTCAAAAATACACTAAAATTCAGTTAAGAATATTAGTGATGATAAAGTGGGCACTGCAAAATATGGACTTGTTTGACATTACAGTTGCTCTCAATCTTTCACACACAATCAAATTATAATGCAGTATGTATAAGTGTCTATTACTCAGTAGATTAACTAAAATGTACTAGAACTTGTATTGAGCTCGTTCTAGGTATGTGTCATACACATATGGACAGAGAAAGAATACGACAGGAGCAATATTGGACAAATACAGCGTCCATCTTTTATGCTGCACTATACCACTATAACAATGTTACTATTTATACCTGTAATTCATTAATAATCTGGTTGATAGTATTTGGGATGGCAAATATTGTAATTGTATGAGACAAATGTCTAGTCCGCTCAACCATTCCCCCTTTCCAATCCCCCCCTTCCCCCTTTGCTACACCTGGCCATATATTTGTTTAAATAACTATTTCTCTACTCTTTAGGGCCAATCTTCTATCTACCACTGCAACAAACCCATTTAATTTTACTCTGCTCAACCTACCCTGGTTCCTTCTACCTATATAGCATTCTCTTCCAAATGTTTGGAACCACAGTCCATTACCACCTCATTACCTTCAAATGCTATCAGCTGCTGCAGTTATACCATTAACCAGGGCCGCCATCAGGGGTTGGCAAACATGACGGTTGTCACGGGCCTGGGGGCCCGGGCCCCACATGTAGCAGCAGGGCCTGCACGCTGCGTTCGTGTAATAGCTCGACCGGGCCCCTTTAAAAAATGGCAGCTGCAAGTTGTGCTGGGAGGTAATGACTGCCCAGCTGGAGGAAGCAGACTGGAGGCAGCGAGGAGAGGCTGCCGACTCCCATCATCCCCCAGCCACCCTCCTGCAGCGTAAAGCTAAGGAACAGGAGGGTGACTGAAAAATGAGCGATTTATGTATGTAGGTATCTGTATGTCGGTGTCTGTATGCCAGTATGTATGTGTGTCAGTATATGTATGTATGTGTGTATGTATCCGTATATATGTATGTCTGTATGTATGTGTATCTATGCCAGTATGTGTGTATGTATGTATGTGTGTGTCTGTATGTCCTTATGCATGTATGTGTGTCTGTATGTATCTGTGTGTTTGTATATGTGTGCGTGTCTGTTTCAGTATGTGTGTCTGTTAGTGTGTGGGTGTCTGTGTTTGTCTCTGTGTGTGTATTCCTGTGGGTGGGATTGGAGGCGGGCCCAGGGGGCAGGCTTGGAGGCGGGCACCCGGAGGCCCAGACCTTGAGCTGTGTTAGGTGCCCCAAAATTTCTGATGGCGGCCCTGCCATTCACTCTCTCTACCATCACATACAAATTCCTCTCCACTCCCCAGTTTAACCTTTTGATTGTAAGCTCACGGGCAGCACCTGCTGTATCAGTCTTGTATTGTATTGTCTTTTCCAATTGTGCAGCGTTGCGGAATATGTTGGCACTTTATAAATACCAGTATTAACCCCTTGAGGACGCATTTTTCCCTTGCCGACCGACGACGGTCCTGAACCGTCCTAAATTTAAAATGTACTTACCCGATCGCCGTCGTTCCCCCGGCGGCGATCGGCGGTGCTCCCGGTGTGGGGAGACTGCCTGTAGCCCAGACAGTCTCCCCATGGCGGTTTAGGACCCCTGGGGCCATGTGATCGCCCAACAGGGCGACCACATGGTCACAATAGGTGTCCTAGTCTCTGCCTGCAGGGGGACTGTCTGTGCTGACAGGCAGTCTCCCTGCAACTGTAAAATCAAAGAAAAATTTAAAGTGAAAGTTAATAAAAAAAAAAATATTATTATATATGTGTATATATATGATATATAGACATATATTATACCTATATAATATATGTCTATATATCATATATATAATGTCATGCTAAGTGTATTTTTATATTAATATGTACATATATTAATATAAAAATACACTTATAATTAATTTACACACGTGTATATATATAATATATATAATAACTATATATATTGTGTATATATATATATATTATTATAAAATACGAATAATAAATAATTTAAATTAAATTAAAAAAATTAAAAATAATAATAAAAATTTAAAAAAATTATATATCTATACGAAATTTTATTCTAACTGTATTTTGATATTAATATATATATATTTATATCAAAATACACTTAGAATGAAATTGTATATATATCTATGTATATATAAATAAATAAAAAGAATGCAAACTATTCATATGTCCATATACAAAATGACATAAATAATTATATAAATATACACGTAGACTTCAAATATATAAATATGCATATATATTTAAATTCTACGTGCGTATTTATGTAATATTGTTACACAATTAAGTTATTTTATTGATTGCAATTTAAGGGACCTGCCTGCCAACCCAGGCCGAAAGTCCAGAGAATTAAATTTGCTATCACTGTATTTTACCCTGTAACGTTCTACGACACCCTAAAACCTGTACATGGGGGGTACTGTTTTACTCGGGAGACTTCGCTGAACACAAATATTAGTGATTCAAAACAGTAAAACATATCACAGCGATGATATTGTCAGTGAAAGTGACTTTTTTTGCATTTTTCACACACAAACAGCACTTTTACTGATGATATAATTGTTGTGATACATTTTCCAGTTTTGAAACACTAATATTTGTGTTCAGCAAAGTCTCCTGAGTAGAACAGGATGGCATACCATTTGCAAAAGAAGACACCCCATTTGCAATACCTTGGGTTATGTCCAGTCTTTTTTAGTAACACTTAGTCACAAACACTGGCCAAAATTAGCGTTCAACTTAGTTTTTTTACTTTTTTCACACACAAACAAATATGAACGCTAACTTTGGCCAGTGTTTGCGACTAAGTGGCTACTAAAAAAGTCTGGACATGGGGGCGGGGCTTGACCTCGGAGCAGAGTGGAAGCACACTACAGCAGCTCCCGCTGCAATCAGCAAATTTCTATGATTTTCATAGCCCTAACGGCACATAACCGAGTCAGAAAGGCCACCCAGAGAGCAGTGACATCGGGGTGCACTAATCGAGTGACACATCAAACCCCAATCACCCGACACGATGGTGAGGCCTACAAACATGGCGGGTGCGGGAGGGACTGCCGCTCTCCTGACCCCACGACTGGTAAAGAGCCAAGACTTGGGCCCTCGTCTCCCCCCCTCTGGACCGGTGGGGGTCATCCCGGTCCACCCCCATCCACTCCCACTACAAAGCGGTGTACAAACGACAGGGACACAGGGTCCCAAACCTACTGG
Organism: Pelobates fuscus; assembly: GCF_036172605.1. Taxonomy (NCBI): domain Eukaryota; kingdom Metazoa; phylum Chordata; class Amphibia; order Anura; family Pelobatidae; genus Pelobates; species Pelobates fuscus. Next base: position 322,101,783 of record NC_086318.1, on the reverse strand, counting down.
TATGCAGCCTCCCAAGATGGCGGATGCTGTCCCCACAGCCTATTCACAAAGCATATGGCTGGACACTGAACGCAGGTTGAATGTTATCTTCGCCTCCTTTTGGAAGCAGCTGAGGGCTCGCATGCGGCCTCAGGGGCACGCACCACTGATCACCGAGAGGCCACACAACTCACCACGAGGAGCCCTGCAGAGTACAACAAAAGCTCCCCCTACTACTGCAACCGGGAACACCCAGCTCCGGCGAAGGGCTCTCTCAGAAATGCGCAAGGTGAGCAACAACAATCCAGTACCTCCACGACACCCTCGCCGGCGACTCGACCCGAGACACAAGACTCAGAGGGGCAAGCCCAGCCCGACCAAACAAGCGACACCACGAGGTGCACAACCCAGAGAGACGACCACATCGGGTAGAAGACCTTGGAGCTACCCTGACTCGAGACAGGTGAACTCGGCTCTGACCACAACATGGAGGTCCTCACACTCACCGACAAGTAGACATTCCAGCGACTCCGGGGTGCCACACTCCCCCGCATCTGGGAGACTGTGCAAGCTGACAAGCATAGTATGCCGTGCCGCCAAAGCATATTCCCCGACCGTTCCTGCACACGCATCAACCCGGCCGATTGCAGGAATTGGATGATTCCGGGACTGCACCTATAATCCGAGCCTGGCTCAGACAGCGGCGGCAGCTGCATACCCAGATGACTCTGCATTGCTTATTATGTTTTCAGTTTTCTGCTATCGATTATTATTATTTTTTCTTTATATTATGTTTATTGTGTTCCGATCTATTTCATACCTAGACAAACACTATCCCCAGTGTGGAGTACCCGGGCGTTGGCGCTAGTACGCCCCAGGGTCCAGCGGCCTTAAGCGATAATTATTAGTTGGTTAACTGCGTATGAATATTAGATTTTGATATGCAACACTAATGTGTATAGAGTATAGATTATATAGTCATGAGTATAGCCAATCTAGCACCGTAACGCGACATTTATCCTACAACATGTGTTAATGTTTCTAGCATATTACTGCCAATAGGATTGCCCATGGCGTGGACATCGCACCACTCTAACAATGCTATTGTATATAAGTCTTGTATATATATAAGCATAGCAAATCTAGCAACATGAAGCGAGGGTTAGTCTACATCATATACTACGTCACATGTTCAGGTCTCTAGCATGTTACAGCCAATGATACGCAATTACGTTACTCGGACTGCTTATAGCATCGTTCTAACTTACTTATACTTACTTATATATGTCTAAAGCTAAATGTTTAAGCCTGATTTAAAAAAAAAAAATTGTGCCAGTCATTTATATGCCCCGCATGTAAAGCGTGGGACAAGACGGAGGATTGCTTTGGGGGCACCTCTCGCCACTCTGTACAATTTGCGTGCACAGCAAAAATAAAGAATTAAAAAAAAAAAAAAGTCTGGACATACCCCATATTGAATACCCTGGGTTGTCTACTTTTAAAAAAATATGTACGTGTGGGGTGTTATTTAGCAATTTATGACAGATAATAGTGTTACAATGTCACTATTGATACATTTTAAAAATGTATGTTTTGAAACCGCAATATCCTACTTGTACTTATAGCCCTATAACATGCAAAAAAATAGCAAAAAGCATGTAAACACTGGGTATTTTTGAACTCAGGACAACATTTTGAATCTATTTAGCAGTTTTTTTCATTCCCTTTTGTAAATGAGTAAAAGATTTTTCACATAAAATTCAAAAAACGTGTATTTTTTTCAATTTTTCATCATATTTTTTTAAAATTAAATTACATGAGATTATATAAATAATGGTATGTAAAGAAAGCCCCTTTTGTCCTGAAAAAAAACAATATATAATTTGTATGGGAACAGTAAATGAGAGAGCGGAAAATTACAGCTAAACACAAACACCACAAAAGTGTCAAAAAGATGCCTGGTCGCAAATGTACAACATCGCAAAAACAGTCCGGTCCTTAAGGGGTTAAATAAATATATAAACCGTAAGCTAAGCAGCACTGTAACGTGGCAGCCCTTTAACTTGGGCCGCTCACAAAAATAAGCAGTACACAGTGTGCTGATCAAGTCAATCTCCACCATTTTAAAGTAAAAAGATGGTGCACAGGACTGGTACTACTTCTAGAGCTGCTGACTTGTAGTATGCGTTAGGGCGTGCACTCACATATTTAAGATGCATCTAACAAGAAATGGCAAAAACTATCAAAACAGCATAGTACTATGTGCATATTTCTCTGCCCATATATGTATGCTTGCTGAATGGGAGAACTTGTTTTCTGGTTATCCATCCATACTCTACTCCAGGGATAAATTGGGTGCTACCTTGTTAAAACAGAAGAATTACATACCTATAGCCAGGTCCAATTTAGTCTCTGGTACATGTGATCTCATCAACAGTGATATACACACTTTTTCATTTCTAACCTACTGTACTATAATTTGAGTTTTATTGTTGCACGTGAAAACTTTACACTACAATTTGCATACATTGTCTGTATTGCTGATCATGCTATAATAACGTTTAAAAAATCTAAATTAATTCTAACACATTGTGTGGCAATTTCTTTTTTTTTTTTTTATGTTTGAAATAGGAGTCATAATATTTAGTACACTACAGCTTGCCTTAACAGAAACTTTTGAAACCAGCTGTTATTCTAGAGCAGAGTAGACAATATTGCATAAAGTATTGGCTATCTAAAAAGCACAACATTTCATTTGATTTAACCCAAGATAGGATAGTCTAATCTCGATTTCCTAATGTTGCTGGGAGGCCATTCCAGGCGTCTTAGCAACTTTTTTTTTTTTTTTTTACCCTACAGAAATGTCAAATTCTTGTTAGGGCTAATGAAATGTATCCGTGAAATTTGAAAATTTGCATTCTGTCGGCATTCTTGCTGTGAGTGATGTAATTCTAAGTGTTTGTTTATTGTAAAAATATGTTCTCTATGCAGTAAATATTTTCTCTGAGGCAGTATTCATTCATCAGAGCAGTACATTTTGTCCTTCTACAGATTTGTTGTCTCCGTAACGATTTTTACATGTTCTTAGAAGCCTATTTGAAGTCCACCATTTTACACATGTATGTTTAATGTTACATGTGAAATCTCATAACACAGACTGACAGTGCTGTTGAAAAGTGCAGCTGGTGTAGGAAATAAGCACATCAGTGTTTGTGCAAATATTTTAGCTGTGTGGGTAGCCCTGATTGATAAGTAGGGTGAATAAAAATCAATGATATAGTTTATTTAATTTTTTTTTTTATTGAATCTCTTTTAATAAAACAGTTTATTTAATTTTTTTTAATCTTATTTTTAGGAAAGAGCTGTCTAAAGATCGTTTACTATTTAAGTTATTCATCATGAAATATGCGCAAGGGTAGGCAACCTTTGACACTCCTGATGATGTGGACTACATGCTATTACAGCCATAATGGTGGTAAAGCATCTAAGAGAGATGGAATTAGATGCATTCGATTGTTAGGATATGGGGTACATTGGCGTTGTGGCAGGTTTATGAAATGTATGATTATATGCAGTAACTAAAACTCCATTATTTTTGTTAGGTGTTTAAAATGAAAAAACAAACAAAAACTATTACACTCTATGAGCTTTGAAATTGATGTTTAGTGAATGATAGAGAACGCTGGTTCTTGTATGAATTGTGTGTGTGTGTGTATGTATGTATGTATATGTGTGTGTGTGTCTGTGTGTATGTATGTGTGTGTGTGTGTGTGTGTATGTATGTATCTGTGTGTATAAATAAATCTATATGTATAAATCTAGAGTACAGTATTGAATGAAGGTTAACTGTGCAGGAATGCGTGAATTATGCAATGCATGATAGAGCAATATTGAAAGGCCCACTCTTGGTAAAGAGGCTTAAAAACATTCAACAGATACAGCTACCAGAACTTGATAGGCAACATCTTTTATATTATGTGGGGGTGGGGTTTGTTCAGTTTAACAAGGCACTCATTTTAATTATAATTAGTGGAATAAAAAAAGTGTATTTTTTGGCAGTAACAAAGTGTATTCTTTTGAGGTTTATTTTGAGAATGCCTGGTAATTGTTTTTCTGTTTCTGACTGATAAAGAATTTTTTCAGGCATGAGTTTATTGTCTAGATCTTTTGAGGTCTGTCTCTTTATAACCTCTGACCTCCGTTTTTTATAAAGTCAACATCCGAGGACAGGAGATTAAGGCAGTTTAAAGACTAGAGTGGCAAGTGAAATGGAAAAATATGCTTGCATATTTATGGTGTAACATCAAAGTAAAAAAAAATGTGATTGTTGTGATCCTTATGTAAGAACTTAAACAAGTTATTATATTGTGTTTTAGTTTCTTGGTAAATAACTCTCTTGTAAAGTAAATCAAATATAATCCTATGTGTGTATTCATATTATGTCATGTTGTGCAAGAACATCTCAGTGTACATTGGTGACTAGCAGGATAAAAATTGTGATCAGTGCATATATAAGCAGCTATCAAGTTTGAACTTGTAATTAAATAGCACTCATTCATTTTATACAAATACTGTTGTAGCAGACATGTCCCAGGTCTCTAGATCTCATGTTGTACAAAGCATTAATGATGGTGTGGAATTTGCTTTGGTAACATCATTGTTTGGGTTCAAAGTCAATATCATATACATGGGTATCATATGATCTTTAGATTTATTAATTGTAACTGTTGTGTCCTTAAAGCAGCCAATCATAACTTAAAACAAGGGTTGGCAACCTATGGCACATGAGGCTGCCAGACCCAAATGGAGTAGATGGGGAGGTCTTGTATCTTTGCAGCTAACCCAGAGCACCCCAGGGTTAGGGAGCCTGTGGGCTGCATCTCCAGCATGTACAGACACCACAGGGGACTCGTCTTTGCAATCCAGTGTTTCTCGGTGATTTAGGATATTGCTGTTGGTTACTATAGCAACGCTTTGACTCACTGGTAAAGCGCCAGATCGATGTGAGAGGCAGGTGGTGTCTGCACCCGTAAAAAAGGTGCAGACCACAAGTTCCTCCAGGATTATCAGGGATTTATGCCCCCCTCGCTGACTAGAGGTAGACAAGAGGAAAGGGGCAAAAATATCGGGCTCGTCTTTCCTCCAAGCTATACATGTTAAGTTCTTATAACCTTTCCTTGTAAGTTTTATCCTGCAATACATGAACCAGCTTAGAAGCCCTTCTGGAGATCCGGTCTCCAGTACTGCATACTGCATCCAGTGTTCTGTACAATGGCATGAGCACTTCCCTCTTTCTACTGCTAATACCTCTCCCTATACAACCAAGCATTCTGCTAGCATTTCCTGCTGCTCTATTACATTGTCTGCCTACCTTTAAGTCATCAGAAAAAATCACCCCTAAATCCCTTTCCTCAGATGCTCGAACTGTAATAACCCAAGTACATACACTATATAAGTCTATATACTTGGGCTATTACAGTTAGAGCAGACGTATTTGCTCTTTGCTTGTGAGTTTATTTCCCATCTCCCCCAATATTTTAAACATTTGTATTTGACAATATCACACTATATATGCCTTTTGTTCCTTTTATGTTCCTATATTTGGAGCTTTGGCTTATCTGAATATTGCTGATAGTGTAAGTTACTCTTCTTTATGCACAATATCACTTTAAGTGGTTTCTGCGGTTTGCACTAGTGGATATTTGTACACACAACAGTTGATTATTTATGCAAATTGTATCACATGTAAGTGAGTAAGTCTATTGCACTTTACATTGCACTTTATGTTGTTATATGACATTGCACTGTATATTTGCACTTTATGTTGTTAAATGATTTTGCACTTTAAAGTTTTAGCGCACCTATTTTCGCTTTTAGTAACTATTGGAGTGTTTTTTGGGCTACTACCCTGTAAAGGTGCTCCTCCGTTTTAAAGAATTTTTAATCTATTTTTATAACTGATATTCTTAATTGGAAGCGCCAATTTTTTCACTTGTTTTATTGTATTTCTATTTTGAGTTGGAAATCTATCCTGTTAAAGTTAAATATTACAATTTGGTTTTAAATACACTACAATTCTGTGTTCAATGAATAAGCCCCTTGTAAAACTGCAGATGAAGCAAAACAATAGACCCGAAATGTAGGTCTGTCCCTTTAAGAGTGTATAGGGCCGTGATTTAAGTAAGGGAATGCGGGGAATGAACCTTCCATTGCCATGGAAACAGGAAGTTGGCCACCAATTAGTATATTGTCAATCAAACTGGCCTGCACTGCAGGGCAGGGAGAGAAAAGTATGTAGTTTCTTCCTGTCATGAATCACCTCCCCCCTAGCTCTCTTCGATTGGACAGATTCGGAGTGGTACATTCCGGCTATAGGATCGACTGGCACAACGGTCCATTGCAAGCAGCAAGGGGGGGTGGGTTCTTGCCTAGGTCAAGGCTGAGGGGCCTGACTGGATTTGTGACTTTCTTCACCTCTCTGTGCAGGGGAGAGCAGTGGAGCAGGAAGCCAATCGTAGGATCGGTAACAAGCCGATGAAAGACTCTTAGAGACAAGAGACATGGACAGCCAGGTATTGAAAAAGAAAGGCAGGTACTTTAGCAGAATTACGGCCACTGGGTCTCAGGGAATCCAAGAGCAGGTTTGAGCGAAGCTCAGGGCCAGAGAGCAGGACCCAGGAGACAAGGGGACTAGGAAGATGGCACAGACAAGGGAACATGGACTTAGAGAGGTTTGGGATGGGGTATTGGTAGAGAGGACTATGGGTTGTAATTTTTGGCAGATTAGACCCATTTCGGCCAAAATGGGATAGGCCCGTTTACATCCGAAATGGGATAGGCCCGTTTACATCCGAAATGGGATAGGCCCGTTTACATCCGAAATGGGATAGGCCCGTTTACATCCGAAATGGGATAGGCCCGTTATCGGCCGAAATGGGATAGGCCCGTTTTCGGCCGAAATGGGATAGGCCATTGTTTGTGTTTAGGAAGGCTGTGCACATCACATTCAGGGAGGTGTGATTAGGGCTTCATAAACAAAGTAATTTAACTTCTAAATAGCAGAGAATTGAGCAGTGAGACTGCAGGGCCATGATCTATGCACCAAAACCACTCAAATAAAGTAGAGTTGTTTTGGTGCTTATAGTGTCCATTTAACTGTATTAATGACATGTCATAGTTTTCTACAGTATATTTAGATAGAAAGATTAACCGTGTTAATGTGTAACCATATAAAGGAAGGCTTTCAATCTGTCAAGTTCAGGGAACTATTAGACAGATTGGTTCAGGACCGTATTTGCTATGACTAATTAATTTTTCAGTTCCTATAATCATATTTACAACTGTAGTTCATGCAGCTCCTGAAATACATCATGGTAATTAGACTTTATAGAATCTACAATGTTTCTTACATGTTGTTAATTAAGCTGTGCTATTCTGAGAATTATTTACCACTTATTATTAACATTTTACTTATTTATTTATTACACAAAGCACGTCTCTTATCTGCTTAGTAAGGTTTTTTGTTTTTTTTTCCTACAACACCCCATCACCCGTTATTTCAAACCAAATATAAATAAAATCAAGATAAACACCAAATATAATAATGATTTACTAAAGTGGGAATTCAAAGTGAATGTAAAATTTTAGGCTTAGCTAAACTAAATACATAACGGAGTTAAAGAAGTTTTCCTACTCAGCTATTTTGACCTTAACTTTAAAATTGACTTTAAATTGAACTTTAGTAAATCACTCTGACTCACGGACTCACTCTGAACAGAGAAAATGTATCACATACGTATATGCCAAAATGTATTGTTCATAGATCAACATTGAAATAGAATTATCACTGTTGACATTCTTTTAAACAGCAGAAATATTCATCAGTATTATTTATATAACCAAATACAAAACTTGTACATAAATTCAAGGTCTACTAATGACTCCAGTTATGTTTGTATGAAAATATTGCAAAATGTGTATGCACATCTAAATTAACAGTTTTTATTGTGGGTGTATTTTCTTTTTTTTTTTTTTCTCCTCGTTTTTGCAAACTGAAGGTAGAGAGGTACAGAAGGCAAAAAGGGAAGGGTGTGGATAAAGAAAACAAAAGTAAAACTGCAAAAGTGTGAGGCATAAATTATGTGTCTAAAATTATATCACAACAGTAAATTTAATGAAAGAAAATAAGATTTTCTTTCTTTTTTTTTTTTTAAGATATATGTTTAAGTATTTATATTTAAAGTCTGAAATTACCCCATATTGTAGTAATTGGGGAAAAAAAATAAAAATAAAAATAAATGATTGGTCTCTCTACTGGTCTCTGTCATTGAACATGTATTTGTTTATTTGTATTAATAGTGTGATAAATATTTAGAAACAAAAGCTTGCTGGCCAAGAGCAATGGGTAACTTAGCATTTACTAAAATTAACCTAAATTCCTTCTGCCCTTCCCCCTCCTTTTCTTCGATTTGAAATTTCACCATGCATGACCCCACACAGCTATCTAGATTCTTCATTTAAACTTGTTGCTTTTTTTCCTTCTTCACACTGTTGTCTCTGTCCCTTTCACTTTGTTCCCTAAATTCCCAACTAGAGTGCATTTGAGTGGTGGTGTAGTATCAAAATGTTTCTATCTCTCCGTCTTTTTATATAAATTCAAATAAAATTTACAGCTACCTCTGGGGCTTTCAGGCTAAAATTCTTTAGCAAAAAATGTACTAAATATCGCCCAAAATTACCCAGGATTTAAATATTAATCAAGTACATACTCCCCCCTCCCCCCATTAGCCATGGGAGTTAATCAATTGCCCAAATTCACCCTTGTCTGTTACCAGTACTGTCAAAGGCAGTGTAAATTGAACATGCAATTCCCCTACTTCTGATTGTTTCATTTTGTCTTTGGCATATCTAGCGTTTTTTTTAAAAAAAAATGTTTTATTATGTTGGTAAACAAATACACTCTTTACATTAAATTTTTTTTCATTAAGTGCTGATGTACACAACAACTTTAAACTACTATTATTGTAACATTTTGAAAGCAAGTAAATTTGCTTATGAGGTGTGTGTGTGTCTGTGTGTGTGGTACACTGCGGCCGTTTTATTTGTTACACCTTTTTGTTTACTCAAACTATAAATAGTATGGCTGCAACTCTGTATATGAATGAACAGCTTTAGTAATAATTTGATCATACATTAAATAAATGTAAAAACTATCGTCATGGCCTTATTGTGATCAAATGTATTAATATATATATATTTGGGTCTTGCAAATCAGAATCGGTTTGCATCTGAGAATTTTCTGCAATGCCGTTTCTTAACTTTTACAGACAGTGGTACAATAAAACGTCCAATTAATTGCAAAAACACCCTGTGAAGGAGGCAGTTCAGAGGAGAATTATTTGGTTTATCCAAATACTAAACAAAATAGTGTTTACTATTTTACTACAGAGTAAATACACAATGTGTTAAACATTGACGTGAATGGGCTATATCAGAAGAAGAATATGCTGAGTTATAATAGTTTGTAGCTAAAAATGGGAAAATATACAAACTGCATGCGATCATCAAACTTAGATCATTAGAATATTGCAAAAATGCCACCCAAATATTTTTTATTAATGTTCATATTTGCAGATTGGTCAGAATGTAGGGGTTCCAACAGTAGTATATATATATATATACATAAAATAATTTGCGGTTTTTATAGCGCTTTTCTCCCTGTGAGACTCAAAGCACTTTACAAATAAACAAACATAAAGACATAAAAGTTAGAAGTTTCTGAAGGTGAGATAAGCGGACTGAATGCCTGATGGAAGAGGTGGGTCTTTTGCTTTATTTCAAAAAACTGTAAGGACGGTGCCTCTCTGATTGCGCACGGTAAATAGTTCCAAAAGGTAGGGGCAGCATAGCTGAATGCCCTGGAACGTGAGTCTGTCTTCATTCTTGGCACTGACAGGAGGGATTTGCTGGCTGACCGAAGTGAACGGGATGGACTGTAGGGTGTCAGGAGCTCTTTCAGGTACTGTGGGCCTTGATTGTTTAAGGCTTTGAAGGTCAGCAGGACAATTTTAAAATATGTTCCCCATTTAATTGGAAGCCAATGCAGGGAGTGGAGAACAGGTGTTATGTGGCAGGTGCGAGTTTGATTTGTCAGTAGTCTGGCTGCTGCATTTTGTACTGTCTGAAGGCGATATAGTTCTTTTTCTGGGAGGCCCATGTAAAGAACATTGCAGTAATCTAGCCAAGAGGATACAAATGCATCGATTAATGTTGGCATATCATCCAATGGAATTAAGTGTTGTATCCTTAATTAAGTGAGGTATATTTTTCAGATGAAAGTAGGCAGATTTTATTACAAATAAAATCTGCTGTTTAAATGATAGTCAATCAGAACTCAGAGTCAATCAGAACTCAGAGGTTTCGTACCTTTGAACGAACGATTTTAGAGCCTCTCAAGCTCCAGGCCAATTGGGTGATCTTGGGATATTTTTGTTGCCTGGGGTCCCCTCACCAAGAGTAACTCTGTTTTGCCCGGGTTCACTTTAAGCCAACTAGCATTCATCAATTCCATTAGGTCTTCTAAGCAACTGTTGGTGTGGCATGTTGGGTCTGTGGTGTCTGAAGCAAAGGAGAAGTAGAGTTGTGTGTCATCAGCATAACAGTAATACCTTAGGCCATGTCGCCTAATGATGTCCCCCAGTGGTAACAAGTAAATTGCGAATAGCATGGGAGACCAGGTGGATCCTTGTGGAACTCTGCAGGTCAGTACTGTTGGTGCCGATGAGCTTGATCCTCTTACTCTCTGTGATCTACCAGCGAGGAAAGATTTAAACCAGTTAAGGACTGTGCCTCCTAGACCACAGATGTGCTGCAAGCGCTCTATTAAAATCCTATGGTCAGTGGTGTCAAATGCAGCTGAGATCCAGGAGGATTAGGATGGAGTAATCACCTTTGTCTCGCGCCATAAGGAGATCATTTAGCACTCGGACTAGCGCTGTTTCAGTGCTGTGGCGGCATCTGAAACCTGACTGGAAAGGATCAAATATTTTCAAGCTTGATAAATGGGCCTCCAGTTGAGTTGCCACTAGTTTTTCAATTATTTTCCCCAGAAATGGAAGGTTGGATACTGGTCTGTAATTAGCCATGCAGTATGGGTCTAATAAAGGTTTCTTTAGGAGTGGTTTTACCACAGCTTCTTTTAGAGGATCTGGGAAGTCTCCAGTTTTTAGTGAACACTGCACTATTTTTGTGAGGGCTGGGGCGAGTGTTTCAATGCATCCAAATATAAGCTGAGTTGGAGCAGAGTCTAAGTCACACGTAGTAGGATGTAACCTTTGCATGGTTCTTTTAACCCCCTTTATATCCACATTTGTAAAAGTGGACCATAAACTGGGACAATCTGGCATTCCATTGTAGTGGTACTGGTGTGTAACTGTTTGGCCTGCTGTGATAGAGGCTCGGATTAGGAAATCTCGTTTCTGAAGAAGATTGCAAATCCTTCACACTTATCCTGAGAAAAGTTTGTGGGAATATGCATGCATGCTGGTTTGCAGAGCTTTTCTACTGTGCAAAACGGTTGCCTGGGTCTATTGTAGGAGAGTGTAATTTCACGTGATAAAAATTAAGATTTTTTCTGAGTTATCTTGAAGTGATATTCATTTAGATGTTTGGTAAGAGCTGATTTAACCTCTAGATCATGTGACCTCTGCCACTTTCTCTCGAGTTTACGGCCTGTTCTCTTCATTTCTCTGATGGTGCTATCAAACCACGGTGCATTGTTTTGATAGTACGTATGTGTGTTGGTGCAATGCTTTCTAGGGTTTCTCTCATGGTTTTGTTGTAGAGTCAGACTAAGGATCTGGGGTCTTCACAGGTGCCCATTAGTTCACTTAGTGTGACATATTCATCCTCACCTTGTGCCACTCAGCAGCTATGCGCCAGTATTCCTGACTCCTGCAACATGTTGTGGACGCGGGCCACGGCAGATCCATGCCATTTTATAGCCCCACGGCAATGACTGTCAACATGTATGTGACGTCACTCAAAAGACGCACAGGCACGTTCTGGGGTCAAAGGCCGGTTACGGCCAATGGGATCCATAGGAGGCTTATTTAAACACAGTTTTACTTCTTCTCATTGCCCTGTCGTGGTTTCCCTAAGGTTATCTGAGAGTGTGTTCGTGAGTGAGCGTTTATTTCTGGTTATTGACTTTAGCTTCGTTTTTGACTTCCTTGTATTCTGGTATCCTTGACTTTTGGCTTTCCCTAATTGTTGTCTCCTTCTGTGTCCCTGACCTCGGCAAGTATTCTGACTACTCTCTGGTACGTTAAGTAAGACGTTACCTTTAGTCCTAGCTGTGATATAATTATGCGTGCTGGATCTACTAGTAATCCTGACACTTAGATCTATATGTGATGTTACATCCAATGGCGTCACCCATTTTAAGGAGCAGTGTTTGACCAGGTTCTGAGGCTGGGGTCTGGTTGATTGTGATACAATGGAGAAGTAAATGGAGTTGTGGTCTGACCAAACAACTGGATTTACAGTTACTGGTGACACTTCTAGTCCAGACTGGAACACCAGATCAAGTGTATGACCTTTTCTGTGGGTGGAAGTGGCGACTATTTGTGTGAAGCAGAGTGCACTCATCAAACCGAGGAGATACTGCCCAAGCAGGGATAGGGTGTCATCAATCCAGGCGTTGAAGTCTCCCAATATAAGCTATCTGGGGTGTTCAAGGATTAAGCCAGCCAAAGGTCTGATGGTTTCTGAAAAAATCTCTTCATATCTCCTGGGAGGCTGTATATTATTAGTATCCGGAATCCTCTATCTATTGAGAGGCTGACAGCTATGCGTTCAAAAGATTGGGGTTTGTGGACTTAAATTAGTCTGGGATTTAAGGATGATTTTGCACAGATCATAACTCCACCTCCCTTGCGATTTTGTCTTGGGTGGTGGAACACCGTGTAATTGCCTGGCATAGCTGCTCCTAGAATAGACCCCGCATTTTCATCTAGCCATGATTCTGTAATGCTAATGCAATAAGGTCGGCAATAATAGCTGTTTTGTTCCTTATTGATTTGGCATTGCACAGGATTGATCTGATAGGACAGTCTTGGGATTCTGAGTTTTTGCTCTGTACTTTAGAAACAGTGTGTCTTTTAATGGGGATCACACAAAGAGGTTTCCTTGATTTTATAGTGCGGTTTTTGTGGCTTCTAGGTGGAATCACTTCAATTGGGCTTGCGGGTAGACAGGGTGGTGGAGTGGCTGTGATAGAGTCAGGAGGATATAGAACTTTTTGTCCTCCACGACAGCCCCTTTCAGTCCTTTTGAAGTAACCACTAGCGAGGGACTGAGTGCAGCAACAGCCTTTTGGGGTCTTAGGGAATACAGATATGAGGGAGTATAGGTGATCATTCCCTCAGCAGTGAAGGAGTTAAAATTGCTTCTAGTGTTTGGTTTATAGGTACTATCTTATATCTGTTACATTGGAATGTTTTCGGGGCACATATTAGACCTGTTAAGTTTAGTTGAGTATTATTTGAAAGCCACTGCATACCAAAAACCAAAACCAAAATACTGTAACATGTTAGATTATAAAGCAGGGGTAGGCAACCTTCGACACTCAAAACCACATCTTTCGTTGGCCATAATTATAGCTATATGAGCATTATAGCAGATGTTGTCCAGAAGATCTAGAGTGCGGAATGTTGTATACCCCTGCTTCAAATTTTAACATGGCAACCTATTCAGAATTTTTATTTTTGTCGGTGTGGTGGTATGCAGTTTCAGTGAAATAATGCTTGACTGATCTTGAACAGGTCTAATATGTGCTCTGAAAATATTCCTGACACTGTTAAGCATGCATCATCATCTCATCTTCGTTTCGGGTTGAATGATAGGTCTGCAGTTTGAATGTGCATCAAAACCTCTTTTGGAATCGGCATGGACCACAATCTTTGCTTTGGGTTTCTTGCTGGATCCATACCATAAACCACATGCAATAAATGTATGTTTTTTGTTTTCTTTTTTTTAATGATAAATTAACTTTGATATAACTTTATGAATTCCTAGCATTTTCTTGTTGAACTTGTGATTCATTTTCCCACTAGACAGAGTAGCTAAGGTTAACTATATTTCATATGTACCATTAACTAGAACGTTTCAATGTAGCCTTATTTATGCACATTGTTTAATTATAGGTTCAGTATGCGTTCTGAATGGCTGTTTTTGTAGTTTTTCTAAAGGAATTCTCACGCCCACCCACATTTTTGTTTTTTATTTATTAATTTACATTTTAAAAATTTATTTATTTTTAAGTAAAGGTCAGTGTGGGAGTTACTAAAAAAAATACTGTGTTGTGCTTAAAACAAAAAATCTAGTAATGTTCACAGCCATCTTAGAAGATTTAAGTGCTTTCATTTAAGTTGGCAATATTCCTTTCCAAGAAACTGTATATTGTTGCAGCTGATGTCACAAACTGTGATGTGATAGCCCCCTCCTCCCCCCAAAAAATATATCTTTCTGAATAAGTATACACAGAAGCATAGCACACACCTATTTACTTGACAACATACACCTATATAATCTTCTATCAAGAATGAAATATATAAAAAAAAATTCCTTCAAATATCCCGGCTTTCATTAGCAAGTCTGCTTTACCAATATGATTTCAAATGTACTTTTTCTGACTTCTATTTGTTGATCAACGCGCTGTAGTATTAGTATATTGAAACAGTTGTGATACATTTATATTTGCATTGAAATTAATTGTAAACTCTATTTCCAGTGAAGCACAGCATCCTAAAGACTGGCTGGGAATCAAGGCAAATTTAGTTCAACAGCACATATTCAGCCATCACTGTCTTAGAAGTGTTTATTGTGAGGTACTTGCCTCCTTAAGTATATTTTGGTGCAGAAAACATGTCCATCTATTTAGATACCATTATATCTAGCAAGTATACATGGCAACCACCCTTCCTGTTTGGATTTTTAATATTTCATTCAATAAAAAAGTGGCTGAAGTATACTATGCTGTAAATAAGCATAGAACGAAAATTTGCTTAGTTATATAACATTTGTATAATTCGATTTTGGATGATCTATTGTTTTTTCAGGCAAGTGACCAGGATGTGGATTAGTTTTTAAAATGGTAGCGTCATGTGGAATACAGTATAACCAAACTAATAAAATGTATGTATGTATGAAAAAAAAAAAACCAATAAAATCTGGATTTGTGCATTGTTAAATTTGGGAATATTTTCTTTATTAGACTGTTGGCATTAATGTGGTATTTTTTTGTTTATTTTTTTAACAATTGGTTGCAGTGAAATGATAGTTGTTTTTTGTTGTTGTTGTTTTTATGTGGTTGCAGTTATTTTTGGAAATGGAATGTAGTTACATTTATATTAAACAATGGTGCTAAAATCATCCCTACTTGGGTTTTTATTTATTTTTGTATAATGCATGTCTCTGAAAATACATTATATTGCATATACATCATAAAGAGAGATTTGGCAGAATATATCAAGGAAAAGAAAAGTAAGGATAAAAGTTAAAAGAAAACAAAAAAGTAACAAACAAAAACAAAACCATCCTCCTTTTGAGAATGTTTGAAAAATAAGTAAATTCCACAACCACTGTTTTGAATGTGAAACTTGCAGAATGCCTATTTTTGATTATTGGAGATGGTGGTGATTATTTTTTTGTGAATCAGGTGGACTCATGATCTTTTCTCAGTATTCTATAATCTATTTTCACTATTTTAGTTTGCTTGCTTTCACAAATCTAACATGTCTGGGGGGAAATGCTAATAATCATATTTAAAAAAAAATAATTGTAAAAACTAAAATTAAAAATCACACTATTTTAAAAATGATGCTAGATTTGTGTTAAGACAAACTACTTCCGGATAAGACAACTACAGGGCTTAATAATAACAGGATTTTTTTTACAGAACGCAGCACTGTTACAGTGAAATTTCTATCTAGATGCTCAGAAATTGCAGAATTTTTGCTTATAATAATAAAGCTTTATCCTGCTTGAGAACATTTAATGTAATACATTTCTTCTGTTTAATTCTACATTAGAAGTTTCCCCTCTCCATATATTTTCTAAAAGAGCCTGGAAATGGTGCATAACCATAACCACTTGTAGCCTGAATATATCAGCTAGTGTTTTTACTCACCAACAAAACACAACATATTTTTATATGTCTTATCTCTTAAACATTTTCCTAATCTAGAATATAAATGTATTGTAGCATTTAGTGAGATCGTGTTGAAGGCTAATACGTTAAGAATTATGGAACTACAAGATATTATTTGAGAGTCCATTTTTTCCTTTTTAATAAATTAAATCAAATAAATACATTTTGGTTGGATCTTTTTTAATTTTTTTTTTTTTTAAAGATATTTAACGTTTTGATTCTAAATAATTTCTTTTTGTTTTTACTTCTATTTTAATAATGAAACCACATTGATCTTTAACAGCTGGACTTGAGTTCTATTTGATATTTAGTGCCACTCACTGTTTGTTTTGTTTTGCTTTTTTTTTATTGTATACTTCAATCGTATGACATCCAAGACCCGATAAACCTGCGATGCACCATAATGGAATAGGAAAAGACCATATGAAGACTGTGACACTCTTATTACGTGTTCTCCAGGACATTTCTCTGTGTGCACCCTAGTAAAACTCTTTGTAAATAAATGTGTCTGAGTGCTTATGTAGAAACAAATTATCCATTTTAGTACACATTTGTGTTTATAAAATGCAGGAGCTAGTATTCGTGTTGGAAGAAATATGCTTCAACTACATGTGGCATAAACACCAAAACAATGAAGCTTTGAGTCAATCAAGTGAGTGACTTAGGTATTTGCAAATGCATAAAGCTTTTTGGTATACACACATCGGTACAATATCTGTTTTTGGTGTATTTGTTGTGCATGTGCAAATTTTTACTGGATTTATTTTTCTAACCGTTAGTACTTGTATCATGGCAGGCTATATAGCAAGGTCACAGGAATGTGTTAGATACGTATGTAGATTCACTTGTTGCTAAGGAACTAATCGAATTTCGATCTGCTACATATAGTTGCACAGTTACATAGCTGATAAGGGAGATTCGTCCATCAAGTTCAGCCAGCTCACATTTATTTTTGCTGTTGGTCCCAAATATGCAAAAAAAACTGACCGAGTGCTAAATGTTACTGTATGTGATATGAAACTATTACAGCACTGAATGATGGAGCAGTGGTGACTCTTTACTGTTAACCAGCTATTTATGGGCATTCTTTGGGTCTGCCCTGTGATTAAACACTCTCTTTAGGGCAGCAGCCAAGTCCTACTTGCATACAAACTCGCTTATGATAATTAAAATCATCCTGGGAATTAGGATTCTGTATGCATTTATGCGGGACTTTGATGAATGGTATTTCCAAGAAAAGGAGGGGGAGGGGGAGGAAGAAGCGTATTTGTACACAACAATAAATAAAATATTGGGTTCAAGGTGCTGAAGTTTCTGGGATTTGTTGGACATATGTAAAATGCAATCCCCTGCTTAGATTGTTCATATTTATCTTTCAGCTAGATTGTAGTCTATGTAGGGTTATTGGAGCAAATACTAATGTTGTATCACAATTCATTTTTATAGCAATATGCTTGGCATTGAGAAATATGTATTTATATGTGTGTTTGTGTATGTATATACACACATATTGCAGGCATGGTTCCTATCTCTTTTTTTTTTTATTGAATTTTTTATAAAATATAATCTAAATATAATAATCTCATGGATGTGATAATTTTTCATCTGGTGTGTGATTTACTTTTTTTTATTTTTATTTTTTTATTACTATTTTTTATGTTTAAGGGGCATTGTTTATCTTTGTTTCCCATTTCTTTTTTTTTCCCTGTTAGTAGTGTTTCCCTTGCTAAAGGGAAAGTGTTATTCCCTTAGGAATGCTAACATTTTAGAACAGTGTTGCACTTCCTGCCTCTTCTCTACTGCTCTGTTTTAGAAGTCATGTTAGTGCATGTCCCACGCTAAAAAAAAATGGCAGGGATTTGAATGCTTAAGTGTAGGGGTCCCACCTAATGCTTAAATGATCTAGTAATACAAATAATTGTGTGCTGAACTGCTGTTTATTATCCTTTCAACAATGTAGTCCCTAGTAAGCATCCATGACGTTACATTGCTTAGGAGAAAAATTACAATTAATATGCTGACAGACATCTTAAAAATATGTGTGAGGAATGGTTAGATTTCCTACACAAATTGTATTTTCCAAAGATTTTTTTTGACACCATTTGAAGCCTTGACAAACATCACAATGTGGTGCCAAAAGCGTATTATTATACCATTGCAAACTGTGATTACAACACAACTCTTACCATGAATGTACACCCAGTTTTGTCTGATTCCTTATTGGCTTTTTTTTGTTTTTTGTTTTTAAATATATATTTATTTCATTCATAGACATAAAGTGCAGTTGAGCTTTCTTAGCTAATCAAGTTCTTATTTTAGTTTAGTATAGCATAAACAAATGACTGACTGACCTTTTTTTAAAAAATTTAGAATCGTTATTTATTGGTCTCTTTCTTTAAAAAAAAAAAAAAAAACTTGTGTGAAAACGGAAAGAGTGGCTTTTTGTTCTCGTGTTTGATTTTACAATCACCAGCATAATTCCCCCGCCTCCCTCCCCCCCCCCACTTATAATTTGCTTACATTATGTATCTCATCTCTTGCATCTTTTGTTTTTCTTTTTTAAATATTTTTTTCCTTCTACGTGCAGTTTTGCACCTGTTGTGTCTCTATATGTACTTGGATTTAAACAACATGTATATTCTTCACGCAGTCTACTATAGCTATCTGGTACCCACATGTATCCGTATTCTCCTGTTATAAGAAACTTTCCTGGTGTGAAACAAAAAAAAAACCCACAGTGCTACCTTGTTTGACTTTTAAACTACACATGACCCAAATGTCTACTGTAAGTTTACCTGTTCGTGGTTTTAGAAACCCAAGAATTTAGACATGTTTGTTTCCTGATTTATAATAACCATATATTAATATTCCTAAGTGTAGCAACTGACAAATACAAAGCAGCTTTTTATATATTGTTTGTGGGTTGTTGTTTTTTTTAATACATTTGTCTGGGTATAGATAAATAGTAAGTGTTGTGTATGTTTTATTTTTAAGGTTGATCGCTATATACCTCCTTTTCCTTGCTCATAATTATCTTCCTTTTAAATAATTTGAGTAAAATGCATAAAAAGAAAATAGTGTGCGAATCCCTATTATGATCAGTCCAAACACAAGACTTAATTACTCGAAAAAATGGATGTAGTGCCTCCTCTTTCCATTTTAACATTTACACAGTGAAGCAGTAACATTGAAGCCATTGCATCAGTAAGGAAGCACATTTGATCTGAGCAAGCATCAGTAAGGCTTGAGTGTAAAACAAGACTATATGTCTTTCACTGCTTCCTTATTGCAGATTCCAGATTGCCCTTGTAGTTCTTTAATTCGTACAGATTGTCCCAATGTATGGAAACTGAAAGCTGACAGCAGGTTTTTGGTCAATTGGTGATGTGAAATGGTTCACTGATTCGAATAACACAGTGCATGCCATAGTGACTGATTAAATTGATTTATCCATTGCTGCAGGCTGCATGCACCTCTACAGAGACTCTGCAACACCTTTCTCATTAGAGCTGCCTGTTAATCTCGGTTTTAACAAGAGAGATACATACAAACGCTGAAAAACACAAGATGTCCCATGTCAATCATGCAGTTCAAATGGAGCTGATAGTTTTGCAGTCTTTTGATAACATTTTTCAGTGTCTTTAATAATTAGAAATTAGATGTATATTCTGAATTACAATTCGTATCCTATCATTCGTTCCAGGTTGAGCTTATAGTGATTTTCCGTTTTTTTGTTTTCTTTCTTATCCATTCATTGTCTGAAATCTGATAATCATAGTTGTATGACAGCAGTTATTGTCAATTTTACATTTATTTTGTACAGATGTATTTGAACATATCTCTGTGGCACGAGAGTAAATTCAATCTGTGTTTATTAAAAGTGTGTTGGCTCTTTTTCGCAGGCCGATACGTCTTTCTTAAACAAATATCACAGGTTTTTTTTTGTTTTTTTTTTATATTGATAATGTGTGCAACCTTTTTAAGTTTTGATTTAAATTACATTTTATTTTATGTTTGAAAATACATGTAGTTTTTGTACTTGTTACTCTGCAATTAATAATGTTCATTAGAGGGTTGCATTTTTGTATGGTGGTATTTTACTGTACAAAATGCAGAGTTTTAATACATTTAATGCAAAGTTAAAAAAAAAAGTTATTCCTGCTTGTATTTAAAAACCTAAAGATATAAAGAATGTAGACATTTCTGTGTTTTATTCATATGTTCTGTCTTTGTTCTGCTGCAAAATTAAAAAAAGATCCAGTGATAATTTTTTGAATTTTATTTTTTTAAATAGGCAGACCCTTTTTCTTTTTCTTATACTTTTGATGATGCTATATGGCAACTTTGTGGCAGGCAGTACTTATTCTTATTTTGAAATTTTACAGATATAAAAATAATTTGGGACAAAAAGGTTATTACACTTATTTCAGTATTTCATGTACTAAATACAAAGTTATACACTAATTTAAGTTTTCCTTAACTTAAAAACATGGAAATGTATTTTTTGATTTGAGATTTTTTTTTAATTAAAAATATTGGTATGTGACTGGAAGTAAACCTGCTCTAATCTTTGTATACACTAAATGCAATTTAAGAATGATTTCTATGTTCCTCTTAGAAAAGAATATTCGATGTTATAAATGTGCAAGTATATAATTTTACGCTGGTAATAACTTTGTTTTCTTTAAGATAACATTGTTGTAAGGTGATCTTCAAAATCATTTTTTTATATAATCCAAATCTGCCAAATAAAATTTAATTAAATGTGTGTGATCTACAACATTTTATATTATAGTTATATACTTTTTAAATTCATAATAAAATTAGGTATTATATATATATATAATACATATATATATATAATAATATTTTATATATATATATATATATATACACCATTATCAAATCTGATAACAAGTCATTGTAAATTAATTCGTTTTATGATACTAAAGGGCAAATGCACATATCCATAAATGTTTACAGAACTCAAGCTCCCCCTTGTGGATTTAAAAATTCAAGCAACATGTATGCTTTTGTGTTCCATTTTTCTTTTACGGCTTTTATGAGGCAACATTTAAAAAAAAAAATTATAATAATAATTTTATTGTTCGGTGCGCCGCCTGCGCTAAAGATAATTGTTTAAAATCAGATTCCCAAAACTGCACCTATCACTTTTTTAAATTAATTTGTGGCCACATGCTTTTGCAATTTCCCATCATTGACGTTTCTGAGTTTGACGTTTAAAAAAAAATTATAAAAAAATAGGAATGTGGGTTGAAAGTGGTATATGCTTTTAAAACTACACAACCTGGGCTATCTGTTCAGTGGTCAACTTACGTTTAGAGTACTAGATAAAAATAGCAAAAAGTCAAAATAAATAAACGGTCAGTATATTCACCTTTTTCCTACCTCTGAGATACCGACCATTAAGTAATTTACCTTCCTTTGAAGCTATGACACTAATGGGAAAAAACTAAAACAAAAAAAATAGTTTATTATAGTGTACTGTCTTGTTTCAGAAACCTCAAACTAGTCCTCCTATCAAGTGTTGTTTCACAAAAAAAGTTAGTCCTACTGTATTTCTTGACCTCCCAACAACGTGTCCATTTATGTATATTATATAAAGTAAAATTACTTGCATTTATTGGCATGGTTCACTCATATTTATCCTCCGTGATTTCCCCACAGTATAGGAATAATTTAGCAAAAAAAAAAAACATAAGCAATGGTTCCCAAATTCCATGATTTTTTTTATTGTGTAACCTTGCAGCAGTGATTACCACTAATCATTTGCACTCATAAGACTTCCTAGTTGCTTGTGAATACTACCGCTCCTTTTCTTGAGATTGCCTCCACACACAGGAGCTAAACATAGAAAATATATCAATATATCATCTTCATTCCTTCACAGCACAGTTTAATGTGACCCTGTAATATTTTAGTCTTTCATTTGGGTTTTCTTTCATTACTCACCTTGTATCTTATTGACTCGATTTCCCTCTCCTTGCCACTTGCTTTTATGTATATTTATTATAATCACAGTGAGAAGACGCTGGACGTCCATAGGAAAGCATTAAGAAATGTTTTCCAATGGACAGTTTGAATGTGCGCGTGGCTCTTGACACGCATGCGCATTCGATGCTGACGTCGGCAGGAGGAGGAGGAGGGTTCCCCAGCACAGAGGGAGCACGGCACTGGAGAAAGTTAAGTGGCTGAAGGGGTTCTAACCCCTTCAGCCCAGCGGGAGTGAGACCCTTAGGGTGGGGGGGACCTAAAGACCCTATAGTGCCAGGAAAACGAGTTTGTTATAGTGGTCCTTTAATCATCTTTAAACTCAACAGAGTGGGTCCGGAGTCCTAAACATCTATTCCAGCACTATAGCGAAGTATGACCAATGATGTGCTGCTGTTCTTTTTATGTCCAATTAAAGCCTTTCATTTCAGTGGTAGACCATTATATTAAGATGTTTTATTATCTTTATAGTTTACGTTTGGAGCTTTTAACAGTACAATTAAAAAGTAATAAATGAATTTCAATACATGTAAATGTTTAGTTTGTGTGTGTTTATAAGGTTTTAGATTGGAGTTGTGCTGTCTTTTGTACTGTTTTGGTGGTAATCACTGTCTGCTTCATTAAACGTTTGTTATTACTAATTTCAGATGCTACAACTGCGGAGGCCTTGATCATCACGCTAAGGAATGCAATCTACCTCCTCAGCCAAAAAAGTGCCATTACTGTCAAAGCATAATGCACATGGTAGCTAACTGCCCACACAAAACGGTTCCACCTCATCCAACAACTTCTCAGGGAAGATATGAAGGAGAACCTCAGCCTTCAACTTCAACATTTCTGAGAGAAGGGGGAGGGGCGTTTGGTTATTCATCTCCATCATATTCTCAAGAGGGAAGATCAGAGCTGTCAGAACATTCAAGCAGGTCACCACAAGAATCTTCCTTAAGTAAGGTATCTGCATCGCCTGAAGAACAAAGCAGAAAGGGGCCTTCTGTTCTAAAACGAAAAAAAACTTAAGGTTTTGTCTCGAATCCCTTAGATTTGCCCTCTATGGGAAGTTCTACCTCATGCAAGTACAGGGGAAGTCATTTCACTATTCGCAACTGACCTGGAATCTTAACTACTGTTCAGGAAATGTGAATTAACGGATGAATCAAATCTACAAAAAGACAAATCACTCCGAGCAAACTGAATATGCAGGGTGTCTTGTGTTTTTACCTCATTTGTGTGTGTGTGTGCATGTCTGTATCATGTCCTTTTGCATATACATTCCCACCTACGATTTTCAGATGGAATATGTATGTATGGGAAGTATCTCTTCAATGCGATTTGCCTCATTCACAGGACACATCGGAGTATGAAGCAATACCCTTTTTTTATTATTATTCCAAGATTTTTTTGGGGATTTTTTTTTTCTGGAAACAGCTTTTCTGGATTTTGTGCCCTGAATCATTTTATTTCTAGATCCAGTAATCAGATGCTAATATTTTTTAATTTGAGACTGAATTTGATTTTTAACATGGCTTGATCCAATTGTTCCAACAGTTTTAACGTCCCACCAAAAGCAATAATGTAAGCCAGTTATGCTTTAGGTGTCATTTTAAAAATATGTTCATCTGTAAGAAATCAAGAAGAGACCATAAATAGTGTCTTTTTTAAAATTTTTATTCTGTTCTGTGAGCCCCCCACTTTTTCGATTATGTCTAATATTTTGTAATCGTGAAGATAAATTGAGAATAACCATTTCAGTTAAATGAACCTACGGCTACCCTTTTTGTGAGCCAGTGTGTTGAGCATAGCAATTCAAACACGGTTTATCTCCATGTTTGATGGTGCTGGATAGCATACACTTGTTGAATATACTTTTGATAGGTCATTAATGCCAATCAAATCTAGTTAATGATCAGAGAATATGTTGCCAATTAGGTGTTCGCCAGCTCCTCTGTTGAAATCAGAGATGCTGTAAATAAAGCACATTTTGCTTTTTTTTTTTTTTTTTTTATAAAAACGCCTAATTTTAAACATTAACATGTCAGTAATAATGCAGTGTTTACGGCACTAAAAGGGTCAACCTATTGTATTTTTAGATCTCTTTTAGCCCATTTTGAGTAAGAAATTACGTGTGGCACATATGTCTGGCACATGTAAACTGTTTTAACTGCTGCTTTTGGAAGCAGGCTTAAATTTGTTTGAAAGGATGATTACTAGTTATCAAAGTGTCTCTGAGAAGCGTGCTGCAGTAGAACAGTGATCCATCCCAGTTTAGTTTCCTTTATTTGTTTACTCACATCGCATTTTAACTTTCCTTTTATTTTACTGAAACATTTGATATGATCTTTTATCACATACCTGTCCTTAGAACACTCATTTGTGTAGGACGGATGATACTAATCTTCTTGTAGAGCACATTTTCCGTAAGTAATTCAGAAAATAATCAATGCATATGGGCATTTTAAAGCCTGTGATATGTAGGGTGACTTAAAGGGACATTATACATTTAGCATGATATGACACTACAAAGTCATATAGCGCCTTGTCTCTCCAAAATGAAGCTACACAGTCCATTAAGGCCAGTTTATGATAATACGATTAAGGTATGATGCCACTTATTAAACTTGTAGACAGTACGTCTGTGACATTCTATATATAAGTTTTTATATGATATAAGGCTGCGTGGTTTGTTATAAGCCGAGGCAAGTTTCTCAATGGAACAAGCTGCTTATTTTTCATTGTTGCTGTAATTAATAACAGCAGCAACAATGTATTTTTACACTTCGATAAAGATAGTGTTAACAATAGCAATAGTGACCAGGTTTACGGTTCTTCCTACTAAAGTTTTTTTTATTTTACAGATTTTGAACCATTTTTTTTCCCTTTTTAACATTTTTTTTATAATTTGACCACACATTTCTTCTCTCAAATTTTTCTGATTGGACCAAAGAAGACATTTTCTACCCCTAAATCACGTTTTCCAAAACTGTCTTTGTGAATTCTGTTTCCAGACTTGTGAACTATGAATAGGACTCGAGGCATTTTATGTACTTCAAAAGACTAAAAGATTGTAGAACATTTTGGATGTTTATTACCCTTCTCTTTAAAGCATATATTCTGTTCAGTGGGAAAATATGCTTATATTATTAGTACTATGGTTTGGATGTATTTGGCAGGTTTTACCTTACTTAATTGATAGAGCTTTATTGAAAAACATGTATCATCTCCAAGACAACTATGTCATTCTTCAAACATAAAGTGAGACTTCAAAATAGCCAAATGGCTGATATGTAAGGTGCATTGGTGATAAACTTTGTTGACGTGAACTGCCATTTAAGAACCACTCTTTTGTGAGTTGGACTGTTGAAATGATGTTGCAGTATTTACACGGTTTTAACCCATTTTAGTATTGTTGCTGCTTGAAAAGTTTTTTTTGTATCCACCAGGCACATTTCGAGTTACTACACTTGAATTCCGTGAGTGTTTCTCAATGGTTATGATTTTATTTTTTGATTTTTTTTTTTTATCAGTGTAGTCTAATGCAAAGTTTAACTTTTGACGTTATTGAATGTGTTGTATCGATGGAGTTACTTCCTTGCCTTAAGTAAGGAAAAAAAAAAGTTGTCTTATTTAAGTAACGTAGACGAATCAAAGTGGCATTACATAATCTGGCTGCTGGTGCAATAAGTGGGCTGAGTGCAGTCCTGATTCTCTGGTTGAGCCAGTTATGCAACATCTATGTGAAAGGAAAAAAGAAAATCATAGAAAAGTCACTTTGCATCTTGAAACCAAAGTTTCCTCGCTTTCTGGAAAATAGAAAGTTTTGTGGAATTTAAAAAGTGGGCATTCCCTGTTTACATGAATATAGTTCAGAGCAGAGTCAAGAACAATTAAAAAAAAAACACAAAAAAAACTGTCATCCTGTTCATCATGTTGTCAACAACATATACACCTTCTCAAACGGAACCGCAATGAGCACATACTGAACCTACGTAAAACCTAGGTTTTATTTTTGTATATGAAAATATTATCACAATTTCAGAACATACTCAGGACTAAGAACTTTGCTCAGGGAATATACCATGTTACGATGTTTTCCATAAGTGAATCGTCTACAGACCTGCTATATCGGAACAAACCAAATAGATGTAGACCTTTATATCTAATATATTAAGTGTTATATACTGGTGTTAGTAACTACCTCTCAAGTTTGACCTCGACCCACAATTCTGTTAATCAGATACATATTTTTGGTGGATTTGTTTTACTTTCATGTGTTCACTGTAATACTATGTTCATATTCTGGTTACGTATGTGAATAGACATGATTTCTCTTTTCATTTTGGTTGTATTCACAATGTTTACATAGGTAAGATTTTTTTATTCTGTTTACAGCAAAAGGCTACCTCATATAACCACATAGCATTTGTTTATGCTGCTCAAGCCGTATAGGTAAATTTCATATCAATGGTACTTTTTTTTTTTTGTAAACTTTTTTTCTGTGTTGTGTATATCTATTTTGAATCAAGTTAATCCTTATGTTTAGCCAAGACTTTAGATGCTGTGCAATTGGAATAACCTGTGGAAGACAACTGCATATCTATACACTTTATTGTGATGTCTTTAGTAAAATGATTCCAAATGCATGTTTGGATTGAAGGCTCCTTGTTATAGGGTACTGACATTGTTACAACTGGGAATGCTTTTAACCACATCTGTATTTTTCAACTTTTCTAATCAAGTAGAGGAGGGGTAGGCAACCTTCAGCACACCATATGTTGTAGACTACATCTCCCTTGATGCTTTGCCTGCATCATAGCTCAAAGAGCATTATCGAAGATGTAGTCCACAATAGCTGAAGTGCCAAATGTTGACTATCCCTGAAGTAGAGGATCTTCCAAAACAAATGGTCATGTATCATATGCTCTTATCTTTTCTGGTCATTCTTGCAGCTATCATTTAACAGATAACACTTGTTTTATACTGCTACTTTCTCAGTCATGGAGATGTGGAGAGCTTCCTGACCTGTATACAAAGCTTCATAGAGGCAGGGCTCAACATTCCCACTAGTCATTGGCAAGTGAAAATTTAGCCCTGGTGAGTAGAAATTTACCCGTAGTGTGCCATGGACTCTCTTGTGATGGCAAGTAACTTTTAAGGCCTGGCTAATAGCTTAGGACTACACATTTTAATCCCTGATACAGTTATCAAACTGCAATGTCATAAGTGCAAGACACACCTGCCGTACAAGTATGTAGCAATGGGCCATTCATGTTCTATTCAAGGTGTAGGCAACCGTCAGAACTCCAGATGTTGTGGACTATATTTCTCTTACTGCTCTTTCAGCCATAATGCTGCAAAGGATTTGTATATATGTAGTCCATAATATTTGGAGTGCTGAAGGTTTCCTACCTCATTTCAATTCTAATCTTGTATAGTGTTATAGTGTTTACTGACCCCACATGTTCCATATGAAAAACATCATAGATTGGAAGACTTCTCGCGGCTCGCCATGTATTCCTTTGCTGTTTTCTACCAAGGACAGAAACTTCATCATCTCTGTGTTATGGGGAGTAGAAGTATAGAACATGTTGTTATAACTATTAAACAGTAGGTATAATAAATTGAAAAGTAAATTATGGATTAAACGGCATGCCCATTTTTTTCCCTTCTTAAATAGGCATTCAAAATATCCTATTTTAATCAAACGGTACCACAATAGAAGATCTTTGTTATTGAACAACAAATTGTGCAGTGAAAGTGCTAATATATAAGTATGAACCATTAAATAAACAGGAGACGCAGCAAAGTGACTATTCTCGTGCCTCATATCTAATGAGCAATGTTATCGGGTACAGCTGACACAAGAAAATGTAACCCTTCTCTAAGTGCATAGTAGTGCCCGGTAGACATGTGGGTTAAGAGAAAAATAAATGTGGTGTGAAGGTGCATGACAAGCACCAGCAGTTGTCTTCATATTGCACCTAAACAAAGTTATCTTTTGAATGGTATATATAAATGTATATATTTTTTTCTTTAACTAAATCCTCAGCTGCCAGAGGGAATATCAATCAATGCATTGTTTCAAAGTACTGTGTTTAATCTACTTAATGTTGCTGTTTGACACTTTTTAAGGGATGTCATCAGTACTTATTCTCTCTGATCATGGTGTAACATTAGTCATTGTATGAAATGTTTAATCACCTGATTTTGGAAGTTCTGTTTTTTTTTTTTTTTTTTAGACATTTTTATTATTATTGAAATCCTACAACTAATAATACCCACGTATTTTTATTTAGCTAAACCTCTTTAATATTTTTTTGTTTTTTTATGCGTCAAATAACATTCTCTATTAAAAAAAATATTACCTGAGGGATCTCAACAAGTCTTAAAAGTAATTTAAATTTATTTATCTCCTTTTAAGAAATGTTTATCATTAAAGTTATATATGTGATATAAAAATCACCCATTTATGAGTTAGATCAGGGTTGGGGGGATATGTGCATATGCAAGATCAGACTTTTTAGCTGTTTTGAGTTGTACCACTTGAAGAACTAATCATCCCTTTAACGATTTTCACTACAGCTCTTGCATAATTGCAGTACAAAATGAAATGGCATCTTTCTAATTTGATGAATAACAGTCGGAGGCTTGTCTGTTAACTGGGTTTTTCTTCTTTTCCAACTTATTGAAGTACTTTGATCAAATACAGAGTTGTATTTTTCATCAAGTACTAAGGGGGGTTAAATTTTATAATGCTCTGATAGTAAGACCTTGGTTCCATTAGTGTTTGTAAACTAGAAGTCCCACGAGGCTGAACCAGCCAGCTAGTTCACAAATGGTATTAAGGCTAGTAGTTATGGCTGTAGAAGCAAATGTTCTTTTAAAATGTTATAGGGCAAGCAGACTGTCCAAAATGAGATAAGAGTATTTGTGAATCCAACACAAAAATGTATCTGATCTCTTTCAAAAGCGTGTCTTATACCAAGAAATGTTGCTTCCTTTAAATTTGAGAATATAGACAAATTCTGTGAGATGTAGGCAATACAAATACTTTTTTTTTTATTGACTGTAAAAATTAGTGAAACAGAGAAGGCGGCTGTTTTGGGGAGGTAAAGGAGACAGCTGGAATTGGCATATTGCCAAGGGAATATGATAGTTTCCCGCAAAGATGGTTAAGAACCAGGCAGAAGAAATGTTTTGAAGAGTTTAGCTTATTTGCCTTTGTTCTTTTACCTTATCACCATGATGGGCAGGGTAGCAAAATAAATTGTACTGAATATTCAGTTAAGAAAGATGGATTTGTGTCACTGGTTCATACTGCGTGTACCCACAATCTATTCTTGGCATTTATTTGTTTGCATCAAGCATGTTCTTACTATATGAGCTACATTCATTTCCAGCAGTTAGCCGATATTAAAGAAGCTGTGACATATCATACAAGTCAAAGGCCAGTAAATGTGTGATAATGAATAAAACCTAGATATGTGTGATACATTCATTGCAATAGAAAATCCATACTAAACAATTATAAACATGTTTCATATGATGCCAATTCTATAGAGTATAAAAAAATAAAACATTTGCTTTTATGTGCTTGATTCAAATATACTCTTATCTCAGATGTGACAGAGCCTCCTTAAATAGCAACATTTTAATAAAACACTTTCCAGCATGGGTAAAGGGAACCTGTGGGCCAGGAGGTACCTGGCGCTGGCTTAACTATAGGGGTTTAAACTGTCCATGCATTGGTCAACCCCAAAGTCTTCTCTCCAGTGCTGTTCAGCTCTTCCACTGTCCTTACGATTCTCTTAAATTTTTCAAACAGGATGCCTTGGACTGCCTCTGGGGGTGATGCTGATTGGCTGAGCGCGTCAGCTTACCCTCTAAGCTAATGTAGTTCCCCATTCATAAAAATGGCTTGAGAAAGATAAGTAAATTTATCAAGCCATTTTTTTTTTATTTTTTTTTTTAATAGGGAGCCAATGATTAGCTTAGAGCAGCAAGTTGATGCTCTCAGCCAGTCAGCAACATCTCTGTCAGAGGCAGTCAGATGCTTCCCATTTGAAAAATCTGAGCGGTAAGCTGGCACCAATAACCTCCTTGCACCATAACAACTTATTTCCAATGAAGTAAGAATCAAGGTGAGATAGGCTTCTCTTATCAGTGATGTAACCCTCTGAATCTCTGGCATGCAATTTAATGCTCTTGATGAATCCCTGGTATAGTATGAGCAGCAAGCCACCAGCTTTATTAGACCAGTACAGGCTACCTCTTGAATTATTACTGTAAGCAACAAACGGTTAAACACGCAGCTGTTGACTACCTTTTGTTTGCTTTTGGCAATAATTATAGTAATAACCACAATAGAGACCAAAGTAAACACTGATTTGTATTTTTTCCCTGTTTATGGATATTTTGTCTTATATAGTTTAAGTGAACTTTTGTAGTATAGATTACTTTATTTTCCTTTTTATTATAACACGTTTACAAGAGTATAAACCAACATTGCTTGAATTTTATGTATTCTATGTTAAAAAAAAGAAAAAACAGTGAATTGAAGTTTTATGGGTCATATTGCCTGTTTACTGTCTTCTCAACGGACTGAAGCACTGATTGCCTTTCTGCATATCATGTATTTTATATTTTCATTTCATGCCTAGTGTCTTTTTTTATATCTGTCAATCATGGATATTGTGAGGTTTTTATTGAATTACTTGATTAAAAAAAAATAAAACATATAACTTTGGCATTTAAATCTTCTAAATGTGTTCTTCTGTACAATGTATACATGTGCTTTCTATATTAAAAAATCATTACGGGAAGAAACTATGCATTCATTGGGAGATCATTCACTTGAATAAGAATATAGCTAAGGCAGGACTCAAATTCACACCCCTGGCAAGTGAAATTCACCCTTTTTGAGTATGTCAAGGAACCTCCAGGTTTCCAGTGGCAAGTAATTTTTTAAGATCTGGCTAGTAGCGTAGAACCTGAAATGTTAAGCCTTGGATACATCCTATATCTCAAAGTCAGAGAGAGATCGATGCACACAGTTTGAGACACACTGACATCCTATTTGTCAGTTTTATCCGGTTTTGTGTATATGATCCTAGTTCATATATTTCAGTCCTTCCCATTTGTCATCAAGTATTCCCCTCAACAAATGTAACCTGTTTTATAGTGGTTCTGTCAATCCCTCCTCCCCACTCCCCCCTGCAAAATGAGTATTTCATAAAGAGAAAACATTTTATAGAATCTCATATTAACTATGTTGGAATTTCACTGAAATTTTAACCCAGTCAAAAGATTTACCGAAACAAAGTAAGGGCTACTTCTAGACACTGGGCGGAGTTACCGCAATCTAGAAGTGTCAATCCCCCAGCTGTCATCAGTAATGGCTACAGGAAACTGGCTTAATCTATGGAGGATCACGCGGCCTTGGAGGACCGTCCACAGACTTCACTACTCCTAATATTGTGAATGCGCAAGAGTAGTGCAGTGACATTGGCTCCTGAAGTGCCAGCAGAAGAGGGCCACCGCAGATGAAAGATGGCTCTGCAATGTGCAATATGTGAGCGTTTCTATCAGGGTTATACATCAAAGTGATAATTATGGTTAATTCGAAGAGAATTTCAAATTTTAAGGCCAAAGTAGCCAAAATGGAAGAATACTTAATCAAAATGAAAGAGTGACACTTGGCGTTATATACCGTATGTGCTTGATTATTCTTGTTGGTGAAAAAAAATAAGAAAGAAAAGACCTGAACTTAATACTAGCCTATCAATAAAGAAAAGCTCACACTGACACACAAGTTTACTATAGACAAGCTCACACTAAAACAGACATGATAATTATAAACAAGCTCGCACTGACACACAAACTCACTAAAGACAGGCTCACATGGACACACAGACAAGCTCACACTGAGACAAACAAGCTCACTCTACACAGGCTCACACTGACACAGTAAAGCTCAATAAATAAAAAAAGTGCAACAATGTAAAAAGTGCTTTACAATATACAAAATCACTATAACTTTTCACTCAAAAACACAACACTGTAAAAACATAAAACAGGTGCACTATAAACTCCCTACTAAATCCAAGAAAAACTAAATTAATGCAGTATTAGTCAAATTTAGCCCCCTTTATAAAAAATCCCTATTTACTGTAACTCACAAAATTAGTGGCTGTGTGCCACTCAAACATCCAAACGCTGGAAGGGTCAGCTCCTTGAGTGTGTGGGATCCAGTAACAAAAAAGTGTAGCACCTTAAAGCAGGAAACTAATGGACAGCCATGTCCAAAGCAAAAATATGATCTAGGAGTGTGGTATAGCACAATACCAAAAGGCAAAATAGTTTAACCTAGTGCAGCTATTGTAATTAAGCTGATGGAGCCCCAACAGAAAGCAATCCAAAGTATTCATGCACAAAGCACAGCTTAGTTATAGGGGCCCACTAGTGCAGCCCAAATTTATACAAACAGCATTCAAAGTACAGATGTTTCGGGACCCTGACCCTTTATCAATTATAAATGCCCTCATTTGAATGCTCCATGAATAATTTCGGCTGCACTAGTGGGCCCCTATAACTAAGCTGTGCTTTGTGGATGAATACTTTTCACAGCCAGGTCCCCAACAGCAGCCTTTATTACAGGTAAAATGTTAAGAAAACCACGTAGAAACCAAAAGCAGTAAGACTTCTCTCCTCTGGAATAAAGCCAGTCTTATGACAACGTGAAACAACACTCCATTACTTTTTCCTGGTTCCTGACATCACAAATTGTTTAGCTACTCCTATGGGGAGGGGAGGGGCGGGGAGGGGAGTGGGGGCTTTTTTAAGTGTGTACACCCTATTCCTGCTCCTTCTATACCTATTCCTTTATTAATATCCCTTGTAGATAGTGGACAAAAAAAAGCATAATTTATACATCTGAGACCATTTTCAAGGTTAATATATATGCAACAGACACCCAAAGAGTTTTTAAGTCATTAGATTGAGTACCCTCTACTCATCGCCATTTAAAGGGCAAGCACTATAAAAAAGCTATAAAGCAAAATACACCGAATATACATTTGCAAACACACTATCAGAACTCTATATATTTAAAACCTTGCTATAGGGAAGGAAACCATACATAAAATGAAAGTTGACTTGGGTAATGTTTTCAATTTGGCTAATTTGTCCTTTTAATTTGAAACTCACTTTAAATTCACAACATTTTTTTTAACTTACGTATATAGCCCTGTGTGTTGAATATCTGTATATGTGAGAGTTTCTTTGTTTTATGTAACAATATGAGCTTGTGTGGGAATTTCATGTGCATTCAGTGCAAGTACACTGCATTTTTGCTGTCAGAATTTTTATTGTGAGGAATGTCATTGCTAGTACCGGACAGTATTTCTAAAATATTTTGGAGTGAATGGGTTTGTGTGTGTGTGTGTATTTGTTTGTGTGTATCAGTGGTTTTGCATTTGCAGTGTACGTTCGGCCCATCTAGTCTGCCCAATTTTCTAAATACTTTCATTAGTCCCTGGCCTTATCTTATATATGAATTTAATGTGTTGGAAGCAGACAAATTGGCAAGAGTAAAGATCTGAGTGACTTTGACAAGGGCCAAATAGTGATGGCTACACCACTCCAAAACAGCAAGTCTTGTGGGAATGTTACCAGTATGTGATTAATACCTACCACAAGTGGCACAACGAAAAACAACCGGTGAACAGGAGTCAGGGTCATGAGCACCTAAAGCTCATTGATGCACATGGGGAGCAAAGGCTAGGCCGTCTGGTCCGATCACACAGATGAGATATTGTAGCTTAAATTGCTGAGAAACATGATGCTAGCCATGACAGAATGGTATCAGAATACACAATGCATCACAGTTTGTGACTGGTCACAGAGCCCATGATAACTGACTGGTCACAGAGCCCATGATAACTGCTGTCTAAGGGTACATGAGTATCAGAACTGGACCATGGAGCAATGCAAGAAGGTTGCCTGGTCTATGAATCACGTTTTCTTTTAAATATGGTGGATGGTTGGGTATGTATGCATCGTTTAACTGGAGAAGAAATTGCAGCAGTATGTGCTATGGGAAGAAGGTAGGCTGGCAGAGCCAGTGTTCTGCTGGGAAATCTTGGGTCCTGTCATTCATGTGTATGTTACTTTGACATGTACCACCTATCTAGAGATTGTTGCAGACCATGTATACACCTTCATGGCAGTGCTGTTCCCTGATAGCAGTGGCCTATTTTAGCAGGATAATGTACCCTGCCACACTGCAAAATTGTTCAGCAATGGTTAGATGAACGTGACAGGGTTCAAGATGTTGCCTTGCCCTCCAAATTCCCCAAATCAGATTGAGCATCTGTGGTAAGTGCTGGAACGACAAATATGATCGATTAAGGCCCCACCTCACAACTTGCCAGACTGTCCGAACATGTGTACCGAACATGTGGCGGCAGCCATCTTTGTTCGCTAAAAGTTCAGCGGTGTTTGGTCGTCGAGTGCCTGGAACTAAAATCAGTCACTTGACTTCCAAACACTGTCCATTTGGGAGATACGCTCTTTCGCCAA
Organism: Pelobates fuscus; assembly: GCF_036172605.1. Lineage (NCBI taxonomy): Eukaryota > Metazoa > Chordata > Amphibia > Anura > Pelobatidae > Pelobates > Pelobates fuscus. The sequence goes on along the minus strand of NC_086318.1, from coordinate 322,067,009 downwards.
AATGCTTAATTTTGTGTAATCTCTCCATTGAGACCTGGTCAATTAAAACAGTATTCTTTATGGCGTTCGGCTATAAATTCGGCTATCTTCTGGGGTCTGAGCGGTAGTGTTGTCGCGAACCCGAAATTTTCGGTTCGCGAACGGCGAACGCGAACTTCCGCAAATGTTCGCGAACCGCCATTGACTTCAATGGGCAGGCGAATTTTAAAACCAACAGGGACTCTTTCTGGCCACAAAAGTGATGGAAAAGTTGTTTCAAGGGGACTAACACCTGGACTGTGGCATGCCGGAGGGGGATCCATGGCAAAACTCCCATGGAAAATTGCACAGTTGATGCAGAGTCTGCTTTTAATCCATAAAGGGCAGAAATCACCTAACATTGACACCTGTCCTCAAAGCCCCTGATACACACTGACACAGAGCAGAATAGAGACTGTTCCCCGTCCTCAGAGACCATGATACACACTGACACAGAGCAGAATAGAGACTGTTACCCCTACATAGGGTCACTTGGCAGATATGGCGGGGTCGTGGGAGGGGAAGGATGACTTTCACCTCTTCCCCTGTTACATTCCCGTTGTGCTGTGACATCACCCTTATACGCTGTGTAAACCATACTATTTAATTTGATCAGCATGGCCACTTGAGTTTTTATAGTTTTCACGCTGCTTGTAGTTTATATATGGTTCACAAAAATCAAACAAACGATAAAGTAAACGTGTAAGGATTCAGAATATTCTTTCAAACCCTTACACATTGTGTGTACGTATTTTTTGTCTTAAGTTTGTGGCTTTAAAGAGGTTTACGTTGTTTCTATGATGTGCATAACATGTTCTTGTAAATGTTTGTTAAATTTTTCCTGGAATTGTAATTTTTCAATCTGAATAAAGATAGTCAAATCCCTGATACACACTGACACAGAGCAGAATAGGGACTGTTCCCCCTACATAGGGTCACTTGGCAGATATGGATTGACACCTATCCTAATGATCCCTGATACACACTGACACAGAGCAGAATAGAGACTGTTCCCCCTACATAGGGTCACTTGGCAGATATGGATTGACACCTGTCCTCAAAACCCCTGATACACACTGACACAGAGCAGAATAGAGACTGTTCCCTGTCCACAGAGACCATGATACACACTGACACAGAGCTGAATAGAGACAGTTCACCGTCCACAGAGACCATGATACACACTGACACAGAGCAGAATAGAGACTGTTCACCGTCCACAGAGATCATGATACACACTGACACAGAGCAGAATAGGGACTGTTACCCCTACATAGGGTCACTTGGCAGATATGGATTGACACCTGTCCTCAAAACCCCTGATACACACTGACACAGAGCAGAATAGAGACTGTTCACCGTCCACAGAGACCATGATACACACTGACACAGAGCAGAATAGAGACTGTTCACCGTCCACAGAGACCATGATACACACTGACACAGAGCAGAATAGGGACTGTTACCCCTACATAGGGTCACTTGGCAGATATGGATTGACACCTGTCCTCAAAACCCCTGATACACACTGACACAGAGCAGAATAGGGACTGTTCCCCCTACATAGGGTCACTTGGCAGATATGGATTGACACCTGTCCTCAAAACCCCTGATACACACTGACACAGAGCAGAATAGAGACTGTTCCCTGTCCAGAGAGACCATGATACACACTGACACAGAGCAGAATAGAGACTGTTCACCGTCCACAGAGACCATGATACACACTGACACAGAGCAGAATAGAGACTGTTCACCGTCCACAGAGACCATGATACACACTGACACAGAGCAGAATAGGGACTGTTACCCCTACATAGGGTCACTTGGCAGATATGGATTGACACCTGTCCTCAAAACCCCTGATACACACTGACACAGAGCAGAATAGAGACTGTTCCCTGTCCACAGAGACCATGATACACACTGACACAGAGCAGAATAGAGACGGTTCACCGTCCACAGAGACCATGATACACACTGACACAGAGCAGAATAGGGACTGTTACCCCTACATAGGGTCACTTGGCAGGTATGGATTGACACCTGTCCTCAAAGCCCATGATACACACTGGGGGGAGCTACTGTCCTCCCCAACCCCTGAGCGGTGGGTGGGGGCCATAAATCACAATGGGGGGACCTACTGTCCTCCCCCCCTTGGCCCCCACCCCTGCGCGGTGGGTGGGGGCCATAAATCACAATGGGGGGACCTACTGTCCTCCCCCCCCTTGGCCCCCACCCCTGCGCGGTGGGTGGGGGGCATAAATCACAATGGGACGGACCTACTGATAGGAGTGGAGTATTGTTCATATCAGTTTAATACCTTCCGCGTCTCCTATCAGTGGACGTGTATATGGCAGCCATTTTAGGAACCGCACACCTGGGACCCGAGCAAGGTCACCTCGTTCAAGCTGCTCTGGTTCCTTGATGAGCCAGCTGCCCGTGAGTTAACATGTCCCGTGGAGAAGCACTCTGTCCTGTAAAGCCTCACCACAAAAAAATTAAATAAATAACAGCACTCGGAGTGGTGAGTTTAGTAAATGTTCATATCAGTTTAATACCTTCCGCGTCTCCTATCAGTGGACGTGTATATGGCAGCCATTTTAGGAACCGCACACCTGGGACCCGAGCAAGGTCACCTCTTTCAACAGGCGACATGATTTGGCCCTGTAAAACTATCCTGGATATTCTCTACAATTTCTATGGATATGGCATTGATTTATGTAACAGGGAGATGGAAGAAGATGCTTGGTCGGTCCTCTTACTTGAAATTTGGGGCACTGCGCGGGCAAGCTAATGTGCCACCAGATAGGAGTGGTGAGTTTAGTATTGTTCATATCAGTTTAATACCTTCCGCGTCTCCTATCAGAGGACATGTATATGGCAGCCATTTTAGGAACCGCACACCTGGGACCCGAGCAAGGTCACCTCTTTCAACAGGCGACATGATTTGGCCCTGTAAAACTATCCTGGATATTCTCTACAATTTCTATGGATATGGCATTGATTTATGTAACAAGGAGATGGAAGAAGATGCTTGGTCGGACCTCTTACTTGAAATTTGGGGCACTGCGCGGGCAAGCTAATGTGCCACCAGATAGGAGTGGTGAGTTTAGTATTGTTCATATCAGTTTAATACCTTCCGCGTCTCCTATCAGTGGACGTGTAAATGGCAGAGATTTTTAATTGTTGAATCACCTCCCCTTTTTAGGCCAAGGTGGGAAGATGCTTAGACCACTGGTATATTGGTGCCATCTTGGAGGATTTTTTTTTGGTTTAGTTTTTGAAGCCACAGTGCTGCACCAGTGGGCCTAAAAATTAGGCATGTACACATGCCTGAAAAATTTGGTATTGTTGCAGCCGCTGCTGTAGCAGCGGCCAGAAAAATTGATGTTTGTTTCACAGGCAGAAAGTGCCCTAAAACATGGCGGCTTGAACCCTAGTTGGTGGCGGATAAGTCACGCAAGTCAAACGTCATTCAGAGCTAAAATACAGCAGCGTGTGGACCATTTTTAGCCCAAGGCAGCTCATCTCATCAGGCCTTTTTTAAGCGAATGTATCGCCCAGTGTCAGTCCCTTCGGGATCCATCCCTCATTCATCTTAATAAAGGTGAGGTAATCTAGACTTTTTTGACCTAGGCGACTTCTCTTCTCAGTGACAATACCTCCTGCTGCACTGAAGGTCCTTTCTGACAGGACACTTGAAGCGGGGCAGGCCAGAAGTTCTATCGCAAATTGGGATAGCTCAGGCCACAGGTCAAGCCTGCACACCCAGTAGTCAAGGGGTTCATCGCTCCTCAGAGTGTCGATATCTGCAGTTAAGGCGAGGTAGTCTGCTACCTGTCGGTCGAGTCGCTCTCTGAGGGTGGATCCCGAAGGGCTGTGGCGATGCATAGGACTTAAAGAGGTCCGCATGTCCTCCATCAACAACACGTCTTTAAAGCGTCCTGTCCTTGCCGGCGTGGTCGTGGGATGACTTCCACCTCTCCCCCTGTTAGATTCCCGTTGTGCTGTGACATCACCCTTATACGCTGTGTAAAGCATACTTTTTAATTTATTTTGCAAATGCTGCATCCTTTCCGACTTGTTGTAATTCGGTAACATTTCTGCCACTTTCTGCTTATACCGGGGGTCTAGTAGCGTGGACACCCAGTACAGGTCGTTCTCCTTCAGCCTTTTTATACGAGGGTCCCTCAACAGGCAGGACAGCATGAAAGACCCCATTTGCACAAGGTTGGATGCCGAGCTACTCATTTCCCGTTCCTCCTCCTCACTGATGTCATTGAAGGTATGTTCTTCTCCCCAGCCACGTACAACACCACGGGTACCAGATAGGTGACAACGAGCACCCTGGGATGCCTGTTGTGTTTGGTCTTGCTCCTCCTCCTCCTCCTCAAAGCTACAATCCTGCTCTGACTCCTCTTCCTCACAATCCTCTTCCAGCGTTGCCGCAGGTCCAGCAAGCGATGCTGATAAGGCTGTTTCTGGTGGTGATGGTGACCACAACTCTTCCTCTTCCTCTTCACGCTCATCTACAGCCTGATCCAGCACTCTTCGCAGGGCACGCTCCAGGAAGAAAACAAATGGTATGATGTCGCTGATGGTGCCTTCGTTGCGACTGACTAGGTTTGTCACCTCCTCAAAAGGACGCATGAGCACTTGAGGCGTAATGTGGACTGGGGACAGGGAGCACGTGGCGTCGTTTTGAAAGGGCGCCGTCCTCTGCGTGAAATAGGGCCGTGAATAATGACATCACGGGTAGCCTGCCCATAGTATCGCATAGGGTGGAAGAGCTGATAGGACATCTGAAACGTATTGGGATGGAGATGCTTAATTGTTCTCCAAAATGCTTGACACCACCCCATAGTGAATCTCTGCAAACTTTAATACCATCAGAGGAGGAAGAATGTGGCAGCCCACTGGGATTATTCGAAAAATTTCAAATTGATGATTTTCCAGACCCTGGGGTTGACATTAGTCCAGATTTACATCTAGTGACCCATGAGGATGTTCCAGGCACTACTTGTGAAATAAAGACAGATAATAAAGTGAATGATCCTTCTCCTTGGGACTTGCACCCTTTCGTTGAAGGTGGAGTAGGCAATGGCAAGAGCATGCTGTGGGTAGTCAGTGCAAACACTCTCTTCCCGGTGAATAATGAGGAGACTAACTATGATGACGTTATTTGCGTTGAAAGTAATGATGCCAGAGATCTTTTGAAACCATATGGAACGAACGAATTGGTTAAAAGAAAGGCAAGAGACCACCTGCATATAGACAAGAATACGCATAAGAGAAAGAAGAGAACAGGTGAAAAAGAGAAGCTGCAGACTGCCTATCTGCAAATAGTTGAGTTATGTCCTGAAGATGTCCGTGTTACCACAGTGCAGACTCTGTTTGATACACTACTGAGGAGAGTCAGAGAAACCCCAGATCTTCACGTATTGGATGAGTCGGTGCGTGGAGTTGCAGAGAACGTAGAACAATAAATATTTAAACTTTTCCTGTGTACTGACAGCAGATATAAGAATAAATACCGGAGCCTCCTTTTCAATTTGAAGGACCCTAAAAATCAGATCCTGTTCCGTCATGTGGTCCTTGGTGAAATCACCCCACAGTGTTTGGTTCTAATGAGTGCAACGGAAATGGCTGCACAGGAGCTGGCCAACTGGAGAATTCAAAAGAGAAAACATGCACTGGAACTAATCGAGAAAGAGGAAAGACAGCCATACCAGATTCAGATGACAAAGCTGACACACAAGGGGTTAATTGAAATTGATACCGTGCCCGATCAGAACTTGACCCTAGAGGATCTGTCTGATTCTGTGTGGCAGCCTCAGGATTCTCAGCAGGATTGCATCTCAGAGAAAAGGGACACAACATCCCAACACAAGAGCCACCTTTTAGATCAGGACTGCCTTATATGCAAAGGGCTGATAAACCCCCCAGGGGATGCTGACTTAAGCCAATGGGTAATTACCAAGAAACCAGAGAAAATATGGAAACACCATATAACTAATGGCAATCAACATTCTTCATGCATTGAAAAGAAGAACAAGAAATTGTATGATCCAGATACTAGACTCACAGATCCAGCAGACTCAAGTGTGTGGAAGGGATTCCTTCACATGTTCTCTATAAAGCAGTTTAAAGTTACAGCCACGCCAGAGTCTGGTTATAGCAGTCATCTTTGCCAGGATTTACCAAAAGTGTTAACATCCGAAGGATGCATTTTGCAAGAGTCTGTTTGGGAATATGTGGATCGTATCTGGCCAGAGTGCACCAAGGACATGTGTGTGATCCGACTGAATCCAAGAACGTCAAGTGATGCAGTTTCATATGCTCGGCTGTATTCTTATCTTAATCGGAAGCTGAGATATGCAATCATCAGAAGTCATGGCATGGAGGCGTTCCTAGTGCCTCTACCTGCCGGCCAACCCATCCCTCAAAGATTGCGTCCTTTGGGAGGTCCAGGTTTGGAAGACAACCATCCTATTCTGCTTCTGATCTTGCTTCTTCCAAGCCATCCTTCCTGGACAGCTTATCCTAAAAAATCTTCCAAGAAACATAAAGAAGGTTTGGATATCCCAGATGATATTTTCTCTGACATATTAGCAGATGTTGAACGAGAGGAGAGACAAATGGCCGAGCAAGGGCTCCCTCCTCCAGGTTTCCCAAATTTTGAGCAGTGGAATCAGAATTCTGAGGATACAGGAGAGGAAGTTGGCATGCCTGAGATCATGAATATGCTCCAAAATTTGAGCAATGGCCATCAGTTCCCAGGAGAATTCTCTGGAATTATAGGAGAGAGTCAGGGTGCTAATATTATGCCACCTCTCCATGTGCCAAATACTGTTCCAGCAGGTCTCCCATATCCATCTTTTCCATTGTATCCAGAAGCAGCCTACCCTGGCTGGCATGGTATGTTGCCCCCTACTCATGCAGTAAATCCATTGTCCATTGACCCAGCCAATCTCTTCTCTTACCCGCTTTCACAAATAATACCACCTAACTTCTTATCTGATCAACATTTTACTGCACGACCTCAACCTTTTGCATAAATGTTGTAGTTTTGTTATATTTACGTTTTTTTGGGTTTTTTTAACTGTTATGTTTTAGCGAAATATTGAAAAAAATACATGTAATGTGCTGAACATCAAAGCTGAAATTTTAATTTGTCTCAGTAAGTTGAAAGCCATACTTTCTATGGGAGTTTCAAATGTTCAATAATTGTTTTCTGAAGAAAGCATAACTGTCTGTTTTTAGCAAGAAACAACCCCATATTAAGCTGTTTATTCACTGAACATCTATTTGTACTGAATTGAAAACTGAATTACAAAATGTAGGCAAATTTTGGTTTTAAAAACAAATTTTGGTTTTAAAAGCACGCTATAGAGACACCAGATATGATTGGCAATGTGCACTGGAACAGTTCTGCAGAGCACACACTGTAGGCCTGACACACCCGCTTGAAGACAAGTAACTGCTATTCAATCTATAACAGTGAAAAACAAATTTTGGTTTTAAAAGCACGCTATAGAGACACCAGATATGATTGGCAATGTGCACTGGAACAGTTCTGGAGAGCACACGCTGAAGGAAGGACTGACAGAGCCGCTTGAAGGACACTGACTGGCTGCTATTAGCTTACACTAGAAACTTTTTTTCTTTGTAAAAGCAAGCTAAAGAGACACCAAATATGATTGGCAACTGTCAAAGCACGCTGGAACAGGTCTACAGAGCACACGCTGAAGTAGGCCTGACACCCAGACGCTTGCAGACAACTAACTGATCTTCTATTACAGTGAAAAAAATTATTTCTTTTAAATCTAAAGCTTAAGCTATTGTTAAAACAGATATGAGTGGTGGCACTGGGCAAGAGGGCACAGTATCCACTGTGAACCTCACACAGAAGCTGGCAGGCAGGCAACTGCTCTTCTATTACAGTGGAAACAAAATTTTGGCTGTAAAAGCACGCTATAGAGACACCAGATATGAGTGGCAACTGTCAAAGTACGCTGGCAGGGTTGTGCAGGGCACACGCTGAAGGAAGGCCTGACAGAGCCGCTTGAAGGACACTGACTGGCTGCTATTAGCTTACACTGGAAACCTTTTTTCTTTGAAAAAGCACGCTATAGAGACACCAGATATGAGTGGCAATTGTCAAAGTACGCTGGCAGGGTTGTGCAGGGCACACGCTGAAGGAAGGCCTGACAGAGCCGCTTGAAGGACACTGACTGGCTGCTATTAGCTTACACTGGAAACCTTTTTTCTTTGTAAAAGCACGCTAAAGAGACACCAGATATGATTGGCAACTGTCAAAGCACGCTGGCACAGGTCTGCAGAGCACACGCTGAAGTAGGCCTGACACCCAGACGCTTGCAGACAACTAACTGATCTTCTATTACAGTGAAAAAAAATTATTTCTTTAAAATCTAAAGCTTAAGCTATTGTTAAAACAGATATGAGTGGTGGCACTGACTGTGCAAATGGGCAAGGCATCCAACCTGACACAGAAGCTGGCAGGCAGGCAACTGCTCTTCTATTACAGTGAAAAAAAATGATTTCTTTAAAATCTAAAGCTTAAGCTATTGTTAAAACAGATATGAGTGGTGGCACTGACTGTGCAAATGGGCAAGGCATCCAACCTGACACAGAAGCTGGCAGGCAGGCAACTGCTCTTCTATTACAGTGAAAAAAAATGATTTCTTTAAAATCTAAAGCTTAAGCTATTGTTAAAACAGATATGAGTGGTGGCACTGACTGTGCAAATGGGCAAGGCATCCAACCTGACACAGAAGCTGGCAGGCAGGCAACTGCTCTTCTATTACAGTGAAAAAAAATGATTTCTTTAAAATCTAAAGCTTAAGCTATTGTTAAAACAGATATGAGTGGTGGTACTGACTGTGCAAATGGGCAAGACATCCAACCTGACACAGAAGCTGGCAGGCAGGCAACTGCTCTTCTATTACAGTGAAAAAAAATGATTTCTTTAAAATCTAAAGCTTAAGCTATTGCTAAAACAGATATGAGTGGTGGCACTGACTGTGCAAATGGGCAAGGCATCCAACCTGACACAGAAGCTGGCAGGCAGGCAACTGCTCTTCTATTACAATGAAAACAAATTATTTATTTAAAATCTAAAGCTTAACCAATTGTTAAAACAGATATGAGTGGTGGCACTGACTGTGCAAATGGGCAAGGCATCCAACCTGACACAGAAGCTGGCAGGGAGGCAACTGCTCTTCTATTACAGTGAAAACAAATAATTTATTTTAAATCTAAAGCTTAACCAATTGTTAAAACAGATATGAGTGGTGGCACTGGGCAAGTAGGCACAGTATCCAATGTGAACCTCACACAGAAGCTGGCAGGCAGGCACCTGCAATTACATTACACAGGAAAAAAAAAAAAGCAGCCTGATGTTATAGCCCTAAAAAGGGCTTTTTGGGGTGCTGTCCTTACAGCAGAGATCAGATGAGTCCTTCAGGATTGTAGTGGACACTGAATATCCTAGCCTAGCTATCAATTTCCCTATCTAATCAGCAGCAGCTAAACGTTCCCTCCTCTCACTAAGCATGCAGCTTCAGAATGAATCGAAAATGGATGCTGGGAGGGAGGTTGGAGGGTGTGGAAGGGAGGGAGTGCTGCTGATTGGCTGGAATGTGTCTGCTGACCGAGAGGCACAGGGTAAAAGTTTGCCCAATGATGACGAATAGGGGGCGGATCGAACTGCGCATGTGTCCGCCCGCCGCGGCGAACGCGAACACGCTAAGTTCGCCGGGAACTGTTCGCCGGCGGACAGTTCGGTACATCACTACTGAGCGGTAATTCATGAGATTATACATTCAGATCCCTGCAATCTAATGAGAGATCATTCAGTAAAATCTGTGGGAAATTGTACAAATTATGGATTTTAATGTAAAATACTATATTTTTCTGTACCAACTGTTAATATAATTATCTGTGCCTGCTGATGTCATCACTGTCCCTGTACAGCAGGGAATACTAGGAAATGACCTTGCATGGTCAGTTTCCCACACAGTCCACCTGATTAAAACCCCTGCTGGATCAGTCTGGAAACCATGTGCAGGGAAAACCGTATAAATTTGGTGACATTGTGTCGTCTAGTCATTGGGAAAGGGATTATACTACGCTACCTGTGTCCTGTATGCTGAATCTTGGTTACCAGCGGAGAATTTGTGCATTAACCCTTGCTACTCCGCTACAGAGTGAATGTGGAGCAAGAAGATATTGACTGAGCTTGTTCTTATGTTTGGCGACCCAGCCATACACTCATGCTTTGTGAGTTTATAGTCAGGACTGGCGCTGCTAATAGGTGATCTGTCAGGTGCACTCCCCAAGAGGTTTCCAGGTGGGCTGCCCTGCTTCTGTCTGGGGCTAGTGTGCTGGGCAAGCGACTCCTTAGCCATCCCCTCCTCCCCCAGCAGAGCCATTCATTTGCTGGACTTCTCGTATCAACGCCAATCATTGACCCCAGCACCCGAGCAAAACACACTGCTTCCTGCTGGCAGGGGAAGTTGGGCCGTGACCTGGTATTCCGGCTGCCCCCTACCTCCAATGGGAGCAGGAAGCAACCTGTGCTCACAGTGCATGGCTCTGCTGATCCTCCAACAGAAACAAAGAACACTTTCTACAGGCTGGTCCCCTTCTCCTCCAGTCACAACACTTAGGTATGGCATACATGGAGTACAGGGGGAGCCTGACTTTTTGTTTATGTTTGTAAATTGGTATGTGTGTGTGTGTGTGTGTGTTAAATTGCCGTGTTTGTGTATGTAAACAAAGTGTAACCATACGTAAACTGGTGTGAGATTGTGTTGAGTGACATTTTGTGTATATGTTAGTGAGAGTGTGTGTCTCCCAGTGTGTGTGGGACTGTGTAAATAAATCCTTATGTATTAAATTTCACTGTAACGTAATTTAAATCCCACCATTATTATAAATTAAATCACACCAAATGGATTGAATAAATAATTTATCACAGCGATAAATTATACATTAAACGTACAGTGTGTGGATTAAGCAGCATGTGTATGGATGTATGTATTGTGCAGTATGTGTCAATGGACATGTATTAGGCATTATGAGTGAATGGACAAATGTATTGGGAAGTGTGTGTGTGTGTGTGTGTGTGTATATATGTATGTATTGTGCTGTGTGTGTATGAATGCATGTATCAGAGAGTATGGATGGATGGATATACTGGATGAGCAGCATGTGTGTGTGGATGCATATACTGGATGAGTTTGTTTATATTAGACAGTGTGTCTCTTACTTTCTCTTAATGTCTGCTCACTGTGTCTTTCTCCTATAATGTCTCCCAGTGTCTGTTTCCTAAATATCTCCACAGTCTCTCTAAATGTCTCCCCGGTGCATTTTCTTACCCTAACCGTCTCTTTACTGTAATTTAGAGTTTAGAATCTAGTTGTTCATAATGGGGCGGCATAATGCATGTTTGCCTACGGCCTTGCGTCTGCCTTATTTATAGTCTCCTTTTTTTGGGCAGGTATGGCACCAGTGAAACTAGATACATGATTGGCATGCCACACATTGGCCCCTCCCCAATATGTTATCTGGCCCTAAACTAAATGTACTAAGTCAATAAGGCTTTTTTTCACCCATGAATGTACTACATTTAGCACATGTTGCAATGCTGCATCTCCTAAGGAGTTTTGACTGCAACTTTTTTTTTTATAAAACAGAACTGAAAAATATTTACAAAGAAAACCTTAACTGTAGTGTTAATTGTTCTATTTTTCAAGAATGAATGCTTTTCTTGTAAGCACATGTTATACTAAAGTGGAGTTTGCAGACACATGCCCAATAAAGCAGTTAAAAAAAGATTTACAATTTATGGTTGATAATTTGCTAGAAAGGGAAGTGGGAAGGATTTACCATAAAAGATAATGCTGCATATTTATTGCTTTAACCTCTTCATTACCAAGTTTAACCCCTTAAGGACACATGACATGTGTGACACTTTTTAGACACAACAGGGTAATCCCTAAATCCTGGACTAGTAGGGGGTACTTGAGGACTGGGTTGGGGATCCCCAGAATAATCCATTGCATTTACAGAAGTGTAATTGAAATGATTAATTTTATGAAGTGTTTTGTTGTGATGATTTATAAAAATGTTACACGTTTATGATTTTGTTTTCAGCTGTGTGGTGGTGGTAAAGTGAAATCATGGAGAGGGCAGACGGGGCAGCAGATAGGGATTTGCAGATATAGTGCAATGGAATGATCATACACAGAGCTTGGTGCAGGACCGGTGCAAAGCATTTTGGGTACATAGGCGAAGATGCATTTTTCCGCCCCCCAAATACATCTTCACCTGTGTGCCTCTTAACCTCCCTTTTGTGTTTCTTATCCCGTCTTTAAATATCTGACTCCCTTTAGTGTATTGTATCTCTTTTTTTGCCTTTGTGTGTCTCCTATCTCTCCTCTTTGTATGACTCTTACATCCTCCCACATTTTGTGTGTCTTACTCCTCTCAGACCCTTTGTGTGACTCCTTTTCTCCCAGCCCCTTTGTGTCTTTTACTCTTCCCAGCTCCTTCTCAAGCCCCGCTATGTGTTTCTTTCACATCCAGCCCCTATCCCCGTCCCTTAATGGTCCCCTCCCTTCTCTGACCCATACTGTTCCTCTCCCCTCTCTCCTTTCCCTGTCCCTTAGTGTTCCTCTCCCCTGCCCCCTCCTTTTCCTGTACCTCATGGTATCTCTCCCCTCCTCTCCCTGTCCCTTGGTGCGCCACCCACCCTCATAGTGGTCCCCTCCCCTTCCTGGTGTGCTTCCTACCTTTCTTGTAGCGTGGCTGAGTGGAGCGAATCCCGGTACAGTGAGCTTTTCCTGTCAGTCCTGCCAGGTACAGGAAACAGAAGTTCCTGTACCACGGTACACTCTGCTTGGCCACACTACAGTCAGGGGTGTATAAACACTGACAGTCACACACACTCAATGACAAAAACACAGATGTCTCTGACAGCCAGACTCACTTATCTGACACACTCATTCATTGACAGACACTCACACGCACACTGACAGACACTCAAATACTGACAGACTCATTGACAAACACACACTGACAGACACACACACACTCACATGCCCACACATACACACACACACAAACTCACAGACACACATACTCACACACACACTGACAGACACACATACTCACATGCGCGCACACACACACACACTGACAGACACACTCACTCACTCACACACACACACTGACAGACACACACACACAAACACATACTCACACGCACACACTGACATACACACTCACTCACACACACTGACAGACACACTTACACACACACTGACAGACACACTCACATGCACACACACATACACACACTCACAGTAATTAATAATATCAATGTAATATAAATTTCCCACCCAGCCTCCCTACCTGGAGAGCTGGCATGGGTCTCTCATTGGTGGTCCAGTGGGGCTGCTGGGAGGCGTGCGGCTGAATTTGATTCCGAGGTGGCGAGGGAGCTCTGATCTCTCTGATCTGCTCCCTCGCAGGCTGTTTTCTGATGTCGCGGGAGCCGGAATATGACGTCATATTCCGGCTCCCGCGGCATCAGCAAAAGGCACACGAGGGAGCAGATCAGAGAGATCAGAGCTCCCTCACCACCTCAGAATCAAATTCAGCCGCACGCCGCGCCGGGGATCCAGAAGGTGAACTGGCAGGAGGGAGCACTTCCCTCCTGCCGGTCACCGGAATTTTGCTCCACCATAGCCGGTGCGCCCTAAGGCGGCCGCCTGTGCCGCCTTATGGACGCGCTGGCCCTGGCTTGGTGGTTGAAAGAAAGGATGGTAAAGTGTGAAAGAGAGGGCCCATTGGTGAATAAAAGGATGGAGAAGGGAGAAGGACTGAGGTGGGAAAATGTGTCTCAAGAATCAGTAAATGGAAACTTGGGGTGGTGTGTGAGAGGTATCAATAATGGGGGGAAAGACGTAGTTGAAAAATATTAAATAAACTGGGAAAGAATGTCCATTCATGGAGAAACGAGGATATAAAAACAAGGGAGTATGGATAGGGAAATAGAGTGAAAGATAGTTACATGGCAGACTAGGTTGAAAAAAGGCTACTTTTTATCAATGCTGCAGCCCATTCTTTTTTTTTTTTTTTATTCTTTTTTTTGAGTTTTCAATAAAGAAGCAGATAGAGCATTATTAAGTTATAAAAAAAACAAGACCACATTCGATCGGTGTATATGCACCGTAGTAAGGAGGTGTGAATACCATTCTTTTATGCTGTTGATCCACAAGAAGGCGTAGAAACCACTTGTAGCCATTTCCAATTATGCCACAAAAGGGGCTGAGAAGTCCTTCTTGACTCCATAACAACAATCAGATTTCTGCTTGGATCAACAACCTGTTTACATACATATCAATTATATCCATGAATATTCTGTTTTTGCAGAAAAGCATCCAAGCCTTTTTAAAAAATAAATAAAAATATTTGCAGAATCTGAAAGACAACCTCTTATCTTTATTTTCCATACTGTAAAGAACCTTTTTTTCTGCTGTAACCGAAAATTCCTTTCTTCCATCCGATTCATCAGTAAGACAATTGCAAATAAAACATTTTTAAAAATGGAAAAAAATAAGTCAGAACACTTAAAAATAAATCTATCTTAATTCGTTAAAGGCTCCATACAGACTGAGCTTGCAGGGTGGGGAAAGCCTTATAAGCTTGCAGCAGGCAATAAAAAAAAAAAACTTTTGGGGTCAATATGACCTACATTTTATCAGTATGACAGATGTTTTACACCTCTGTTGTGCCCCTACCTGCCATGCCTTGGATAGTGAGGTGTCTGTAATCAGCGAGTAAGTACAAGTATTAAAAAAAAAAAAAGTGTCCAGGCACTCAAATGTCTTTAGGTGGAACACTGCAATATTTTGACTCCCAAAGGAGTCTTTGTCAAGATTAACGAAGACGCCATTGGGAGTTGAAACGTTGCAGTGTTCCACGTGTTCTAATAAAGGTGCCTGAAGACATTGGAGTGCCTGGGCCCTTTTTCTAATAATGGGATTTATTATCTTATGGGCTTGTGCTGGCCTTTTCCATTTTTGCTATTAAACAGCGAGTGGCCAGTGACTGCTCGCTTTCATATAAAATTAGTGACTAAGCATTGCTCCTCTGCTAATACAATTCAGAGGTGGTCCTCACTACAGGTCTCTTTCGTTCATGTTCCCACATTTATCTCTTCATTTCTCCCATATGTCTCAGCGTCCACCTTCCTCTTGTGTCTTTCTGAAAAAGTGACATTTTCCCCCAAACATGAATTTAAATCATTCCCCTTTGAAGAGCCGAGTTACTGGCGAAACGCGCGTCGGGGCTCAACTGCACTCTGTACCCTTAACTATAATCTACCCCTCTCCTACTCTGACTTTGTCACCATACTTACCTCATATTTTCTGAAAATATTTCATTAGGTGGTGTTAGGTAGGCATGACCTTAGTGGGGATGCTAGGGTAAAGTTCAGTTAGTGTATTTCTAGTTATGGTTATACTTGGGAAATCGACAGCTTAGCTTTATATCAGGGTAGGGTTATACATATATACGGTTAGGAATTGGCATTTATGCATGTAAGACTTTTATAATGAAGCGGACATCACAATTAACCGTTCTGTAGATCGGGGCTTCATTGCATGATATTTATTTATCAGCACAAGCTTCTTTTCCAAGCTAACCCTCATAATTCTAAGCTCGGATACCCTAATCTATACCACAGATCATATGTAATAACTATATGCACTACTATTCTTGGATTATCTTTTTTAGAGGTTTGAGATAGGAATCCACAAGTAGTTTGGTTTCACCAGACTAGACATTTAGGTGATATCCCTTATCTCCCTCTAGGTTCTATGTCTGTAACTAAAGAGATACTTACCTTTCCTACTATTGTAACAATTAAATACCTTCAATAGTTGCTTTTTTCCAGTCGGTGACCGTATTGTAAAGTAACTATTTGCCTTACCAGCAGTTCACACAATGTTATAACTTATGGTTACATTTTAGAGAATTTACTATTTATATTCTCCTCCTATCTTCCTTGAAAAGGTATTTATCACTTTGTACTACCCCCTTTACCCCCTTAATATATTCTTCCAACCCCCCGTATTCTAAGGTTGCTTAACCTTCTTTAAGAATATCTATTAAACGTTAGATTTTATGTGTCAAGTTCATTAAGGATCCTAACTAACCGGGACAGATTATGTTCTCTCATTCTCTATATTCAGTTTGAAACATTACACAGTTGTGCTATTCTAAATCTGACCACAGAACTTGTTAAGATGTTTAAAAAACAATTCATTAATAAAATGTCCAAGACTAGTTGAGGTATAACACAACAGATGCAAAATGTAATTTTTTTGCGGTTTATTGTACAACATAAAATACAGAATAAAAGAAAACGCATCATGTAATAGTGACATAAATGCATTTGATGAAACTATGTCATGGGTGGTTTTCCAATGTATTTAAAAATGAGAGAGAACACAGATATATATACACACACACACACACACACACACACTCCTCTCTCGCTCGCTCGCTCAAACATTTCCTGTACAATTCAATGAAACCTCTGGAGCAGGAACAATCAAAGAATATTTGTAATCTACACTTCAGTTTTGATTAGTAATAACTCATATTTGTGGATACAGTGTAGTGCTTAACGTGCTAACTGTTTTTTATTGCGCCTGTGTAGGATGTAACTGAAGTCTTGCTCTCATTAGTGGTTGTGTAAAGTGCTTCTCTTCCTAATTAAAATCCTTCCAGAAGTTCATGACGAGGTCAACGTGAACAAAACCAAATGTGCCTTATGACTTTGGTCTGTTATAAGCAAACTCTTTCTACAGAGCTATGGGACAGGAAACCCACCCCAAGAAGGGCAAAAAAAACAAATACTTTGCAGACCTGACAAGGATTAATATACAATTCACCCACAAGGGATCCAGCAATGTATATGACTGGGTTATTTTATGTTGAAAAATGTATATCTATAAATGGTTGAGAAAAAACATTATATCCTGTTTAGTTCACACCCAGTACCCAAATCTTATCATAACAACATGGATCCCATTAACACAAATCCAGATAGTGATTTAATTTCTGACTTGACATAAACCAGTAAATTTATACAAGTATAATTTCAACACTACAGTTTCTTATCTATGGGAAATTGAAATCTGTTATTTCTAGTTATATATGGAATAATATATATGAATTTTTCTATTTATTTGAAAATATATTCTCTAATATTTAATTGGGAATCTAGTTTAATCTTCAAGGAGACACTATAGTCACCAGAACCATAACAGCTTAATGTACTTGTTCTGGTGTCTATAGCCTGTCCCTGCAGACTTTGTAATGTAAACACTGCCTTTTCAGAGAAAAAGCAGTATTTACATTGCTCACGAAAAAAATTAATATATCTCAGTACATATAACCTTAAAGAATGCTCTAAAACCAGTGTGAGATCCCCTTATCCCCACACTTCAAACACACACAAATCTAAAACAAAAAAAGGCAGAGCAAAGTATATTCTAAAATGTGGGTATACAAAAAAAAAATACTAGTAAATAGATCTACAATATAGAATATGAGTATTAAAATCTCAATTTGGGTGAAACGTTGCAGTGTTATTATTTTCTCTGTAAGTGAATAAAATTCAGTATAAATCTAAGCCACAGTATATGGGTTAATAACAACCAAAACTAGTTAATAAATTAGCGGTATATACAGTATGTTTAAAAATCACAATAATATGAGTAAGTATTAAAGTGTACAGTGTTTGCATTACTGCCTAGGAACACCTCTACTGGCAGTTACTCAGACAGTCCACGTTCTGGATGGTGGCACTGATTGCTCCCCATAGAGATGCATTGTTTCAATGCATCTCTATGAGGAGATGCTGATAGACGCAGCATGGAGTTTTCCTGCTCGTGTGCAATAACCTTCCAGTGCTTTTTATGGGAAAGCATTTGTTTGGCAGAAGTCATCAAGATTGATGATCTGAGCAATGTAGGTGGAGCTAGGCACAGGCACACTTTTTTTTACTGAGATTGGATGGGGTTTGTAAACCTAAACAGCCACATCAGGACTATAGTATCAGGATTACATGTTTGTAATCCTGACACTATAGTGCTCCTCGTGTGACAGTTATTTTTTTTTTCTTTAATAAAGCACACAGTTTTACGTTTTATTACGGATATATAACATTTTCGTAGATTCATTGAGGTGTTTAGAAAAAGCAACAAAAAAAAAAACACCTTAGACCCTAAGGTGTTTTTTTTTCTTTTTCTAAACACCTTAGACACACCCAGGTACTCCCTAAATCCTGGACTGTTAGGGGGTCCTTGAGGACTGGGTTAAGAACCCCTGCCTTACACACTTCCTTCTAGCCATACCGGTTCATACCAGAATTGGCAATCTGATAGGCTGAAAGATGATAGGCTGCAAGCTAAAAAAATAAAACTGACTTAACACTGAATGGAAAGACCATGCCAGTGGACTCTAGACACTATAGCTACTTCAAAGAGATGAAGCAGTTACAATACCTACAGTGTCACTTTAACTACGAATCAGAAAGCATGTTCAGAGCAGTGGGCTACTTTTTCAAAGTAAAAAAAGATTGGGTCAATATACAAACCAACCCAAAAACTGGATACCTCATGTTGAAAGATTGTATTATTTTCACTGAAGGTGGTAAATTGAGAACTATAGATTATGTAGATCCTACAAAGGGGTCATAGAGTGAGGGAACATAAACATTAGTCACCAACCAATGACACCAAGAGATTGCAACTGGTGTCATTGTCCACGATGACTACTTTTTGAGGTAGAGATTTCTGATAAGTAGGACTTATGTAGGAAGGTAAAGTTGAAGAAAAAAAATCACGTTTTTGAATTTTTTACACACGCAGCATTCAACGATGTTTCTTGACATCAATGGTCAAAGTCCATTCATAACCAAGTGGTAATACTTTATCTGGCTGTTTCAAGCTTGAATCATATTTTATAGCTTTTCTTTATTTTCTGAGATGCACAGAGATGGTGGAAAAGAACGTTTCATATTGTTGTGTATACTTGGGCACAGATTAGTATCACTAAAATACCTCAATGTCAACCATCATTAGTTCACAAGGATTAGACCTCAGAATATATTTATATTCATATTTGTGGTCTTCTAGCCATTATGGTTGCAATAGTAGTAGACATTGCCAAACATAGCAAGGTAGACATTGCCAAACATAGCAAGGTAAACACAAACAATATTGGTGAATTTTTTGTATGTTTTTAGGATGAAGGTAACAGAGCAAAAAACATATTACTATACCCAGCCTGCTTGCAAACCTGAGTTTGATGGTGTACGTGCCTTGTGGGTCTGACCAGGGGTGAGATTATGGGTAAGACAGAACAGAGTTACCAGAATTTGGGAAGGAGATGAAAGAGGGGAGGCACATCTCCTGCGACTGCTGTTTGTATATCACTCTACCATTGATATTTCCTTTTGCAACCTCCTCACAGCATATCTACGATTCAGATTCCCCTGGTTATGCTGTATTTTATTCTGCAGGGAGGAGGCACTAATGCATCTACTGCTTCCCCATCTTGGCCCACTTTAACATATCAAAGTGCTGTTTTAGCATCTGCCATTGATTGACTGCCTATAATGATATGCACCCACATCTATGACCATCTTTGAGTTACAGCAACTTGCAAGTCTTCTTTTCCACTCTTTAAACCGTTTTTTTCCCCCATGCATTTTTTGCCACATCTGACCCAAGTCCACGATTAGATTCCTGGAAACCAACTACAATATGGTCTTTCTCCAATACTACACAATGGCTCCTCAAAAATGTTAATTAACCCCTTAACCCCTTAAGGACACATGACATGTGTGACATGTCATGATTCCCTTTTATTCCAGAAGTCTGGTCCTTAAGGGGTTAAAGGGATACTCCAGACATCTAAAGCACTTTATCTTGCTGAAGAATTTATGTATGACGAGTGTGTCCTATTATTTTAATTTAGCAAAAAGTGTAGATTCCAATAGAAACTAAAACTTTCATGAATTAACCAGGTTACACCCCCTGTATTTTTCAAGCAGACTAGAAGTCTTATTACTTCCTGGTTTGGTTAGCTCAATGAAGCTAAACAAAAGAGTCAGCAATTTATCAGAGGCTTGCAAAGACTTCTCATTGAGCTGCTTTGGGAAGTCTGTTATTAAAGATCCACAGAAAATCTGGGCAGGGTTAGAAGGGGACGGCTTGCAAAGGCTGCAGACAAGAGAACTGCAGCTCTTGAAAGATGGTTTTAGATATATCTCAAATAAACAAATGCATAATAAAATGCATGTAAGTTTTCATATAGGGTAAATCTACTAAACATTAATTTTTAGTTTCTTTTCTATTTGGGTAGTGGAGTGTCCCTCTAAAAGTTCTTGTATGAGTTCCTTCACTCTTAGAATTTAGTAATAGTACCCACTGAAACAAACTTCGGATACTAATTTAGTAAAAAAAAAAAAAAAAAAAAAAGGCACCAGATTGCCCAAGTTGTACAGGTTGTCAATTGGCTCTTCACTAACCTTTTTTTTTTTTTTTTTTTTGGAGTAAGGGATGGGTGATGTCACTGAAACAGTGAGGTCTGATGCACAGAGGCAAACCCACACATATTTCTATCTTATTTGCACCAGAAAGGCATCGAGCATGTACAATAATGTCTTTGAACTGACAAACTTGCCATCATGTCCCTATAAGAGACCAGGTCATTGACCTGGTGTGACCATGCTGAAAGTCAGTGTGTACTTCCATAGTCATGTTTAAGTGGAACCTGTCACCACTTAACAAATTGATCTCTTTTTCTAGAAGCCTGAATGCTTTGCTTGCATTTCAAGCAGCAGTAAAGCAAGAACATCAATTAATAGATTCCCAGCCAAAATAACAGGGCCAAGCCAGCTACAGTATTCAGCAGTGCTATAATTTTTAATTTAGAAAGTATTTAACCTTGCTTTAAAATATGTCCAGAAAACACACAAAATACAATGTTACATATTTTATCACACATTTAAAACTAGCTAATATACAATATAATATGCAATATAACATATCTTGATTTATCGATGCACTGCTCAAAGATATAGCACAGTGTCATGATATATATATATATATATATATATATTTGTATTTTTTTTGCATTTTTATTTTCTAAAACAGTCAAAGACACGGGGATAATATTACATTGAATACTAATATGTGATTAATTTGATAATTTTCAGCTGATACATTTTAATTTTGGGATATGAATAGAAGACGTGGAGTAATGTACCGTTTTGACCGCAGTCTCTCCAACATTTATTATTTTCGCTAAGGTGCATGTTAAAAAGTTTGGAAGGACTTAGGTACCATCTATAAATTAATTTGTAATGGGATTCCAAATGGTTTTCACATTGAGTGATACCTTTTAACGATAATAAAAATGTATTCCAATCCTCTACTGTGTATATCCTACCCAGCTCACTCTCCCACCTCAACATGTAATTCGTTTTATCACACACGTCACCTGCAAAAATATTGTAACACAAAGAGATGCTTTGTTTCCGACCAGGATCTAATAAATAGAATTTTGTCATATCCAATTCCAACGCGTTCGGATCCTTATCGGAAAGAGCAAAATGTTCTCTAATTGTTGTCACAAGTCTCACATGTGTTGGGGCATCAAGTAAACTTAAATCAAATGTATCTTTCAATTGATCGAAAGGCAGGATACCATTGGAAAAAATTGATCATTAATATGGACAATCGAATGGGATGCCCAGTGATCTAATCTAATTCAGGTAAAGCATAACATACTGCTTCTAAAGGTGTAGCTCTGGACCATGTACGTCAATGCTTTTCAATGTGGGTTTTTGTTGTCGGCAATCAGAGGGCCCTGAAATGGAAGAAATTCCTTTTCATACACAATTACGTGTTTTCCTTGCAAATCTGGCCGTAGTGGTACATGGCTTTCTAAAGCCCTGACTTATGATCCTTCATTTAACTCATGCTGTCTGTTTCTTTAGTATTACTTGAAGTTCAACAGCCATGAGCAATTACCAGAGAGACTTCCTCATCCTATGCCTCACACCGACACTCAAACATTCATTAAAAACTGACTCCTTTATTTCCTGAAATATAAAATCTGCCAATTTATAACAACATAAATGTCAGAAAGTGCAGATTAAAATGAAATGCTAGGAAGGAAGAGGGTCAGAGAGTATTTCAACATTTTTTTTCACTAACCAACTGAAAGATCTAAATGAAGACACATATGTAATAAAGGAAAACTTTAGCCTTAGGGATACAAAGATGTATTACGAACACTAAAGAGTCCTTTGGCCCCTCTCCCTTACAGCCTTTCCCACAGTGGCAAATAAAGGGTTAAATAACCCTTTTTTTATTTACCTGATTCCAACACTGAAATCCCTCTGCACTGGCTCGAGCTTATCCTCTGTCGACATCAGCTATAGTGGGGGGAGGACCTAATGCACATGCGCGGTCACATCAGCACTACAAAACTTCCTGGTGCTACATAAATAATAAATGAATAATAATAATTAGGCCTTTCCCATATCAAAGCATTCACTATAAGGTTTTAGAAGACACTGGATGTCCTCATGCAAAGTGTGAGGATGTCCAGCATCGTTTCACAGAGTCAAATTCCATGAAAGGCCAGGAAGAGGCTGTTTTTAACCTGTCTTACAGGTTCTCTTAAACCTGTAATGTAAAAACATTTTCTTTTACAATATACTTTTTATTTGATTTTGAAGCATAAGTACATAAACAGGTTATGATACATTTCAAGAACAATACATGGGTTGTAACAAAACATAATTTGAGTAATCATGTGAAACAATAGGGTTAGGGTTCAGGGGGGATTCGGGTTACCGAGGTACCATGAAGTAGTGAACAATTTTTTCAAGAAGGTTTACGTATATAGAGCTAACTTTACGTTAATCTTAGATATATATATCCAGGTCTGGGGGTTCGATTTGTTAAATACTGATTAAGTTCCTATCTAGCTACCTGCTGGTTATACATTTTTACCCACGGGGACCAGGTGGTGTGGAGCAATTGTGCAGAGTTGGCATTAGGTGTAGATATTTTTTCGTGGATGTAGAATTGCTGTATTTTGTCCCACAACTGGGTTTTGGTAGGGCATTTTGTTGACTTCCAGTTTAAGGCTATAAGATTGCGGGCAGCCAGGATTATGATGGCACTTTGTTGTTTGTGCGAGTACGTGTATGCCTGTGGGAATCTCAGCATCAGGTACATTTCAGGGGTGCTTTGCGCGCCCGGGAGTTTGAGGGCTTGTAGTGTATTGCGCACTTCATTCCATAAGGGTTTGATTTTAGGGCACGTCCACCAGACGTGAAGTAAGGTACCAACAGCTTCGCAACATCTCCAGCAGAGCAAGGGGGTGGTCGGGTAAATTTTGTGGAGTTTGTGTGGGGTTAGATACCACCTATATAAAAGTTTTTTGTGTGCTTCTATATGCGAATAACATTTTGTCCATTTAGACAGATCATTCAGTGCCTGTATCCATTCCTCATTTGTGAGAGCAATGGCACAATCTTTTTCCCATAGTGTCTTACAATGTGGTGTGTTATTGGGTGTCGTGTGCCCCCATGCTGTATAGCACAAGGAAATAGCTTTTGGTTTTATTGGGTGTTTCCAACATCGGTCAAGTATTGTAGTGTATTGTAGTGTAATGTTGTTGGGGTGTGTGTGTTTGTTATGCACATGTGCTGAGATGATCCCTTTGAGTTGTAAGTATGTGAAAATAGCGTTGTTGGGCAGACCCCACTTCTATTGTAGTTACGGAAATGGTATTACCCCTTGGGGTTGGAGTACTTGGTATATGTGCGTTATTCCTACCCGCTCCCAGCTCCTGAGACGTATATCAGGTGAGATGGATCTAAGGGCTAGCAGAGGGGCCCTATCTTGGAATGAGTGTTTTTTCCCTATAGTCTCCAAGTATGCTGTCCAGAACTGGATAGTGAGTTTTGTGGTGGGTAGTAGGTGCGGTTGCGCTTTCCTAAAGGTATTTGGTGTCCAGAGGTATGCCAGTGCCTGATTGTCCTTGAATTGGGCTTTTTCCATGTCCACCCACTGTGTGGTGCCCTCCTCGGTGTGCATTAGTATCCCTGTGGCCAACGCAGAGGCTTTGTAATAGAGGCCTATATTGGGCAACCCTACGCCCCCTTGTTTCGTGTGTCTATACAGAGTCGATCTGGCTATGCGTGGTTTTTTGTTACCCCAGATGAAGGCATTTGTGTTTGTGGGATGCAAAATGGGGAGCATTCTGAAAATGTAAAGTAAAGTAATTTGTAAAAATGTAAATGTAAAGTAATTTGGGTAGGATCATCATTTTGAATGCATTTACTTTGCCCAGCCAAGATATATGTGTCTGCGACCACTTGTGTGTGTCTTTTTTACACTGTTGTGGCAGAGTGAGGTAATTTAGTTTCTGCACTTCGGCTATGGAAGGTGCTATTTTTACACCAAGGTAAGTTAGTGCAGATGACCTCCAATCGAACACATATCGCTCCTTCAGGGAGGTCGTAATGTGAGGAGGGAGTTTTATGGGCAATGCTTGGGTTTTGTCTTGGTTTAGGCGGTAGTGTGATACATAATCAAAGATGGGTGGATGTACCAGCGCTAATTATGAGAACCAAAATATATACCAATTAGGTTACAATATCATACAATTGTAGCTGCTAAAACACCAAAATCTTATCTTAAAACAAAGGAATAAAATATAGGGAAATGGTGAAGCGCTATGTTTGGATATAATGTAAGAAAAATAGAGAGAATATTGGGAACAAATGGGTATACCTGAAATATCTTTTTTTCTCTCTTTTGAGATCTTAACCTTGATATACGATTCCTTAAAATTGTAAACACAAAGAATATATCATAGTATAAAACTGTATAGAATATAATAAAGTATGTACATAAGATTATTCCCACTCACACTTTATAGAGCCAAAAAGTTTTAGCTCAGTTCATGAGCCTGTAGGGTCCGTAAAGGCGACCCTCTCCCTTCTTGGGGAACTTTTGTTCTTCCTTTTTCCAATCTAGGACATAGAACACATATAGTGCAGTACCTTTGGTAAATAACTTGTATTAGTAAAATTCAGAATGGGGTACTCACAAAACCAGAGCCTTCAAATAGGCTCAATGGCACAGCATATGTGGTTAAGGACCACAATCCTTCTTTTTGTAGCAGGAACAAATTTGCCAGATAGTGTCTCAGTAAAAATAGTAATTTATTAAACTATCACTTTAAAAAATATATAAGTATAAAAATATTAAACAATAATTATATTAATACACACTATATAGGCAAAATAAAAAGAGTCCAATAGTTACAGTCTTTTCATATTCCAGGACGCGTTTCGCCAAATAGGCTTCCTCAGCTGGATCAAAAAAAGTCTTTGTGATGTTCCTTGGACAGGTTCCTGCTTTATATACCTTCTTCTTGTTTGAATAATTGGTGTGCGGGCTTTTTAATTCTCGCGGGCTATTGTCATGGTAACGGCAATGCCCTGCGTGTCAAGCCTCTTTCGCAATTTTACTTCCGTGTTCGTCACTTCCGGTTTCGCTTATATCCGGTTTTCGTGCGTTCCACTTGCGGTTTAACTCATGGATGCATCCGAATCGGCACAGTTATAGAAGAAGAGGGGGAGAATACATCCCATCAAAGTTCGATCATGTTTTTCTTTTTTTCAGTAACTTTATACACATAAATCTTTGTTCCACATTCATATCATAAACAGATACTATAGTTCCTATTACACAGAGGATCTGTCTAATTGATAATTGAATATATGCTGTATAAATAAAGTCTGAGTTTTCTGATATGTATGCATCTTCTTTATATCCAGTAAAAATACTAAAAGTCCAGATTATGTGTATTAAGGGATTGGAATAAACCACTTATGGTATACTATTAAAATTAGTAGGTAAAAACATAGAGGAAATCAATTATACATACAGATTAAAAATAAACTACTTTAAGGTGCTAAGAGTAAAGTTCCTTAAAGATATTATGGTGCTAAAGGTATACTTATAAAAACCAACCACTTAGGTGCTAAGTATTAGATCTGATGCTGCAAGGGAATCATTCGTAGGCATAGAAGGGGCACCTTAAGTGGTTTATTTTATCTTGTACATGCGCTACACCTACCTTCCCTAGAGTATCATAGATTCAGCACCTTAAGTGGTTTATTTTAATTCATATTGATTTCTGGCCCCTTCTATGCCTAATACTAGTCCCTTGCAACATTATATCTAATACTGAGCACCTTAAGTGGTTTATTTTATTGAATATTTCTTACTAGTTTCTCCACAAGATACTATATCTTTAGTACCTTAAAGTGGTTTATTTGATATATGTTTAATACCTACCTTTCCAAGATATTTATAGATCTAACCCTTTAAGTGGTTTATTTTGACTTATATGTATTTCTGGCCCCTTCTATGCCTACGAATGATTCCCTTGCAGCATCAGATCTAATACTTAGCACCTAAGTGGTTGGTTTTTATAAGTATACCTTTAGCACCATAATATCTTTAAGGAACTTTACTCTTAGCACCTTAAAGTAGTTTATTTTTAATCTGTATGTATAATTGATTTCCTCTATGTTTTTACCTACTAATTTTAATAGTATACCATAAGTGGTTTATTCCAATCCCTTAATACACATAATCTGGACTTTTAGTATTTTTACTGGATATAAAGAAGATGCATACATATCAGAAAACTCAGACTTTATTTATACAGCATATATTCAATTATCAATTAGACAGATCCTCTGTGTAATAGGAACTATAGTATCTGTTTATGATATGAATGTGGAACAAAGATTTATGTGTATAAAGTTACTGAAAAAAAGAAAAACATGATCGAACTTTGATGGGATGTATTCTCCCCCTCTTCTTTTATAACTGTGCCGATTCGGATGCATCCATGAGTTGAACCGCAAGTGGAACGCACGAAAACCGGATATAAGCGAAACCGGAAGTGACGAACACGGAAGTAAAATTGCGAAAGAGGCTTGACACGCAGGGCATTGCCGTTACCATGACAATAGCCCGCGAGAATTAAAAAGCCCGCACACCAATTATTCAAACAAGAAGAAGGTATATAAAGCAGGAACCTGTCCAAGGAACATCACAAATACTTTTTTTGATCCAGCTGAGGAAGCCTATTTGGCGAAACGCGTCCTGGAATATGAAAAGACTGTAACTATTGGACTCTTTTTATTTTGCCTATATAGTGTGTATTTATATAATTATTGTTTAATATTTTTGTACATACTTTATTATAGATTCAGCACCTTAAGTGGTTTATTTTAATTCATATTGATTTCTGGCCCCTTCTATGCCTAATACTAGTCCCTTGCAACATTATATCTAATACTGAGCACCTTAAGTGGTTTATTTTATTGAATATTTCTTACTAGTTTCTCCACAAGATACTATATCTTTAGTACCTTAAAGTGGTTTATTTGATATATGTTTAATACCTACCTTTCCAAGATATTTATAGATCTAACCCTTTAAGTGGTTTATTTTGACTTATATGTATTTCTGGCCCCTTCTATGCCTACGAATGATTCCCTTGCAGCATCAGATCTAATACTTAGCACCTAAGTGGTTGGTTTTTATAAGTATACCTTTAGCACCATAATATCTTTAAGGAACTTTACTCTCAGCACCTTAAAGTAGTTTATTTTTAATCTGTATGTATAATTGATTTCCTCTATGTTTTTACCTACTAATTTTAATAGTATACCATAAGTGGTTTATTCCAATCCCTTAATACACATAATCTGGACTTTTAGTATTTTTACTGGATATAAAGAAGATGCATACATATCAGAAAACTCAGACTTTATTTATACAGCATATATTCAATTATCAATTAGACAGATCCTCTGTGTAATAGGAACTATAGTATCTGTTTATGATATGAATGTGGAACAAAGATTTATGTGTATAAAGTTACTGAAAAAAAGAAAAACATGATCGAACTTTGATGGGATGTATTCTCCCCCTCTTCTTCTATAACTGTGCCGATTCGGATGCATCCATGAGTTGAACCGCAAGTGGAACGCACGAAAACCGGATATAAGCGAAACCGGAAGTGACGAACACGGAAGTAAAATTGCGAAAGAGGCTTGACACGCAGGGCATTGCCGTTACCATGACAATAGCCCGCGAGAATTAAAAAGCCCACACACCAATTATTCAAACAAGAAGAAGGTATATAAAGCAGGAACCTGTCCAAGGAACATCACAAAGACTTTTTTTGATCCAGCTGAGGAAGCCTATTTGGCGAAACGCGTCCTGGAATATGAAAAGACTGTAACTATTGGACTCTTTTTATTTTGCCTATATAGTGTGTATTTATATAATTATTGTTTAATATTTTTATACTTATATATTTTTTAAAGTGATAGTTTAATAAATTACTATTTTTACTGAGACACTATCTGGCAAATTTGTTCCTGCTACAAAAAGAAGGATTGTGGTCCTTAACCACATATGCTGTGCCATTGAGCCTATTTGAAGGCTCTGGTTTTGTGAGTACCCCATTCTGAATTTTACTAATACAAGTTATTTACCAAAGGTACTGCACTATATGTGTTCTATGTCCTAGATTGGAAAAAGGAAGAACAAAAGTTCCCCAAGAAGGGAGAGGGTCGCCTTTACGGACCCTACAGGCGCATGAACTGAGCTAAAACTTTTTGGCTCTATAAAGTGTGAGTGGGAATAATCTTATGTACATACTTTATTATATTCTATACAGTTTTATACTATGATATATTCTTTGTGTTTACAATTTTAAGGAATCGTATATCAAGGTTAAGATCTCAAAAGAGAGAAAAAAAGATATTTCCGGTATACCCATTTGTTCCCAATATTCTCTCTATTTTTCTTACATTATATCCAAAGGTAGTGTGATACATCTCCAAACTCCTGGAGGGCCTCCATCAGGTGTGGTAGTGAGGATTGCAGGTCCCCTAGAGTCAATAGGATATCATCTGCGAACAATGCTAATTTATATTAGCGTCCTAAGATGGTCATGCCTTGTATGTTGTGGTCATTCCTTATTTTTTGTGCAAGGGGTTCGAGAGAAAGGATGTAGAGTAAGGGCGATAAGGGACACCCCTGTCTCGTACCGTTGGAAATTTGGAAGGGGTCGGAGATGTAGCCTCCGTGGGCCACTTTAGCCGCTGGGGTCGTGTACAATGCCATAATGCCTTTGGTGAGGTTGTCAGGGAAGCCAAATTTTTTCAGCACCCGTAGCATGTATGCCCAATTGAGTCGGTCAAAGGCCTTCTCTGCATCTAGTGCCATGAGGAGGCCCCCGCCCGACCCTTTCTCTAATGTCGCCAAGATGTTGAGGACCTTACGGGTATTGTCCGAGCCTTGACTACCCTTGACGAACCCCGTTTGGTCATTGTGGATTAAGTTACCTATCACGGGTGTGAGTCTGTTGCTTAATATTTTTGCGTAGAGCTTGGCATCCCCGTTTAAGAGGGAAATAGGTCTGAAGTTTTTGCAGGCGGTGGGAGGCTTGCCTGGCTTGGGCAGTGTAGAAATATGAGCTAGTAGTAGTTCCGAGGGGAGCGTACCCATCTGGACACTGTGTTGGTATAAATTTAGTAGGTGAGGGGTCAATACCTGTGAGAAGACTTTGTAATATTTATTGGGGAGACCATCTGGCCCTGGGGATTTGTGCAATGGTAAGTCAGCTATGGCTTTAGATATTTCCTCTCCGGATAATGGTTGGGTTAGTTGGTGTATGTTATCGGGCGATAGAGTCGGAAGGTGTATATGATCTAAGAAATTGTCAATATCTGAGAGTGTGGGGACCTTTGTCTCGTTGTCGTCTTTGAGATTATACAGGTTATGGTAGTAGTCCGAGAATGTATTTACAATTTGCTTCGGATCAATGATTTTCTGACCGTTAGGTTTGTTTAGGAAGGCAATCCTGGAGGCGGGTGATCTTTGTTTGAGCTGGGAAGCCAATTTAGCTCCTGCTCTGTTTCCAGAGGCAAAGTAATTATGTTTGTGTTTTTGAAGTAGATATGTGGTTTTAGCTAATTCAAAATTTCTTAATTTGGTGTGGGCTTGTAGTAGAGTGGTCTGCGTGGTCGGTGACGGTGATCTTTTGTTTCTATGAGTTAGGGAAGTAATTTCTGAAATTAGTTCTGTGTACGTGGCTTGGCGTGCTTTTTTGGCTTGACTGGCGTGCTTTATGAAGCTGCCCCTTATTACTGTTTTATGTGCAAGCCATAGGTAGTCTGGGGACGTATCCGGGTGTAAATTGTCAGTAAAGTAATTTTGGAGGTCCATTGTGATGTGGGATACTACGATAGGGTCGTTAAGTAAAGATTTGTTTAATCGCCAAGGGATTCTATCTTCCTTGGAGAATCGCTCAGATATAGACATCGTGATAGGAGCGTGGTCTGACCAGGAAATGACGCCTATCTCTGTGTCAATTACTTTCTCTAGGGACGTACTTTTAAGTAGGAATCTGTCAATTCTAGAATAACTGTTATGTGCAGCGGTATAGCATGTGTAATCTATTTCCGCTGGGTGGTTTATTCTCCAGGGGTCTACAAAGTTATGTGTCTGCAGTGTGCGACAAATGTTGGATGTTTGTGTGTGTCTTTGTTTCATTGTTGTCGTGGTTACCGTTTTTGTGGCGGAGGAGTCCATGTTGATATCGAGAAGGAAGTTTGTGTCGCCTCCAAGAATTACCTCCCCAAAGCTATGCAACGATAGAAGAGAGAACACATTAGCTATAAACACTGGTTGATTTGCATTAGGACCATAAACATTCATTAGGGTAAACGGTTGATTATTGATGCGACATTGTAATAGCAGATATCTCCCTTTTCTATCACCTATCTTACGGATTAATTCAAAGACAACATTTTTACTAATCAGTATCGAGACACCTCTTTTTTTTTGTGTGGAAGCACGCATGATAGGATATTGGGAACCAGGGAGAGTCGAATCTGGGTTTCGCACCCCATTTGAAGTGGGTTTCCTGGAAGAAAGCTACATGGGCTCCCTGTCTCTTGGCCTCCTGAAGAGCCAACCTGCGCTTGTTGGGTGAATTTAAACCTTTCGTATTGAGTGATAGGAACTTGACGGCCATGTCGGATGAGAAAACTGCGATATAGTATATGGCACCCACTCAAATTCAGGCTCGGGTGGGGGAGTTCTAGTGGGTGTGGGTGCTTTCGGTGTTATGGTAGGTCGTTCCCGGTTGGGCAGGTCGGTGGGGGATGGGGGAGGAAGAAAACTATGTACAGAAATCCGTTAGCCTTTAGGGCCTGTTGCAAGGGTATGCAGACGTATATATGTTGGCCTACTCTATAAGCCTAGTGTGGGGGTAGGTGGTAGAGAAGTGTTGGATATAATAACCAATGCGTACCTTATTCGTCTATGATAACATAAGTAAAGTCAAATTATAGGTGATCTGTGTAGGTGCGCTTTTAAATGTTAGTCGCAGCACAGCAGTGAGCGGTGACTCAGCGCCGGCCATGGGCCTTTAACTATTGGCCGCCCTTTTTATACTGAAGCACGTTAAAACATGATACACAGGAATATAACATTCAACCATAAACAACTGCAGTTTTTGCAATATAATAGTGAACACGTTGTATAAGTTACGTGTCTGGGCGCACAGTCTGTGAGGATTTAAATAGCAGGGTCTCTGCGGTCCGGTGGTGGCGTTCTGTTCCATGGAACCTGTTGCCAGTCTCTCGCCATTTTGCGTGGCGGTGGTAGGTCTTGCCTGCGATTATCTGACACCGGAGTTGAAATATTCCAGTCCCCTAGGAGCTTTAGGCCTTCTTCCAGCGACATGATTGTCCGGTCCACTCCGTTTCTTCTTACAACGAGCTTGGTAGGAAAACCCCATTTATACAGGATATTGGCGTTGCGTAGTGCTGCTGTTATGGGAGCAAATGACCGTCGTTTGGACATGGTGGTCGCTGAGAGGTCGATGAAGAGCTTGATGCCGGCATAGTCGCCCGGCAGTTCTGCGTTGAGTCTGGATGTTTGCATTATCTGGTCCTTTACTGTAAAGTAATGAACTCTGGTGCTGACATCTCGTGGTGTAGTTGCAGGTAAGTACCTTGGTTTAGGTAGCCTGTGCGTCCTGTCAAGGCGAAGGTCCTCCTTCGTTAGTGTAGGTATTATAGTTTGGAATAGCGATTGCACATATTGCGCAAGTTCTTGCGGTTTGATGTTTTCAGAAATGCCGCGGATTCTGATATTATTTCTTCTATCCCGGTCTTCATTGTCAGCTATTTTCCCTTCTAAATAGGATACCTTATTCTCTAGTGCAGTATGGGCTTCTGCAAGGGCATTGTGGGCTTCTTGCAATCCTTCTGTCCGCTCCTCCAAATGTGCTGTCCTGTCCCCCAGCACTTGTATGTCAGCTCTTATGTCTGCTGACAATTTGTGAAAGTCTGAGCGGAGATCTGCTCTAAGGGTATCTAGCATGGAGCTAATGGAAGCATCTGTGGCTGGGGCAGTGACCTGTGTGGATGGGGCAGTGACAGTGGAGGGAAAGCTGCTTTGACTCTCACCAGCATCTGAATCCCATGCAGGCGATCGCGTTCCGCCGCCGCCATCTTGGATCCGTGCGGGAGTAACAGGCTGCACTTGTAAGTGGGATTCCAGCGTTTTTTGCTTCATTTTCTTTGCAGATTTTGAAGCCATGGTGTTCAGGGTGGGTTAATCTTTGTGGGTGGCTGTGAAGAGCGGCCCGATCGCTGTGGTTTCACGCTGTGGGACCCACGGCTCGGCGGAGCTCACGGCTTATGCGACCTTTTCCATGCGGTCCGTGGCCACGCCCCTCCTAGCTGTAAAAACATTTTCTGAAACTAAAATGTTTGCAGCTTCAGGGCTAAGGGGACGGGGCCAATGCACCCAGACCACTTCAAAGGAATGAAGTACATATAGTGTCCTTTTAAACACATTTTCCACAGAAATATTGCTTAGGTTTTTTGGTTTCTAGACCTACGACAGTCTGGTGCACTCTAACTCTAATCTTTCTCAGCCAGGCTTTGTTTTTCGATAATACTGAGATGACCCTAGTTACCATGTAATGCATTTAGTGCTACCGTAGTACAAAAAGGTCTTCTTTTCAAGTCTCCAAAAGAGGATGCGTGAAATTATATTCTTGATTAACTGTGTCTAGCTCACTATGAGATGCTTTGAGATGATCATTCAACTCCACCTTAGTTACCATTCTGCCTTTCTACTCTGAAGTCAATCACACATTTTTCCAGTCACTCTCTAATGATGGAGTCATAAACCTTAGATGAGGAGAGAGGGTCCTACAGAGCCATTTGTCATAGGGATCTAGTATACTTTAAGACCTCCTCATTGATATATGTTCTTCCTCATTAGATTCACAAAGCCCTGAACTCAAACTCATTGAGTTTGAACACCTTTCGAACACCTTTGAATGAACTGAAACACGAGGCTCATAAAGATGCGATGGTCAGGTACACAGACATTTTTGACTATATAGTGTATAATTCAAATGTACGATCATTTCTCCACATCACAAACTCAAATAGAGCTTGTAAAATAACTATTTATGCACTGACTGGCTTATCAAATGTCCTTGGTGCATCTGGTTGCAAAGCAGGCATTTTTTTTAAAACACTTACAATTAAATAAAAACTGATTTTAACACTGTAAGGAAGGAGACCGTAACGAAAACAAAACCTAGAATTTACATTTAAGCTTATGTCTTATTGGGAAGAATGGTAAAAAATGCTGAAATTGACACCAGTTAGAAGAGATTAATTACAAACCCATGCCGAATAGGTATCACTCCCCTCAAATGTTGTATAGAATCTCACTGGATATTTCTAACTAGTGCTTGAAGTGCTGGGGAGCAGGTGGTTCACTTCAATATATTTTTTGAGAGTGTCCACTTTTGACTCCCTTCTGGATGAAGGTATTTGATGTCATGACAGCAGTGGCAGATGAGGCAGTGGAATTTTATCCAGCAGATATGCTCTTAAACCACACTAATTTCCCTATTTGTAAATATAAGAAAACACTGTCAAAATATTTACTCACTGCTGCTAAATATCTGGTTCCTGCCCTTTGGACACATAATACCCACCCTCACATCAGAGTTGGTCTAGTTGAGGAGATTCGCCACATGGAGGAGCACGGACAAACAGCTAAAGGTGGGGTGGACTTGTATTTAGGTGCGCATGATTGGTTTCCCTTATGATATGATTGGTTTCCCTTGGATGGGTGGGGTATTTAGCCTTCCTTTTCCCCTACTTCCCTCTGCCCACCTTTTTTCTCTTCTTTTCCATCTCTTGTCTATTTTATCTTAATTTTTCTCTCTTACTATTGAAGCGCTTTTCCAACTAGAGGTATAGTGTCCATTGTCAATTATATGTGGTCTCCCAAGCTACAAAGTGTTGAATAAAATATATGTCCCTCCTTCACCATATTGGCTGTTATGATTCTTATTTTTGTGCTCATTATCACTTACTCGCTCCTTTCCATGCTTGAATGTCTTGTATAACTTTCACATGTATATTTGAAATTAGCTGGTTAATTTGAAATTAAAAATTGTCAGAAAACAAAACAAAAGCTAGAATTTACATGTGTTTGTTTCATCAGAATTTAAGGGTTTCTTTTTAAAGAGACACTGTAGGCACCCAGACGACTTCAGCTCATTGAAGTGGTCTGGGTGCTGTGTTTCTATTGCACTTGGTGCTGCAACCATACAAAATATATATTGTTTTTTAAAGGACATAAATTGATTCCTTTAATATTCTAACACAACCCAACCCAACCCAACATTATGTGTATAATAATTATGCTTATAATCATTTTTGAATATCCAGTGCGACTTGTGAAATAATTTACTTTGATTCCAAGGTTCAAGCTTATAGGTGTCATATTAGATAGCCTATATTAAAATTGGCTAACTTGGACTCAGGAAATGCTTAATGCCTAAAACGACACTTAAGACCATATATGTCTAGTTCCGAGAGCAGATAGCCCCCACCTGACCTGTCTCTCCTAAATCAGTCTGTTCCTTCTCTTTCCCGGAACGTATCTGTTATATGTACATGACGTTCATCCTTATGTCTTATCTGTACTCCTTTCACCCTTTCACTCCCTCCATACTACCATACATACTGTATTTGCATGTAAGCACTTACTTTTTAATGTATAAAAACACATACTGATAAAATAAACGAGAGAGGCTTATTTTGATAACCAACACATGTCTGTGTCTAATTCACGCTTCTCCAAGTGCACTTAATACAATTTGGGTTCCCCTGAATATAACAAAGATTAATATTGGATCTATAACAATTGGTGCAGTGAAACCCGAGATTAGACAAATCCAGTCCATCTGGACCCAGCAAGAGGAACTCAGAGCCCGAGAGACGGTAAATCAGACAGCTGCAGGAGGTGACAAAACATTTTTATTTTTCTACCTTTAATTGCTTCACTCTCTGTCGCTCTTTGATACCCCTGTCCGGGTGGGTAAGGATTTTAAAAACCTCTGATCCAAAGAACGTGTTTTCTGTGGTATTATGATTATATTCAGGTGGATGTTGATATGTCTTGTTAAAGGAATCTTGAGATAGTAGAATATATCTGTGGGTTTTAAGTTATTTTTATTGTTTGCCTTGTCATTTGTTTTATAATTTGAGTTAGAATCTTTCAAGGGCAGATCTCCTGATCTGTGTTTAGAATAACGAAGACAAGACTGAAAATTCCACTGCAGTGGTCCTAAGTGTCTTATACATGGTTTTGTATAGGCATGTGCATGGGAAAAAATTTTGGTTCGGTTCGGCTCGGCATTCCGAAATTCGTGACTTTCGCAATTCGGGACTTCGGCACTTCAACACTTCGGAACTTCGACAACTTTGGAACTTCGACACTTCAGAAATTCAGCAACTTCAGCACTTCAACACTTCGGCATTTCGGAATTTCGGGACTTCGGCACTTCGGGACTTCTCTTGCAGCCGCTTAGTAGATAACTCACTAATTCCCACGGTATTAGGGAGTTATCTACCAAAAGGCTGAAATACCTAAATTGGTCTTTCAGCCAAATTTACTGAAGTTGCCTGAGCGGCGGGTGGAGGCCCTACAGTAAAATAAAAGGGGGGACCTAATGTCCTCCCCCCTGGCCCCCACCCCTGAGCGGTGGGTGGGGGCCCTAAATACTAATAAGGGGGGACACCTAATGTCCGCCCCCCTGGCCCCCACCCCTGAGCGGCAGGTGTGGGCCCTAAATACTAATAAGGGTGGGGGACCTAATATCCTCCCCCCTGGCCCCCACCCCTGAGGGTGGGGGCCCTACAGTAAAATAAGGGGGGAACCTAATGTCCTCCCCCCTGACCCCCACCCCTGAGTGGTGGGTGAGGGCCCTAAATTGGAATAAGGGGGGGACCTAATGTCCTCCCCCCCAGGCCCCCACCCCTGAGCGGTGGGTGGGGGCCCTAAATACTAATAAGGGGGTGACCTAATGTCCTCCCCCCTGGCCCCCACCCCTAAGGGTGGGGGCCCTAAATACTAATAAGGGGGGGGACCTAGTGTCCTCCCCCCGGCCCCCACCCCTGAGCAGCGGGTGGGGGCCCTAAATACTAATAAGGGTGGGGGACCTAATGTCCTCCCCCCTGGCCCCCATCCCTGAGCGGTGGGTGGGGGCCCTAAATACTAATAAGGGGGGGGACCTAATGTCCTCCCCCCTGGCCTCCACCCTTGAGCAGTGGCTGGGGGCGCTAAATACTAATAAGGGGGAGGACCCCCTGACCCCACCCCTGCGCGGTGGGTGGGGGCCCTAAATACAAATAAGGGGGGGGGAACCAGAGCGGCGGGTGGGGTCCCTAAATAAAAATGTTACCCCCCAGGTGACTAGGGGTCCCCAAACCCCTAGTCACCCCCTCCCCCCCCCAAAAAAAATTAACCTCCTACCTACCCCCTTCACCCTAAAAATAATGAGGGGGGGACCTTTAACCTGACATGTCATGATTCCCTTTTATTCCAGAAGTTTGGTCCTTAAGGGGTTAACTAAGTACCTGTAAAAAAAATAAAACTTATTATTCAATGTTTTCTTTCTTCTAAAATCATCTTTTTTCAGCCCGAAAAAAGGCCATATAAAAATGCATAATAACCGACGCACTAAAAAAAAAAAAAAAAACTTGCGCAAAAAAAAAAAAATCCATCTTCACCCATGGAGGGCTCCACGCAGACTGAGCTCTGCAGGGTGGGAGAAGGCTTATAAAGCCTTGCCCCGTCCTGCAATTAGGCTCAGAGTGCAATTAGGCTCAGGTTTAAGCCATCCAATCAGAGTGCGCTGACAGGTAAATGAAGAGACTGACAGGTAAGTCTGTACATTTACCTGTCACAGCACTCTGATTGGTTGGTTAGAAATCCACCAATCAGAGTGCTCTGTGTCGTTTTACACAGTGTGGGAAAGTTCTTTGGAATTTTCCCACGCTGTGTAATTTGACTCAAAACTCTCTGATTGGTGGATTCCACCAATCAGAGTGTTGTTATGAGTCAAATTAGCCTTCCCCCCCCCTGCAGAGCTCAGTCTGAGCGGAGCCCTCCATGGGTGAAGATGGATTATTTTTTTTTGCGCTCGTTTTTTTTTTTTTAAGTGCGTCGGTTATTATGGATTTTTATTTGCCCTTTTTTGGGGCTGAAAAAATAAGATTTTAGAAGAAAGAAAACATTGAATGGTAAGTTTTATTTTTTTTACAGGTACTTAG
This sequence comes from Pelobates fuscus, assembly GCF_036172605.1. Classification (NCBI taxonomy): domain Eukaryota; kingdom Metazoa; phylum Chordata; class Amphibia; order Anura; family Pelobatidae; genus Pelobates; species Pelobates fuscus. The sequence goes on along the minus strand of NC_086318.1, from coordinate 322,029,088 downwards.
TTAAAGGTCCCCCCCTCATTATTTTTAGGGTGAGTGGGGTAGGTAAGGGGTTAATTTTTTTTGGGGGGAGGGGGTGACTAGGGGTTTGGGGACCCTTAGTCACCTGGGGGGGTAACATTTTTATTTAGGGCCCCTACTCGCCGTTTAGGGGTGGGGGCCGGGGGAGGACAATAGGTCCCCCCATTGGTATTTAGGGCCCCACCCGCCGCTCAAGGATGGGGGCCAGGGGGAGGACATTAGGTGCCCCCTTATTAGTATTTAGGGCCCCCACCCGCCGCTCAGGGGTGGGGGCCAGGGGGAGGACAATAGGTCCCACCCTTATTAGTATTTAGGGCCCCCACCCACCGCTCAGGGGTGGGGGCCAGGGGGAGGACATTAGGTCCCACCCTTATTTTACTTTAGGGCCCCCACCCGCTGGGGGGGGGGGGGCAATATTGGTGCACGGTGCAAATGGACAAATTCTTGGGGGAAGGAAAAGTGTACAAGTTGTGGTTTCCCTAAACCCCCAGCACACATATTGGCCCTTTTACAGAAATCATAACCTCTCTTTCCAGTAATATTAGCCTATGGGTTCAGTAGAGGAAGAGGGTAGTCCACCGGACTTAAGGGAACCCCTAGTTGCCCCCCTAGATACCTCATTGGTGGAAAAATACCACGAATTGTAGAGCCCTGAGCATCACTAGGAAATGTACCAAAACTCATTAAGTTATAAGTAACCACCACCATGTATATCTCCCTAAAGGATGGACTTTCTCCTGTGGAAATATTACTAATGCTTATGTCCCAGGGAACATTACAGGAGGTCCCTGTGCAATCTCACACCTAACCATGATCATGTTTTCCAAATCTGACCTGATCTCTGAAACTACTCAGCTACACAAACCGCAGAGAGACAGGAGAGATGTCAAAAATACCCTTACTTCAGATTGTATCCACTGAAATCACTCTCTTATCTAAATCCGAATATTCTGCCCTACGTATGGTAGGAGTTCCAGGCTTAGCACTGTATAATACTTAGGGACACCCAGGCAAATAGGAAGGCAATCCTTGAAAATAGAGCAGCAATTGACTACATACTATTGAAACATGACTTAGGCTGTGAAGCTATTGAAGATATGTGCTGTTTTAACTTATCTGACCACGGCACTATGATCCATAAACATATACATGATTTACATGACTTAGTACAGGATATCAAACAGGATACTGGATTCTTTGGGGATTGGGATTGGACATTTGGGCTAGGAACATGGTTGACTTTGCTAATTAAGAACATTTTGTACTTTTTGCTATTACCGTATATACTCGAGTATAAGCCGAGGCCCCTAATTTTTTTTATTTTTTTTTACTTGTTTAATATTTTATTTTTTTTCTTATTATATAAAACATATACAGCCTTTTATGCATTTCCATTTTCTCATATTGCATTTACGTGATAAAAAATTCAAGTGTATACATATCAGACATACAAAACATTAACTATACAATAACAAAAATAAACAAAAAGTCCAGACTGGGGTCTAACTTGAGTCAGATTAGATTTTACTTAAGTAATTTTACATTCCTATTATAGCATCTAGCTATCTTTGTATCAAATGTAAGCAGGGTTCTATAAACTAATTTTCCTGTATGATATCTAGCCAATTTTTCAGAGTACTTGGTTCTTTAACTATCCCTATCTCCATTTTCAACTGATAGATTAATTGTGATTTTACTTCCTCCCATATTGGGATTTCTCTAGCTTTCCATTTCCTAGCAATTGATATTTTGGCTGCTAACAGTGTATGGATTATCAGGACAACATATTGGTCTAGATTCTGAGACATATGTAGTTGTAACAGAAAAAACTGTGGTTTCTTATCAACCTTAATTCCTGTCCATGATTCAATATTCTTAGTTACAATATCCCAAAAACTTTTTATCTCACCACATTCCCACCATATATGTAGCATTCCTGCCTTATGTTCCCCGCAGCGCCAGCATTTATCCGATGCGTCCGGGTACATTTTAGCAAGTTTATCTGGCGTTAAATACCATCTATTCATGATTTTATATTGGAGTTCCACTAAGTTCAGACAGTGTACATTCTTTATGGTCAAATTCAGTGCTTTTATCCAGTCCTTGTAACTTATGTTATTGTCTATTTCCTTCTCCCATTTTGATATCACTAGGCCAATAATTTCTTCCGGGTCAGTTTCGATTAACTTAAAACACTTTGAGACTAACTTTTTATTAATAGTATGGTCTTTTAATAATTGTTCCAGTATTAAATGTTTCGCTGAGTAATTTTTTATTAAGTGCTCATTAAGGTACCCCTTTATTCTCATATAGGTAAATATCTCTTTGGCTTGTAACTTATATTCGTCAGTTAAAGTATTAAAATCTTTTATCTTGCCATTATCTATTATGTTGTTAATTTTGTTGACTCCTGCATTGATCCAGCTCTGGATGTTTAGATCCATTATATTTTTTTGTAACTGTCTAAAATCAATGCTAGTAAGCAGTTTGTCTTGTAAGTCTAGATCTTTTCTTAATTTGTACCATATGGGGATTAAATTGTTTAGGATCAAGCCCTTATCATAATTACCTTGTCTAAGGTTTTTTCTATGGTCTGTCTTCCAAAAAAGAGGGTATATATCCTCCTTTATTTCATCATTAAGTAGGCTCTGTTCCATTTTAACCCAAATTTGTTCTTTTGCTACATCAGATTGGGTTATTATTGCATGTGCAATGTTACATACTCTCCAGGTATGATTTAATTGTGGGATTCCCAGTCCACCCGCTTTTATCTTTAATTTTGAGTGGTTTCTGCTTAATCTAGGACGTTTTTGACCCCAAATAAATTTGTTAATGATTGATTGTGCTAAAGATAGCCAACTTTCAGAGCAGTAAAGGGGTAGCATGCGAAAGAGATACACCCACTTTGGGTATATATAGAATTTTATAATATTTATTCTCCCCCACCATGATACTTCAATTCCCTTCCAATTATTCAGGGTTTTAGCTGTATCTTTCATTAGCCTTAAAAAATTTTGTTCCATCATATTATTTGGTTCATTAGTAATTTCTATGCCCAAAACTTCCATGGTTTTTTTTCACAATTAAATCCGAATTTGTCAAATAACTTTTGTTTAGTATTCAACGTGAGATTGAATGAGAGTGCTGTAGACTTGCTTAAATTTAATTTATATCCTGAATAGAATGAATATTCCTCTATGGAATCCATGACCTTTTCCATGGATTTCACGGGATTTCTCAGAGTAAGTACCACATCGTCTGCATACATTGTAAGCTTTAGTGATTCGTTCTCTAGTTCTATTCCTTTTATAGAGTCATCCGCTCTGATTTTGTGTGCTAATGGTTCAAGACTAATCAGATATAATAGAGGGGACAGGGGACAACCCTGTCTAGTTCCATTTGTTAACTGGAACCATTCGGAAGAAAATCCGCTTCCCACTACCCTGGCCGTTGGAGTTGTATATAAAGCCATGATAGCCCTGGTGATATTACCTTGAAATCCGAAGCCAGACAGGGCTGTCTCCAGAAACTCCCACCTTACCCTGTCAAAGGCCTTTTCGGCATCTAGTGACAGGGCAAGGAGGGGGATCTTATATCTGGTTGCCAAATCTGCCACATCTATCAATCTCCTAATATTAGAAGTTGGGGCTCTACTGGATATGAAGCCCACCTGATCTTGATGAATAATACTAGTTATTACATTAGATAACCTGTCTGCTAAAACAGAAGAGTAGATTTTAATATCGCTGTTAAGTAATGAGATAGGTCTATAATTTATTACTAATTCCAAATTTTTTCCAGGCTTTGGAATTGGGACTATGTGGGCTTTTAACAATTCGCTGGGAATATTTCCGTATGTCATAAAGTCATTAAATAGTTTGGTAAGAGGTTCTATTATATTACCCCTAAAGGTTCTATAAAAGCAGTTACTGAACCCGTCGGGGCCCCTAATTTTACCCCAAAAAACTGGGAAAACGTATTGACTCGAGTATAAGACTAGGGTGGGAAATGCAGCAGCTGCTGGTAAATTTCTAAATAAAATTAGATCCTTAAAAAATTATATTAATTGAATATTTATTTACAGTGTGTGTATATAATGAATGCAGTGTGTGTATATAATGAATGCAGTGTGTGTGTATGAGAATGCAGTGTGTGTGTATGAGAATGCAGTGTGTGTGTATGAGAATGCAGTGTGTGTGTATGAGAATGCAGTGTGTGTGTATGAGAATGCAGTGTGTGTGTATGAGTGCAGTGTGTGTGTATGAGTGCAGTGTGTGTGTATGAGTGCAGTGTGTATGAGTGCAGTGTGTATGAGTGCAGTGTGTATGAGTGCAGTATGAGTGCAGTGTGTGTGTATGAGTGCAGTGTGTGTGAGTGCAGTATGAGTGCAGTGTGTGTGTATGAGTGCAGTGTGTGTGTATGAATGCAGTGTGTGTGTATGAATGCAGTGTGTATGAGTGCAGTGTGTGTGTATGAGAATGCTGTGTGTATGAATGCAGTGTGTGTGTATGAATGCAGTGTGTGTATGAATGCAGTGTGTATGAATGCTGTGTGTATGAATGCTGTGTGTATGAATGCTGTGTGTATGAATGCTGTGTGTGTGTATGAATGCAGTGTGTGTGTATGAGAATGCTGTGTGTATGAGTGCTGTGTGTGTATGAATGCAGTGTGTGTATGAATGCAGTGTGTGTATGAATGCAGTGTGTGTGCATGAATGCAGTGTGTGTGTGCATGAATGCAGTGTGTGTGCATGAATGTAGTGTGTGTGCCTGAATGCAGTGTGTGTGCCTGAATGCAGTGTGTGTGTATGAAAGCAGTGTGTGTATGTGTGTGTGTAATGCAGAGTGTGATGCAGAGCCTTGGTGGGGGGTGGGCATTTTTATTTTTTAATTATTATTTTAATATTTTTTTTGTTTCATTACATTTTTTTATTATTATAATTTTTTTGTTTTATTATTTTTATTTTATTATTTTTATTTTTTTTATTATTATTAATATATATAAATTTTTTCGTCCCCCCTCCCTGCTTGCTAGCTGGCCAGGGAGGGGGGCTCTCCTTCCCTGGTGGTCCAGTAGATGGGCACTGTGTAGGAGGGGGCTGTGGGGGCTGCAGAGAGATGTTACTTACCTTTCCTGCAGCTCCTGTCAGCTCTCTCCTCCTCCGCCGGTCCGTTCAGCTCTTCTGTCAGCTCACAGTGTAAATCTCGCGAGAGCCACGGCTCTCGCGAGATTTACACTGGGAGCTGACCGAGGTGCTGAACGGACCGGCGGAGGAAGAGAGAGCGGACAGGAGCTGCAGGAAAGGTAAGTAACATCTCTCTGCAGCCCCCCTCTCCCCCAGTCTGTATTATGGCAATGCAAATTGCCATAATACAGACAATTGACTCGAGTATAAGCCGAGTTGGGGGTTTTCAGCACAAAAAATGTGCTGAAAAACTCGGCTTATACTCGAGTATATACGGTAGCTGTATTTGTTATTATGGCCATTTTTCTAACCTTCAAGTTCTTCTCATGTCTGCTAACCTCTCTATGTAAAAACAAATCTACTGTTGGTCGTACCTTAACTTACCTTCCAGTTCCGACTTCGGAAGGTTTTTACTATGTTACCTCGCTTAGCAATTGAAGAAACTCTCCTCAGCTGATTCTGCTGGTCTCTCAGTCCAAGGGAACCGTGGTGAAGAAATAATGAAAGTCCCACAGGTTTTGGCTAGCAGGCCTGGAAAAGCCTTTTGGGTGACCCTTTGATCTCAAAAGAGAGGATTGTGAAATAATTTATTTTGATTCCAAGGTTCAAGCTTATAGGTGTCATATTAGATAGCCTATATTAAAATTGGCTAACTTGGACTCAGGAAATGCTTAATGCTTAAAACGACACTTAAGACCATACATATGTAGTTCCGGGAGCAGATAGCCCCCACCTGAGCTGTCTGTCCTAAATCAGTCTGTTCCTTCTCATTCCCGGAACTTAACTGTTATATGTACATGACGTTCATCTTTATGTCTTATCTTTACCTCCTTCACCCTTTTACTCCCTCCCTACTACTGTTCTATGAGTGTTTGCATGTGAGCACTTACTTTTTAATGTATAAAAACACATACTGATAAAATAAACGAGAGGCTTATTTTGATAACCAACACGCGTCTGGTCTCTAATTCATGCTTCTCCAAGTGCACTTGATACAATTTGGGTTCCCATGAATATAACAAAGATCAGTATTGGATCTATAACAAACTAAAGAAAAATAACTCAAAATTGATTTTACATTTCAGTACTTATTGTTAAAATCACCATATGTCTAGAATTGCAATTAAATGTTGGTTGTTAACATTAACCCTAATCCAATCCAGGCCAGCCGTATACCAACCCTATCGCTAATCCTGTGTTTACACTAACTCTAACCATATACCTAACCTTAATCCAACACTATACAAAGCATTAAAACAGCATTAACTCTGAGCCTGCATTAACACTAAACTAACACAAACACTAACCATATTCTAACACTAATCCTACTTCTAACTCTGGGTATTTTCCTCTGCTGATATCAGTAGAGGGATTTCCTTGCTAAAACCTGTGACCTGCAATCTCCATCTACTGGCTGTTTTTAATATGACAGGGAGGTTTTCCTCTCATGCTGTCCTGCCCATCACTATGTGATATATAAGTGATGGATACCTAGCAAAGCACAGCACCAATCAATATCAGTAGGTGTGGTATGCAGGGAGAATCACTGCGGCTGAGAGCGATCCCCCAGCCACTGGATTTAAAAAGATTGAAAGGGCTGTATGCAGTGCTCATTTTAAGTGCTGCATGCAGCTAATCTGTCAGCCTGTGGCCACTAAATAAGGCCCCTGCTGACAGAGCAGAATATTAGGTTGATTGATACCCAAGTCTCCCTTGTGTGTGCAGGAATTTAATTCTGCTAATACCAAAATATTAAGGTGTTCCATGCTATACCAACACTATTAAGACCTGCTCTGTGAAGAGTGGCATGCAACATCCTAAAGTTAAAAGGTTAAACTCTAAAACATTCTATATTTTGACTAACTAGATGGAGTGTAATGCCAAACATAGGGGATAAAGCTGTTTCATTGGAGACACACACGTGCGCATACACACACAAGAAAACCAGTAACAAGACACACGCATACACACACAAGAAAACCAGTAACAAGACACACGCATACACACACAAGAAAACCAGTAACAAGACACACGCATACACACACAAGAAAACCAGTAACAAGACACACGCATACACACACAAGAAAACCAGTAACAAGACACACGCATACACACACAAGAAAACCAGTAACAAGACTCATGTTTCATCCACCTGTGGGAGGTCTCTTTTGCTCTCCCTTGCCAGTAAATTCTTTGGTATAGAGTTTGTGCTGAAAAATTGTCCGACAGGTGGGAGAATGATTTTTCTCACTGCTCAGTAGATATACCCCAAATGACAACATGCTTGCATTTAATGAAGCGTTTTTTTTTTATTGAGGGGTATATTTAAAAATCTCTTGCAAAACCTGCATTTCTCTTGTTAGCAGCCTTTGCAAGTCCTCGTTTTCTAACCCCGCCCAGGCTTTTTGTGATTGTCCAATCACAGACTAGCCAATGCAGCTCAATGAGATATCTTTTCAAGGCAAGTTCTCTGGGCAATTGCTGCCTATTAAATTTAGCTCTACTGAGTTAACCAAACCAGGAAGTAACAGGACCAGTTGTCTGCCTGCATGCCAAGGGGGTGTAAAAGTGTAAATTTCTATTGAAATCTACATTTTTGTGAAAAAATAACAAAAACGCCATTCTGCACACATAAAGCTTTTCAGCAAGCTGGAGTGTCCATTTAAATAGTTTCCCCCACAAACTGTACATTTGCTAGCAAATCTATAAACATATGTTAGCAAATGTCATGCTCTTTTAAAAAAAAAAGCACAAGTTGGAGGTACCATGACCGTACCCTTTAAATGGTTACCCAAAGCATCAAGATGCTTCAGCGTTTTGAAATGTTGCCCATACAGAAATCTTTAATGTTCTTACAGTGTAACACCACCTCTAGCAATGTTGTTATAATGTAATTTGCTAGCCCAAAACAAGAGTTCTAGGCTGGCTAATGTTAATACTGTGCATATGCTATGCAGCTCTGCAGAAGCCTGAAGCCACCATTGTGGGACCCTTGACCCAGGTAAGAAGGCAAACGATTGCAAAACGTTTGGGTCATTAACTCGAAGGGCGCTAAAGTACTCCTAGCATCATAACCACTACAGTCAGCTCTTTTCCACTTTCTTTTTTCCACTCAATACATCTAGTCATGACATAAAATCTCTTCTTTTTATATTCCATTTCTTATTAGTTTTGTATCTGTATTGTCAAATATCCATTTTGTCATTATTATGTGTAAAAAATATTTCACTAAAAACTGATTTTCAAGAGTGCTTTACTGCAATTGGTAGTGGTCATTCCTACCACCCATAGCATGTACTTCTGCTCCTATTGCTTGTTACTGCCAAGTATAGCATCCAGTCATCACATGCGAACTGATGTCCCTCAGTTTGACTGACTTTGCATTGATAGTGGTACCCATCCTTGATAAGTATATTGGTTTATATAATAAACATTAAAACGAATTAAATAAACAATTCATGCACCATAACCAGTTATGGTGCCAGGAATCCCTCAGTAAGCAGTCGAACTTACAGAGCCATGGACTCTTCCCCTGCAGGCTGTACTTATTATACTTCTTACTGTTATACTGCTTACTATTATTTTTTTGTATTCTTCCTCCCATATTATAAACAAAGAAAATATGTAATGCTGCTGCCTTCTCTCCTTTTCCACTAGTCAGTGCAAATTTAACTGTTCCTGTTTTTCTGTCTTCATGTTAAAGGGACACTCCAAACACCTAAAGTACTTTAGCTTTCTGAAATGCTTTATTAGTAAAGACTGTGTCCTCTTTTTCATTTTAGAAGAAGTAGTACAGATTTCAAAAGAAGGTGGCACTTTTATAGATTCATATTGTTGTCAATCAATAGATTCATATTGTTGTCAATCAGGCAACTGGTCCCGTTACATCCTGGTAGTTTAGCTTAGTATCTTGCAAAGACGTCTCACTGAGCGTCGCATTGGCATCGGCAAGTCTGTGATTGGACAGCCATAGAAAGTCTGGAAGAAGTTGAGGGCTTGCAGATGCTGCAGACAACAGATCTGTAGCTTTTGCAAACTGTTTTAGATATACCCCTATGATAAAACATGCATAATTAAATACCTGCATAATTTTATTGGGGGCATATCTACTAAATAGTAGAGTAGCCCTTTTTAAAAAAATGTTTTCATATTTAAATTTGTATTGCATTTTTCTTTTTCTTTTTTTGTACAGTTTACACATTAATATAGAATAATATAGTGTTACATTTCACATTTTACAATTCTACGGTCTGTTCAACCATATTATTTCATTCATTAGCAATTTATATCATCTTATATAATCTGAACAGTGATCGTCCATAACAATAAATGAACATTCAATTCTTTATACATATTTATATAGCTTATAAATATCATAGATCTTAATCTGTTGGTTAATGGTCCCTCCTGACCGATCTATATATTAGACTAATTAGTAAAAAATTTTGTCAAACTGTGCACGCAGCATTTTGCATTGGGACTCTATTGTGAACTCTGTTAAAGAGTTCTATAAGATTTGGGATTAATTCCTTTACAACTTTAAAATAATAATAATTATGAAACCCATCTGGGCCCAAGCTTTATATTTTGGGTTTGTTTTTATGGCATCCCATACCTCCTCTACTGTAAGGAGTTTTCCTATTCCTCCACCTCAACCTGAATAACCTGAAATAATACCACATCTGCTAGGAAAGTGGATCTAACATGGGTTGTGTTGTGTTTGGATCCGCTTTTAAATTATATAAATATTTATAATATGAGGCTAATTCATTAACAATTTGGTTTAGGTCTATTAATTTAGCCCAAGCTGAATTTAACAAATAGTGAATTTTGGTTTGCGTTTGTTTCTGTTTAAGTTGGCACACCACTAATTTCCCTTTGTATAATATTTAAATTTCGATTTTCTCAGATTACATTCCGTTTCCTGTGTAGCGGAGAGCTGATTTCCCACAGCTGAACTCCACCAATATGTCCAGAGGATGCAGGAACAAGTTCAAATCCAACAGGGTAAATAACACGATCAGCAATATAATCCACAGATATCCCATCACCTTTCCAAATAACTGGACGACACACAGTTTTAGGAGTAGAACTCACTGGACTGGCACATCCAGCCTGGCTTTTATTTCCATCTTACACATATAAGACTGCCCACAGGGGAGGTGTAAAATAGCCAATAGCATGACGGTTGCAACCCACAGATTCCCTCCCCTTAGCCTGAGAGGTAATCCACGTATTCATACAGTTTAAAACATAACTTTTACACAATATTTATAACTTCTACAATATACATGTCACAAACATAAAATACATTTTCTTAATCAGCATACTTCAATTAGGAACAATCTAAAAAATCATACCAATCCCTCCAGTAGATAAAAAGTTAGCTGGAGGTCCCTTTATGACCGACCGCAAGCACATTTTCCTGCCCAAAACAGTTCCATGGATTTGGGCTGTGCGATCGGTCTCCTGCATAAAAACGGCTAAGTGTCGTTCGAAGTGTTGCCTGTACTTCGACTTTAGTCGAAGTGTCGAAGTGGAGGCGTTAAAATGGCCGCCGCCACGTGGTCCTTTGTCCGATGCCGGTCACTTCGACGACTTCGACAACTTCGACTACTTCGCCACTTCGACTGTATCCAAAGTGCCCATTTAAAGTTGCAACACTGCTCCAAAGTAATCAAAGGGCCAGGAACAGTATTTGTCTTTAGGGACAAGGTAGGGTAGGTGAGGGCAATAAAACAATACAGGGGGGACAGCCAACAAAGGGTTTCCGCTACATCCTGTAATCCAATTTTCAAGTAGTTTTTTTTAAGTTTATAAAGTTTATTACGTAAACAAGCAATAGGCGTTTGTTTATGTTGTTCCTCTATTTCTGCTATTGGTTTAAGAAGACCTTTCTATTCTTCTCCAAATTTTCGTTTTGCCCTTATTTTATAAGTATTCCCCGCACTATGGCCTTATGGGCCAACCATGTGATTGCTAATGAAGTGGCGGAGTTAATATTTTCTTTAAACAATTGATTTATCGTATTTCTAATCTCGGTTTCTCCCTTTTTATTATCTAATAATGCTACATTCAGGTGCCATGTGCCCTTGACTCTTGCCTGGTAGGATGTATCAAATGTGGAGCATACTAGACCATAAACCTACCATGTTATTGGATCTATAGATTCTTTCAACAAAGACTGGAGTGTAGATGCATCTGTCAAGCACATATCTATCCTTGAATAATTAGAATGCGCCACCGAATAAAAATTGTATTCCCCTAATTGTGGGTATTTAGCCCTCAATTGTATAGGTGGTGAGATAACAGTAAGTTTATTAATTTTGCACTTAAAGCAGCCTTTCTAGAGGATGGTATCTCATCATGAAACAGCCATGAAACATCGACCACTGGGTCCAGCATGCAATTATAATCTCTACAAACATATAATTTGCCTTGTCTATATTTGGTTTGTATTAGGAGCATATATGCTTGCTATTGTTACCTTATTTTCACATAAAGAACCCATAAAAAAAAAGTAACCTACCCTCCTTATCTTTGTATTCTCTGTTGCATTTAAATGGCCAATTTGCATGGAATAACGTACTCACTCTCCCTTTGTTTTATTCTGCGCATATGCATTGTAAGTGTCTGCTAGTAAATTTAAATGGTTGTTCTGCACTGACGTCACCAGAGTCATTGCCCCTGAACTTGTACAGTCAAGTAGTCCTTCCTTCCTCTAGATCTGGCGGGAAAATCTCTCTGTGACAAAGCGTTTAGATGCCAAGCAAGCTAGCAGTACCTCGTGGGAAGGCAGTCGATATTAATGTTTTCTAAAAGTTTCAAATTGCACCCCTTGGCAAGCGGAGAGAGGTACGCTGTAAAAGTATATGTTATAAGGATTAATTGTGTTCATGTAGTTAACTTAAAGATATGTTGTATATTATTCAATGTCTATATATGAAGTACTGCAGTCCAAATCCCTGTACATATAAGTTGTATTCCATTAAGGTGATTTGATGTCATTTCGCTGTGTGTATGCAAGTAACTGAATTCCACTGTATAACTCTGTTTATAATCCTTTCCTCTGTAAGCAAATGTATTTGAATTCCAAGTCCTATTACAGTTTTCATGGTGCTCAAAGATATTGACGTTGCTGGTATTCAGCGCATTCCTGCACACTTCTATGCAAAGAATAAAATACTGCACCCGTCAGAAGCTCTCTTCTCTCTTCTTTATTGACGCCAAAGGGCAGCTACATGCATGGAAAGAGAGCAGGGTGTCCCCGAACGCTAAAATGTGTTTCCTGCAAGCACGCAACTACCACCTGAGATTTGTGCAATTGCTGAAACAACAATCATTTTGTTATGGGGAGTATTGAGACCATTCACATTAAATGATAAAATATTGAAGTGGTTAGTCATTATAGTTAATCCATATTCCAGTCTAATCTCTTTTCTAAATCCATATTCCAGTCTAATCTTTGCGCTTGCATGGATTAGGCCAAGCTGTTCGGTAGTATAATATTTGTCTCGATTGCATACAAATTTATGAAGCTTTTTACGAAAAGAATCTCACATCAAAAAAATTCAAAAGAAATAAACCCAAAAACCAGAAAACACTTATACATACATAAACCAGAACACATCATCCTAATTTTCAGGATAACAATACAAAAATGGTTAAATGCTGTTAGCCCCTTTGGGGTTCAGCCACCTATTTGCCTTATTATAGTTTTGAATGGAATTTTTTCTACTTCTCTTTTTCATTTTTTTATATCTATGTTTTATTTTTACACTTAGTTTAATTTGATTTAATTTAGGGAGGGGGATTTTTGCCCCTCTTTTTTATGTTTATTTTTTTCCTCTAGTCTAGACCTAATCTGTCAGATAATCGGTATATATAGCTGGGGTATTCATCCTCCATTAAGGGGCCCCCTATACTTCTTTGCTCCCCCATATTGTCTAAACAGCGGATGCAATCCCTCTCCCCATTTTGCTTTGCATTTGTTTACTCACAAAACCTGGATTGGTACATTCGCTGAATCTAGAATGTTCTGCCTTGTTTCAAGTTTTAATTCTTAACCTTTATATGACTTTTAACAGTTCATCCATTAGTGAGCCAGCTCCACTCCACTCCACTCTAGTTCACTAAGTATCCAATTTATGTGTCTTCCGCACTGTCGTCCATTCAGGCGTCATCTTTTTCGAGAATGGTCTAGCTGCCGTTTCTGGAGAAGTTCCTATCAGGCCCCCCATGCACAATACTTTTAATCCTTCCTCGGGATCTTCTATCTTCGTCATAGTTCCATTCCTTCATATAAGCGATTTTGGTGGGAAACCCCATCTGTAGGCCACGTTGTTGTTTCGTAGCTGTTTAGTAACATTTGTAAAGTCTCTCCTCCTGGCCATAGTTGTGGCACATAAATCCACATACAGTGAGACATGCGAGTATGCTACTACACTACACTACCGTTTATTACCGCAGCACCACAGTATCATAGCATCGTGGCCACGTGGCATTACACTCCCGCATTATTACAATGTGGCACTACCATATTACAGTATAAGGCATTGCCGAACTACCGCACTACAAAAAACCAGTGCCTGGCAGATACCCAGTATACAGAAAGTATTCAGAAAGCAACTAAACAAACTTACATAAAAACTAAACAAAACTGCACACAGAGTATTCCTTTAAATGTTCTTTGTGACCCACTTTCTTAGCTTAGTGAGGTGAAAATAATCTTTCTGACATTATCCGTGCAAACTCTTCCAGTGCAGAAATAACCAGATATAACTATTACTTTCATTTAGGCACATCCTATACTATCACAGAGTGTGCTGTTATCCAGTTCACTAAAGGGGCTTCAGGATGATTCCATTGGCATAAGTATATAGATCTTCACTATTATGTATAGAATACACTAGCCAATGTCAGCCAAGACAAAAAAAGAAATTTGGAGAGTACACCCAGATCATGGTTTCCTTAATAGTGCTGCTCCAATCAGTTTTATACATTGCTGTGGTCAGGCAGGAGTATCCCACATCTGAGTGTCTAAGTGTCTGTTTACAGAACATCTCCTATTGCTCTTAGCTGCATGCCATCCAAATCTGTATCTGAATACCACATGAAATATGTTAACTTTCGAAAATGTATAACATAATTTACATTAAATTAAACCATTTCTTTAGAGGAAATGTAAAAAAGGACTTATAATATATTATAACTTGGGAGCAAATATTCATGATGGATGAATGGAGATATCCAATTAGAGATGTCGCGAACATAAAATTTTCCGTTAGCGAATGGCGAACGCGAATTTCCGCAAATGTTCGCGAACGGGCGAACCGGGCAAACCGCCATAGACTTCAATAGGCAGGCGAATTTTAAAACCCACAGGGACTCTTTCTGGCCACAATAGTGATGGAAAAGTTGTTTCAAGGGGACTAACACCTGGACTGTGGCATGCCAGAGGGGGATCCATGGCAAAACTCCCATGGAAAATTACATAGTTGATGCAGAGTCTGGCTTTAATCCATAAAGGGCATAAATCACCTAACATTCCTAAATTGTTTGGAATAACGTGCTTTAAAACATCAGATATGATGTTGTATCGATCAGATAGTGTAAGGGTTACGCCTGCTTCACAGTGACAGACCAAACTCCCCGTTTAACGCACCGCAAACAACCGCAAACAGTCCATTTGCACAACCGCAAACTCCCCATTTGCACAAGGTTGGATACCAAGCTAGCCATGTCCCGTTCCTTGTCCTTACTGATGTCATTGAAGGTCTCTTCCTCCACCCAGCCACGTACAACACCAAGGGTCCCCGAAAGGTGACAACAAGCCCCCTGGGACGCCTGCTGTGTTTGGTCTTCCACCTCCTCAAAGCCACCTTCCTCCTCTGACTCCTCTTCTTCAGACTCCTCGCTCTGCGTTGCCTCTCTCTGCGTTATTATAAGGTGTGTTAAGTAGTAATATTCCTATCAGTATAATCGCTGTTACGTCCCCTATCAGGGGACGTGTATATGGCATCGATTTTAGGAACCGGGAGATGGAAAAAGATGCTTGGTTGGTCCTCCTACTTCAAATTTGGGGCACTGCGCGTGTAGTCTAATGTGCCACCAGATAGGAGTGGTGTGTTAAGTAGTCCCCCTCATCAGGCCTTTTTTAGTTGAATGTATCGCCCACTGTCAGTCCATTCGGGATCCATCCCTCATTCATCTTAATAAAGGTGAGGTAATCTAGACTTTTTTGACCTAGGCGACTTCTCTTCTCAGTGACAATACCTCCTGCTGAACTGAAAGTCCTTTCTGACAGGACACTTGAAGCAGGGCAGGCCAGAAGTTCTATCGCAAATTGGGATAGCTCAGGCCACAGGTCAAGCCTGCACACCCAGTACTCAAGGGGTTCATCGCTCCTCAGAGTGTCGATATCTGCAGTTAAGGCGAGGTAGTCTGCTACCTGTCGGTCGAGTCGTTCTCTGAGGGTGGACCCCGAAGGTCTGTGGCGATATGTAGGACTTAAAAAGCTCCGCATGTCCTCCATCAACAACACGTCTGTAAAGCGTCCTGTCCTTGCCGGCGTGGTCGTGGGAGGAGGAGGATTACTTTCACCTCTTCCCCTGTTAGATTCCCGTTGTGCTGTGACATCACCCTTATATGCTGTGTAAAGCATACATTTTAATTTATTTTGGAACTGCTGCATCCTTTCCGACTTGCAGTAATTTGGTAACATTTCAGGCACTTTCTGCTTATACCGGGGGTCTAGTAGCGTGGACACCCAGTACAGGTCGTTCTCCTTCAGCCTTATTATACGAGGGTCCCTCAACAGGCACGACAGCATGAAAGACCCCATTTGCACAAGGTTGGATGCCGAGCTACTCATGTCCCGTTCCTCGTCCTCAGTGATCTCACTGAAGGTATGTTCTTCCCCCCAGCCACGTACAACACCACGGGTACCAGATAGGTGACAACGAGCACCCTGGGATGCCTGTTGTGGTTGGTCTTCCTCCTCCTCCTCAAAGCCACATTCCTCCTCTGACTCCTCTTCCTCACAATCCTCTTCCAGCGTTGCTGCAGCTCCAGCAAGCGATGCTGATAAGGCTGTTCCTGTGGTGATTGTGACCACAACTCTTCCTCTTCCTCTTTACGCTCATCTACGGCCTGATCCAGCACTCTTCGCAGGGCACGCTTCAGGAAGAAAACAAATGGTATGATGGTGCCTTCGGTGCTACTGACTAGGTTTGTCACCTCCTCAAAAGGACGCATGAGCCTACAGGCATTGCGCATGAGTGTCCAGTAACGTGGCAAAAAAATTCCCAGCTCCGCAGAGGCTGTCTTAGCACCCCGGTCATACAAATAGTCGTTAACGGCTTTTTCTTGTTGGAGCAGGCAGTCGAACATTAGGAGTGTTGCCTCACTGGCATGTTGTTTCCCCGCTGGATATCTGAAAAGTGCGCCATGGCCGTGTAGGAACGCCTGAAATGGCCACACACCTTCCTAGCCTGCTTCAGAACATCCTGTAAGCCTGGGTACTTATGCACAAAGCGTTGTACGATCAGATTACACACATGTGCCATGCACGGCACATGTGTCAACTTGCCCAAATTCAACAAATTTCTTCCGTTGTCACAAACCACTTTGCCGATCTCCAGTTGGTGCGGAGTCGGACACTGATCCACCTGTGCATTCAGGGCGGACAGGAGTGCTGGTCCGGTGTGACTCTCTGCTTTCAGGCAAGTCAACCCTAAGACGGCGTGACACTGCCGTATCCGGGATGTGGAATAGTACCTGGGGAGCTGGGGGGGTGCCGTTGACGTGGAGCAAGACGCAGCAGAAGAGGACTCAGCCGAGGAGGTTATGGAAGAGGATGGAGTAGGAGGAGTAGAGGAGGTGGCAGCAGGCCTGCCTGCAAGTCGTGGCGGTGTCACCAACTCCTCTGCAGAGCCACGCATTCCATGCTTGGCAGCCGTCAGCAGGTTTACCCAATGCGCAGTGTAGGTGATATACCTGCCAAGACTATGCTTTGCAGACCAGGTATCAGTGGTCAGATGGACCCTTGCCCCAACACTGTGTGCCAGACATGCCATTACTTCCTTTTGCACAATCGAGTACAGGTTGGGGATTGCCTTTTGTGCAAAGAAATTTCGGCCGGGTACCTTCCACTGCGGTGTCCCAATAGCTACAAATTTTGGAACGCCTCAGACTCCACCAGCTTGTATGGTAAAAGCTGGCGGGCTAAGAGTTCAGACAAGCCAGCTGTCAGACGCCGGGCAAGGGGGTGATTTTGTGACATTGGCTTCTTACGCTCAAACATGTCCTTGACAGACACTTGACTGTGGGCAGATGAGCGGGAACTGCTCAAGGCGAGAGACGGAGTGGCGGATGGTTGAGAGGGCGCAAGGAGGACAGCAGTGGTTGACGTGGTTGAAGATGCTGGACCAGGAGGAGGATGGCGGCTTTGAGTTTGTGTGCTGCTTGTACTCATGTGTTGATCCCATAGGCGTTTGTGATGTGCAATCATGTGCCTTTGCAAAGCAGTTGTACCTAGGTGGGTGTTGGACTTCCCACGACTCAGTTTCTTTTGGCACAGGTTGCAAATGGCATCGATGTTGTCAGAGGCAGACACACAAAAAAATGCCACACTGCTGAGCTCTGCAATGACGGCATTCTGGTGGTGGCAACAGCATGCGTTGATTGGCGTGCTGTCTGGCTTACCCCGGGTGCCGATGCATGCTGTCTGACTGTGCCACTAGCTCCTTGCGATGACCTCCCCCTGCTTCCAACTCGTCTCCTCCTCCTCTCTGTCTCCCCATCTGAACTTTCCCCCTGTTCTTCTTCTCTTCTAGCGGGCACCCATGTGACATCCACGGACGCATGATCAACCGCTTCACTTGTATCTGACAACTCAGCAAAGGAAGCAGCAGCGGGTACAACATCATCATCATCACACCGTACGTCCATGTGTGTAATGCTGCCTGACTGAGACATATCCCTGTTATCTACAACCTCTGGCAATAATGGTTGCACATCACTCATTTCTTCCAACTGATGTGTAAATAACTCCTCTGACAGATCAAGTGAAGCGGCTGTGGTGCTAGTGTTGGTGGTGGCGGCAGGTGGGCGAGTGGTAACTTGAGAGCTGCCCGAGCTAAGCTGGAGGAGGATGGTGCGTCAAGGTTCCGAGTGGAAGCTGTAGAAGATTGGGTGTCCTGTGTTAGCCAGTCAACTATGTCCTCAGAACTTTTCGAGTTCAGGGTACGTGGCCTCTGAACACTGGGCATTATTCTAGGGCCAAAGGGAATCACAGCACCACGACCACGACGGACCCTGCGGGGTGGCTTGCCTCTGCCTGTCATTTTTTTTTTCAATTAGTGGTACTATGCGTGCAAGCTACTGTGACAACAGATATGAGTGGCACTGTGCACTGGCAGAAGTTGGTAGAGTAGACGCTGTAGGCCTGACACACACGCTTGCAGACAACTAACTGCTATTCAATCTATTACAGTCAAATTTTTTTTATGTACACTACTGTTACACCAGATATGAGTTGCACTGGTGTGACACTGTGCCCTGGCAGGCCCTGAAACGCACACGTGTGAAGGAAACTGACTGCTATTATTTCACAGTCAAATTTTTTTTTTTTTTTAAATGTACACTACTGTTACACCAAATATGAGTTGCACTGGTGTGACACTGTGCCCTAGCAGGCCCTGAAACGCACACGTGTGAAGGAAACTGACTGCTATTATATTACAGTAAAACATTTTTATTTTTTTTAAATGCAAGCTATTGTGACACCACATATGAGTGGTGGCACTGGGCAAGTGGGCACAGTATACGCTGTGAGCCTGACACACATGCTGGCAGGCAGGCAACTGCAATTAGATTACACAGGAAAAAAAAAAAGCAGACTGATGTTCTAGCCCTAAAAAGGGCTTTTTGGGGTGCTATCCTTACAGCAGAGATCAGATGAGTCCTTCAGGACTGTAGTGGACACTGAATACCCTAGCCTAGCTATCGATTTCCCTATTAAATCAGCAGCAGCCACTGTCCCTCCTCTCACTAAGAATGCAGCTTCAGAATGAATCTAAAATGGATGCTGTCCAGGAGGTGGGAGGGTCTGGGAGGGAGGGTCTGCTGCTGATTGGCTGGAATGTGTCTGCTGACTGTGAGGTACAGGGTCAAAGTTTACTCAATGATGACAAATAGGGGGCGGACCGAACATCGCATATGTACGCCCGCCGTGGCGAACGCGAACAAGCTATGTTCGCCGGGAACTATTCGCCAGCGAACTATTCAGGACATCTCTATATCCAATACATTATTTTGATGTCAAATGACAGGAATTGTATTCATTTTTAAACACTAGATGGCGGTGTATTTGTTTTTTAAATGAAAAAAGCAAGTTTTAAACCAAATGTACTTTCAATCCACTTGAACCAATTAATCTTATTCTTTAAGTATGTAATAAATGTGTTTTTACTATAACCACCAATATTACTTTTCACCATTCACTTTTTCAGAGTGCATCAGTTTCTAAGGACATACACTACATAGTTATAGTACAGACACCATAGGCGTGCGTAGCCTATTGTATAAGGGTGTGCACCCTAAAACACAAACACACACGCAGCGTGTATATATATATATATATACACACAGCAGTATATATGTGTGTGTGTATGTATATATATATACTGATGTGTGTGTGTGTGTGTGTGTGTGAGGGTGCTGTGTTTAGATGCTGTGTGTGTGGGCGCTGTGTGTGAAGGCGCTGTGTGTGTGTAAGGGCGCTGTGTGTGTGTGTGTGGGCGCTGTGTGTGTGTGTGTAAGGGTGCTGTTAGTGTGAGGGTGCTGTTAGTTTGAGGGTGCTGTTAGTGGGTGTGTGAGGGTGCTGTGTGTGTAAGGGTTCTGTTAGTGTTTGCATGTGTAAGGGTGCTGTGTGTGTAAGGGTGCTGTATGTGTGTGGGTGATGTTAGTGTGTGGGTGATGTTAGTGTGTCTGTGTGTATATGTAAGGTGCTGAGTGTGTAAGGGTGCTGTTAGTGTGTGAGGGTGCTATGTGTGTAAGGGTGCTGTTAGGGTGTGTGTGAGGGTGCTGTGTGTAAGGGGGTGCTGTTAGTGTGTGCTGTGTGTGTGTGTGTATGTGTAAGGGTGCTGTGTGTGTAAGGGTGCTGTGTGTGTAAGGGTGCTGTTAGTGTGTGTGTGTGTAAGGGTGATGTATGTGTTTGTGTGCTGTTTATGTGTATTGTGTGGGGTTGGGGGGCCGTTTAGTTAATATTCCCCTCCCTTAATATTCCCACTCCCTCACTTTATGTAGGGAGTGGGAACCGTGCTGCTGCCATCCCTGGTGGTCCAGTGGTGAGTGAACTCTAGCCTACGGGGCTAGAGTTCACTCTCGCGAGATTTGTGCATTGCCGCGGCAACGCTCCGACCTCGCAAGAGGAACCCGGCGGACTGCTGGCTAGAGCTTCTCCTGCCTCCCTCCCTGCTGCTGTGGGCCGGTGAGGGAGATCTTTGATCCCCCCCACCGGCTCATGGAGGCTTAGAGCAGAGCCGGCGCTCGGATAGCCCTTCCGGTCTCAATCCATAGGCGTGCCGTTGGGATTAGGGTATGCCCAGGCACACCTGGCACACCCCGTGCACACGCCTATGACAGACACCTTTTCTAATTAGTAGATGTTGATATTTCAAAGCATATATTGGTAACAAGTATTTATGATGACGCACACAGTGCGGAAATTTCCATAGACAAATAGTGACAGAGTTATCTGTACTGGCAGTACTGCTATGCTGAGTGACTTTCAATTTGGCAATATCGTCATTGCCTTTTCAAGAAGTTAGTTCATCAAATTTCAAACGTGCTAGAAAAGCCTCAATTTACTATAAGTGCTGTTGCTAAGTGTATTTGTCTAGGTACCATAATTGCTCAGCCGTGCAGTTCAAACAAGACAAACTGGCCGAGATTGTTAAAGCTTGTAATAGTTAGAAATCATTTGACCTTAGTTTTAATGCTCATCGTGGTGTTCCAAATTTCCTCTATAGAAATCATCTTTGAGTCATTATAGCCTAAAATCAAATACAATGCGTATTGAATTATAGGGATGCATTATAGTTCACTATCTGCTAGTCCTGTGTTTCTAGTCTAGTGGTGGAGAAATAATTTTCTGTATTAAATGGTTCAGAGTAGGCCTTATAATTCTTGTGAAAATAAACCATTTCACACTACACCATGCATTCTAGATCATTGTTGATTTTGCGACAATAATATGCAATCATATGTCAAAAAGAACTTGACTGACCTGACTTCAACCCTACTGAAGACATTTGGGATGAACTGGAATATCGATTGGAAGACAATCTTAGTAGCCCAATGTAAGTGCCTTCTAACCAACCAGGCATGAAAGGAGAATCGATTAGGGATAAAATTATATCTTCCTCAAGGAGTCCACTGATTTAAAGGGTGACTGGCATAATCTAAAATGCCACATTTTTCCAAATGGATGATCACACTCTGAGTGGTAATGCACATGGGGTCTTGGCTTGGAAATAAAAGGAATGTTTTGCTTCTTAGCAAAAGTGTTATATTAGGAAAATGCTAGCAATTCCAGAATTCACTATATGGAAAAGTGCAGGTACCTTAATCTTAGTCTTGGAGGAATGACTTGCAAGATCTAATCTGGTTCCTTCAACACAGGTTAGACCCTTACTTTTATTTGATGGGAAGGGAAAAAAGGATAACATATGTCTTTTCACTCCACAGCAGGGGTCAAGTCCTGGGTAAAAAAGTGCAGGAACTCACCCAAGATCCACTCCCCGCCCCCCCCCCCCCCAAAAAAAATGATACGCTTGTATGCAGGGGCTGAGTAAGGGCACGGGGCTGAGGAAGAGGGACAGGGGCTGAGGAAGAGGGACAGGGGCTGAGGAAGAGGGGCAGGGGCTGAGGAAGAGGGGCAGGGGCTGAGGAAGAGGGGCAGGGGCTGAGGAAGAGGGGCAGGGGCTGATGAAGAGGGGCAGGGGCTGAGGAAGAGGGGCAGGGGCTGAGGAAGAGGGGCAGGGGCTGAGGAAGAGGGGCAAGGGCTGAGGAAGAGGGGCAAGGGCTGAGGAAGAGGGGCATGGACTGAGGAGGGGGACAGGGGCTGGTGCTCGTATGCAGGGGCTGAGTAAGAGCACTGGGCTGAGTAAGGTGGACAGGGGCTGAGGAGGGGGACAGGGGCTAAGTAAGGTGACAGTGCTGTGGAAAAGGGACAGGAGCTTAGGAGGAGGGGGGGACATGGGCTGAGGAAAGGGACAGGGGCTGATGAAGGGAGCAGGGCCTGAGTAAGAAGACAGGGACTGAGGAGGGAGACCGGGACTAAGTAAGGGGACAGGGCTTGAGGAGGGGGGCAGAGACTGAGGAAAGGGACAGGGACTGAGGAGGGGGGCAGGGACTGAGGAGGGAGACAGGCACTGAGTAAGGGGACAGGACTTGAGGAGGGGGGCAGGGACTGAGTAAAGGGACAGGGACTGAGGAGGGAGACAGGGACTGAGGAGGGAGACAGGGACTGAGTAACGGGACAGGGCCTTAAATAGGGGGACAGGGACTGGGGAGGGGGAAAGGGACTGGGGAGGGGGGCAGGGACTGGGGAGGGGGGCAGGGACTGAGGAGGGGGGCAGGGACTGAGGAGGGGACAGGGACTGAGGAGGGGGACAGGGACTGAGGAGGGGGACAGGGACTTAAATAGGGGGACAGGGACTGGGAAGGGGGACAGAGCCTTAAATAGTGGGACAGGGACTGGGGAGGGGCAGGGACTGAGGAGGGAGACAGGGACTGAGGAGGGGGACAGGGACTGAGGAGGGGGACAGGGACTGAGGAAGGGGACAGGGACTGAGGAGGGAGACAGGGCCTTAAATAGGGGGACAGGGACTGAGGAGGGAGGACAGGGACTGAGGAGGGGGACAGGGCCTTAAATAGGGGGACAGGGACTGAGGAGGGGGACAGGGCCTTAAATAGGGGGACAGGGACTGAGGAGGGAGGACAGGAGGGAGGACAGGGCCTTAAATAGGGGGACAGGGACTGAGGAGGGGGGGCAGGGACTGAGGAGGGGGATAAAAAACAAAGAAAAAAAACTAAAGTGCCTTCCCCCCTCCCTGAGGCTTAAGGGGACAGGACTTGAGGAGGGGGGCAGGGACTGAGTAAAGGGACAGGGACTGAGGAGGGAGACAGGGACTGAGGAGGGAGACAGGGACTGAGTAACGGGACAGGGCCTTAAATAGGGGGACAGGGACTGGGGAGGGGGAAAGGGACTGGGGAGGGGGGCAGGGACTGAGGAGGGGGACAGGGACTGAGGAGGGGGACAGGGACTGAGGAAGGGGACAGGGACTGAGGAGGGAGACAGGGCCTTAAATAGGGGGACAGGGACTGAGGAGGGAGGACAGGGACTGAGGAGGGGGACAGGGCCTTAAATAGGGGGACAGGGACTGAGGAGGGGGACAGGGCCTTAAATAGGGGGACAGGGACTGAGGAGGGGGACAGGGCCTTAAATAGGGGGACAGGGACTGAGGAGGGGGGCAGGGACTGAGGAGGGGGACAGGGACTGAGGAGGGGGACAGGGCCTTAAATAGGGGGACAGGGACTGAGGAGGGGGACAGGGCCTTAAATAGGGGGACAGGGACTGAGGAGGGAGGACAGGGCCTTAAATAGGGGGACAGGGACTGAGGAGGGGGGGCAGGGACTGAGGAGGGGGATAAAAAACAAAGAAAAAAAACTAAAGTGCCTTCCCCCCTCCCTGAGGCTTACCTTGGGCCAGGAGGGGTGGGACAGGATCTGGAACCTGCAGCCTGCAGTCAGTGGAGTAAGCCAGCCTCTCCTGATGATGTCAGGAGGAGGGGGCGTGACTTCCTCTGCTCCCCAGCGGTCCTGTGAGAAGAGCAGAGAAAGTCACGCCCCCTCCTACTGACATTATCAGGAGAGGCCGGAAGACTCCACTGACTGCAGGGGGAGAGGTGAGTTTAAAAATCCGAGTCCCCAGTCAGAGGCAGGGGATTCGGATTTGTGCTCCCCCCTGCTCTGGCAGCCGCTTGTGCCAGCCCTGGGTCCTGCAGGACTAGTAATGGGAACGGCGTTCCTGCTGTGGAAAAAGTGCAGGAACGCCGTTCCCACGCGTTCCTGCAGGACTCGAGCCCTGCTCCACAGTATAAACATGAGCCAAAGGAGCATGTTCTCTGTCTCCATGCTTCTGTCAAGTGAGATGGACGATTTTGATCTAGGCTCAGGTGTTTGGAAATGAGGAGTTAAACGGTTAACAGGTTGAGGTGTCTTGCAATTCCATTCCTTCTCCTGGTGCCTTTCAAGATGCCAAACAACCAGTCGGGCACATAACTCTATGAATTTTTCAATGTCTTCTGGAAGGTCTTTATACACCAGTTATGAGATGCGCAAGACCTCTGCGAAAAGCTGCACATAGAGCCCCAGCATACCAATTTGCCTCTGCAGCCAGAGTATGAAACACCACAGCATATTGTGCCACAGTTCTTATGTCTTGCTGTATGTCCAAAAGATAGTATTCTGTTGCAGAGACCTTCCCTTTTTTGTCAAAGACGGTCTGCAGAAAAGACAGAAACTGTTTGCTGTCCTTTAGTAAAGGATCATTGCGTTAAAGAGAGTGAGAGACCCATGCCAAGGCTTTCCCCTTAAAAAAAAAATAATTTCAAAAGTCACTTTAGCTGTAGAAGTGGAAAATGACTCAGGGTTGTTGCAAAAATGTGGACGATATATGTTTAAAAAACCTCTGCAGTCTTCAGGATCATCCCCAACATTTACAGACAAGGAAAGTTTGTGTGGCATTTAGGAGATGGAGAGGACTGGTACATGTATGTACGTAGTGGGGAATCGCGATGCAGCCTAGAACAAAATCTAACCCCATTAAACCCCCAAGTAACGACAGACCACTTAGTATGGATGAAACAGGCCACAGCATTTATTATCACAACTAAATTACTGCATAACACATCCATAACTTTATTTATTAAATCTCTTCTTTTCTGTAACCAAAACATTAGACATAAATAAGCATAAATTAACATATATACATATATAACTCCACCCATAGTGTTATACAGTGACCCAACCGTCCTTGCCAATAAAAACATGGAGTGGTTCCTAATCACCACTCCCTCTCACCTCCCCCCTCGTCATAAAAAATCCTTCCAATGCCTGCCATCAGCCGACCTTATCCACGCTCGATGGGCACAAGACCTCAGGCAACCTAAAGTTTAACCTTTGGAGCAGAGGAGATTTGAGACCTTAAAAACTTGTTCATCTCATTCCATATACTTAAACGTCACCTCAAACTCAATTGGCAAGGACATACCCCCGGTTAGCTGCGAAGAAATATACTATAGGGTGGGCGGGAGGGAAGCTGTTTGCTGGCCCGAATTCATGGTGGCACTGAGGTAAGACCTCCCCCACACTGTCTTACACAGAACACAATCACACCCACAGACTCTTCCCAACCAATCCCATGCATCTATCCCCACACTCCTACATGTGCCCTTGTCCGCTTAGCTGCGCTATCTCCCCAGGGCCTTGTATGTACGTAGTGGGGAATCGCGATGCAGCCTAGAACAAATCTAACCCCATTAAACCCCCCAGTAACGACAGACCACTTAGTATGGATGAAACAGGCCACAGCATTTATTATCACAACTAAATTACTGCATAACACATCCATAACTTTATTTATTAAATCTCTTCTTTTCTGTAACCAAAACATTAGACATAAATAAGCATAAATTAACATATATACATATATAACTCCACCCATAGTGTTATACAGTGACCCAACCGTCCTTGCCAATAAAAACATGGAGTGGTTCCTAATCACCACTCCCTCTCACCTCCCCCCTCGTCATAAAAAATCCTTCCAAAGCCTGCCATCAGCCGACCTTATCCACGCTCGATGGGCACGAGACCTCAGGCAACCTAAAGTTTAACCTTTGGAGCAGGGGAGGTTTGAGACCTTAAAAACTTGTTCATCTCATTCCATATACTTAAACGTAACCTCAAACTCAATTGGCAAGGACATACCCCCGCCACAACCCCGCTGTTTTACGCCTAAAATCAGCGGGGGACCCCACCACAACCAGCCATGGCCTGTTCCACCACTTCTCGCAGCGCTAGAGTAACATAGGTCAAGTCTGACCTCCAGCAAGCGCACCCTTCCCTCGAGATAACTAAACCACATTTAGCCAAGCCCAAAAGGCGAACTGGAAGTGTTTACGTTTTATTTATTCATTTTGTCAGTTATGTGTTCAGTCATTTAGTTATGGCCATGACAAACCTAGAAACCCATCTAGTCCGATGACCGACGGCAGCGCACCAGGGCACTCACATTGCGGAGCGCACTGCCGACAGGAGAGGGCGATAGGCGCAGCCTAGCCCCTGAGAACCTCGGGGAAGAAACATAATGCGTAACATGTCTAGATCGAAGAGCACCTAAGTCCTAAACCGTCACCGACCCAGGACATTCCACCCAGGGATAACAAAAAAACCCTGGTACCCCCCATGAGGCGAGACCACCAACCCCGTAGGAGGAGGAGCCACACCCCTTTCATGTATCCGGTGCCAGACCACCGAACCTCCGCTCCCAAAGGTGTAAGATCCAACCACGCGCCCCTGCCTCCTGGCCCAAATTACATACGAAAATCCCACCCTCCCCAGTCCGGGGGGGGGGGACCTTACCGCGGAGATAAGCCCAGTCAGAGACCAGCAGGGCAAACCCAAAGAACCAACCACCCTGACTCCCACCAATCGAGCCTTCTGAACCAGTGGCGCAGACACGCCAAGTCTGCGGCGTCCATAGCCGCTACCAACCAGAATAAATGCTCCTTGAATTCCCCACCATCATTATCCAGGAATTCGAGCCCCCAAGCGGAATACCCCAACTAAATGGACGCGGGGGCGAAAACACGTCTTCGAGAACACCAAGGGGTGAAGAATAATCCAGTGGATGCAGACCACTCACCCAAGGAAAACAGGACAAACTAGCCCGGGAACCTAGTACATCATGTCAGGAGCCCAACTAGTACCTCGTGCAGACCATCTACCCCAGGAGAAAGCGGAAGGGCAAGGTTATGTCAACCCCGCAACATAAATAAATGAACAGATTCCATTGAGGAATTAGCCAACCGCAGCGGCGAAAACCGAAGGAAGTCCATACACCCTCCCACCTGTAGACGACCGAACATGACAGGCAGCCGAGCCCTGCAAATCGAAGAATTCACGAAGAACACACCCCAGCCCCCAATGCCCAGGTGGGATGGAACAAAACAGGTAGACGAGCAGTCCAATCCTGGAGCCCCAAGAAAATGCTCCCATCTGGCCCGAGCACTCACACCTCACTGAAGCGGGCCCCACGCCGCCTCAGAGACTGACACATGGACCAGCTTCATCAGTCCGCTAGACCAAGCGACCACATCTCCACTGCCCTATAAATAGGCCCCCACCCGAAGTATGTCCCACAGCGACCAATATAGAGCATCGGCCAGTACATCGTGAAACCCCCAGGATAACACCGCCCAACCTGACACTTCCCAAACTCAAACAGCGCCGAGCCAGGCACCGCAACCAGAGTACCACCGGGGTGGAGGACACCGTCATATGATAGACAGCCTGCACCACCCCAAGATTGTCGCAACGGAGGAACTACCCACCTGTTCACAAGTAGGGAATCCCACACCAACCATGCCCCCAGAAAGGCGAAGAGCTCCAAGCCAGCCAGAGGCTGCAAGAGCCCCGATGCGTGCCAGCTTGCCTGGCAAAAGACAGCACACCATGGAGAGCCTAAAATGGCCCCAAAACTTTCCGCAGCGGGAAACAGGCGGAAGTCAGTGGAAGGGACCTACGGGCCCGTCAGCACAAGCTACCAGTCAGGGGGCCTTGTGGGGCCATATAGCCATTTAACCCGGCTGACAGAGATACAAACTGGAAAATAAATAAATAAATAAATAAATAAAACCCGACGGGTGCACCGGCAGCCGCCAGACAGCCGATTCCACAGCTGCCGCCATCAGCAAGGCCACAGGGCCCCGCAGCCCTAACCACTCGGACCTCTGCGTCATGCCACACCACCCCACGCCTAACCCCCTGTAGGGAACCAGAAACAAGGAAGCAGGTGAACTCGCCCCCACCCCTCCCTTGGCCCCACCACCCGATGGAATACTCACATGGACCAAAGTCCTGCACGGAGAGCACCTATGTCCCCTATCCCGACAGAGTGCCCGCATGAAACCATGGGAGACATGATGGGCCCTCCTGCAACCTGAGCCCTCGTGCTGGAATGGCATGAGGACCCCACTTTCCGCGACCGACCACGAATTTACCACCCCTGTTTAGCCTCCGGCCGGGGGGGGGGGGGGGCAGGGAGGAGGAGGGCGTACCCCCACCGCCTCCCCCCCCCCCAAAATGATGAAAATGCTGTGTTGAGGTGCCGGGCGAGACATAAAGGGAAACCTGAGGCCTAAGTCCATCCGGTCTCAGGCCAAGAAGGGTCGCACGCCAAACGTGAATGAAACGTTCCTCCACCAAACCCAGCACACCCAAGGGACGACCGCGTCCCAGAGAGGACGAAGAAGAGGAGGGCAGAGGGGAACCCTCAAGAAACAAGGAGCCCACCAAGGAGGAAAAGAAACTGAGGGGGGGGAAGAGAGAAGGACCCAGCAGGAGGAGGTGGGGGCAGAAAAAGGAAGGAGGGGTGGGGGGGGCTCCCCGAGCAAGCCGGCACCCCCCAACCGACAAGGGAAGCGGTAAGCGACAGAGGGAAGGGGGACAGGGGAGAGATATTCAAGGGAGCCTACCTCACCACCAGAGGAGGCTCCTGGACCACTAGAGGGCCCCCCTGGCCACGAACGGCAGGGCACCGGAGCACCACAGGCGGCCCCGCCAGGCCACCCTACCGTTGGGGGCCCTTCACACAGCCCCGCCGTCCCGCCAGCCACGGGGGGATTAGAAACGGCCGCCAGGAACGCACAGCCCGCCTTCCACTACCCCCGGCCGCGCCTCCCACGCGGCACATGAAGGCCGCGGATCCACAGGAAATGTTGCCGGCCACAGTGATGCCCCAAGCCCAGGCTCCCACCACAACCGGGCCCGGGGAGGAGTGGCAGGGTACCCACTTAAAGGGACAGGGTACCCCCTGGGGTGGCAAGGTACCCGCTTAAAGGGACAGGGTACCCCCCTGTGCCCCCTTAATACTGGCCCCCATGAGCAGGGGACACAGGGAAGGCCCCAGAGAGAGACAGGCCGGGGGGGGGGGGGGGACCCACGCCGGCAGCCATAGCTGGGGAGAGGATATCACCTGGATCATGGAGTCGCCGGCCACCATCCATGCTGCAGCAGCCCTGAGGGAAGCCAGAAAGCCTCAACCATCAAGCTGTGTAAACCTGCAGGCCCAGGCAAACAGGAGCAGGAGGACAGGAAGCTGTTTGCTGGCCCGAATCCCAAGTGGCACTGAGGTAAGACCTCCCCCACACTGTCTTACACAGAACATAATCACACCCACAGACTCTTCCCAACCAATCCCATGCATCTATCCCCACACTCCTACATGTGCCCTTGTCCGCTTAGCTGCGCTATCTCCACAGGGCCTGGTGCAGGAGTCTAAACTGGATTTCACCATTCTGCTGAGTTTGTCCAGCTTAGCATTCAAGGAAGAACGATGTGTCTTGTGGGCGTCAACTGACCTTAACCATCTCAGCTGTGTCGACTGTCATTGTTGCCCATTTATTACCTACAGTAAGGTAGGCATGGCAAGGCAAAAGGCACGGTCAGATAGTTTAACAGTCACCTGGGAACTTATGGAACAGTTTACCAGGAGTTGGAGCCCAGTTGCAGGAGATGGCACAAGGAGGAGACAAAATCCAAAAACACAGTACAGATAAAGGGGTAATCCAAAGGCAGGGTCAGACGAGAAGCAGAAGTCAGATCTTCTCTGCGGACCACGGTTCCATTGGAGGAAATTACACAGTCTGGGGACAAAGTCTCTGTGTTGGAGCAGGAAACGTTAGGGGAGACAGAGGCTGAGGATTGGAAAGTAGCCACAACAGCCTCCTTTTGAGGCTCTGGAACAGGATCAGGGTTAGCTGGGTGCCATTGGTCTGGTTATGTGGTCTGCTCGGTATGGTCGCATGCAGAGTTGTACCGCAGCAACAAAGGTGTTTCATAGGCTGCCCTGGAGGACTTGGATGGTGACACAGAGCCCCTACATGGCTATGTTTAGGACGAGGAGGACACGAAGAATTCATAATATTCTGGCCACAAAGTACAGAATCGGCAGGCAGAAGAGTAGTTAGGAATAAGGCAGTAGGAGAATCAAAAATCCAGCAGGAAGCCAAGGATAAGCACACACAGGAAATGACTCAGCAGCAAGTGCTGGCATTTAAGTGCTGAGATGACTGCTGAAGATGACTGCTGACCAGCAACTGACAGACCCAGGATGAAATCTCACATATGCACCTCCACTAAATATGTGTGGGGCACAAAGCTACATGACAACTTTGATGTATATAATTTGAATGGTTAATGCAACATATCCTAGAATTGTGGACAACATTCAGTTCATCTGAATTGGACAATTCAAGTTTCATATTTCTGGCATTTCAGTCTGCTATTTGAGCTCAACTCTCGTCCTTCTCACTTCCTCATCTTTAAACTCTTTCTCAGTGGTAGCTCGTTCATAGGGGAGCTGAAGTCAGTACCCCACCAGATAACTATGGTCTTAATAAAAAAAACAAAAAAACACTCAGCTGTTTAGTAACAGAGCAGACAGGCACTGAATCATATCTTAATGTCTACTTATTAACAACGTGTAGAAGAAAAAAACAAAACACAGTGGTAATAGTGTTAAAGGTTTAACACAGCTTTGCAAATGTGTGTCTCGTATAATTACCGGTACATTATAATGCCTAATGTTAATATACTCATATCTGGTTACAGAATTTTTATAAAAAATGAATCACTTTCTTTTATCTGACTGGGTGGACTGAAGGATCTCATATTATAGTATTTCGGGATGTCATCACTGCACTTACTCGTGACTTGAACACTCACACATATATGTTACCGTGTGAGTGACTGTGGTCACAGTTTATATTTTCTCTCCTGTAGCAGGTGGCCGAAAGCTTTGTTCTCAGATTAAAACAAAAGGCTAACATACGAGCAAGTTATTATTATTTTATGCTATTGACATCTGGTACATAGAGTGTGTGGAAATGAGCAGTAAGGGAATTATTATTATTATTTTTTTAATTCTTTATTTTTGTGTCAACTCATGGTCATGCTTTACCGTGACAACAGAGCCACGTGTGCAAATTGAACATGCTTTAGTATACATAGGCAGTAGTCAAGGATTTAGTGTAACACATTAATTAGCATTTTAGATGTTAAAGAACAAAAATAATGCTTTTTATAGATTGGGTCAGTAATGAGATGTGACAGGTGAGCGCTGGGCTAAAAGGTTGGTAACGTATGAAGTATATGTGCTACCTGCTTGTGGTGGTGATAGATAAGGGTCCATACAGTTGTATATTCTGAAGTAGCTAGGGATGTGGATATGTTAACCAGAAACGGTAGGTCTGAGTTTGGGCCATAGCGAAATGACTTTGTGCGCAAAGTAGTTGGAGGTTAATGTTATGCCTCTTTTGTTTATGGAGTGGACGTATTTTATAGTCGTATGGCTTTGAGATGGGGGGAGGAGGGGGGATCATTTGTGAGCTATGCCCATCGGTCTGCACTTAAGGTCAGGGTGCCTGATCTACCTTAGGTAAGGAAATTATAAAAGTTAGAACATGAATAAATGCAAACAATAAAATAAAACCTCACAGTTCAGGATTCCAGCGGCTTGCATGTCTTGGGACCCTTCCAGTATTAAAATAGTGACTCGCGTATATGATTCCGCTAAGGGCTGACGTGGGGTGAACGTCTGGTTGAGTCCCAGGCAAGTGGGGGCTTGGAAGCGGCATTGGACTCAGTCCGGTAAGATAGTCCTGTGGAAGACCTAAGTTATTGCACCCTGTAGATCATGAAGAGGGTAAGTTGTGTCCCCATGCAGCACGTGGAGTGTGAGTGACATGCGCCAGCGGTAACAAATGTTGCATTGTTGTAAAAGCGTGGTGAGAGGCTTGAGTGACCGCCGTCAGGCCAGTGTGCTGCTAGATAGGTCTGCATAAAACGCTAGGGACATATTATAAAATTGGTATAGGGGTTTCCATCTAGGTGCAGTCAGGATGGCTGCCTTGTCTGTCCCGCTCTGGAAGTGGACTATCAGGTCCCTTGGGACAGTGGCTGGCGCCTTGGCTGGTTTGGCTGGCGCCTTGGCTGGTTTGGGGACATGAAAAAGTCCATCCAGGAAAACTACCTTGGCCTGCCTTGGTGGAAGCAAGGCCCCATCAGTATCCTCAGTAGATGCAGTAAATCTGCTTCAGGGACCTCCTCAGGGATCCCCCTGATTTTCAAATTTTTCCGACAGTGGAGGTCTTCCTGTGCAACAAAGCTGCGTTCATGTGCTTGGTTATGTCATTGCAGGTCTTGCACTGCTTGTTCCAGTGTCCCTATTTGCTGGGAGCCCTCGTGAGACGCCTTCTCCAGTGCTCCAATGCGGCCTGTTAGGCCTTTTAGGCCTCTGCTAATCTTAGCTATGTCTGCTTGTAGTGTGTTTTGTTGTTCCGCTTTGAGCCCCTTCAGGACATATATAGTGAACGGAAATTAGTCTGGCTCCGTCGTGGTCAGCGGTTGTATCGCTGGTGTGGGTAAGTGTACCTCCTCTGCTTCAAAGGATAAGCCATCTGAGAAATCCGAGCAGCCTGATTAGAATGCGACCATCTTATTTCCACTCGTGCCATGTGCCTGTCTCCACAAGTCGCCTATATTCATCCTGAGATTGGGTCGATCGGGTTTAAGCTTTTTGGACTTGCGCCCCATTTTGGCTGGGCAATCAGATGAGGTCTCTGAAGTTCAATTAGGATAGGTAATAGCGCCGATTATAGTGCAGTTTAGTCGCTTGTAGCCTGGAGCTTCAGGAACGTGCGACCGACCGTTTTGGCAATTAGGCTCCACCCACAGTAAAGGAACTTTTTAATGTGAAAAGTAAATATATTTTGCTATGAACCCCTGGTGGCATTTTGTCCTTTCTTTTTCTTAGTCTTTACTTCTTTACTCCCCACTTTCATACTCTTTTTTTTTTTAAATCCTTTTTGAATGTATTACATATTATTACTTAAAACTTGGAACTAATTTAAATGTTTATGTTGTTTGCGATTTGACAGTGCTATTATGTTTAAAACTACATTTGGTCACTCTTTGGGGGGTGGGGAAGGTTAAGATCAGAATTACATTTACCTGTAATCCAGCATTGGGATTGTCCCCTTGCTGCAGACCATAGTTATATAATCAGTTATGATCAACTCTGGTCCAATTTTATGCGTCTCGGCTTCTCATAAAAAAAGGATTGTGGAACTATTGCATATATGTGGCACTTGCCACGAATCGCCATCTCAGTTATCTGCCTTCGGTGTCATCCTGTTGTGCAGTGGCGTCACTCAGTTATCTGCCTTCAGTGTCATCCTGTTGTGCAGTGGCATCAGAGGGGGAGAGTGGGAGAGGGGGGGCAACATGCAGTTCCCCTCTTGTGCCCCCACAATTGAAATAGAAGTCAGGAGCACTGAGTCTCACTGCTGTCAGTTCCCACACTTGCCTGATGGGCCCTTGGACAGAAGTGAGTATGGAATCCTAGTTGGAAGTTCCCAAGTGCGGCCAAAGGGGTCACTGTGCTGGGAGGAACTTCCTGCTGGGTCATAGAGAGACAGGAAGAGGAAGCTCAGCTGCATAGAGTGGTAATGGGGTAATGGCAGCTGCTGGTAAGTGTGTGTCAGTGTGTGTAAATCAGTATTTGTGTGTCGGGGGGTCCGTCTGTGTGTGTGTGGGGTCAGTCTGTGTGTGTGTAGGGGGTCAGTCTGTGTGTGTGGGGGAGTTAATCTGGGTGTGTGGGGTGGGTCAGTCTTTATGTGTGGGAGGTCAGTCTGTGTGTGTACATTGGTCAGTCTGTGTTAGTGTGGGGGTCAGTCTGTGTGTATGTATGGGTCAGAGTGTGGGGGCACTCTGTGTGTATGTGGGGGCAGTCTGTGTGTGTATGGGTCAGTCTGTGTGTGTATGTGGGTCAGTCTGTGTGTGTATGGGAGGGAGGGGGAGTCAGTCTGTGCGTTTGTATGGGTCAGTGCTTGAGCTCCAAGAGAGAAACCTCTCATTTTGTGACCTCTCCTGTACCCGAGCTTGTCTGTAGTGAGCTTGTGTGTGTATCAGTGAGCTTGTCTTGTCATTGATAAACTCAGCCATGGAGGTGGGTCCAGCCACAACGAAACTGGCATGGCGTCAGAAAAAGGTTTGTTAAAGCACTTTTCTCATGCAATCAGATGATGTAGGTACCTATACATACACTAACAGATATACACTGACAGGCACACACTCTCTGACTCACAGACACACACATTTTCTCACACACTCACAAATTGCTATTTTTATTTTAATCTACATCCGCCCAGCCTTCCTACCTTTGGGTGAGCTGAGTGGATCTTTCCCTGGTGTCCAGTGGGGCTCCTCTCTAATCTTCTTGCAGTTTCTTTCTGCTCCCCTGTGCACTCTCTGTAGTGATGCCCAGGCTGGAGTGATGTCATGTCACAAAACAGCAGCCAGGGAGCAGAGAGGAACTGCAGGAAGGTTACTGCTCCCAGCAGCGGCTAGCTTTAATGATTCCTGCGCGGCTTAGCAAAGGGCTGTCAAATCCCAGGCGCCAGGGAGAAATTTCTTGTCACCATGGCAACCTGGCACCTGGTAATTGTCGAGCCCTGTGTATGTATATGTGTGTACATACACACACACATATATATATATATATATATATATATATATATATATATATATATATACTGAACAAAATTATAAACGTAACACTTTTGTTTTTGCCCCCATTTTTCATGAGCTGAACTCAAAGATCTAAGACTTTTCTATGTACACAAAAGGCCAATTTCTCTCAAATATTGTTCACAAATCTGTCTAAATCTGTGTTAGTGAGCACCTCTCCTTTGCCCAGATAATCCATTCAACTCACAGGTGTGGCATATCAAGATGCTGATTAGACAGCATGATTATTGCAAAGGTGTGCCTTAGGCTGGCCACAATAAAAGGCCACTTTAAAATTTGCAGTTTTTTCACACAGCACAATGCCACAGATGTTGCAAGTTTTGAGGAAGCATGCAATTGGCATGCTGACTGCAGGAATGTCCACCAGAACTGTTGCCCGTGAATTGAATGTTCATTTCTCTACCATAAGCCACCTCCAAAGGCGTTTCAGAGAATTTGGCAGTACATCCTGAGGCCGTCACAACTGCAGACCATGTGTAACCACACTAGCCCAGGACCTCCACATCCAGCATCTTCACCTCCAAGATTGTCTGAGACCAGCCACCCGGACAGCTGCTGCAACAATCGGTTTGCATAACCAAAGAATTTCGTCACAAACTGTCAAAAACCGTCTCAGGGAAGCTCATCTGCATGCTCGTTGTCCTCATCGTGATCTTGACCTGACTGCAGTTCGTCGTTGTAACTGACTTGAGTGGGCACTTTGGAGAGGTGTTCTCTTCACGGATGAATCCCAGTTTTCACTGTGCATGGCAGATGGCAGACAGTGAGTATGGCGTTGTGTGGGCGAGCGTAGGAGCGTGTGTGAAGAGTAGTTAGGGTTGCCACCTTTCTTGGAAAAAAAATACAGGCCTTACTAATTTGCATAAGTAATTATGTATGCATTACATCACATGATGTAAATCACAAGGAGTGACATAAGAGAAAAGTCTGTAAAATCACCAAAAAACTACTTACAGTTTGATTCTGCTGTATAGATGGATTGCTGCCAGTGTCTCGCTGTCTCCCAGGTCTCCCAATGTCTCTGTGTTCCCATGTCTCCCAGTGTCCCCTAGTGTCTGTGTCCCCATGTCTCCCAGTGTCCCCATGTCACTAGGGGACACTGTAAGACACGGGGACACTGAGACACTTGGGGACACTGGGAGACTTAGGGACACTGAGACTATGTATCACAGTGTCTCAGTAGCCCATGTCTCTAAGTGTCCACATGTCTCTGTGTCCCCATGTTGCCCAGTGTCACCATGTCGCCCAGTGTCCCCTAGTGTATGTGTCCCCATGTCTCCCAGTGTCCCCAGTCACTAGGGGACACTGGGAGACATGGAGACACTGGGAGAAATGGGGACACGGACACTGGGAGACATGTGGACACTGGGAGACATGGGGCACTGAGACACTGGGAGACATGGGGACACTGAGACACTAGGGACACTTG
Source organism: Pelobates fuscus (assembly GCF_036172605.1). Taxonomy (NCBI): domain Eukaryota; kingdom Metazoa; phylum Chordata; class Amphibia; order Anura; family Pelobatidae; genus Pelobates; species Pelobates fuscus. Next base: position 321,992,516 of record NC_086318.1, on the reverse strand, counting down.
GAGACAAGGGCACACAGACACTAGGGACACTGGGAGACATGGGAACACTGAGACACTAGGGACACTGAGACACTGGGAGACATTGGGACACTGAGACACCAGGGACACTGGCTAAGAAACATGGGGACACAAACACTTGTTGACATTGTGTCCCTAGTGTCTCAGTGTCCCCATGTCTCCCAGTGTCCCCAAGTGTCTCAGTGTCCCCATGTGTGTCTGTATGTCTCAGTGTCCCCAAGTGTCCCGATGTGTCTGTGTCCGCAAGTGTCTGTGTCCCCATGTCTCCCAGCATTCCCTAGTGTCTCAGTGTTCCCAGGTCTCAGTGTCCCCTAGTGTCTTATTGTCCCCATGTCTCAGTGTCCCATGTGTGTCTGTGTCCCCATGTCTCCAAGTGTCCCCAGGTGTCTCAGTATCTCCAGAGTTCTCTCTGTGTCCCTATGTCTCACAGTGTCCCCTAGTGTCTCAGTGTCCCCATGTCTCCCTGCAACCTTTACCCCATTCCTTACTTTCATGAGCTGTAGGCTGCTCTGCAGGCTGGGAGCTGCTGTCTGGACTGTCTGAGTTGTGTACATACATACATAAGGTGGAGCGCCTAAATAGCTGTTCAATATATATTATGTAAAATAAAAATACGAAACAATGGTGCAATATAGTTTGAACAAGTAAAATGTAAAATATAAACAAGAGTGGTATCACTCACAAGAGTGGAGCCATAATCTCATATGACTTGAATGGTATGCGCATATGAACCATTATAGGATGCCCAAATCCTTCTTTCAATGGGGTTCCGTATTTTCCCACACTTCACCGGTTTAGAGATGTATATACGCCAGGTCAAAGAAGTGTCTTCAAAGAAGGTGGTTTATTATATATATATATATAGAAGATAAATCAAAATGTACAAGATAAAATTCCGGATAGGCTATATAGTCCATACAAATGCCCAAAATGCGTTTCGCCTGGCTAAACAGGCTTCCTCAGTTGGTTGTCTCTGAGATGTGTAATTGCTCCCCCACGGATCAGTGAGTAGAGAGAGGCAGGTATATGCTGTAACTTGAAAAAATGAATAACGAAAAAACATCGACCCAGGGGCCATAAGTTTGACCCATGGGTCAGTGTTTAAGGAAAAAAGCCCCAATAACTCTTCCCAACCGGGGAATAACCCTCAAAATGAACAAAAGAAAAATATGGAACCAAAGGTCCCTAATGGAAGAGTTATTGAAAAGGAGTCCCTACCTTTAATAATCCTAAGGGTATCAACAGTAAAAAATAGACAGGAAAAATAGGGAAACCAGGGTAGAGAGGATGAGTATGCCAAAGCACATACAGACCCTGATGATTCTTTAACAGAGAGATTTGCCAAAACCTAGGTCAAATAACATCAAAAGCTGTAAGGTTGTCAGACTAGGTAGAGGAATAGATGGGTAAGTAGGGGAGAAAGGGGGAAACCTCCTAAACAGAAGGACAGAGAACTCCCAAAAAAACCTAATCCCAAGATAGGTCCACTCACTAGGAGAGGATCCTATAACTAAGTACCTCGGCACTGTGATGAATCACAAGTGCCTACCTATTACCCTGCTCCTTTCCTGACTAAGTAGCTGAAAAAACGAATTAAATTAAATAATCCATAAAGTGCTACCTAAGTGAACAAATTAAAGAAAAGAAATAAATTAAAATAAAACTCGACGCACGTTTCGGCGTTCTAACACGCCGTCGTCAGGAGTAATAAACTCATTGTAGCAATCGGTTTGTTATGATTACCAGCTGTGTATTCATCACGTGTGCTCACTACGTCGCCTTATCCGCCCACTGATTGGTCAGGAATTACCAACCATATTTTCATTGGTGTCCTCTATGGACCATGTGACCAAGGGGCGTGACGGCGAGTGGAATAGAACCAGGGGCGGGCTGGGCCGAGGGGCAGGGAGGCAATTGCCCCCCAGGCCGCCCGAAATTCTTTTAGGACTGGCCACGGCGGGCCGGCCCTTTAAATGCTGCAGCTGCCGAGCGCTCTGTAAAGAGCGCTCAGACGGCTGCAGCTGCTTTTCCCTCCCTCCCCTCCCCTGTAGCGTGGCCGAGCTGGTCTCCGGTCCGCGGTGCCCGGCCGGAGTGATAGGAAGGTGCACACTGAGTGTGCACTTCCTGTCAGTCCGTCCGGTTACAGGAAACAGAAACTCCTGTTCCGCGCGGAGTTTCTGTTTCCTGTAACCGGCCGGACTGACAGGAAGTGCACACTGAGCGTGCACCTTCCTATCACTCCGGCCGGGCACCGCGGACCGGAGAGCAGCTCGGCCACGCTACAGGGGAGGGGGTAAGAAGAGGGGAGGTGGGGTAAGAAGAGGGGAGGGGGGGGAATAAGAATAGGGGGGTAAGAAGAGGGGAGGGGGGAATAAGAAGAGGGGAGGGGGTAAGAGGGGAGGAGGGGGAGTAAGAGGGGAGGTGGGGGAGTAAGAAGAGGGGAGGGGGGAATAAGAAGAGGGGGGAGTAAGAAGAGGGGAGGGGGAGTAAGAGGGGAGGTGGGGGAGTAAGAAGAGGGGGGAGTAAGAAGAGGGGAGGGGGAGTAAGAGGGGAGGTGGGGGAGTAAGAAGAGGGGAGGGGGGAGTAAGAAGAGGGGAGGGGGAGAGTAAGAAGAGGGGGAGAGTGAGGGGGGAGTAAGAGGGGAGGGGGAGTAAGAAGAAGGGGGGAGTAAGAAGAGGGGAGGGGGGAGTAAGATGGGGTGGGGAGTAAGAAGAGGAGAGGGGGAGAGTAAGAGGGGAGGGGGGAGTTAGAGGGGAGGGAGAGAGTGAGGGGGGAAGTAAGAAGAGGGGAGGGGGAGTAAGAGGAGGTGGGGAGTAAGAAGAGAGGAGGGGGAGTAAGAAGAAGGGTGGAGTAAGAAGAGGGGAGGGGAAGTAAGAAGAATGGGGGAGTAAGAAGAGGAGAGGGGGAGAGTAAGAGGGGAGGGGGGAGTTAGAGGGGAGGGAGAGAGTGAGGGGTGAAGTAAGAAGAGGGGAGGGGGAGTAAGAGGAGGTGGGGAGTAAGAAGAGAGGAGGGGGAGTAAGAAGAAGGGTGGAGTAAGAAGAGGGGAGGGGAAGTAAGAAGAATGGGGGAGTAAGAAGAGGGGAGGGGGAGTAAGAAGAAGGGAGGGGGAGTAAGAAGAGGGGAGGGGGGAGTAAGAGGGGAGGGGGGAGTAAGAAGAGGGGAGGGGGAGTAAGAGGGGAGGGGGGAGTAAGAAGAGGGGGGGAGTAAGAAGAGGGGAGGGGGAGTAAGAAGAGCGGAGGGGGGAGTAAGAGGGGAGGGGGGGCGTAAGAAGTGGGGAGGGGGGAATAAGAAGAGGGGGGTAAGAAGAGGGGAGGGGGGGAATAAGAAGAGGGGAGGGGGGTAAGAGGGGAGGAGGGGGAATAAGAGGGGAAGTGGGGGAGTAAGAAGAGGGGAGGGGGGGAATAAGAAGAGGGGGGAGTAAGAAGAGGGGAGGGGGAGTAAGAGGGGAGGTGGGGGAGTAAGAAGAGGGGGGAGTAAGAAGAGGGGAGGGGGAGTAAGGCTGCAGCTGCTTTTCCCTCCCTCCCCTCCCCTGTAGCGTGGCCGAGCTGGTCTCCGGTCCGCGGTGCCCAGTCGGAGTGATAGGAAGGTGCACACTGAGTGTGCACTTCCTGTCAGTCCGGCCGGTTACAGGAAACAGAAACTCCTGTTCCGCGCGGAGTTTCTGTTTCCTGTAACCGGCCGGACTGACAGGAAGTGCACACTGAGCGTGCACCTTCCTATCACTCCGGCCGGGCACCGCGGACCGGAGAGCAGCTCGGCCACGCTACAGGGGAGGGGGTAAGAAGAGGGGAGGGGGGGTAAGAAGAGGGGAGGGGGGAATAAGAATAGGGGGTAAGAAGAGGGGAGAGGGAATAAGAAGAGGGGAGGGGGGTAAGAGGGGAGGAGGGGGAGTAAGAGGGGAGGTGGGGGAGTAAGAGGAGGGGAGGGGGGGAATAAGAAGAGGGGGGAGTAAGAAGAGGGGAGGGGGAGTAAGAGGGGAGGTGGGGGAGTAAGAAGAGGGGGGAGTAAGAAGAGGGGAGGGGGAGTAAGAGGGGAGGTGGGGGAGTAAGAAGAGGGGAGGGGGGAGTAAGAAGAGGGGAGGGGGAGAGTAAGAAGAGGGGGAGAGTGAGGGGGGAGTAAGAGGGGAGGGGGAGTAAGAAGAAGGGGGGAGTAAGAAGAGGGGAAGGGGGAGTAAGATGGGGTGGGGAGTAAGAAGAGGAGAGGGGGAGAGTAAGAGGGGAGGGGGGAGTTAGAGGGGAGGGAGAGAGTGAGGGGGAAGTAAGAAGAGGGGAGGGGGAGTAAGAGGAGGTGGGGAGGAAGAAGAGAGGAGGGGGAGTAAGAAGAAGGGTGGAGTAAGAAGAGGGGAGGGGAAGTAAGAAGAATGGGGGAGTAAGAAGAGGGGAGGGGGAGTAAGAAGAAGGGAGGGGGAGTAAGAAGAGGAGAGGGGGAGAGTAAGAGGGGAGGGGGGAGTTAGAGGGGAGGGAGAGAGTGAGGGGGAAGTAAGAAGAGGGGAGGGGGAGTAAGAGGAGGTGGGGAGTAAGAAGAGAGGAGGGGGAGTAAGAAGAAGGGTGGAGTAAGAAGAGGGGAGGGGAAGTAAGAAGAATGGGGGAGTAAGAAGAGGAGAGGGGGAGAGTAAGAGGGGAGGGGGGAGTTAGAGGGGAGGGAGAGAGTGAGGGGGGAAGTAAGAAGAGGGGAGGGGGAGTAAGAGGAGGTGGGGAGTAAGAAGAGAGGAGGGGGAGTAAGAAGAAGGGTGGAGTAAGAAGAGGGGAGGGGAAGTAAGAAGAATGGGGGAGTAAGAAGAGGGGAGGGGGAGTAAGAAGAAGGGAGGGGGAGTAAGAAGAAGGGAGGGGGGAGTAAGAGGGGAGGGGGGGAGTAAGAAGAGGGGAGGGGGAGTAAGAGGGGAGGGGGGAGTAAGAAGAGGGGGGGAGTAAGAAGAGGGGAGGGGGAGTAAGAAGAGCGGAGGGGGGAGTAAGAGGGGAGGGAGGGGCGTAAGAAGTGGGGAGGGGGGAATAAGAAGAGGGGGGTAAGAAGAGGGGAGGGGGGAATAAGAAGAGGGGAGGGGGGGTAAGAGGGGAGGAGGGGGAGTAAGAGGGGAAGTGGGGGAGTAAGAAGAGGGGAGGGGGGAATAAGAAGAGGGGGGAGTAAGAAGAGGGGAGGGGGAGTAAGAGGGGAGGTGAGGGGAGTAAGAAGAGGGGGGAGTAAGAAGAGGGGAGGGGGAGTAAGAGGGGAGGTGGGGGAGTAAGAAGAGGGGAAGGGGAGTAAGAGGGGAGGTGGGGGAGTAAGAAGAGGGGGGAGTAAGAAGAGGGGAGGGGGAGTAAGAGGGGAGGTGGGGGAGTAAGAAGAGGGGAGGGGGGAATAAGAAGAGGGGAGAGGGGGAGTAAGAGGAGGGGAGGGGGAGAGGGGGAGAGTAAGAAGAGGAAGGAGAGTGAGGGGGGAGTTAGAGGGGAGGGGGAAAAAGAAGAAGGGGGGAGTAAGAAGAGGGGAGGGGGGAGTCAGATGGGGTGGGGAGTAAGAAGAGGGGAGGGGGAGTAAGAAGAGGGGAGGGGGAGGGTAAGAGGGGAGGGGGGAGTTAGAGGGGAGGGGGAGAGTGAGGGGGGAAGTAAGAAGAGGGGAGGGGGAGTAAGAAGAAGGGGGGATAAGAAGAGAGGGAGGGGGAGTAAGAAGAGGGAGAGGGGGAATAAGAAGAGGGGGAGGGGGGAGTAAGAATAGGGGGGAGTAAGAAGGAGGGGAGATAAGAAAAAGGGGGGAAGAAGAGGGGGAGGTAGAGTAAGAAGAGGGAGAGGGGGAATAAGAAGGAGGGGAGATGAGAAAAAGAAGGTGGTAAGAAGAAGAAGGGCGGAGTAAGAAAAATAGGGGGGAGTAAGAAGGAGGGGAGATAAGAAAAAGAGGGGGGTAAGAAGAAGGGGGAGTAAGAAAAAGAGTGGGGAGTAAGAAGAAGAGTGGGGAGTAAGAAGAAGAAGGGGGAGTAAGAAGGAGAGGGGGAAGTAAGAAGAAGAGGGGGGAGTAAGAAGAAGAGGGGGAGTAAGAAGAAGAGGGGGGAGTAAGAAGAAGAAGGGGGAGTAAGAAGAGGGGAGGGGGAGAGTAAGAGGGGAGGGGGGAGTTAGAGGGGAGGGGGAGAGTGAGGGGGGAAGTAAGAAGAGGGGAGGGGGAGTAAGAAGAAGGGGGGATAAGAAGAGAGGAGGGGAAGTAAGAAGAAGGGGGGAGTAAGAAGAGGGGAGGGGGAGTAAGAAGAAGGGAGGGGGAGTAAGAAGAGGGGAGGGGGGAGTAAGAGGGGAGGGGGAGTAAGAAGAGGGGAGGGGGAGTAAGAGGGGAGGGGGGAGTAAAAAGAGGGGAGGGGGGAGTAAGAAGAGGGGAGGGGGGAGTAAGAAGAGGGGAGGTGGAGTAAGAAGAGGGGAGGGGTGGAGTAAGAAGAGGGGAGGGGGAGTAAGAAGAGGGGTGGGGGAGTAAGAGGGGAGGGGGGAGTAAGACGTGGGGAGGGGGGAGTAAGAAGAAGAGAGGGAGGGGGAGTAAGAAGAGGGAGAGGGGGAATAAGAAGAGGGGGAGGGGGGAGTAAGAATAGGGGGGAGTAAGAAGGAGGGGAGATAAGAAAAAGGGGGGAAGAAGAGGGGGAGGTAGAGTAAGAAGAGGGAGAGGGGGAATAAGAAGAGGGGGAGGGGGGAGTAAGAAGGAGGGGAGATAAGAAAAAGAAGGGGTGAGTAAGAAGAGGGGGTGAGTAAGAAGGAGGGGAGATAAGAAAAAGAAGGGGAGGGGGAGTAAGAAGAGGGAGAGGGGGAATAAGAAGGAGGGGAGATGAGAAAAAGAAGGTGGTAAGAAGAAGAAGGGCGGAGTAAGAAAAATAGGGGGGAGTAAGAAGGAGGGGAGATAAGAAAAAGAGGGGGGTAAGAAGAAGGGGGAGTAAGAAAAAGAGTGGGGAGTAAGAAGAAGAGTGGGGAGTAAGAAGAAGAAGGGGGAGTAAGAAGGAGAGGGGGAAGTAAGAAGAAGAGGGGGGAGTAAGAAGAAGAGGGGGGAGTAAGAAGAAGAGGGGGGAGTAAGAAGAAGAAGGGGGGAGTAAGAAGAAGAAGGGGGAGTAAGAAGAAGAAGGGTGAGTAAGAAGAAGAAGGGGGTAAGAAGAATGGGGGGTGTAAGAAAAAGGAGAAGAGGGGGTAAGAAGAAGAAGGGGGAGTAAGAAGAAGTAGGAGGGTTAAGAAGAAGAAGGGGGGAGCAAGAAGAACACAGGGAGGAGGGGGGTAAGAAGAACACAGGGGGGGGTGAGGAGAACACATAGAGGGAGGAGTGAGAAGAACACAGGGAGGGTGGAGGGGGGATGAGAAGAGCACAGGGAGGGTGGGTGAGTGTGAGAAGAGACCGCTAAGGGAGGGTGGGGGAGAGCTCTAAGGGACAGAAGGGACAGCTCTATAGGACAGGGGGCAAGACAGGGAGCTCTTTCACACTATGCGCACACACACACACACACACACACACACAATGCATCCCTATACATACACAGAAACACACAATGCATCCCTATACATACACAGAAACACACAATGCATCCCTATACATACACAGAAACACAACATGCTTCCCTTACACACAGAGAAACACACAATGCATCCATTACACACACACACAATGCAACCCTCACACACAAAGACAATGCATCCTTTGCACACATACACAGAAACAGACAATGCAAACACACACACACTGCTTTTCTTACATACACACAGAAACACAATGCATCTCTTACACTCAATGCACACACATACAGACACACACCTTGCATCCCTTATGCATACAAACACAGATTCACACAATGCATCCCTTACACACAACCAGAAACACATAATACATCCCTTATACACAAATACACACTGCTTCCACTACACACACTGCATCACCTGCACAAACTGGTATCCCTATACACTACATACCATAAGCACACATATTAGATCCTCTACAATAACACATAACACATCCCCTACACACTCCACTCCTTGTGAGCGAACTCATGGGTGGGTGGAACATATAAGTGGACTTATAAGTGGGCCTTATGGGCATACTCACCATCAGGCCCTGGGGCCCAGACCTTGAGAGGAGGAGGCATGATTTAATCTTACAATAAATCCACTAAGCAAATCTTTATAAATTTGGGGGGATCAGCTCTGTTTCCACTGTTTATTGGTGTTTACTCTGATGTCTGTATTAATATTTAGGGCTGTCTAAGTAGTTACATCAGTGTGTGTCGGCAGGGCCAGCCGTTGGGGTGTGCAAGCTGTGTGGTCACGCAGGGTGCCATGACAATAGAGGCACCCGGTGGCCAACACAGCTCACAAGTTGGGTACACAAGCATATTTAATTTAAACGATTTGCTGGTGGTCCACTGGTGTGCACCAGCAGTAGGTGCAGTCAGATCATATCCTCTCCCTCGTGGTTCCGGTGCTCAGTTAGTGAGTCAGAGCACAGGCTCAGAGATTCTCAGCCTGCGCTCTGACAACATTGAAAGTCAGACAGTGGCGGCTCTAGACTTTGTGAGGCCTTAGGCGAAACTCAAACATGAGGCCCCCACTAACATCTAAAGTTAAAAATAGGGTTTGCATTGTGTGTATAAGGTGCTGTTGCAGAGGGTGGTAGGGTGGCTGTGGCAGAGGGTGGTAGCGTGGCTGGGGCAGAGGGTGGTAAGGTGGCTGGGGCAGAGGGTGGTAGGAGGACAGTGACAGGGTAGTGGGGTGGTAGGAGGGCAGAGGGTGGTAGGGTGGCTGGGGCAGAGGCTGGTAGGGTTTCTGGGGCAGAGGGTGGTAGGGTGGCTGGGGCGGTAGGGTGGCTGGGGCAGAGGGTGGTAGGAGGACAGTGACAGGGTAGTGGGGTGGTAGGAGGGCAGAGGGTGGTAGGGTGGCTGGGGCAAAGGGTGGTAGGGTTTCTGGGGCAGAGGGTGGTAGGGTGGCTGGGGCGGTAGGGTGGCTGGGGCAGAGGGTGGTAGGGTGGCTGGGCAGAGGGTGGTAGCGTGGCTGGGGCAGAGGGTGGTAGCGTGGCTGGGGCAGAGGGTGGTAGGGGGACAGTGACAGGGTAGTGAGGTGGTAGGAGGGCAGAGGGTGGTAGGGTTTCTGGGGCAGAGGGTGGCTGGGGCAGAGGGTGGTGGGGTGGCTGGGGCAGAGGGTGGTGGGGTGGCTGGTGGCGTGGCTGGGGCAGAGGGTGGTGGGGTGGCTGTGGCTGGTGGGGTGGCTGGGGCAGATGGTGGTGGGGTGGCTGGGGCAGATGGTGGTGGGGTGGCTGGGGCAGAGGGTGGTGGGGTGGCTGGTGGGGTGGCTGGGGCAGAGGGTGGAGGGGTGGCTGTGGGTGGTGGGGTGGCTGGGGCAGAGGGTGGTGGGGTGGCTGGGGCAGAGCGTGGTGGGGTGGCTGTGGGTGGTGGGGTGGCTGGGGCAGAGGGTGGTGGGGTGGCTGTGGGTGGTGGGGTGGCTGGGGCAGAGGGTGGTGGGGTGGCTGTGGGTGGTGGGGTGGCTGGGGCAGAGGTGGGGTGGCTGTGGGTGGCTGGGGCACAGGTGGTGGGGTGGGTGGTGGGGTGGCTGGGGCAGAGGGTGGTGGGGTGGCTGTGGGTGGTGGGGTGGCTGGGGCAGAGGTGGGGTGGCTGTGGGTGGCTGGGGCACAGGTGGTGGGGTGGCTGGGGCAGAGGGTGGTGGGGTGGCTGTGGGTGGTGGGGTGGCTGGTGGGGTGGCTGGGGCAGAGGGTGGTGGGGTGGCTGGGGCAGAGGGTGGTGGGGTGGCTGTGGGTGGTGGGGTGGCTGGGGCAGAGGGTGGTGGGGTGGCTGTGGGTGGTGGGGTGGCTGGGGCAGAGGGTGGTGGGGTGGCTGGGGCGGTAGGGTGGCTGGGGCAGAGGGTGGTAGGGTGGCTGGGCAGAGGGTGGTAGCGTGGCTGGGGCAGAGGGTGGTAGCGTGGCTGGGGCAGAGGGTGGTAGGGGGACAGTGACAGGGTAGTGAGGTGGTAGGAGGGCAGAGGGTGGTAGGGTTTCTGGGGCAGAGGGTGGCTGGGGCAGAGGGTGGTGGGGTGGCTGGGGCAGAGGGTGGTGGGGTGGCTGGTGGCGTGGCTGGGGCAGAGGGTGGTGGGGTGGCTGTGGCTGGTGGGGTGGCTGGGGCAGATGGTGGTGGGGTGGCTGGGGCAGATGGTGGTGGGGTGGCTGGGGCAGATGGTGGTGGGGTGGCTGGTGGGGTGGCTGGGGCAGAGGGTGGAGGGGTGGCTGTGGGTGGTGGGGTGGCTGGGGCAGAGGGTGGTGGGGTGGCTGGGGCAGAGCGTGGTGGGGTGGCTGTGGGTGGTGGGGTGGCTGGGGCAGAGGGTGGTGGGGTGGCTGTGGGTGGTGGGGTGGCTGGGGCAGAGGGTGGTGGGGTGGCTGTGGGTGGTGGGGTGGCTGGGGCAGAGGGTGGTGGGGTGGCTGGGGCAGAGGTGGGGTGGCTGTGGGTGGCTGGGGCACAGGTGGTGGGGTGGGTGGTGGGGTGGCTGGGGCAGAGGGTGGTGGGGTGGCTGTGGGTGGTGGGGTGGCTGGGGCAGAGGTGGGGTGGCTGTGGGTGGCTGGGGCACAGGTGGTGGGGTGGCTGGGGCAGAGGGTGGTGGGGTGGCTGTGGGTGGTGGGGTGGCTGGTGGGGTGGCTGGGGCAGAGGGTGGTGGGGTGGCTGGGGCAGAGGGTGGCTGGGGCAGAGGTGGGGTGGCTGTGGGTGGCTGGGGCAAAGGGTGGTGGGGTGGCTGTGGGTGGTGGGGTGGCTGGGGCAGAGGGTACCTTATGTTTCCCTGGTGGTCCAGTGGGCGGCCAGGCTGTTTCCCTGGGGGTCCGGTGGGCTCCCTTTACAGTCTGCAGCTCCGCCGGGTGCAGAGCTGCAGACCACGTGGTGAGTTTAGTCTCGCGATCTCAGTCAGTCAGAGCGTTGCCGTGGTAACCCGTGGCAACGCTCTGATTGGGTGAGATCGCGAGACCCACTCAGTCTGCAGCTCTGCACTCGGCGGAGCTGCAGACAGGCTGGCTCTCTCCCGGGCAGGCATAGGAGGGGCCTCGCACCCGGCGGCATTAAGGGCAAGCCGCCGGGCCCCCTCCTGTGTCGGGTCCTCGGTCTCTGACCGAGGACCCGACCTGTCACATTGCCCTAAGGCGATTTAGGCGGCCGCGAGGCCCCCATCAGCGCGAGGCCTTAGGCGGCCGCCTAAATCGCCTAATTAGAGAGCCGCCTCTGAAGTCAGAGTCGTGAAGGAGCGGGTATGGCAAAGAGCTACTGATTAGTATAACATCAATATCCGTTTTAAACCAGGAAAAGGTGGGCATGGATGGTGAACTGATTTGGTGGTGCAATGGGCCACTTGACTGGTTTTGCCCCCCAGGCCTAAGACTGCTAGGCCTCCCCTGAATAGAACCCACGTGGGGAGACAGCCGTATGGAATGGGAGTGGCATGATCGCGTCACAGTGCCGAGGTACTTAGTTATAGGATCCTCTCCTAGTGAGTGGACCTATCTTGGGATTAGGTTTTTTTGGGAGTTCTCTGTCCTTCTGTTTAGGAGGTTTCCCCCTTTCTCCCCTACCTACCCATCTATTCCTCTACCTAGTCTGACAACCTTACAGCTTTTGATGTTATTTGACCCAGGCTTTAATAATTAGGTTTTGGCAAATCTCTCTGTTAAGGAATCATCAGGGTCTGTATGTGCTTTGCCATACTCATCCTCTCTACCCTGGTTTCCCTATTTTTCCTGTCTATTTTTTACTGTTTATACCCTTAGGATTATTAAAGGTAGGGACTCCTTTTTAATAACACTTCCATTAGGGACCTTTGGTTCCATATTTTTCATATGCTGTAACTTACTATCCCTGCCTCTCTCCACACACACAGCGACCCCTATTGACCGATGCTGGTATTGCAGAGTAATCTCTGTTTATACTGAGAAAAATACAGGCATTTGCATTGCCGGTATTACTGCAATATTGGCACCGGCCAGGCAGCCTCAAGTAAATATTGGCCAGGTGGCCCTAACAGTAGTGTGTAAAAAATTAAAAATAAAACATTAATAAAAAAAAAAGTAAAAAGTAAAAAAAAACAATAAAAATATAATCAATGGGCCTATTATATGGACATGGACCTGGAGCTGCAGCTCCATCAGCCCCTTTGTTAATCCGGCACTGGGGTGAGCGCTTAGCTGATGTCAACGTAGTAGATCGAGTGGCCCATGGTGGCGGTGGGTTTATGGTATGGGCAGGCGTATGTTATGGACAACGAACACAGTGGCATTTTATTGGTGGCATTTTGAATGCACAGAGATACCGTGATGAGATCCTGAGGCCCATTGTTGTGCCATTCATCCATGACCATCTCCTCATTTTGCAGCATGATAATGCACGGCCCCATGTTGCAAGGATCTGTACACAATTCCTGGAAGCTGAAAACATCTCAGTTCTTGCATGGCCAGTGTGGCAGAATGACTCTGCCATGTGTTCTTGCAAGGGCCTGCTTGCCAGCCTCCTGCCAAAAGACTATGGTCCCTTTAAAAACTTATGTGATTTATGTACTTTTGTACTCCATAAAGAGAGACCGACCATTGGCCCTAATTCCCTTGAACTGTTTTGGGCATAGGACCATGTACACGGTTGGTCAAAATTATGACTTCCATGGAAATCCCGAACCCATGAACTGATCTAGGTGGCTTTTGGATTTGTTGGTCCCCCAGATTAGGGGTACTTTTGGGGTGTTGCTGAATTGCATGTTTTTTTGTGCTTGGAGATAATTGGATTAGGTTAGTACAGTTCCTGTTATCAATTATCTCCCAGGCACAGAGTAGGGATTATCTTATTATGTATGGGAGTGTCCTGGATCTGAGAGCCAATGTAATTGTGTATTTGGTTCTACTGTGGTTTACTCTCAGGTCCAGGGGTAGTGCCCCTTGCATGGGGACCTGCATATAAGGCCAGTTGTGGCTACCATTAAACGAGTTACTGCTTATCCTCAACATAGAGTCCCATCTCATGTTTATAGTGAGCCACTATACCAGCTATAATCACCAGCTCTTGTAAGAGCTACACTGCTATACCTGCTATACTCTCTTGGAGGAGAGGCCTCAGACAAGCTGCGGCGGCTAAGGGGCTATGGTGCTTATGGTGTCTGGTGCGGTGCTTATGGAACTTGGGGACAGCTAGAAAGCAGCGATTGGTGGAGGCACCCAGTCGGGTGCAGTCGGGTGCACCACAGATTAGTACAGTTCCTGATCCAATTATCTCCCAGGCACAGAGTAGGGATTATCTTATTATGTATGAGAGTGTCCTGGATCTGAGAGCCAATGTAATTGTGTATTTGTTTCTACTGTGGTTTACTCTCAGGTCCAGGCGGAGTGCCCCTTGCATGGGGACCTGCATATAAGGCCAGTTGTGGCTACCATTAAACGAGCTCCTGCTAACTCTCAACATAGAGTCTCATCTCATGTTTATAGTGAACTGCTATACCAGCTATAATCACCAGCTCTAAGAGCTACACTGCTATACCTGCTATACTTTCTTGGAGGAGAGGCCTCAGACAAGCTGCGGCAGCTAAGGAGCTATGGTACTTATGGTGTCTGCTGCGGTGCTTATGGAACTCGGCAACAGCTAGGAAGCAGTGATTGGTGGAGGCACCCAGTTGGGGTGCCAGGCGGTCCACCACAGCCAGCATACTCACCGGACATGTCACCCATTGAGCATGTTTAGGATGCTCTGGATCGGTGTATACAATAGCGTGTTCCAGGTCTTGCCAATATAAAGCAACTTCGCACAGCCATTGAAGAGGAGTGGACCAACATTCCACAGGCCACAATCAACAACCTGATAAACTCTATGCGAAGGACATGTGTTGCACTGCATGAGGCAAATGGTAGTCACACCAGATACTGACTGGTTTTCTGACACCCCTGGAAATTCCCCAATAGAGTAAAACTGCACATTTTAGAGTGGCCTTTTATTGTGGCCAGCCTAAGGCACACCTGTGCAATAATAATGCTGTCTATATGCCACACCTGTGAGCTGGATGGATTATCTCTGCAAAGGAGAAGTTCTCACTAACACACATTTGTGAACAATATTTGAGAGAAATAGGCATTTTGTGTACATAGAACAATACTTAGATCTTTGAGTTCAGCTCATGAAAAATGGGGGCAAAAACAAAAGTGTTGCGTTTTTAATTTTGTTCATTGTATATACATATATATATATATATATATGGAAAGAGTATATATAGATGGAAAGAGTACGATTGGATTATAGTGAAAATCTAGTATACAGATGGTTAACAGGTGACCAAAGACAAAGACCAAGGCGTTTCCGTAAGAAGATAATAAAGCCTAATATCTCCACTATAGACATCACCTCGGGAGAATCTGCTTCTGAAAATGAGAGTACCACGACACAGAAATCAGTGACTTTTTTAGCGGTAAGCGAACCATTGGAGGCTACCCCATTACGCAAGATCACAAGAAGCAGCCGGAAAAATGAAGGAGACAGGTCACAAGGAGAGGCCAGAGGGGGCATTCCCATTGGTCTCGGGGACAGACCTCCTCTCCAGAAATAATACCTGTTTTCAATCTATCAGACAGGGTATTATCTACAGGGGAAATTGATATTCTGAATAAGGGTCTCTCATTTATCCCCACCACGAGGGCTAATAGTTTTCAATGGGATGTGGAATTTTTCAAATTCGGGAGAAGTCTAAGATTAAAAGACTTTTTTAACAAAACACAGAAGGACCAACCATTGGACCAAACACAATATGGACACAGATTCAAAAATCCCAGCAAGTTTGATCCACCTTCATGTCATTCCACAATTAAGACTTTCTTAACAACAGTTAAAGCAAAGACGGAGGATATTGTGTCTAAGAAACATTCAAGACATTCTAATCTCTCAAAGGAACAGAGAGATATGGTACAGAAACTATCACAAGACGCAACTATAACGATACGACCGGCAGACAAGGGAGGGGGAATCGTGATACAGAACTACAAGGATTATGCGTTGGAAATATATAGACAGCTGGAAGATGAGAACACCTATCAAATTCTGAAGGGAGATCCAACTTTGGGTATAGCACAGAAAATACAAGAAACCCTCACATTTGGGCTTACGGCAGGATACATCGATTTACAATTGTTCCAATTTCTTAATAAAAGCAACCCACGTACTCCCATTCTATACACGCTTCCGAAAATTCATAAGGATGCCTTGAGACCCCCGGGACGACCGATTGTCTCGACAGTGGATGGAATTCTGGAGCAGATCGCGAAATATTTGGATTTTCTGTTCAAATTACCAGTTAATGCAATTCCAACATGCTTAAAAGATACGGCACAGCTATTAGAGGAGCTTAAGAAATTGCAACATATTGATGAACCGATTATCTTCATCACTCTAGATGTTTCGAGTTTGTACACAGTAATACCACATGAAGGGGGAATAGAAGCAATGCGAGAATTGCTCTCAGAAACTGAACACTACCATGGACCCCCATTGAATACACACTCGAATTACTGTCCTTAGCCCTTAAGAATAACTATTTCAGATTTGAAACCAAGTGGTACTTAAAAAAAGCAGGAACATCCATGGGGGCGGCAATGGCCCCCATGTATGCCAATTCATATATGTACCAGTTTGAGAAAGAACACATCTTCAAAAGATACTCAAGGCTCATCCTGAAATACTTTCGGTATATAGATGATATACTGATTCTATGGAGGGGCACCACAGAGGAAGCACTAAAGCTAGTGGAAGATATTAATAAGTCAGACACTCCTATTCAGGTAACATCACATATCCATGACCACAAGACACAATTTCTGGATTTGGAAATATTATCGGAACAAGGGAAGATAGAATATCAAATGTATACCAAACCTACAGATCGAAATACCCTGCTCCATTATGAAAGTGCCCACCCCAAACATGTAAAAGATTCATTACCATTTTCCCAGTTTTTAAGAGTTATAAGAAATAATTCCGATATCATTCGATGTGAAGAACAAATACAGCAAATGTATAACAAATTCGCACAGAGAGGCTATACACGGATGATACTTGACAAAGCACTCAGAAAAGCCAGGGATCATATGGTTGGGGGTGTGACACGATTTCGGAAGAACAAGGCTCGAATCCCTTTTCCGATGACATATAATACATCTACTACCCGAATTTGTCATGAAATTAATACAAATTGGCATGTTATGGAGAGCGACAAAAGACTTCCCAAGAGCTTTCGAAACAAACCATTGTTTTCCTACAGAAACAATAAAAGCCTGAGGGACCTTCTAGTTCAGACCGATCCTATCCAAAGTTACCTGCCGGCGAAGAAGAATCCGAGCAACAATGGATGCATAAGATGTTTAGGTTGTGTGACTTGTGGCCATCTCATCCCTTGCAAGAGCTTCAACCATCCACACACGGGACAAATTGTTAAAATCCAATATAGGGTCAGCTGTCGGACCGACTTTGTAATTTACAAACTGTCTTGTCCCTGTGGGCTCAACTATGTCGGGAAGACAGAGACTGCCCTCTGCGAGAGGATAAGAGGACACAGGTCGAGCATTGGACTGGCCTACAGGGATAACAAGACCGACAAGCCAGTCACACAACACTTTTTGGAAAAGAGCCATCCCCTCACATCACTGAAATGCGTGGCCATAGACCATGTTCCGATTTCAAGAAGAGGTGGTAACAGACAAGAACGTTTGTTACAAAGAGAAACATGGTGGATTAAAAAATTGGGAACATTAGCCCCAAATGGACTAAATGAAAAATTGTCATTTGTTGCCTTCTTGTGATAGAGTCAAGGGGGCGAGACATGCTGTACCAGGATAGAATATGGAACATATTGTGTGGCCTTCTGTGTTATAGTGCTAGTCCCCCTTTGTTTATAATAATTTCAATTTGTCTATATTTTTAAATCTTTATTAGTTGGCATATTGAGTGTTTAGAATCCTTTACACTTTATCTCTTTCCGAATAGGACTTTTCATTCAGGCTACTTTGTTGTTATAGTATAATTGATGCGATCCTCTCCGATTGGGGACTAGTACTAATATTCTTCACAGGTTGTCCACCTTTCTCATTCTCCTGGTTCGGATTTCTCTTAATTTAGCATTATAGGGTGTTTTGCACTAAATGATAATAGTAATCATTATGGTGTTAGTTCACTTCGGAATTTTGGCACTTATCACTTTAAATTTGATAGGAATTCATTGGCACTATTTTCCACCAGTGATTCACAATTGCACTTTATCACCCATTTTTGGTACCTGTGTTTGGACAGGTCTACGGGTGGATTATTAGCCATTTGCACGGTTACACTATTTGGGATACATCTTAAGGATGCCTTATCATGTATAGCACTATAGAATTATAGATATATTGCAAATAGAGTTGGTTTTTACCTGCTGGTCACTTTATTATAGTGGCGTTTTTTGCATTCTTTTTACATACTTCTTTGTACAGCACTTAATGAGTAAGTCACTTTACCACATTATTCCTAGATATTTACATTGGGATCTTATATTATACATTATTTGCACCTAGATCTTTTGCTGGATTGTCCCGAATTAGCAATCCCTGGATCAATAATGTTTTTCCCTTCTTGTATTAAGTCTGGTCTAGACATGCAATATGGAAGGGTAGAGGAGATGGATCTATTTAGATGCATTTTATTGCTATAGATCTCCCTTTAAGCAAAGCCTGCTGGTGGATCTTTCTCACGAGCAGAGGATATATTCAAAGTTCGGGCAATTAGTCATATGCGCATGCGCTTGGCGTTCCCATAGTTACGGGAAACGCTGTCAGTCAGGAAGTAACTGAGGGGGAGATCGTTAGACGCAGGTGGCGTCTCGATCCCCATAGTGACGGAAAACGTGATGATGTCATTCACATCACGTCATAGCGCAAGCGCAAGCCGGAAGGAGTAGTTTCCCCGGGTATTTTGATTAGACGCTTGAAAGAAGTGGAGATCAACTATTAACACACCTGACATGTAAGTTCAAATCGCATTGATGTTCTTATTTAACCCCTTAAGGACCGGACTTTTTTTGCGATGTTGTACATTTGCGACCAGGCATCTTTTTGACACTTTTGTGGTGTTTGTGTTTAGCTGTAATTTTCCGCTCTCTCATTTACTGTTCCCATACAAATTATATATTGTTTTTTTCAGGACAAAAGGGGCTTTCTTTACATACCATTATTTATATAATCTCATGTAATTTAATTTTTAAAAACTGAAAAAATATGATGAAAAATTGAAAAAAATACATGTTTTTTTACTTTTATGTGAAAAATCTTTTATTCATCTACAAAAGCGAATGAAAAAAACTGCTAAATAGATTCCAAATTTTGTCCTGAGTTTAAAAATACCCAGTGTTTACATGCTTTTTGCTATTTTTTTGCATGTTATAGGGCTATAAGTACAAGTAGGATATTGCGGTTTCAAAACATACATTTTTAAAATGTATCAATAGTGACATTGTAACACTATTATCTGTCATAAATCACTGAATAACACCCCACATGTACATATTTTTTTTAAAGTAGACAACCCAGGGTATTCAATATGGGGTATGTCCAGACTTTTTTAGTAGCCACTTAGTCGCAAACAATGGCCAAAGTTAGCGTTCATATTTGTTTGTGTGTGAAAAAAGTAAAAAACTAAATTGAACGCTAATTTTGGCCAGTGTTTGTGACTAAGTGGTTACTAAAAAAGACTGGACATAACCCAAGGTATTGCAAATGGGGTGTCTTCTTTTGCAAATGGTATGCCATCATGGGGGTAATTCTCATTCCTGGGCTACCATACGCTCTCAAAGGCAACGTAACCAACCTGGCCATTTTCAATGTAAAAATATTTGACCCATATATTTGACCCTGTAACTTTCAAAAACGCTATAAAACCTGTACATGGGGGGTCCTGTTCTACTCAGGAGACTTTGCTGAACACAAATATTAGTGTTTCAAAACTGGAAAATGTATCACAACAATTATATCATCAGTAAAAGTGCTGTTTGTGTGTGAAAAATGCAAAAAAAGTCACTTTCACTGACAATATCATCGCTGTGATATGTTTTACTGTTTTGAATCACTAATACTTGTGTTCAGCGAGTAAAACAGTACCCCCCATGTACAGGTTTTAGGGTGTCGTAGAACGTTACAGGGTAAAATACAGTGATAGCAAATTAAATTCTCTGTACTCTCGGCCTGGGTTGGCAGGCAGGTCCCTTAAATTGCAATCAATAAAATAACTTAATTATGTAAAAATATTACATAAATACGCACGTAGAATTTAAATATATATGCATATTTATATATTTGAAGTCTACGTGTATATTTATATAATTATTTATGTAATTTTGCATATGGACATATGAATAGTTCGCATTCTTTTTATTTATTTATATATACATAGATATATGTACAATTTCATTCTAAGTGTATTTTGATATAAATATATATATATTAATATCAAAATACAGTTAGAATAAAATTTCGTATAGATATATAATTTTTTTTAATTTTTATTATTATTTTTAATTTTTTTAATTTAATTTAAATTATTTATTATTCGTATTTTATAATATATATATATACAATATATATAGTTATTATATATATTATATATATACGTGTGTAAATTAATTATAAGTGTATTTTTATATTAATATATGTACATATTAATATTAAAATACACTTAGCATGACATTATATATATGATATATAGACATATATTATATAGGTATAATATATGTCTATATATCATATATATACACATATATTATAATATATTTTTTTTTATTAACTTTCACTTTAAATTTATTTCTGATTTTACAGTTGCAGGGAGACTGCCTGTCAGCACAGACAGTCCCCCTGCAGGCAGACACATGGACACCTATTGTGACCATGTGGTCGCCCTGTTGGACGATCACATGGCCACAGGGGTCCTAAACCGCCATGGGGAGACTGTCTGGGCTGCAGGCAGTCTCCCCACACCGGGAGCACCGCCGATCGCCGCCGGGGGAACGACGGCGATCGGGTAAGTACATTTTAAATTTAGGACGGTTAAGGACCGTCGTCGGTCGGCAAGTGAAAAATGCCGATGACGGTCCTGAACCGTCCAGCGTCCTTAAGGGGTTAAGCACTGTTAGTTTCATTTATGTTTTGTATGCTGTCCTGATGAAAGCTCCCTGAGAGGAGCTGAAACGTTGACTATGGAGTAAAGTATTTTTTTGCCTATTTACAAATCCTGGGAGTGCTGATTACTTATTGGATTTATATATATATATATATATATGTACACACACAGACACACACATATATACACATTTCAAAACTGACCCCCTACTTTTGTCCTTGGCCCCTCCAAATATGAATCCTGGAGACGCCACTGGTTTTGCATGATAACACCGAACACGAAGACCTTCAAAAATTGAAGATCTTAAAGAGGAAACAGCTTAAAGGAACTCTATAGTCACCTAAATTACTTTAGCTAAATAAAGCAGTTTTAGTGTATAGATAATTCCCCTGCAATTTCACTGCTCAATTCACTGTCATTTAGGAGTTAAATCACTTTGTTTCTGTTTATGCAGCCATAGCCACACCTCCCCTGGCTATGATTGACAGAGCCTGCATGAAAAAAAAAACTGGTTTCACTTTCAAACAGATGTAATTTACCTTAAATAATTGTATCTCAATCTCTAAATTGCACTTTAATCACATACAGGAGGCTCTTGCAGGGTCTAGCAAGCTATTAACATAGCAGGGGATAAGAAAATCTTAATTAAACAGAACTTGCCATTAAGAAAGCCTAAATAGGGCTCTCTTTACAGGAAGTGTTTTTGGAAGGCTGTGCAAGTCACATGCAGGGAGGTGTGACTAGGGTTCATAAACAAAGGGATTTAACTCTTAAATGGCAGATGATTGAGCAGTGAGGCTGCAGGGGCACGTTCTATACACCAAAACTGCTTCATTAAGCTAAAGTTGTTCAGGTGACTATATTGTCCCTTTAAGTGGCTGTCTATCTAAAGCTACTAGAGGTGGGTTTTTCAGTCAAATGTACACATTACCTCTTAGAAATGGCAATGTTTTACATTGTCTAAAAAAAGGGACAGGGTAATTGGACCAAAACTACTACATTAATATGTAGTGGTTTGGGTGCTCATATTGTCTTTTTAAGGAAAATATAAAAAATACATATTAGTCAGACTAAATAAGAACAGTGAAAAAGAATGAGTTTACAATAGTAGTTAAATAATCTGTTAGTAGATATTCATATTGCTTAGTAAATATAAGCATATATTTGATTGTGAATCTGGATTAAAAAGATAATATATTGGGGCGGAGCTTGAACTCGGAGCTGAGCGGACGTGTGCTGCATGAGCTCCTGACCGGTGGATTGGTTTTTTGGGGAAAAAACCCAGAAATATCCCAGCGACTAATGCCACATTGGGCTAAACAGTCTGGGTACACGGCGACGAACCGGCAGGTACCTTTCCCAAAGGTTCACGATACCGTTATCCGCGGCTGCAAGTTGAGGCCTGCAGACGGCTAGGAAGGGGAAGGACGGCCGACTTCCCTGCCAACTGGTGCGTCTAGCAGACACTCTCTACTCCTACCCCCCCCCCTCTGGACCGGTGGGGGATATCCCGGTCCCCGCTGGACGTCGCCCCGAAGTCTATCTGGAAACAGATTCATCGCACGCGGAGGAGCCGAACCCATGATGGCGGCCCAGCGGCACACCACAGCAATAGACAAAAGCACCAAGCCAGACACTTGGCCCCTGAATGCTTTTGATCGGCAGTGTCAGAGCTTCTGGGCGATACTCCGCAACCGGGGCCTAACCCTCAGACAAGCGGTGAGAACGGTGGCCCCCTGGATCCGCCCGGTCACCCGGCGCCGCTACTACGGACCCCTACCTCAATTCCCCAAAACGGCCAACCAGCAATGCGGACAAAAGCGACCGACTAAACAGGCAGGGGTGCCACATGGCACTCATGCCGACATTCAAACCCACAGAAGCTGGAACAGCAACCTCGTTCAACAAACGTGCACCTTACAGGAAACTAGAACCTGGGACCAACATGGCGCGCCCTCACACTCAGCAGCCCAAAGGCGGGAACCGGAGGAATCAAGGAAGCTGAAAAGGCACTCTTCAAGCCCCCTCCGACTACCCCACACGTTCTCCACTGCCCCCTCAGCCATGCTGCTGGACTTTCCCACAACACAACTGACCATAACAAAACCCGGCCCCCACACAAACCTCTCACCTGATCCGGGAACCGGTGCACGACACAGCTCCTGTCGTCCCCTCCACGCCACAGCTGCAAAGCGAGAAGCCGCAAAGCTGCACAATCCACTACACGCAGAGAGAGCTGATTCCCGGTCCAGAAGCGCCCCTGAGGCGAACACTGCAGGCAAGACACGAGTGGCAGCAATGGGCATCGGCTAAAAGGACTAACTTGCGCCTCATGAGCGAGCACGTCTCCATGGGGTCAGTCGTTTATCCTGCCAGACTTCATCCTGAGGGGCTATACGGGACTTTCGTTTACCTGATTTGGCCTTTATGCGATATACCTCAATATGTGCGACCTTCTAAAAGCTAACTACTAAGTAACCGTTACAGTCTCAAGACTGCTTACTCGCCCACTAGCATATCCTGCATTAGCATGGTTTCATAGCCTAGCGTTGTGCAACGATAGCCAGTCCTGTTAGCATGATCTATCCCTCTCCTCTTAGCTAATAGAAATAGCAGATTTAGCATGTTTTAGCAATGTTTTATGATAGCAATGTTATGCTTCGTGACTCTCTTCTTTATCCTTTAAACCACGCAACTCATATATCCGCAGATCACATCAACATGTAGTGAATCATATTGTATAGCACTCAGTAAATGACCTACAGCAACTGTTATACTTAACCTGCCATAATATGCATACCTATGCAGTGTGGTTCCATCAACTATTAATCTATAAAAATTGTGCAGAATATTCCACATGCCAACCAACTGTTAAGTGTCTGTTTATATGCCTGTCAAAGCTGTTGGGGCATGTCGAGCCCACTTGTTATGCTTTCATGCACGCTAAAAATAAAGAATTTAAAAAAAATAAAAAATAAAAATAAAAAAAGATAATATATTTTAGTATGACATACTTGTGCAATACACAATATGGTTTTCCTTTATATGGCGCACAAGAGAGAAATTGATGTGGAAAAAGCTAGAGATTATTGGCATTAATTAACACATTGATCCAGTATAGCATCTGTTTTACCTTGATTCATATGACCTTAAAGGACACTCCGAGCACCAGTACAACTGTAATGTGTTTGACCTTGTTTATATGCTGTATTTATGTTATTTTTTGCATGCTGAAATCTTTTACATTTTTCCCCAAAAAACAAATGTTCTGCAGAATTCTTCACCATAAGTCTGCCTTCATAGCCACGCCCCCCCAAAAATACTCTAGAAAAATACTTCCTTATTAAATGTATGTATGCAGTACCCACTGACATTAAAAGAAGAGTACACCCAGGTAGACAAATAGTAAGGATATCACAACCTTTGTAGCCTATAGCTATAGCTTATATTACTTGCCCAGGGTATAATTACCCATCAGCCCCTTGTCAGTCTCCCTTGCTGCAAGGGAAACTGGCATTAACATGGATAATCAACATTTATCGGCTAAACCCCAAGAGTTTTCTTATTTTCACATATAAATAGAGATGTGAACATATGCCACACATCTACACAAATGATTGCTCAGAAGCAGCATCCCTCACCCATCAACAAGCACGGTACTGTCTGTTCCTTTCAACAAATATCTTATGCAGTTAACTATTTGTAGCACATGACCTCAGACATAGTACAGCAGTTAATTTGTCTTCATTAAAGGGACAGCTCAGGAGAATAGCCCAATTTCTAAAAGTCCATCTCTCCGGTGCTCTAACTCTAATGCAGTTTTTTTGCCATTTGTTGGCAAAGAACCTGTCTGCCTTTTTTGTGCACATCTCAAATAATTATAAAAATGTACAAATCAGGAGTATTTGGAGTATGCTGAGACTGTTGTGCCCATTTGTGTTCGTCTGTCTATTGTACTGCATAACTATATCACATATTAAGCCAACTAACTTCACATTAAGACTTATGATATGTTCCAGGATCAACTGCTATACTGGGGTCAAGAAGGATTTTTTCCCCCTAGTTTTTTTTTGCAAATTGAAAATGTTTCAAACTGTGTTTTTTGTCTTCTTTTGGCTCAACAGCAAAAACAAATGTGAGAAATTCTGTCTGAACTTAATGGATACATGTCTCTTTTCAGCTATGTAACTATGTAACCTCCTATGTGTCAGCACGAAGTCTCATAATGTGACCAGTGGATCTAATTTTATATGTAGTAATAAAAAGTATCCACAAGAGGGCAGAGGCTGTTCATGTTTTTATTTATTTTCCACAATAACATTTGTATTCCACTCTATTACCCTGTGTGTGCACCATTTCCAAGCCGCCGTATCTAACACATTACAAATGTATGCATTTCTTACATTTCTCTATGCAGACTGTATTGTGACTAACAATCAAGTCTTTTGTTAGCGACAAGTAACTTAATTTTCTTTCCAGAAGAATAAATATTGGACGTAATATTTCAGAAGTTATATATAACAGCACAAACTAAAACTGGCTGTTTTTTTAAATCCCATACATTTTCCATTCATTCTGCATTTAAATGAAATGACAAAAAAAACTAAACAAAACAAAAACCATGAATAATTTTAGACAAAATACCCTCAGACTAAATACTTCTAGTTCATTTAACAGAAAATTGTTTATTAAACATTAACCGAAATAGTAGTGAGCTACAGACTGAGGACATATTTCAGAAGCATATATAATATATATTTTAATTAGCATTATACAATCCAAATTATAACCTTAGTAATATATTTATACTAAACTATTTTACTACTATAACACAAACCCTAATATAAATTAAATACTACATATTACCACACTAAAAATACCACTTTTTTATTTCTATATTAGTTCATTTCAATTTGGTGTTTATTTATGTATTTTGCTGTTTTTATCTAAAGTTCAGAATGCTGATACATTCACCACGAGTACCATCATTTTATGTCTTCTGGTAATTTCGAGTCTTACTACTATTTTAGTAAGCATTAACATCTTAACCCAGGCTTCCTCAAATTCCGGCCCTCCAGATGTTGCTGAACTACAACTCCCATGATTCTATGAATGAAAGAGATAGGCTGAGAATCATGGGAGTTGTAGTTCAGCAACATCTGGTGGGCCGGAGTTTGGGGAAGCCTGTCTTAACCTATCACTAACTCAAACCCTGAAATCTTAAATTTCAGAGATGAATTAAATCGTAATGGCGTCTTATGTGGGTACTGGTATATGACCCCTCCATGTAACAAACCCTCAGACATTGGTAGAAAATGGAAGTCTTACTATACCTTACAACACACAAAGATATAAACACTTATCCTGTCTAGACTGATCTGTGTGGAATGCATACAAAGATAATCCACTAAACAGGAAATTAAGGTGAACTGACAGCAGAATTGCATTTATTTTAATGAAAACTAGGTGTGTAGGACATATTTTCCGGTACTATTCTGGCCCATACTGTGCTATTTGCTTATTTCACTGTTCAGTAATTAGTAAATCCCTCATCCTATACCAGTGATGGCGAACCTATGGCACGCGTGCCACAGGTGGCACGCCGGGCCCTCTCTGTGGGCACGCGGCCACAGGTCCGCCATCACTGCAGAGTAGGCACCTGCCTGCCCGAAACGGCAGGCGCCTACTCTGCTTCCGTGTCGGGAGGCAGGGGGAGGGATCTGTGATGCTGATCCCCTGTCCTCCCGCGCGATGCTGTGTGGAGCGTTGCCGTGCGTTACCATGGCAACGCTCCACACAGCATCGCGCGGGAGGACAGGGGATCAGCATCACAGATCCCTCCCCCTGCCTCCCGACACAGAAGCACTGCCTGCCACCACCGGACCACCAGGGATTGCTGTGTCCCCCCCCCCACTTCATTAAAGGTAAGAAGGAGGGAGGGGGGGGATACTGACACACAGCACCCCTACCCCTCCAGAAGTACCCTTACCCCCCCCAGCACCACCCCTACCCCCCAGCAGCACCCTACCCCCCCAGAAGTACCATTACCCCCCACAGCACCACCCCTATCTCCCCAGCACCACCCCTACCCCCCACAGCACCACCCCACCCCCCATCAGCACCCTTACCCCCCACAGCACCACCCCTATCTCCCCAGCACCACCCTTATCTCCCCAGCACCACCCCTACCCCCCACAGCAGGACCCTACCCCCCCCAGAAGTACCCTTACCCCCCATAGCACCACCCCTATCTCCCCAGCACCACCTCTACCCCCCACAGCACCACCCCACCCCCCCAGCAGCACCCTACCCCCCAGAAGTACCCTTACCCCCCACAGCACCACCCCATCTCCCCAGCAGCACCCTACCCCCCAGAAGTACCCTTACCCCCCACAGCACCACCCCTATCTCCCCAGCACCACCCCTACCCCCCCCAGCACCCCTACCCCCAGCACCCCTACCCCCTCTCAGCAGTACCCCTACCACCCCCAGCAGTACCCCTACCACCCCCAGCAGTACCCTTACCTCCCCCAGCAGTACCCCTACCCCCCACACACAGCACCCCTACCCCCCACACACAGCATCCCTACCCCCCACACACAGTACCCCTACCCCCACACACAGTACCCCTACCCCCCACACACAGTACCCCTACCCACACACACACAGTACCCCTACCCCCCACAGCACCCCTACACCCCCCCAGCAGTATCCCTACCCCCCACGCAGTACCCCTACCCCAACACAGTACCCTACCCCCCACACAGTACCCCTACCCCCCACACAGTACCCCTACCCCCCACACAGTACCCCTCAGCAGTACCCCTACCCCCCACGCAGTACCCCTACCCCTCAGCAGTACCCCTACCCCCCACGCAGTACCCCTACCCCCCCACGCAGTAGCCCTACCCCCCCACGCAGTACCCCTACCCCCCCACACAGTACCCCCCTCACACACACACACAGCACCCCCCCCACACACACACACAGCACCCCCCCCACACCCACACAGCACCCCCCCACACACACAGCACCTCATACACACACACAGCACCCCTCATACACACACACAGCACCCCTCACATACACACACACAGCACCCCTCACATACAACACCCACAGCACCCCTCACATACAACACCCACAGCACCCCTCACATACAACACCCCCACACTCACCCCCCTCCCCCCCACACGCACCCCCCCCCCCACACACACATACACACATGCAATTGCCGTGTTGGCACTTTAAGGAAAAAAAAGTTGGCATGTATTGCGCTTTGGGCACTCGGGCTCAAAAAGGTTCGCCATCACTGTCCTATACTATGATCTATATACTAATAACTTACACTACTCTGTTCATTCATACACCCTGTTCCAAATTATTATGCAAATTCTATTTAAGTGTCACAAAGATTAAATATTTTGTTTTTCGGTTTAACTCATGGATGGCATTGTGTCTCAGGGCTCTTTTGATCACTGAAAACAATCTGGTTTCCAGGATATTTATCTATGTATAGAGAGGTTGTAGCAAGATACCAGATATTGCAGAAGAGGATCCTCCATCATCAAGAGGTTGCAATTTTGAGTTTGCAGTGGTCTTTAACTCAGAGGCTTCAGTTGATATGAGTTATGCCTGACCCAGAAACATGGCCCTTGCTGATGCTGCTTGAAGGACTCTTTGACTTAGATCGTGGTCTGCAGATTCCTCTTCAAAGATCAGTCTCTGCTGTTTGGCAACATGCATGTATTCATCAAAGATCGCAGAACCAGAAGAGCATTTCAAGCTAAAGATCATCTGCCAATTGAGAGTCATTAGCATTATTTCCCCCCCTTCAGGAGAAGGTGTTAATAACTTTCCAAATGTAATCCCATCTGCTTCTGCTTCTGCAAGATAGCCTTATTTAATTGTTCACATACCCCAGGGGTCAAGTCCTGGGAAAAAAAGTGTGGGAACTCACCCAAGATCCACTGACACACCCCCCCCCCTAAAAAAATAAATATATATTTCACAGAAAATTCAGTGCAACATTTATTGTAAAGTGCCAATTTACACAAACAACTGCAAAATTCACATGCAATAAACAAATATATATAGAACAGTTGAAACAAATTAAATTAGCTATGCAATAAACAAATATTTAAATCAATATCATTGTACGTGTACTTGGATAATATATATATAATTATATATATATATATATATATATATATTAATATCAAAATACACTTAGTTAAAGGACTGTTCCTAAGGACAGCATAGAACGCCCGCCGTCCTTAAGGGGTTAAACAAATGTGGTGATATTAGGGGGTTATTTGATTTATTTTTACACTAGCCCCCTGCCCCCTCCATCCACCCTCCACCCCTTCTCCATTCACCCTACCCCCCCCTCTCCAACCACCCAGCCCC
The DNA here is from genome assembly GCF_036172605.1 of Pelobates fuscus. Taxonomy (NCBI): domain Eukaryota; kingdom Metazoa; phylum Chordata; class Amphibia; order Anura; family Pelobatidae; genus Pelobates; species Pelobates fuscus. The sequence goes on along the minus strand of NC_086318.1, from coordinate 321,963,988 downwards.
CATCTCCAACCACCCAGCCCCTATCTCCATCCACCCTACCCCCCCTCCAACCACCCAGCCCCATCTCCATCCACCCTACCCCCCTCCAACCACCCAGCCTCCATCTGCATCCACCCTACCTCCCCCTCCAATCACCCAGCCTCCATCTGCATCCACCCTACCCCCCTCTCCAATCACCAAGCCTCCATCTGCATCCACCCTACCCCCTCCAACCACCCAGCCTCCATCTGCATCCACCCTACCCCCCCTCTCCAATCACCAAGCCTCCATCTGCATCCACCCTACCTCCCCCTCCAATCACCCAGCCTCCATCTCCATCCACCCTACCCCCTCCAACCACCCAGCCTCCATCTCCATCCACCCTACCCCCCTCTCCAATCACCCAGCCTCCATCTCCATCCACCCTTCCCCCCTCCAACCACCCAGCCTCCATCTCCATCCACCCTACCCCCCCTCTCCAATCACCCAGCCTCCATCAAACAAGTAATAGTAGCTCCCCTTATAAAATGTACTTACAGTTCTGAAGCCTCAGGGCTGGCTTGGCCTCAGGGGTGCTGGCTGGCTTGGCTTCTTCTCCCTCCTTCTCACCGTCACGGTCTCACCCTAGTGTTGCAACACAACGCCGTGACTCCGCCTCCGCGTGATGTCACGACACTCCCGCGTAAGCAAAGGGCAGGGGAGGTCGGAGGAGGAGAAACCCAGAAGTAAGTCCTCCGTCCGCTCCTGAGTCCTGACTTCTTCACTATGCGATGCCGCTTGCTTGCATAGTTAAGGCTCTGCTCAGGAGGAGCACCGGCTGGGCTCAAGAGGCAGCTGCCCTGGTCCTGCAGGAGCAAAGGGAACGGCGTTCCTGCCATGAAAAAAGTGCAGGAACGCCGTTCCCACAGGACTCGAGCCCTGACATACCCTACAGATATTTGAGTGTATGCAAATTGAAGATGGAAGTTTTACGGTCCATTGGGAAGTGGCTTTTCCAGGACAATGGAGGATGTTCATGGTTGTTGCCACACATGGCATCTACCTTTAAGATTTGCCTTGGAAGTAGACCATTTTCAGTTCGCCTGTCTGATAGGTCTCAGTTTTGCTCCATGGTTCTTCTGCAAAGTTATGGTGGTCTTTTAGCAGAATTATGGAAATTTCAGATGACATCATTATCCTTGCAGACAGCGAGAACTCTCTATTAACTATGGACTACTTTATATTTGGTCCTTCTTCCTCATGGTCGAAAGATCAATACTTCTTTAGTCATTTTGTGCTCTCCTCCAAGTACATGTCAAATATAGTAACCCTTTTCAGCACTGAACATGGTACAGTTAAACTTTCTCAGTACCGAAGGGAAAAACACAGAGTGTTGATTGTATGTTTTTCTCATCAGACAAAGTGATGAGTCTCCTGGAGTCCATGTCTTCCCTCATGGGCACAATGGAGTAAGGATGCTTCAAGGAATTTCCTTCTCCAGTTTAGGCATTTTTCTACAGCCAATCAGGCTTTAATCCAGTGTTTGCAAGTGCCTGATATGATGGTTACTAATATACTGCTTTATTTTTGCACTGAGAAAGATTAATTTGCCTGTTTTCTTTATAAATGCGAGCCATAGGAGTTAGGGATCATTAAACCAGATCTACTGTACACAAGTAATATGGTCTTTTTCTGGCTAAATCTCAGTTCAATTACCTAGATCTACTAACCGCCTTGAAAGCCCTGAAGCATTCTCAGCATAAACCTTTCACTCTGGGTAGAGATATGTGTGATCCAGGCTGCAGTTTTTTTTTGTATTCTACCATCTACGGCAGGCTTCCCCAAACTCCGGCCCTCTAGATGTTGCTGAACTACAACTCCCATGATTCTATAAATGAAATAGATAAGCTGAGAATCATGGGAGCTGTAGTTCAGCAACATCTAGAGGGCCGGAGTTTAGGGAAGCCTGATCTAGGGGATACTTGGATTCACAATATGATGAGAATCATGAAACCTCTGATGTCAGATATCAGATGAAGCCTTCCAGTAGACAGTGGTAAATAGGACATCCCTCAAGTGGATCTATGGCAACTCACAGCAACAAGTATCTCAACAAGTTTTTCTCAGGAATTTAGAAAATCAGGATTTTAGTGCAGACATGCGCTTTCATCCATATGATGATTCATTCTTGACTATGCATTTCCACCTTTCTTCTCCTGTTTCCTCTCTTGGAATCCCAAATAAATGTGCCCGTCATCCAGACCATGAGTTCCCCTTCTAATAAATCTAGGTATGGAATTACATAGGATCTCCAGTAGTTTCAGCAAGGACCAGTTGTTTTTCCAGACCTGCTTTCTACCATCTTTGCTAAGTTTTGCCTCAAGGTGGTTTTCCATTTTTCAAAAACATAGCCTTGTGTTTTTTTTATAATGATGAAAGCAAAGTAATTGAATGTTCTTATTTTGCCTTGGTGATATGTTTTGGTTCTACTTTGATAGATCTTTTTTTATTAAACTATGACATAAAGTCTGCTTGTTATCCCTAATGGGGATGTTATCCCAAATGGGAAAAGGCAGGCCTCCAGCATCTAACTAAGCTATCAGTAGATGTATTGTCAGGCTAACCAGGTTTCAGGAGTTTTGGTTCCTGAAGGGCTAATGGCTCGTTTTTAAAGGTTAATTTTTTTTCTCAAGGGTTTCCCTAGTACTGATATATAGAGCAGCTTCTTGAGCCTTTGTTACCTCCTTCACAAGACCTGACCAATTAGATGTCAGAGCTGCTCATTTGATTATTCTGATACGAATGTTCTTCGGTATCCAATGGTAATATATGCATTGATTTTCATGGTTGTATTGTGTCTGTTTCTATACACTTGTATTTGATCATTTTGGAGTCTGTGTTTTCGGCTCCCTCTCTTGGTTATTGCCAAGGTATTACCATTGTTGTGCTGCCATAGATATGACCAGGAAAACAGAAAATATATTCCTACCTACCATTATTTTCTTTTTCTGGTCATAGGTCATGGCAGGGCAAAGATCCTGGGATGTTACTGGAAAAAAGACTGGGAGTGGGAGGCATAGGAGGGAGTATGCCTTTTCTTTTAATTTGGTTCCGGTATAATTAGGGATAGGGAGGAGCTACCTAGTGTTGTGCTGCCATGGCCTATGACCATGAAAATAAATTTACGGTAAGTAAAAATAAACTTTCTGTTATTTATTTAAAAATTATATATGTATATACTCATCAGCCACAACATTAAAACCACCTGCTTAATATTGTGCAGGTCTCATTGTGCTGTCAAAAACATTGAGGCTTGGACTCCACAAGACCTCTGAATGTGTCCTGTGGTATCTGGCACCAAGACATTAGCAGCACATCCTGCAAATTGAGAGGTGGGGCATCCATGATTGCTATGAGTACATGAGCACTATGCGCACATAGTGATGCTTTTTGGGTTGTGAAATGCCCCTGCTGTCTTCCAGGAGTTTACTAATGATGTACAAAGAGATTTTCTTCAGTCTTTTGTCATCCTTATTTTTTGGGTGCAAGTGAAACAAGCTGATACAAATTCCTTAACATCTTTAACTAGTATCAACAAAATTCTCTGAAAACTAGAGATATAGTCTTGTGTAGTCCCATAGACAGCAAATACATGATGTTCTTACCAGGTATTTGCAAAATGGTTTAAGGTGCAAATTAGAAAAGTGTAGCTTTGAGCAAGATTTGTTTATTTTTTATGAGCACACCCCCTACCACACCTATAATTCAAAGAATTACCTCTGCACTTGATCCATAGACGGGGATTACGCTGCCCATGCGCATACACTGGAGCTGTATTGAAGCTCCAGGAAAGTGTGAGTTCACATATTTTATCTTACCTATCACCACTACAGTTTTAAATACTACACTATTATTTCTTCTCTTTTTCTCTCCACATATACCTTGTCAAGGATTACTGAAGCGCTGCACCTACCCCCCTGTTTTTATCCCGTTTTCTGATCGGAAAAGAGAGACTCCGTATTGGTGTTCAAGCTGGTTTTGGACTATTATCATTTTGCTTCCTCGCTGAATTTATTTTTGTGTGATTGTGCCTACAGAAATTTTCTATGACTGTGGGAGCCAATTTGTGTTTCGGTTTTGGAGGATATTTTGTGAAGAGTTGGGCAACAGCTCTAATTCTTTTCTGCCTACCACCCACAGTACAATGATGCAGATGAAATATCTAATCAACTCTAGAGCAGTACCTCTGTTGCTTCCTTCCACATACTCAGGACAATTGGGCTGACCTCAGGACAAAGATGGCTGTCATGTTTAGGGTGTAGCTTGCACGTTATCAACTGTGTATTTATATCAGCAGCTCCACCACTAGTTATAAATAAAGTGTGAGTCGCCCCACGAGATGAGACTAGTGAATAACATAATACATGAACGGTTAAGGTAAAGGCATGTAAGGAACTACGACAATAAACTCTTTAGGAGCTGAAATAATGACATGTTTAAATGCTTGCTACTTTACGATTAGTTAATGTGCAGAGAGCAGTTCATGTGATCAAAGGCATGGTGTGGAGGATCGGGTATAGTGGGACATGCTTGGCAGGCTGCTGTTTACTGCTTATGCTCATCCGATCCCTTCTGGGTGCCAGGTGCAGACCCTGGGAGTCCCTGATACCTGGGACAACAAAGGCAAGTCTCTGGCTGAGTGCCGGGTTTGCGGCTTGAGGTGGTGGAAGCTTGTTTTGTCGGGTGGTCGGATCTGTCCCGGTGGTGCTTCACGTCCGGTGCGGGATTGTGGTGGCTTAAGGTGGAGGCGAGTGCTTGACGTGGGGCAGGCTCTGCATTTCTGTTTGTGCCTCTGGTCCCGTCTTCGACGCCTTTTGCGTTGGTGGATTTTAATGGGGACTGCTTTGCTTAGCTGTGGTGGAGCTTGTTGGGGCTGTGGTGGAGCTTGTTGGGGTTTGATGCTTGTTTTTTGCTTCCAAAATTGATTAAAGAGTCTGTCCAGCTTAGACGCAATATCCTGCCATGCTTTGCTGGTACCAGGAGGACAGGCGGCTGCCGCCATATTGGGAGAGTCACAGATGAGTATGTCAGCATGGGCGGCTGTGCTCTGTGTGTCCATTAGCTCCAGACAGCCTCTCAGGGGTGGACTGGGATAACCCCCACCGGTCCGAGGGGGGGTAACGGAGCTCTGGCCGGGAAGTAGCTGCTCCTGGGCATCCCAGGATCGGGAGATCGGCCACCTCTCCCGCCTTTTGTCACCTTTCGGGGACCCTTGGTGTTGTACGTGGCTGGGTGGAGGAAGAGACCTTCAATGACATCAGTGAGGACTGTAATGCCTTAACTATGGTATCCTCTTACTTCCTGGTTCCACGGAGCCTAGCCACACCCCTGTATGACACGGTCTGCCTATTTAATCTGACTGCACCAGCTGATCAAGGCTGGATTATTGAACTACGTTCCGTACTCACGAACCGGCTACAACTTCGTTGTGAAAACCTCTGTTACCAGACCGGACTGAAAGACTCTGCAAGTTCCCTTCACCTCTCCTCATCCACAACTAAAAGCTTAACACTCTCCATCCAGGATAAACGCCTCTGAGGAGATCTCGGGAACCAGTGTTCTATGTGCCGGAAGCTAAGTAAAACCTCTGTGATAAGCATTGCATCTCAAGCTGTTATTTCCTGTCTCCAAAATCCTTCGATAATACAAAACCGTTACAGCTAACTTCAACTCATACTTTATCTCAGTTAGCTGCATCTGTCTTGCTTCGGTTAAAGTCTATGGAACAGCTATTGTGACTGCTTATCACCTAAACCGTTGATTCTACTAAGAGACTCTTTATTGATTCAGTGTCTGCAATTTACTATCGTTTACTCCTTAAAGCTACAGTGCCTGTAATTGTGGACTTCAGTTATCATTTACTACTTAAAGCTACAGTGCCTGTAATTGTGGACTTCAGTTATCATTTACTACTTAAAGCTACAGTGCTTATAATTGTGGACTTCAGTTATCGTTTATTACTTAAAACAACAGTACCTGTAAATTGGAATTAAAGTCATTACCTTTTACTTTTTATAATAAAAATTCAAACTATACGAAATCTGCAGTTGTGTTCCTTCATAACAAATGTTTAGACGTGACAGAATAATCCAGCCATTGTAATGGATCCAGCAGATTTCGATTCTACTATAGCTACGCTGAATCAAAGAGTTAATGCACTAGCCCAAAGTGTGCAAGACCTGCAAGTTACTAATGAAAGACTTCTCACTTATATCAGAGATTTACAAACTCATACTCCTCATACTACTCTGCACTCGGCTAGTGATCCTGCTGTGTGTAACCCTGAAAAGTTCTATGGAGATCGTTCCAGATACAGGGAGTTCCTCAACTCTTGCAAACTTTTAATTGCTTTGAAACCTAGATCCTATCCTACAGAAAGAACTAAAGTTTGTTCGGTTATTTCTTTTCTAAGAGGTGAACCTATGTCATGGGCTCATTCCTTTCTGGAAAACTATGACCCCATTTTAAATTCACTAGATGAATTTTTTGAAGCCATGTCTCTTCTCTATGAAGATCCTAACAAACAAGCTACAGCTGATTTAACAATCAGAACACTACAGCAAAGAAATAGACCCGTTGAAGATTACATTGCTGAATTCAAAAGATGGGCTATAGAAACGCAATGGAATGACATCACATTGCGCAACCAGTTTCGAATTGGTTTATCGGAAGCTGTAAAAGATGAATTATCTAGAACAGAACTCCCTACTAATTTGAACGCTCTAATTCGCCTATCAATCAGCATTGACAGAAGATTAAGAGAAAGAAAGGCCGAAAAAGCCCTTTCACATTCAAAAGACCGCAAACCTTTCACTCCCTCAAAAGCTCCAGATAAGACTTCCATACCAATCGAACCTATGGAAATAGGGATAATAAGAAGTCCCCTCACTCCTGAAGAGAAAAATCGAAGACGTCAATTAAACCTATGCATGTATTGTGCCTCTCAAGTTCATTTAGTCTCTGATTGTCCTTCATTGAAACGGATAAAAGGCAGAAGGCAGTCTCATGCCTCTTCCATCCTAAGTGTACTTCCCTCTACAGCAAATACTCAAATGTCCCCTATCGTTCTTGTATTACAGTGGGACAATAAAAGAATTATAACCAAGGCTGTTATCGATTCCGGTGCAAATGGAGTATTCATCGACTCAGCCTTTGTAACAAAGAATAAAATTCCTTGTGTTCGTAAAAGAACTTCTGTACCTGTTAAAGTGATTGACGGGTCCCTCATCTCATCGGGACCAATACTTCATGAATCCATCCCTCTAAAAGTAACCATCAATCATACTCATACGGAAAGTCTTATATTTGATGTTATCTCATCACCATTTTTTCCTATTATATTAGGGATCAACTGGTTAAGGAACCACAACCCTCAAATCTCATGGTTTCCTTTCTCTCTCACCTTTAACTCACATTATTGTAAAGAAACATGTTTACAGCAAATTCCAATTCTTCAGTCTACGAAAGAACCAGCTAAAACCTCATGTTGTTCTGACACCGAACTGGAGTCTCCTCCTCCTACAGTCATTGGTGAATTAAAGAGAAAGTTTACAACAGCTCCTATCCTTCAACTTCCAAATCCTTCATATCCTTATGTCCTTGAAACGGATGCTTCGGAATTTGCAATTGGAGCTGTCCTTTCTCAACACAAAACTCCTCAAGAACCTCCTTTGCCTAAAGTCATTGGAATCTTATCTTCTCTTATTGACGACATTAAAGGTCTCAGTGAAGATGCTCTTGAACTTCCTAAATCAATGAAATTATCCAAGAAAAACGGTCTCTACTATTTTAAAGACCGGATTTATGTACCTCCCTCTTTCAGAATTAAAGTACTTGAATTTATTCATGATTCTCCTCTGGCAGGTCATCCAGGTATGAAAAGGACCCTTGAATTGTCTAAAAGATACTGTTGGTGGCCTTGTCAAGACCAAACTATCGAATCTTATGTCAAATCTTGTTCTGTATGCCAAAGATCCAATCAATTGTCCTTGTTGAAGCCTCATCATCCTTATCCTTTCCAAAGAAATGTCACTACTTCTCCTGATCCCATATTGGTCCAGGGTGAAGAAGAATACGAAATTCAAAGTATACTGGATTCAAGGATCCATCGTGGCTCCTTACAATACCTCATCAGATGGAAAGGATATGGTGTTGATGAAGATACATGGGAAAACTCCTCTGTTGTTCATGCTAATAAATTGATTTCCAAATTTCACAAGCATAACCCTTCTAAGCCAAATCAATAGCACCCAGAGGTTGCTCATTAGAGAGGGGGTACTGTAATGCCTTAACTATGGTATCCTCTTACTTCCTGGTTCCACGGAGCCTAGCCACACCCCTGTATGACACGGTCTGCCTATTTAATCTGACTGCACCAGCTGATCAAGGCTGGATTATTGAACTACGTTCCGTACTCACGAACCGGCTACAACTTCGTTGTGAAAACCTCTGTTACCAGACCGGACTGAAAGACTCTGCAAGTTCCCTTCACCTCTCCTCATCCACAACTAAAAGCTTAACACTCTCCATCCAGGATAAACGCCTCTGAGGAGATCTCGGGAACCAGTGTTCTATGTGCCGGAAGCTAAGTAAAACCTCTGTGATAAGCATTGCATCTCAAGCTGTTATTTCCTGTCTCCAAAATCCTTCGATAATACAAAACCGTTACAGCTAACTTCAACTCATACTTTATCTCAGTTAGCTGCATCTGTCTTGCTTCGGTTAAAGTCTATGGAACAGCTATTGTGACTGCTTATCACCTAAACCGTTGATTCTACTAAGAGACTCTTTATTGATTCAGTGTCTGCAATTTACTATCGTTTACTCCTTAAAGCTACAGTGCCTGTAATTGTGGACTTCAGTTATCATTTACTACTTAAAGCTACAGTGCCTGTAATTGTGGACTTCAGTTTTCATTTACTACTTAAAGCTACAGTGCTTATAATTGTGGACTTCAGTTATCGTTTATTACTTAAAACAACAGTACCTGTAAATTGGAATTAAAGTCATTACCTTTTACTTTTTATAATAAAAATTCAAACTATACGAAATCTGCAGTTGTGTTCCTTCATAACAAATGTTTAGACGTGACAAGGACAAGGAACGGGACATGGCTAGCTTGGTATCCAACCTTGTGCAAATAGGGAGTTTGCGGTTGTGCAAATGGACTGTTAAACGGGGAGTTTGGTCTGTCACTGTGAAGCGGGCGTAACCCTTACACTACCTGATCGATACAACATCATACCTGATGTTTTAAAGCACGTTATTCCAAACAATTTAGGAATGTTAGGTGATTTATGCCCTTTAAGGATTAAAACCAGAGTCTGCATCAACTATGTACTTTTCCATGGGAGTTTTGCCATGGATCCCCCTCCGGCATGCCACAGTCCAGGTGTTAGTCCCCTTGAAACAACTTTTCCATCACTATTGTGGCCAGAAAGAGTCCCTGTGGGTTTTAAAATTCGCCTGCCTATTGAAGTCCATTGCGGTTCGCCCAGTTCGCCCACATTTGTGGAAGTTCGCGTTCGCCGTTCGCAAACGGAAAATTTTATGTTCGTGACATCACTACACTTGACTCAATGTGGACCAACTCCATTCTTAAGTTATTTCCAATCATCCAACACTAACATTCCTTCTCCTACTAACAATGGTTTATATATCTGATCCTTTTTATATTTATTATATAGATAAATGTTTAGAACATATTTAACATAATGGAAACTATTTCTGATATTAATATTGTCTATGGTTGATCCATTGCAGGAATGTGAATGTACCTAAATTGGTAAAACTTGGTAATGGGTCTTTGTGCTTAAACTGGAATGCAAAATGCTGGATCATGCTATTCATACCTATATGTTTTCCATGCAGTTACAATTTTTAATTGTAAGTGCTTAAAGGGCTACTCTAATCATCATGGCTACAATAGCCTAGTTTGCCCTCTTACCTGGTACTGCTGGGTGCCTAGTCTCTTTTAAGTGTGGCTCCTTTACGATGTGCAGAAGCCAGAAGTCAATCCCGTTGGCCATTCATTGACTGAAAATGCCAGCTGACCACTCACCAATGACTGCAATTCTGTGCATAGGAATATGCACATAATTGAGATTAGTCAGCCTGGACTATTAGTTCTGGGCTTGCTGATGACGTCCCGGTGATTCTGCAAGAGGTGGAGTTATACCTCCCACAGCAGAGGGGTTATTCTCCATATATACAGTGCTTCTTAGCGAAACGGCGCACATACAGACTCCTGCCACCATGGCCACTTCAAATCACTAACATGGACATGGTTGGAGTAACCCTTTAAGTAAAGATCATATGGTGTTGATTAATGGACAGCATAAAGGAAACTATATTTTAATCAAATATTATGTTTTTTTTTAATAAATACAAATATAGTAACACAGCATTCACTATTAGATATGAAATATATTTGCATACACCTCACATGGGTTGCACCCCTAACATGTTTGACATATAATATTGTGTGCTCGTACTATAATTCAGTAAAAGGCTTTGGTTTAATGTGCTCTGGGAAACCAATACATGCTAAAACGTGACATGTAGTTTGAGTGGGAAAAAAATCCTTCTTTTTTTTGCCAGCCGTACACAACTTTCACATACTGCTGACCGGTCAATGTAAAGTGTTTTTCTATTGTATTTCTATATATGATCACAGACTGAAATAGATAAATCACCTGGGATGGGGGAAAGGGTGGGGGTGGTATCTGCGATTAATTTATTAAGTTCCTTCTGCAGAGGCAGCACTTTACATGCACCGGTCAGCAGGATTTGGAAATGATGTAAAACCGGTAAAAATGGCTTTTACGAGAAACCTAAATGCAGGATTACTGTGTAAAAGTAATAGATACTGATAGTTTCATAAAGAGCTTACTTTATAACAAATACGTAGACTGTACATTGTACATAACTTGTTGCTTTTCATTAGTGCACAGTTGAAGTCTGACCCAGTATTTAATGGCTACTAAACCTGAACATGTTTTGTTTTCTTTTTGCATCTTTAATGCAAACATTGAATAAAAATTTACTTTTAGCCTTTTTTTTTTATTTTTATTTTTTTATGGCTTCACGTATTTATTTATTGTTCCATAGAATACCCTCGGCTTCGGAAATCTGGTTCTGTGTTCTTAGCTTTTGCTGTCTTCTTGCAGCGTTTGGATATGCTGGTTCAAAGACTTCTTCTTCCACACTTTCCTCAATGGGCATCATCTGCAGTGAAGTTCCAGGGGCAGGAGAATGACCTATCGACATGGTCACAAATAACATAATAAATGCACAATTAAAGGCCAGATCTCAGTATTGGCAAACATTCAAACTATATTAACTTATAGGGTGAGTTTAAGAGCTGGTGTTCCCAGCAGTTTCCTGGCTAATGCACTGCATACTAATGCATCCAAAACCATTGACTTCCGTACACACAAGCCTGTTTCATTAATCACCCTAATGATATATGACACACTTTGCAATAATATCTTAGCACATTAGCCAGATCATGCTGATGTACCTAGAAAACGGTCTGTATTTTATCTGTGTACTTTAAGACAATGGAGTATTTGCACTAAACAGTGAATTGCGTTGTGCTGACAACCACCTCCAAAAATTAGACAAAGACGCTGGGGTTAGAGAAATGTGGTTGTCTAATCACCACAATGTTTAGTGCAAATGTTTAATAAAAAGATACTTTTTTTTGGGACAATCTTTATTGATTGATTTATAATGAGAACAAAGGAAAATAAATCCAGAGTACCATAGAAATAAAAAGATACTATTGATAATTATGTTGTCTTTACTTACATAAATGCATCTGATACATTTTTAATTCAATTTAGAGCATTAAAGGGACACTATAGTCACCTGAACAACTTTAGCTTAATGAAGCAGTTTTGGTGTAAAGAACATGCCCCTGCAGCCTCACTGCTCGATCCTCTGCCATTTAGGCGTTAAATCCCTTTGTTTATGAACCCTAGTCACACCTCCCTGCATGTGACTTGAACAGCCTTCCATAAACACTTCCTGTATTTAGGCTTTCTTTATTGCAAGTTCTGTTTAATTAAGATTTTCTTATCCCCTGCTATGTTAATAGCTTGCTAGACCCCGCAAGAGCCTCCCGTATGTGATTAAAGTTCAATTTAGAGATTGAGATACAATTATTTAAGGTAAATTACATCTGTTTGAAAGTGAAACCAGTTTTTTTTTTTTCATGCAGGCTCTGTCAATCATAGCCAGGGGAGGTGTGGCTAGGGCTGTATAAACAGAAACAACGTGATTTAACTCCTAAATGACAGTGAATTGAGCAGTGAAATTGCAGGGGAATGATCTATACACTAAATCTGCTTTATTTAGCTAAAGTAATTTAGGCGACTATAGTGTTCCTTTAAGAGTTTTTTTTTATTTTGTTTTTGGTCATGTAGAACATTATAGACGTTTGCGACTGCAAAGCAAAATTCCTGCTTATGCTTGAGTCACAATTATACAATTCTACCGATTATAACATAACAATAGGGGTGCTGCTATGCCTTTTATAAATGCACCATCGAAAATCACCTATAACTTGTGTTAACGTTTTGTTTTTCATGTAATGCTCAATTTTCTTTTAAATGTACAGTATATCAGAGAGTGAAATCATAATTCAGTTGACTCTAGGCACAGTCAGGGCACACAATACAAATGAGGAAAACAGAAACATTTTCTGTTTCTCCTCTTCATCTATCTTCAGTGGCAGAAAACTGTTATAGTGCTGGTTGATAAGGAACCAAGATAAAGGTGCCCACATCTAGGATATAATTTAACTCTAGCAGTAAAGATTGCTATGTTTCATTTTAGCTTCCAGACCTCGCAAATACATTCTGCTAAATATAGGGTATAAGTACAGATGATTAAAACCTTTAAGAGATCAACATCCACACTCCAAGAGATTACTTTGGCTTGGCCAGGGTTTTAGTAACTTCTTATATATGTGGACAAACATAAGTAGTGAGGCAAACATTTGTTTGTAGAAAGGTTGAGGCTACAGAGGCTACAGAGGGGGTATCTTATGTCATCACCAGTGCCATGCACACATCAGGTATAGAATATTAGTTTGATGCCCCTCCAGGACATACCAAATGTAGCGCCCACCTGGGGTGTTCTCAGATGTGGAAAATGCCCTGCGTTTGCATTTTACACTGTGTTTGCTGGTGACTTATATCTGCGGTCCCCATAAGTGGAAAACCAGAAAACAAAAGTGGGACAGGGATGGTAAAGTTTATTGTGCATGTGTGGCAGCCTGTCTTGTGTTGTTGTATGTGTTTCGAGACTGTGTGTGGAATTAAGGGAATTATTTGTGGTGTAGAGGGAACTGCTTGTCGTGTAGTGATTGTATAGAGCAGTGATGGTGCCAACAGTGCAATTAAACCTGAATACTGAATACTGAATAAGTTTAGAAAAAACAACTTGTACAGTTGTCCGAACTAATTAACATCTTTTGTTTTAAAAGAAGAACACAACAGAGAGTTCAATGATACAGATTTTAAATAATGATATAAATAGATAAAATTCAGCTTATATTTATTAGTATCTCCAACAAATGCAATACATACACACCGACTGCAGAACACATTCTTACACCGTCCGCTAAACACATACACACATCGTCCGCTAAACACATACACACATACACACATCGTCCGCTAAATACACACACACACCATCCGCTAAATACACGCACACACACACAGTCCGCTGAGTACACATACAGACAGACTGCTGAATACACACACATACTGCATTGAGGGGTGCAGTGTGTGTGTGCAAGGGTGTGGAGTGCTGTGTGTGTGTGTGTGGGGTGTGCTGTGTGTGTGTGTGTGTGTGGGCGGGTAGGGGTGCTGTGCTGTGGGTGGTACTGTGGTGGTAGGGGTCCTGTAGGGATAAGTGGTAGTAGGGGTGCTGTGGGTGGTAGGGGTGCTGTGGGTGGTTCTGTGGGTGGTAGGGGTGTTGTGGGTGGTAGGGGTCCTGTGGGTGGTACTGTGGTGGTAGGGGTGCTATGGGTGGTAAGGGGTGCTGTGGGTGGTAAGGGGTGCTGAGGGTGGTAAGGGGTGCTGAGGGTGGTAAGGGGTTCTGTGGGTGGTAAGGGGTGCTGAGGGTGGTAAGGGGTGCTGTGGGTGGTAAGGGGTGCTGTGGGTGGTAAGGGGTGCTGAGGGTGGTAAGGGGTGCTGTGGGTGGTAAGGGGTGCTGAGGGTGGTAAGGCGTGCTGTGGGTGGTAAGGGCTGCTGTGGGTGGTAAGGGGTGCTGAGGGTGGTAAGGGGTGCTGTGGGTGGTAAGGGGTGCTGAGGGTGGTAAGGGGTTCTGAGGGTGGTAAGGGGTTCTGAGGGTGGTAAGGGGTGCTGTGGGTGGTAAGGGGTAAAAAAAACATCAAAACAAAATGTGTCCCTCCCCCTCCCTCCCCCTCCCTTCCTCTTACCTTTGGTGAAAGGGGGGGGGGGGCGGGGGACACAGTCATCCCTGGTGGTCCGGTGGTAAGTTGTTTGTGGCAGCTTCTGTCCTCCTGCGCGATGCTCTGTGTAGCGTTGCCATGGTAACGCGCGGCAACGCTCCACACAGCATCGCGCGGGAGGACAGGGGAGCTGCTTGTTAGAGCCCTCCCCCTGCCTCCCGACCCGGAAGCAGAGTAGGCGCCTGCCGTTTCGGGCAGGCAGGTGCCTACTCTGCAGACAGCCAGCAGCCCCCTCTCTCCCGGCGACCTATGGCCGCGTGCCAACAAGGCGGGCCCGGCGTGCCACCTGTGGCACGCGTGCCATAGGTTCGCCATCACTGGTATAGAGGGTTCTGTTTGTGGTGTACTATGTATGGCCAGAGACTGTGGAGTGATTGCACATATACTGATGCTGTAGTGTTTGTGTGTGTGTATGGGCTGTTGAAAATGGGTGTTGTGCATCTGGGGACTACAGTGTGCATGTGTAGAGGTTGCAAAGTATGTGTATAGTGGGTGTATTTATATAGTGGGCCTAATGTGTGTATTGGTGCAATAGTGGGTGTATACGCGATATAGAGGGTGTGATAGGGGCTTCATTAATGGAATTGTTGTTAATCATTAATCATTCATAATATATTATATATACAATTATGGTGTGTAATAAGAATAATTCATTGCTATTATTTAATAATTAAAAAAATAAAACTTTTTTTAAACACAAGAGGAAATTCCATTGTGCTGGGTATGTGGTATGCACCTCCACCAGGGTCCCTGCCCCTCTAAAAAAAAAATAAGATTGTAAAAAAGAAGAAAACATTCCTGAGATTCCATGCAGAGGTCACTGCAGGGGGAAAATATATCAGAGAAGCAGGGCTGAGGGAGGATTTAGAGTGACTTGGGAAAACCACGGTGTGACATCATTGGTTGTCCGCCGCCCACATGCTCTGTGTGGGGACAAAATTCAGCAAACATATGTAGGGTTGACCCAAGCAGTGGCGGAACTAACCCTGCGACCACGGTGCCCACCGGCTAAGTAACACGGCCCCGACCTGCACGGTATAACCTCCTGGGCCGCATTTAAGGGGCCCATGCTGTTAGGTCCACCCAATGGCAATGAATTTAAAGGGGGCCCGGTCAGCGTTGCGGCGCTTTAACAGCGAAACAGAGCTCCTTGTGATCAGGGCCGGTGCAAGGATTTTTGCTGCCCTAGGCAAAATAAAAATTTGCCCCCCCATGTGACATCACAATGCCCCACCCATATGATCTGCCATATGAACTAACGCCAGTGCTGCACACTGTGTTTACATTAAAAAGCCTGCAGGGACAAGCTATAGACACTGGAACCACTTCATTAAGCTGCAGTGGTTCTGGGGACTATAGTGTCCCTTTAATGTGAGGTTAATTAGAGATTAGTGTCACTAATAATATACTAGATTGCCTACTTACAACCAGATGAAGATGCTGATGGGCTCTAGCTGCAGTCAGGCTCCACTGGTCTGGTGTAGAACCGGATCTCTGGAGGCTGTTTGTAACTGCGGTCACAAAATTCAATGTTCTGGGAGAACAGGAAGCAGCTCCATTTTTTGAGGCCCCTTACACAGCTCAAGGTCTGGGCCCCAGGGCCTGACGGTGAGTATGCCCATAAGGCCCACACATAAGTCCACCTATATGTTCCACCCATTACATTCGCTCACAGGGAGTGTAGTGTGTAGGGCATGTGTTATGTGTTATTGTAGAGGATCTAATGTGTGTGCTTATGGAATGTAGTGTATAGGCATACCAGTTTGTGTAGGTGATGCAGTGTGTTTGTGTGTAGTGGAAGCAGTGTGTGTTTGTGGTTGTCTGTAAGTGATCCATTGTTTGAATCTGTGTTTGTATGCATAAGGGATGCAAGGTGTGTGTCTGTAAGTGTGTGCATTGAGTGTGTGTAAGAAATGCATTGTTTCTGTGTGTATGTAAGAGAAGCAGTGTGTGTGTCTGTGTTTGCATGTGTGTGTGTAAGGGATGCATTGTGTGTTTCTGTGTATGTATAGGGATGTAGTGTGAAAGAGCTCTCCCTTCTGTCCCTTAGAGCTCTCCCCAGCCCCTTAGTGGTCTCTCCTCTCCCCCCACCCTCCCCTGGGGGTCTCTTCTCACAGCCACCCGCCCTCCCTGTGTTTTCCTCATCTCCACTTCTCCTCACCCCCTCTCCTGTGTTCTTCTCACCTGCCCCCCGTGTCTTCTCACCTCCCCCCGTGTTCTCCTCACCCCCCTCTCCCTGTGTTCTTCTCACTCCACCCTCCCTGTGTTCTTCTCACCTCCCCCTCTCCTCACCCCCCCCTCTGTGTTCTTCTCACCCCCCCTCCCTGTGTTCTTCTTACTCCCCCCCGTGTTCTTCTTACTCCCCCCTCTCCTCTTCTTCTTACCCCCCTTTCTTCTTACTCCCCCCTTTCTTCTTACTCCCCCTCCCCCTTTCTTCTTATTCCCCCTCCCCCTTTCTTATTATTCCGCCCTCCCCTCTTCTTCTTACTCCCCCCTCCCCTCTTCTTCTTACTCCCCCCATCCACTTGTCTTCTTCTTACTCCCCCTCCCCTATTTCTTCTTACTCCCCCCCACCCCTCTTCTTCTTACTCCCCCCTCCACTTGTCTTCTTCTTACTCCCCCTCCCCTCTTCTTCTTATTCCCCCCTCCACTTGTCTTCTTCTTACTCCCCCTCCCCCTTTCTTCTTACTCCCCCCTTTCTTCTTACTCCCCCTTTTCTTCTTACTCCCCCCTCCCCTCTTCTTCTTACTCCCCCCACCCCTCTTCTTACTCCCCCTCCCCTCTTCTTCTTACTCCCCCCCACCCCTCTTCTTCTTACTCCCCCCCTCCACTTGTCTTCTTCTTACTCCCCCTCCCCTCTTTCTTCTTACTCCCCCCCTCCCCTCTTCTTCTTATCCCCCCCCCCTCCACTTGTCTTCTTCTTACTGTTTACTGTTTCCTGTACCTGGCCGGACTGACAGGAAGTGCACACTCAGTGTGAACTTCCTGTCAGTCCGGCCGGGTCGCGGACTAGAGAGGAGCTCGGCCACACTACAGGGGAGGTGAGGCAGTGCGGCAGTCGCCTGAGCGCTCTCTATAGAGCGCTCAGGCGGCTGCAACATTTAAAGGGCCGCCGATGGGGGCGCAGGGCGCCCCCTCCTATATGGCGCCCTAGACGGCTGCCTAGTTCGCCTTATAGGAAGCGCCCGCCCTGCTTGTGATGACATCAGGCGCTGGGAGGAACTTACACCGGGAGTCACACGGGAGGCAGGAGAGGAGCGAGTCATAGTGGGAACATCAGCCTGAGCCACCACTGGACCACAGGGAAGTCACCCTCCTGCATCTAAAAGGCAGGAAACAGGAGGGTGACTAAAATATTTTGTATATGTGTCTGTATATGTGTGTTTTTATGTATGTGTGTGTGTTTGTGTATGTGTGTCTGTATGAATGTTTCTCTGTATGTGTGTCTGTATGTATGTGTGTGTGTCTGTCAGTCTGTGTGTTTGTGTGTGTGTGTCTATATGTGTCTGTGTTTGTCTGTATGTGTGTGTGTGTATGTCTGTGTGTGTGTTTGTATGTATGTGTGTATGTCTGTCTGTGTGTCTGTATATGTGTGTCTCTGTATGTGTGTGTGTTTGTATGTATGTATGTGTGTGTTTGTGTGTTTATGTCTGTGTGTATGTGTCTGTGTGTATGTGTGTGTCTCTGTATATGTGTGTGTGTCTATGTGTGTGTCTGCATGTGTATCTGTTTGTCTGTATGTGTGTGGGGGGGACATATGGGAGGGGGTGCATAGACATATGGGGGTCACAGGGGGGAACGAATGGGAGGGGGAGGTTAGCTGTACAGGGGGTGGTGGGGGTTTGATGTATGGGGGGGTGTCTAAGGGCAATTTTTGCACCGGGGCCCTGTGGTTTCTAGTTATGCCTCTGGACCCAAAGCATTGTGCTGCTTGGATTCAAGAACAAGATGATGTTCCCTGCTCCACCATCAAAGCTCATTCCTTTACGAACATGTCCACGCAATGCCCTTTCCATATTAATTAGAAAATAAGATAGAACTTCCTTCTCCTGCCTATTCACATTTTACTTACCCTATAGTCATCTACTTTCCATTGCTTCATATATAATCCCACTGCACCTCTTGTGTATCTTTCCTCATATCTCTCCTTCGCCACTTGTGTTCCACTCCCCATGTCCCTCTCCCTAACTTTGTCCCAAAGTTTTCCATATCCTTCCTTCCCCATCTTGTGTATTTCTCCCGGTAACAACATTTTGTCTCTTTTCCCATACCACCTACCCCTGAGTCTTTGCCCCCTATTAACCCATATATCCATCCCCCATGTGGAAGGATGCATTTCGACCTAGGCCAAAAAGGCCTAAGGACAGCAAGACAGAGCGGAAACTATGATTATGTGAGTAAGCATGCTCTTTTAGGACTCTTCATGTTTTGCGCAGGGTACTGAGAAAGGGGGACAAGGATATAAAAATATTGTATATCTCTGCTCTCTGACGCACACAGCACCAAGCTTCAATCTGGATTCCTGACAGGGGAATAAATTGGAATGACTGATAAACTTAACAGATAACAGAAGACACAGACACAATGCCAAATAATTTCTACAAGAAAAACAACGAGTATATCAGGGCAGGATGAATCTGTGGTGAGAAAATGGAAAATATAGATTGATAGGAAGGAAAGGTTGTAGCAGTCAAAGCTTTTGCTATCCAGATGAATTCTTGGCATACATTGAAACTGGAAGAGAATTCACAGAATTATTTTGAACTGGCTCCAACAAATGTGAGAGATCGTAGAGAAAAAAAATACAAAGGATTAGAAAGAAAATATCTCTCGGTACAGCTTCATGTTAATGTTTGACATCAGAAATATTAGTAAAGGGCTGCAACAATCAGTTTAATTAGCCCATGCAGAGGAAATCTTAATACTAGTAATAACTAAAACTATATAACATTTATTCCAGATTATTACTAATAATCTGGAATATGAATTATTTTCGTAGTCTTGTATCAGAATTTTAGCTGCATTCAAAAGGATCTTTTATGAAAGTCTAACACTCAAAATTTAGCAGAAGAATTTAAGAAACATATCAAACACATCAAACATGCACAAAGCTAACATGATTATTTAAACAAAACAAAATGTAATGTCACAAGCGATTTAAAGTGGTTTCTGCTTTAGAGGTATATTGGTTAATTAATTCACTGTAAACACATATGGTAAAAATCTGAACCCATTAATACCTTCTGAGTGAGTCTTGGGTTTTATATGAGGTTATCAACAGAAAACATCATGCTTAACACGAGCCACGCCATATGCATTATAGAACTCTTGGTGCTTATTTCCTTAATAGAAAAGCAGACAGTTAGTTTTTTTAGAACAATCAAAAACACAATTGTTAGCTTGAAAATGAGGTTAACCATACTTGAATTAATGTTTAATGACATATTAGTAAAACATATTCCATGTAGCATGGAAATATATTTGCTGTTACAAAACAAAAAATGAAATTAAATAAATATATATTAAGACAATGCATTATCATTTTGAGCCTTAGTTTCTATTTAAATGCCTGTTCTTTTCTTTATGTGTTGCACCACTTAAAGCAAACAAATTAGCACATAAAACTAAAAGCTGAATCGAAACATTAAAAGTGTTAATAGCAAAAGTAGTATTTTAACAGTGTAAACTTGACAACTAAAATGCTTTCTTAAACCTTCTAGTGGTCTCTGCTGCCAGTATGGGAACTGGGGTTCTTTTTGTAGTAATATGATGTTTTTGTGTGGCTACATTTGTTATTATCTGTGTTGCAGTAGATACTAAAAAATTGTCTGTAGGCGAAATTTTAAAAAACTAAATAGTTTATATATAAAACTTCAACATATTCTGGAACTCTATACAGTGGGCAAAAAACAAAACAAAACACATGCAACTTATGACAAATATATGCAAACACTTACAGAAGGTGTGGAGGATCCTGCTCAGAAATAGGTGGATTATTTTGTAAAGGTATCATATGCATGATATCCAGATAGATTAGCAAGTAATTTTAATCTAATCTAACCATGATGTATATTACTGCTATAAATCACGAGCTTTTAAGGACTTCCTTGCAGCCACAGTTTTTGTGATTTGCGTTCTTTTTCTTATTTAAAAATAAATAAATGTTGGTTATTACAAATACTTATTACATTTTGAGGGACAGTAGAAAAGAAGAGTTAAAACAAAAAGAAGAGTTTTTCCCTCCACTAGGTTTAGATTAATTGGGCTCTACTTCACTATTTTTAGGGTGGTGGTAAGAGGTATATTCTTGTGTGGGGGTGAATAGGTACTTGGAGGCAACTAGCCACCATGGGGGCCAGGGGGCCTTACTCAGCCCAAACAAAGCCTATGGGTGGTGTAAGGTTTCGGTCAAACATGTGTCCACTTCCCCTTCTATATGTTTCAATAGCCCCAAAAAGTCAGTAATTAATAACTTGTATTGACCAGTAGAATTAAATGCAGGCCTAAGTTTCAGTCTTTTTATAGCATTATAATTTGTACAGCGCTGCAGAAATGGTTGGATCAGTGGATGTGCGTAGAAAAAAATATTAATAAACTTAATAAACGTTTGATGCGGCTGCTTTTCTTTTTGTACTATCTGCCATTTTCTACATATTATGTTTAGTTTAACTGTATCTAGACACTTTTTTTTTTACTCACACCATTGATATATCTATCCCCTGAGTGATGGTACCATGTAATCTACTAAATCATTCGTGTGATTCGCAAAATCTACATGCTGCTTCTTCACACTAAATTTCCAAATTAATTTAAAAAGTTTCTGCACACGCAAGGGAGCTAGCACAGAGCATGCATGGCCACTGGCATGTTCATTTATTTAACACGTTTTATCACTGTTCCTGAAGGTATTTCAAGTCAACATCTGAAACTGGTGCTAAATTTAGTTTTTCACACACTTGCGGCAGGATTAGAAGGTGATTGGAACATGCAGAATTTGCAGTATCCTAATCAGTGTTTCTGCCTATGGTGATAATGTATTAAACTTCAAATTAAAAATTAAACTACAAGAAGCTGATATCTTCATCTATCAGCAGGAAAACCCACCCACAAACATATAGAAATAAAATTTGTACAGGAATTCTGTAGGAACCCACAATTGATTTTCATTTTTTTTAAAGTACACAAATCCCTCAATCTTCCATATCCATCTGTTCAGGGGTCCCAAAGCCCCTTACTCCAATTAGTGTAAACTTTACAAAAATAAAAATGTGATGAATATAAGCCAATAAAATAAAACATCTAAGACACAACTACACAATCCAGCCACGAACAATAATAAATATATAAAAAATTGTAATCTGAAAAATCTGAATCCCTACTATTTCAGCACAATGTTCAAAGAGTATTTGATTTAAATACCATTGATTTTAGACAATTTCCACCTGCATTGCGATTGGATGACTTTCTCACTCAACAGCCCATACTCACTTTGGTGAGTATTTGTCTCTGGAACATTGGTTATAATAGAAGGAACCAGTTTGAAATAAACTTTAATTTAAATTTTTTTGAATCCCTGAAATAAGGTTCAGTTTCGCTCACTATTTTTTGAGGCACATAAGAGACAGCCATGTTAATTAATCACAGTGAATCACACTCTGGCTTCTCAATAAATCATAAAGAATGTTATTTTTAGGAAAGTGATATGTGGTGTTTGAAACCAACCTGCGACTGCACTGAGCAGTAAAACTTGAATTCCTAAAAATTATGAAGCAGTAAAACTTCAACTCCTGTCTCTGTGATTTATGTATACCGGTACTTTAAATGATGTTTCCATGATTTACGTGAACGGGACATTTATATTTTTAGACTAATGCAATTTAAAATGACATTTTGTAGTAGCAAAAACCCCAATATGTTCTGTATCACCATGCTATTCTATTGCTAGAATGTATATTTGTCTTCAAACATTAGCCCCCCTGAAAATATTACAAAAAGAAAAAAAAAGTGTAGAAACAGCAAAGCAAGAACGACGATTATTTAAACTGACCACTGCCATGGCTCTGTTTTTGTTCAAAAACAAAACAAACAAACAGAAAACATCTTTAGATAGATAGACAGACAGGTGACATGTAGTAATTAATCGTTGTACAGAGAAATAATTGAGAGATTGATTGATCTACATGGATAATAGACAGGTAGATACATTGTTCAATACACAGAAACTACTCACTACTACAAATGTTTTCTTATAAAATATATATCTGTTGTTCCTTTGTATTTCTTTGTTTTTGTGTTCAGTCCATCCACATATTCTTCTATTTGATTTACTGACTAAATGAAGCTAGATTTTTAGTTAGCTTGCCATATTAGTCACACTTAAAACCATCCCTGATAAAGGGATATGAACAAAAAGGTGCAATGTGTTACACACATTTATAAAGGCAAGTATACTAAACAAATAGTGCAGCATAATAAGAGCCTCTGAGTCTTTGCAAAATGTGTGATTCAGCTTTACATTCAATTTAAAATATTAAATACTAATTATTTTATTGCTGTCATACTTACGTAGAGAAGAAGCAGTGGATGTTCCTCGTAAAAAGTTATGTAGGCCATCTTCACCATCGCTTGTGCTTGCTAAGCTGTTTCTCATCTGCATTACTGAGAGCTGGGAGCAGAGACTAGCTTGACGATCTATCCTTTTGGCTACCTTTAAAGAATAACAAAATAGTAAATACATATATAGTTTCATACCATATGTATATGAAAATATCACATGTATTTAACACCCTAGTGGCAGACATATACAGTATCTCACAAAAGTGAGTACACCTCTCACATTTTTGTAAATATTTTATTATATATTTTCATGTGACAACACAGAAGAAATGACACTCTGCTGCAATGTACGCTACTAGTAAGTGTACAGCCTGTATAACAGTGTAAATTTGCCGTCCCCTCAAAATAGCTTGACACACAGCCATTAATGTCTAAACCATTGGCAACAAAAGTGAGTACACCCCTAAGTGGAAATGTAAATACGAGAGGCAGCTGATGGCCATTCTAACAAAGGATTTTTAGTCAACTGGAAGAGATGCTGGGAGAACTGTGTGAGGTCCCAAGGTGCCTACTATGAGGGGATTGAGGCATCACTTTCCTATGTACAATGTACAATGCCCCATTCACCTGCAATTGTAAACACAAGCTGCAAGTGCTATTAGACTCTGTGAATGGAAAACCAGGTGGGCTACAGCCAAACAGTAGAAATTGTTGAGCATGTCGGCATATGTCATTGTAAACTGCTCATATTCTCTGATATTCAACTTCCCAATGCAAGTGAATGAGAGTACAGGGACTGCTTGGGACAGACAAGCAACATCTCCTATGATGTTGAGAGAGTTAGGAGAATCTAATGCCAGATTTAGCCTTTCTCACATCTGTTTTTGCTGTTGATCCAAATGTTCAGAGGTATTTTTCTTCTCATTTATTTTAGTGTTTACTGAAAGTGTAATTTGGTAAATAGGTATTTTCAATCACATGTGTTTTTAGTTAGTCACTTAGAGCACCACTTAAAGAGACTCTATGGGCACCCAAACCACTTAATCTCAATAAAGTGATCTGGGTGTCATGTGCGCCCCATCCATTTTTAACCCTGCACCAGAAAAAACACTGCTGTCCTGCAGTCAGGCAATGTTTTTATAGCAGGCTCAGCTTGCCTCTTGAGGCTGTCATGATGTTAGGAGGATCTGCAATATAATGGAATAAAACTCCACTATATCTTTCAGATGGTTTCATAGAGACCAACTGACTGGACATCGTTTTGCCACATACATCCACTAGCCTCCAAATGGCTTCCAATGAGAAAGCATTGGATTGGCTGAGATCTTTAATTTCGATGATCTCAACAAAAAGGTGAGGCAGACAAGCGCTGCAAGGGAGAAAATGTAAGTAAAAATCCCCTTTCAAACCCTAGGAGCTGGGGCTCATCCATCTAAACGGTGACTAGGGCATTAGAACCTTAGGATATACACATTTGTATTCGTACCACAAAAGTGTTTCTTTAAGAAATAGTAAGCATTATAGTTGCTATCAGCATAGTTTCTCCCGCTCCCCATAGTTGACTATTACTGATTAGCTCAAACATTGTACAACTGACCCACAGAAACCTAATAAGATTTTTTTGTATTTTGTATTTTTTTATTGAACCCTTGGAGTTGGTAAATGAAATTGAAATGGCCAGAAACCACTGTACAGTGCTTGTCTTTGTTAGTTTAATAGATGAAAATAGGTAGCCTGCGACTGTCTGCCAATACATGGATATCAATTTTAAATGGTGTTGAGATGTACATTATCTAAATAAATGATCTGTGATAAAATTCACATAAATACAAAATGGTGTAATTAATATGCAATTAGTGCTACAAATGGGTGCTCCTTACTCTTAAAACAACATAACATTAAAAGTATAAAATTATAAATGATGTCTGATTGATTTTTAAACACCACTTTATCTTATAGAAAAGAGTGTAGTAAAAAATATTAAGTGTGTGGCTGTCAAATGATGGGAAGGCTATAAAACTGCTTTGAAACTAAGGCATACATTAGCCAATAATGATGAAATGATGAACAATAATTCAGGGATCGATCACTTGTAATTTTACCTAGCTACATCTAAAACCCTGCCTTTCCCCTTAAAAAAATGGGATTAATAATCTGCCATACAGATCTTTAAAGGGACACTATAGTCACCAAAACAACTTTAGCTTAATGAAGCTGTTTAGTGTATATATCATGCCTGTGAAGTTTCACTGCTGAATTCGCTGCCATGTAAGAGTTAAATCACTTGTGTTTCTGTTTATGCAGCCCTAGCCACACCTCCACCGTCTGCTACTCACACAGACAGAATTAGATGTTAACTTCCTTTAGAGGTTTTTAGCTACTGCTCTGTAAATTGAACTTTTATCACAGGCAGAGTGCTCCCGGAAGATTTAGCAAGGTATTTACAGTACAGAAGATAGGAAATTCTAAATTAAACAGATTTTGCAATAAAGAAAGTGTCAACATTAGCTCTCACTTTGCAGGAAATGTTTAGGAAGGCTGTATAAGTCACAAAAGGGGAGTGTGAGTAGGAGTGCATAAACAAAGTGATTTAACTCCAAAATGAATTGAGAATTGAGACTGCAGGGGCATGATCTATACACAACAACTACATTAAACTAAAGTTGCTTTGTTGACTACATTTAATTGTCCATGAATGAGTTTAAGCATCACAACGCAGTGGGCCCAACATTCTTATACTGTGTGTGCTTTGTGGCTCAGAATTCTATTTATATTGTCGCCATGTAATAGTATTTCAATCATAAGTTTAAAAATACAATGAATCACAAAATAGAAACAATAAATCAAATAAATTATGGATAATAAAAAATAATAATAATTATGTTTTCAGGATCTGTTATAGGAACTTTAATAAATTTCTGATTTATGGGATATTAAAGGACCACTCTAGTGCCAGGAAAGCATACTCGTTTTCCTGGCACTAGAGTGCCCTGAGGGTGCCCCCACCCTCAGGGACCCCCTCCCGCCCGGCTCTGGAAAGGGGAAAGGGGTTAAATCTTACCTTTTTCCAGCGCTGGGCGGAGAGATCTCCTCCTGCTCTCCTCCTCCGATCCTCCTCTTCTCCTCCCCGTCGGCTGAATGCGCACGCGCGGCAAGAGCTGCGCGCGCATTCAGCCGGTCACATAGGAAAGCATTCATAATGCTTTCCTATGGACGCTGGCGTGCTCTCACTGTGAAAATCACAGTGAGAAGCACGCAAGCGCCTCTAGCGGCTGTCAATGAGACAGCCACTAGAGGACATAGGGGGAAGGCTTAACCCATTCATAAACATAGCAGTTTCTGTTTATGAAAAAATGGGTTAACCCTAGAAGGACCTGGCACCCAGACCACTTCATTAACCCCTTAAGGACACACGACATGTGTGACACGTCATGATTCCCTTTTATTCCAGAAGTTTGGTCCTTAAGGGGTTAAGCTGAAGTGGTCTGGGTGCCTAGAGTGGTCCTTTAAACGATTTTAACACTTTTGTATCATTAAGGAGTCTAAAGTTGACTTTTTACTTATATATCCTTATCTGCTGCTGATATGGCGTTTTCATTACCGAAACTGCTGATTAAGATGGGCTTTTTTTTTGGTGTGTGGATTAATTGCACCTGCTGGTTCTGCAGAATCTGGCATTGCTTGCCTTTAACCCCTTAAGGACACATGACCAGGGCCGGACTGAGAATTAAAAGCAGCCCTGGAAAAAAATATTTACAAGCCCCATAATGCGTTGCGCCAGCATAGTGTGCAGATACAGAGTTAGAAAAGAGAACTTAAAACTAAAAATTATTACTCCAACGTAAAAAAAAACACTCATAGGCTTCAAAATAAACAAAAGTGCTGATTTATTTTAAGCAGACGTGCCTTTGCATGTAATCAATGTTTCAGTCCAACTACCTTGACATATTAAGGAAAGCTTTGTAATGGGACTGAAATGGTGAATGCATGTAGGGCACAACTGTAAAAAATGTACGTTATCTTGTTTATTTTGAAGTTCTGTGGGTGCGCTCTTCACTCTAAATATGTTATTGTGCTGGAGTATGCACCTAGCAACAAGACTCGGCCAATATCTGCTCATTACATATGGTACATATTAATTACATTTCTCTGTGTATTATGCATATATAAATGTACATTAATATATGTGTAAATATTATATATATATATATATATATATATATATATATATATAAAACTAATACACACATTAATATACATGTCATATACCAGTGGAGGATCCAGAGCCTGATCCCGGAGGGGCACTTGTAGATTATTTAAAGAAAAAATCCATGCACAATAACCACTACTGCTCTGTGTAGTGGTTATGGTGCAAGGAGTGCCGGGACCCCCTCACAGAGTAAGTATTCAAACCATTTAAGAACAGTTTGACAACTTACCTGGGGTCTGCTGGAATATGGGGCTGTAGTAGGGTATAGGAGCAGTGGTGCAATGTGTGAGGGGTGCAGTGTGTGTGAAAGGTTCAGTGTATGTGTGTGTGGGGGGGTGTAGTGTGTGAATGCGTAGGGGGTGTGGGGGGCTGTGTATGTGTGTGGGGGGCAATGTGTGCATGGGGGCAGTGTGTAAATGTGTATGGTGTGTGTGTGGAGGCAGTGTGTGTGTATGGGGCAATGTGTGAATGTGTATGGTGTGTTTGTGGGGGCAGTGTGTGTATGGGGGGCAGTGTCTGAATGTTAATGGTGTGTGTGTGGGGGCAGTGTGTCTATGGGGCTAGAGTTCACTCTCAACACTGCGACCACCAGGAATTCATGGTGGTCGCAGTGGTAAGAGTGAACTCTAGCCCATAGCTCCAGGGCTAGAGTTCACTCTCATGAGAGTGCTCTGTGCTCATGCGAGAAGGACGCAGAGGAGCTGCAGGCTGAGCTCCCGGGTCCTCTCTTCCTCCCTTCCCTGCCGGCTACCCGCACGGTGCCTGTAGAACGGGGAGGGAGATCGGCTGGCAGGGGAGAGCCTCGTGGTGGGGGGGGGGTCTCCCCTCTCCTTCCCAGTCTCTCTCTTCCCCCTCTGCCTCTTTCTCCCCCTCCCCTTGTGTGTCTCCCCCCTTTCCCCCTGTGTCTCTCTCTCTGCCACATCTCTCTTCCCCTCTGTCTCTTTCTCCCCCTTTCCCTGTGTCTCTCTCTCTGCCACATCTCTCTTCCCCTCTGTCTCTTTCTCCCCCCTTTCCCTGTGTCTCTCTCTCCGCCACATCTCTCTTCCCCTCTGTCTCTTTCTCCCCCCTTTCCCTGTGTCTCTCTCTCCGCCACATCTCTCTTCCCCTCTGTCTCTTTCTCCCCCCTTTCCGTGTGTCTCTCTCTCCCCCACATGTCTCTTCCCCTCTGTCTCTTTCACCCCCCCTTTCCCTGTGTCTCTCTCTCTCTCTCCCCCACATCTCTCTTCCCCTCTGTCTCTCTCCCCCCTTCCTCTGTGTCTCTCTCTCTCTCTCCCCCACATATCTCTTCCCCTCTGTCTCTCTCTCCCCCTTCCTCTCTCTCTCCCCCTCGGTCTCTTTTTCCTCCCTCCACCATCTCTCTATTCCCCCTTTTGCTCCCTCTGTGTCTCACTCTCCCCCTCTGTCTCTTTCCCCCTCTTTTCTCTGTGCCTATTCCCCCTCTGTTTTCCCCCCTCCCCTTGTGTCTCTTTATTCCCCATCTTCCCCTCCCATTTACCTGAGAGGAGTGAGTGGGGCCGACCCCATTCCACGCTGGAGCCGCCGGACCGGGTGGCAGCCTCGCCGGTCCGGCGGCACTCCTGTCACTGTCACTAATGCTGAGGGCTGAAGGAGGAGGGAGGAGCATGTCTCTCTACTATGCTCCCTCATGGTTCCCACAATTCCCAGCACAGGAACCACGAGGGAGCATGGTAGAGAGACATGCTCCTCCCTCCTCCTTCAGCCCTCAGCGAGTCAGCATTAGTGACAGAAGTGCCGCCGGACCAGTGAGGCTGCCACCCGGTCCAGCGGCTCCAGCGTCAAATGCGGCCGCCCCCCTCAGAGTGTGTGCCACCGGACCGGCCAATTTCCCGGTATCCAGGTGGGCCAGTCTGGCCCTGCACATGACATGTGTGACATGTCATGATTCCCTTTTAATCCAGAAGTTTGGTCCTTAAGGGGTTAAAGCATATACTAATGAAATAAATTATATATTATGCAATATATTTTGGTAGTACATGAATCAAAATAATATGACATAAAAAGTTCTAAATGTCTTACCTTGTCACTCAATGTAGGATCATTCAATGAATACAATTTGTTTGTAATATCTTTTCCAATCAAATATTTAAATATTTCATAAAGAAATGGCTCTGACTCCAAAAAGTATGTTAACCTTTCCCGAGACCAGCATAAAAACACACAGGTATCATCTGCAGTAATCGTGACCTAGGAAATAAACATAAACTATATTATTTAAAGTAAGGTTTACCCATGTCAAAAGCCATATTTTAAAACAAATTCTTAAACTTTCTTATTTTCAGTTGCAAAGACACCATGATTAATTTAAAGAGAGAATTTGTACATGACCCATAACTTTAATCAATACATTATCATCATGAAGAAGAAGATGGAAAGTGATAACTTATAGTTGGTTCCATGCTAAGGCCTCGATTTATTATTTTTGGATAAACTTTTAAAAAGATTTGATATTATGAAAAATATTAAACATTTGTAGTGTTTCGAAATAGTTTTATATAGTGTTACACTTTTTATGTATATGATATATTTTTTGATATTTTAAAAGTTTATCCACAAATATGAAATCATTTGGAAAGTTTATCGACCAATTTTAAATCAAAACCTAAGGCCTCGATTTAATAAGCTTTCTAACTGATTCAATACTGTTAGAAGAACTTTCAACTGAATTATTTAATCCGAATTTTGCAACTGATGATTTACACAGAACTCCCCATAAAAGTCTGTGGGTGTTTTTGTAAACAAATCGCTTGGAAAGCTTATTCAAAAATATTAAATCGAGGCCTAAGTTGGATGATGTCAGGTTTACAGTGACTGTGATTGGTCAAGAGACTGACCCTGGAATGGCAGACCCATTGTATTTCATCCCACTTCCTCTACCTTCAATGAAGTACTGGTGCTTGTATTGCACTGTTCTAGCAGCATGGTTGCCAGCTGCAGCAGCCGATGCAGTATTGTTGTCAACAACTGTGTATGCAGATTTCTGGCTACTTTCCTCCTCAGAATGTCAAAGGGAATCATGGCCATTAGAAGATGCTTATCATGCGAGTGTTTATGGACATACCTCCCAAGTGTCCTTATGTAGGAGGGACAGTCCAACAGTCCGTACTTTGGGCCTAAGTCCCTCTGTCCAATGTTTCCATCCTAATGTCACTCTTTTCTAGGATCTCCATATTGCTGGTGTGTGTGTGTGTGTAACAGAGCTCCACCGCAATAATACTCCCCGCAATGTGTCTTTAAATTGCAATAAATGTGTTTAGAAATCAATATATGTAAATAAGACACATTGTTTTTGTTCTAAATTATATTTAAGCTGCACAATTTATTATTTGTAAGTCACCTAAAACTTCTCAGGATACCTTTGCCCCTGGTCACACCCTAAATTTAAATTGTCCGTCTTTGTCCATTGGAAATGTCGGACGGTATGTAAGGATGATTGTGTTTGAGGTGATGTTTTGGAAGACTGGTTGTTTCCTGTTATGTCCTGTAGATTTATTTACGAGGTTCCATGATTGCTTTATATGAAGATTTAAGCCAGGTGAGGATAGTTGCACTTTTGAATTCCTGTTCTTTTTAAAGCTATCTAGACATGAGCTAGAGTGTATAAATGGTTTCTTTGAATTTGTAAAAGTTGGAAAAAATGCAGTTGTTTTGTAGGTTAACAGGTGGATACTGACATGGGGACACTGGGAGACATAGGAACACAGACACTAGGGGACACTGGGCAACATGGGGACACAGAGACATGGGGACACTGGGAGACATGGGGTACTGAGACACTGATACATAGGGACACTGTTATACATAGTCTCAGTGTCCCCAAGTCTCCCAGTGTCCCCAAGTGTCTCAGTGTCCCCATGTGGCATGGGGACACGGACACTAGGGGACACGGACACTAGAGGACACAGACACTAGGGGACACAGTCACTAGCGGACACCGACATGGGGGCACTGGGAGACAGGGAGACACTGGGAGCAATCCATCTATACAGCAGAATCAAACTGTAAGCATGTTTTTGGTGATTTTACAGAATTTTCTCTTATGTCAGTCCTTGTGATTTACATCATATGATGTAACGCATACATAATTAGTTATACAAATTCGTAAGGCCTGTATTTTTTTTCTTAAGTATGGATACTTAAAGGGACACTATAGTCACCTGAACAACTTCAGCTTAATGAGGTTGTTCAGGTGAGAATTATAGCTCCCTGCAGCCTTTCTCATGTAAACACTGTATTTTCAGAGAAAATACAGTGTTTACATTGAAAGCTAGGAACACCTCCAGCTGCAGTCACTCAGAGTGAACCAGAGGGACTTCGGAGTTGATGGAGGCATAATATGCCTCCATCCACTCAGATCTGCTGTCAGCAGAGCACAGGGCAGCACTGTGCACAGCATCCTGTGATTCAGTATCTCCTCCCTCTGCATGCAGACACTGAACTTTCCTCATAGAGATTCATTGATTCAATTCATCTCTATGAGGAGATGCTGATTGGCCAGGGCTGTGTTTGAATCATGCTGGCTCTGCCCCTGATCTGTCAGTCTCAGCCAATCCTATGGGGAAGCACTGTGATTGGATCAGGCTACCACATGTCAGCAGACTGCTTGTTTTTCTGAGTCTAACAGCATGCAGATTTACAGCTTCAGGCTTGAAAACAGTAAGATTTTTACTATATTTATGGAGGCATGAGGGGCCATGGGGGGCTAGATGGTGGTGTTAACACTATAGGGTTAGGAATACATGTTTGTGTTCCTGACCCTATAGTGATCCTTTAAGAGGGATATATGTAAACAAAACTTGTGTGGACTAACTGAAATTAAATTAGTTAAGGGAAACTGAGTTTTCTTATAGCTGCATCCTATGAGTTTCCCTCCGGCAACATCTCCACCAGATACATAACGCTTGATAGGTTTTAGTGGTTTTGGTCGATAAGATTCTGTACTGAGGCCCCTCATAATTGTCAGCACCAGTCCCACTGGGCTTTAATCTGGCCCTGAGTGTTTCTAAGAAATCCTTAATTACAAATGAGATATGAATAGGGCAGTCTAAGCACCATAATCATTACATACTGTTGTAGAGGTTATAGGACTTGCAGGCCATGGGTGCTTGCTTGCAGCCTACTACCACCATAACCACTAAGCATAGAGTAGTTATAGCACTTCTACTTCCCATTTCATGTTCCATATATTTTTCGAAAGTATTATAGACCTGCTTTATCAAACAATGGCAGTAGGATTGTTAATCCTTACCAGATGACATAGGTTACAACATACCTCGGCAAACATTTGTATATTTACTGTAAATATTATGGATAATATCTGCATATTTTAGGAAGCACCTTGTCTTTCCCTTGCTGTTTGAAAGAGGAAATTAAGGTGGTGGAGATACTTATTACTATTATTCTTTTTAGTTGCCATAATGCCATATCTCTCCAAATAAATGTTTTGTTTTTTTCCCATGATGCTCTATCAGAGGGCTAGTTGAAACGTTGATTTCTGAAGTGTCCCTTTAACCCCTTAAGGACCAAACTGGAATAAAATGGAATCATGACATGTCACACATGTCATGTGTCCTTAAGGGGTTAAGCATTTACTTAAAATTAGACTTTAAATAATTTACATTTTCAGCACCTGACATATAGTTAATGGGAATTGTTGAAATTCAATTTAATGTTGACTTATCAATTCTTGAAATATGTTTTCTTGATCATTGCTTCCACTCAAAATATTAGTGTATTTATTGGGTACATTTGTTACGAAAGTTCCTCTACACTGTCTGCCTCCCAGCATTTATCTGATTTCTTCATCAATAAAATCATTATGTTCTGAGCTGCTCTAAGTAACTGCATTAAATTCATTTAGAAGATAGTGTGCAATTATGTGTTGCTGTCATAACTTATACAGCAAGAGCCCCATTTATGAGGGAAGCAAATAAGATTAATTTTTATGCAATGCATGTGATTCTTTTTTTGATTATTACATTTCACAGCTGATTTAATTTCATGTCAGCTGGAACAATATAAAAAATATCCAATGTAACTAGTGTGGAAGGTTTATGAACGAGGACTGTGTCAATAAGGCATATGCTAAACTGGGCTTGAATACAAAAAACGCATTTGGGCTTATTTACTTTTATGTTATAAAAAAGTCAACTTTGGGTTGGCTGTAGGACTTTTGTTTGTATTTTTGTTATATATATACACATGTGCTATGTTTTTGTTTTGACTTCATCTTATTGTTTTACAGAGCAATAATTAGTCTGCAGTCTGAAAAGGCTAAAGAAGTATGTTAAATAAAATTGAACTTAGACAACATTCCATCACTAACAGATTTGACCACTAGGTGGAGCAGTATTCAGGAGTATACTGGCAGCAATGCTGGAAGGGGTATATAGGTCTGGACAACAAATATGTAAGTACTTTGGTAGTTGCATTGGGAAACCATGTCCCACAATCCCATGAACATGCTTATGTCATGTATGTCCTGATAACACACATCAAATACCAGGAAGCTGAACAGTCCATAAACATTGAAACACACAATTGTATCAAGGCATATTTGTTGCATCATTATTTTTTTTTATTTTTTTCCTCTCAGGTTTAGAGTTTAGAATCTAGTGCCAAACCATGTAATTAGCCCAAGTTAACGAACTGTAATCACAAGTAGTGCATACACATTGCAAGCAGCAACACAGAGTATTTCAGTATGTAAACACAGAGAAACGCAACGTCAATAACACAAGCCAAGGCCAGAAATGAAAAAAAGAAGGTTCCTTACAAACTACAACAGATTTACACAGTGTTGTATAACAGGGCTGTTAGAGACTATGATAGGTACGGAGTTAGGGTTCATTTTATATAGTGAAGATGGTCATTAAATGGTGCCAATAAAATCAGTGTGCTAAATTATTATTTGAGAAAATACCTAGTTAGCGGGCAGTGGGTGGGACACAGTCAGAGGAATCCTTACAAACTCAAGCCCTGTTTCCTGGATGTGACTGGT
Organism: Pelobates fuscus; assembly: GCF_036172605.1. NCBI lineage: Eukaryota > Metazoa > Chordata > Amphibia > Anura > Pelobatidae > Pelobates > Pelobates fuscus. The sequence goes on along the minus strand of NC_086318.1, from coordinate 321,929,698 downwards.
TTCACTGCTGCCAGATGCCTCGCACTATGCTTCCTCTATATCACCCCTCCATACTGTTCACTGATATCCAAGCTCATACCAACCCCCAAATGAAATGAGACCTTGTTTCTTTTCTGACCGAATATATGGAAAGGTTTTTTTTTTCATCTTCTTCATTTGGTTCAAATTACATCCTATCTTTAACTCTAGCAGTATATGAAAATATGGGTATGTTTTTCTAATTGACTTCTGGTTGCAAGACTTAGTCAATATGATTTATTCATACGGATCTAGTTTGAAATGAAGTAAGTAAATAGGAACAGATACCTGTGGATATGCTTGCAATACATTATTTTAAAGGGATACTCCATGCATTGTAACCTCTACAGCTTATTAAACGCATATTGTAGTGGTTACAGTGATAAATCTCTGCACAGTTATAATTCCCTTGCATTTACTTAATTTTCTTGGTAATTTGTGGTGCTGAAACACCATTGCCATCCCACAGAGTGAGCATACACAGACTGTTTGCTGCATTTAAATCTGTGCCATCCAGTTGCAGGAGCTGCTCCCAGTGCATAGAACTTTAAGAACAGACTGCTTGGAGAATCCCTTTAACTCATCAGCAGTTGTCTCTGTCTAAAATATGCTGTCTTTGTGTCATTGTCATGACACAGTCATTGTGTGTGTGTCTGCATGGGTCAGTGCGAGTGTGTGTCTGCATGGGTGAGTGTGTGTCTGTGTCTGCATGGGTTAGTTAGTGTCTGCATGGGTCTAAACAAAGGCCAAAGTTTTCATTAAAAAAAAATCAATCCTTTTAAATTGTGCAAGAGTATCCGGCATTACCTGAAAATTTTCTCCACGGTGAAGCTCTGTTGATCGATATTCAGGTGAATCAATGTAGGAATTTGGGTAAATGTCATGAAGAAAGTGACCCCGATACGAAACCTTCATTCTAAGATTATTCATATGAATACAGAAGACATTCAGGTGAATTTTATTTAGTAAATTTATCCTAGTTAAAATATTTTATAGGAAATAAAAGTATTACTTCTGTTTATGTCATAAATTATTACAGTTCCAGTTTATGAAAAGCTACGTACCAATACATTATATCGTTCATATGAAGAGATCAAACTACCACACCTCACACAATTAATGTGGAACCTGGCAATATACAATATATTCAATACATCTACATGCAAAAATAGTGGTCATACTATGGATTTCTTGCAATGTGATGTATCTGCCATCAATATTGTGTCTCATATGATAAAATATAATGGAACCTGTCAGGCACTTAACTGACCCTCCGCTCCCCTGCGATGATCCTTACAGAGGTAGGTATTACATTCCTGTAACATCCACCTAACCAAACCAGGAAGTAACAGGACATGTTGTCTGATTGACAACCTTGGGGTGTAAAAAGGTAATTTTATAAAAGTACAAATTTCTATTGAAATCTGCACTTTTGTAAAATGAAAAAGAGAGCAAGTTAAGTGCTTTAGGTGTGTGAGTGCTCTTGTGAGTGAGTGATTATTCATGTGTACTTTAATTTTGATTACTTACAAGGCTGATGTAAAATAACTTGAATGAACATTAGATGGTTGTCTTACACCAAATATAAAACAGTCCTACCAGGATTTAAAAGTAAGAAAATAGTAGCTTGACTATAATTTGTATAAGCCAGAATGTGTGTACTAACTTTCAAATAATTGCCATTTTTCCTGTTATATTACCTTCCTTTGAGTAAGATGCTTAAACGCTCATCAACCGATGTTTTGTTCTCCACAGCATACGTCTGACCCTTCAATAAAGTCTGAATACTACAAAACTGCCCAGTGAGCCTCTTAAACAACTCAGGAGGAACGTGTAAAGGCTCAAACATCCTGTGATAAATTCCTTTTAACTCCTTTTCTATTTTAATCTGGAATAAAAATAAGAGATCCAGAGCAGAAAATTAAGTTCATAAATATTTCATAATAAAAAATACAACATGATATAATTATATACCAGAATTATTTAAAAAAAATAATATTTTTTATCATTTTATCTGTAAATTATGATAATTTTTCGACACCTAGTGATTTTAAGATAAGAAGAAGAAAGAACATTTTATCTAAATCTTTCTGTAATTTGCTAATACAAGCAGGTCTTGTTAAATCCTTATTTTATCAGCCTTGGATACACATTTTGATTTGTAATTTCCATTCGGAATGGAATACTGTAATTGCCACTAAATCTGGCAACTTACCTGGGATCTGCCGGGGTAGGGGCTGTAGTACAGGATAGTGGCAGTAATGTGTGAGGGGTGCAATATGTGTATGTGTGAGTGGTGGAGAGTGTGTGTGAGGGGTGCAGTGTGTGTGAGAGAGTTGCAGTGTGTGCATGTGAGGGGTGTACTGAGTGTGCAGGGATGCATTGTGTGTGTGAGGGGTGCAGTGTGTGTATGTAGGGCAGTTTCTGTGTGAGGGGCACAGTGTTGTGGGGGGGGCATGTTGTGTGAGGGGTACCCTGAGTGTGGGGCAGTTTGTGTGTGGGGTTTGTGGGGATATTTATGGGATAAAAATAGTAAACAGTTGAGAATTGCCCACTATTTCAATTCTCAGATCCCAAAGATCGTTATCGTATAAGTGAAATGTATTCCATGTAAATAAAATCACAATTTGTTATAAAAATACAATTTATTGTGACAAATTAAATAATAATAATAATATGTAACATGCGTGATAATAATCAATGAATATTCAGTATAACATGAGTATGCAATACAATGGCAATACACATTCCCAATGGCTAACAATGATTTATGATAGTACTTCTCAGAGAAACGAAAGTGAAACTTACACACAGACACAGAGCTTGCAGCTTAAGGCCATAAAACGTTAGCTGACAGTTAGAATAACCCTTTCAATGCTGGCCAGACCTCCTAGGTAATTAAGACCTATTCTCATGTGATTTTAAATAAAATAACATTTAAACCAGCTCATTAGTCATTTCCTGGAACCATCTAATAAGAGTAATCTACCATATTCTATAAGCAGAATTTTAACTTGCCTAAACAGATATTTTATCTTATTTTACAGCAAATCAATACACCTGGATAAATATCACGATATGCTAACATGTGATATGTCACATAAATACATAATTATTGTAATTCTATCTGCAGAATAGAATGCTTAATTATATATTCTTTAGTAACTAAGATTTCTAAATATCGAAATCTGATCGTCATATATCATGCTATTAGAAAAATTTTAATGAATTAAGTTTAATTAAATGAAACCAGTATATTTACCAGTTGAGTAGATATTTTCATCAGATTAGTAGGTAGTCTCAGGAACTTGTTTGGATTTCTTGCTCTGACTCTGCTTTTCTTTCTTAGCCTGCGATCCTGACTGCCTCCTTTGCATACCCTTTGCTTCCTCTGCATACCTCTCTCTTCCCTTTGTCTTAACTTTTAAAGGAAAAATTCACTAGGTGATAGACCAATAGGGACACTGGAGGTGTGGTTACCTTCCAGATAACAATTTAAGTATTTGGTCTATAGAGGGCAGTCTCGTCCCACTAAACATACCTATCCAGGAAAGAGTTAACTTTTCCTGGTGGCTATTTTGACGTCATTTACCTTATCTTTATAGTTGTCTATAATTTAAGTTTACTGTCAGATCAAAGAGTTTCTTTGAAATTTCTTCAGACTATGTGTCTGGCAAATTCGGCTATAATTTCTAATATGACAGTTATAACTAAGTATGACCCCTAAACTTACAATGGGATCTTATACAATATCGAAAGTAAAATTAAATGATTTAATCTTCTCTGTCACAAATGTCTGGGTTTTAGAATTAATTATATTCCATTAGCATTTAGACAGTCTGTCCATCCCCCGTTCTCATTTCTTATCAACAGGTTTGTATATACTAAGCATTCCTTAGCTTCTGGCAAAGTGGTTAGTTTTACAGAAGGGATAGAAATCTTGTGTCTTTTGTTAACTTGAAAATAACAAAATGGAGTCTGCTCTGTTCAGAGTGACTGACAATATACATTTTAATTTCTATCATAGCACAAAATGTCTGCCGATATAAATACCCTGACAGGGTGCAGTGCATGTGGCGGGGCAGTGTGTGTGTGGAGGCAGTGTGTGTGAGGGGTACAGTTTGTGTGTATGGAGGGGCAGTGTATGGGCGGGTAATTGTGTGTATGAGGGGGTAAAGTGCGTGTACGGGGGGCAGTGTGTGTATGGGGGGAGTTATTGTATCTCTGTGGTGGTAGGAGGGCAAATTCATAAATATATAAATTCTTTATATTTAATTAAAAATAATTATTTTTATATCCCCCCCTCCCTGCTTACCTTTGCCTGGGAGGAGGGACAGTACTAAGCCCTGGTGGTCCAGTGGGAAAGCCCCGGAGGTCCTAGTGGTGAGAGTAAACTCTAGCCTGCAGCTCAGCATAGAGTTCACTCTTGTGAGGTTTGGTAACCACGGCAATGCTCCAAGCTCACGAGAGGCGAACCTTGTGGAGCTGCAGGTTGGAGCTCCCACGGGTCCTCTCTCTCTCCCTCCCATGCTGACTGCCAGTATTACAGTGCTAGAGAGACGATGAGGGAGATCTCTGATCTTCCCCTGGTGATCTTCCCCTGGTCCTGCAGAGATGGCAGGGGAGAGGGAGGCACGGTTCCCGGTGCTATGATCATAGCATCGGGAAAATATCTTGCGGCTAATTAATATGTCGAACGAAGATTCATTCATTAGTTTATGCTTGCATTGTTCCATTAGGAAGAATGAAAAAAATTTGCAATTTTCATCCGAATTTTGCTTCTTCTAAAAATGAATGCCCAAATCTAGTGATAATCTAGTGATAAACCCAATATGAGTAATGGAATGTACTAATGCACAATTAATACAGAAATTTCGAATGAACTACCAGCCAATATGCATTTGTTAAAAACAATGATATTTTTGAGCTTCTTGCAGACTATCTTTTGGAAAACACTGCTATTGAAGAATAAACTACTGCTTAATTTCCCTTTGGCATTAATAAAAAAATAAACCTTGACATGTTTCTTAGATCCTAGACAAACCTCAGTAAAAGTGCCCATTTACAAAGACAGAAATGTAAAAAAGAAAATACATTAATTTACTACATTCATTAATCAATTGATGTTTTTTTGCAGTAAGAAATGGAGTATGAATATTCCTTTAAGAAAAACAGAGTTCTTTATTTATTATCAGGAAAAGCCATGCCAATTGAATCTGATATTAAGTACGGAGACATGTACAAAATTAATTACATGAATTCTTTGGACTCAGATGCTAAAGGAAGCACATAGCTTGCCTTTAACCTATGAGCTACATGATTTGAAAACAAATTGATTAACTGAGCTAATAGACCTCTTTAGAAAACTGTGACCACATTCATCAAAACAGACAATATCACATCTGCATGCCTGGCCAATACTTCAATGCATAGTGCGTGCTACTCAATACTTAATCAGCCTCTAAACCTGCCTTTTAGCATCTTAGAAATTCTACTTTCTACAATATATCTAAATAATTATTCAAAGCTTACAATTTAGAGCGGTGAAATGCTGTTTATTTATTAAACTATGGATTTTGGTAAACTAAAAGCCTATTTGTAAAATTTAGCCTTTAATAACCATGCTTGCAAGTTGATGACTAGGAGACTAAATTAGGGACAACATGAATTCAAGATTTCGGGTCATCACAGATGACTGTCTAGCGAATAAATCCCACTCTCACACCAGTTGTAGTTTAAAAAAATAAAATAAAAAAATAATACTTACAGGTCTCTTTTTATATACCAGATAAATAAAATGCATAAAGTTAAGAATAAGGAAGGTTGCATTCCATATCATTATGTCCAAAGCACATCGGAAAAGCACGGCCCATAAAATGAAGAAGGAACACCCTAAATAAAAAGAAACAAAATAATAATATAGATTACGTAATTTACATCATATTAAAGGGACACTAAAGTCACCTAGACCACTTCTTCTCAATGAAGTGGTCTGGGAGCAGTAGTCCTGTCATTTTAACCCTAAAATCCACCTGTGGCTGTCTTACTGTCTTACTGATAGCAGCATTTGATTGGAGAATCGCGGCTATGAGAAGCAATGGATTGGAGTACATTGCAAAGGTGTCAACAGGCTTACGGACGTCTTTGAAGGTGGAGGAGGAAGCTGCAGCACAGGAGTCCCGGCACTGGAAAGTAGGTAAGTAGTCTTTATATAACTTACTTTTTTTTTTTAAACACAAAGAGTGGTGGACAGAAGGGGGGTGCAGAGAAGGGAACATATAGTCTCAAAATAATGCTTGTTATTTTCAGGACTATAGGTTCCCTTTACGGATACTAAGATTTTTGGCCAAGTGGAGCAAGCATCTTGAAACCCCAGTTTTGCCAGTTTGTCAGTTTGTTGTAATGCCACGTGCTACAAACATGTTTCCTAATCTTGTCTTCATAATATACACATTGTCATACCTTGGAAATTGTAAATATCTGGTCAGACAGATTTAATATGAAGTCAATCTTGCACTGAGTGACCATAAAAATGCCAATAACCACCCTTAACTTGGAGTAGAAACCTCTGAATTAGTTGGCAGGTATATAGATGACGTTATCAGGAGATGCATATGGTTTCATACTCCAAGCAGTGGTAATGAGAAAATGACTCACGCGTATGCTAGAAGCATTTTAAGACATTTAAATGCCCAATTATTACTATCTACCATGAATACTTATGAGATGTAATAATGCAATTTGGTCGAAGGCCCTTTCAGACACAGTGGCCATTGAAATATGTATACATACAATTTTAAATGTTTTTACATTTATAAAATGCCATTATTATCCGGTACATTTTTAGGCCTGAAGATAATGGTACGTATTTCCGCAGGAATGAGAAGGATATAAAATTATAAAGTTACACAGTTACAATATATGATGAAAAACACTTTAAAATGCTCAGATGAACAATGAGAGGCAGGAAATGATAACAGAGAAAAAAGTGTAAAATTTAGGAAAATTAATATGCGCTTTAAGGCTTACAAAGCAGAAGAGACATTTTGTTCTAGTCTTTCTGCACTGACACTTACTGTCATCTGCGCATGTAAATGGCACAATAAAGTAATTTCTGCTATGAATTTGACAGCCTTATAGCTCAGAACTTTTCCTCATAATTAATGATGCTTCACCTTTAAATAAAAAAATAATAATAATAACCTTGCTGAGGATATGTGAATGATTTGCTGAAAATGCGTTGATTATTACTGTCAAGCAGACTTTAAAATAAATGCCCAGAAAGAGACGCTAATTTAAAAATCTCTCAATAAACCAACATTTAAAAACCACAAGTCTTTGTGGGAAAGAGGCTAGGGCAGATGAAAAAAATAAAAATAAAATAGAATAATGTACTTATTAATGATTTTATATAAAGAGGCTTGATCGATTTATCCTGGCTTCACTCAATATGCCATTAAATAGTGTATAAATATTATGATAGCCAGTTAAAGTTCACTGAAAATATCAATTAATGGTATACCTTTTAATCAACATTGACAGTCACTTGTAGGTGTCAGACGTCTAATCATCAATACAGAAATATGTCACCTGTAAATGGATGTTTGATCTATGGCTCACATTGTCCACGCTACCTACAAAGCCACAAATCGTGTGTCAAGCCATGACATTTATTCCAGCAGATATTAAACCCCTGATCTATTTATATTTCCTATAATCTGAAAAGATGAGAAGCATAATGTCACCGCTCAGACATCAAAGTTACTGACATATTTAATTATCTGAAGAAAGATAATCTGTATTTAATCTCTTTTGGTGTAACCTGGGTGATGGAAAGCAATTTTTACACTCATTTATACATCCACATTCATAAGCCTATATATATATATATAAAAAAATGATTTCGTTCTTGTGAATGATTTCTACTAACATGAGGACATTTCTGTAATTCAATCTAGGATTATTCATAGACGTGATGTACTTTTTGGTGTAAGAACATCCAGCAATTGAATCCCATTTTCTCATTTTCCTGTTAGATGATTGGTGTTTATCATCATAAATAAACGTATAGTGCTTACTGATTGGCTAGTATCAGGTGGCGTTTCAAGGCATTCCCTACATTTACTTATCCCCTATATTTAACAAATATGCATTTTTGACGTGTGAAAAATGATTTCATGTGAAGATCTACACCTCTTTATTTTGCATCTGGGTGCCTCCAGGCTCCATTTTAGCTCCTTGTAAAGCAGTATAAGCACTGACATTTGCATCTGGTAGTTAGTTCCTGAATTAACTATGATCTAATCAGTGAAACAACTATGAAAAAAAAACTATTGATTAAAGACAACTCGAAAACACAGGAATCATGTTAGAAAAGGTAAGTAATACTACTGCCGCAGCTCCAAACTCTAGGAGTTATTGGATTAAAAAAAGAAATGCACTTACTTCTTGCTCCCGGTGCTGGTCCTAGTTTTCCATAGTCACGAATTGCCAGAAGAAAATCAAAGTGGACTGCACTTTGAGAAACAGACAGCTTCAGTAATGCAAATCCTTCAACGTACTGGTTTATTCAAAGGTAAGGCAACATAATTGGAGACTCAGTAAACCTCATACAGAATAATAGATCAACACAAGTAAAAACGGATCACCCATAGTGCATTTAAAATATATCTTTTAAATGCACTATGGGTGATCCATTTTACTTCTGTTGATAATGAGTCAGTCTTGGATGCAAAATGCAGTTAGTGTCCTGCTACTTTTACCTATATTTTGTAATTTGTTCCCCTTGTTCGTGCAGGTATTTGTTTTTTTTGTTTGTTTTTTGTTATCATTTTTGTGCACACTTTTTTGATTTTTTTTTTGTTCATTCACTTGTTGATCTATTATTCTGTATGAGGTTTACTGAGACTCCAATTATGTTGCATTACGTTTGAATATACCAGTGTTTTGAAGGATTTGCATCACTGAAGCGGTTTGTTTATTGAAAGTGCGATCCGCTTTGTTTTTCTTCTGGCAATTCAGAAATCATATTATCCTTATTTATATCAGATCATTTTAACAAGACACTGACATGTTGGGAACTGTAACAATGCAACTTTCACTCCACTGTCAAATTGTTAGACCACCCTACATGTTGTCAATGGCCACTACGTAAGCATTTTAATAGTTTTTTCCTCTTTATTTTCCAAGGATGCATTTCTACTGCATTACTGATTTATTGCCATCACGCAAGTAATGTACTTATGACCACCTTATGTTTATGTGAGCACTGAGTAGGAATTTCATAATCTCAATATGGTTTGATTCCCCTAACATCTATTTGATGAACACACATTGTGGAGACATAGCCAACGGCAAAGACATGCCAATATTTCTATATTAGAGGCTCACCAATCCATGTAAAATCACCAGAATGCATAAAATTTAGCCCATACAAGATAATTAGTGAAAGCAGATAAGAACAATGTTGAAACATATCAAGAATTCAATTGTTATTTAACCACAATTGATAAATACATAAATAATCGGAAGATGTGGGGGGTTTATGTCATACATATATGCATTGGGACTAAATTCTATTAGGCAAGATATACTTATATGGTGCTTACCCCCAAGTTAAAAGTTAACTTTATCTGTGTTAATAGAATCAGTCCCATTAAATATGTACTACCAATTTGGCAATTTTGACATAAATCTCATCTAGTTACTGTTTTATAAAAAAAAATAAAAAAAATAAAAAATAATAATAATAATTTCATATTATTTTTTAAAATTATATTCAAATGTATGTTTCAGGTTTTGTTTCAGGAGCTTAGCTACAAAGCCTCCACTGATCTCATCTCTCTACGCGTGTCTTACAATATGAAATCATAAAATGTGAAGTCACATTCTGAGTTCACTTCTTAAGTAAAGTTACAGAGAGCAACCTAAATTATGTAATTTGATTTTTTACCAAACACACTAATGTCTTAGTATGGTTTCTATTATCCTATTGAAATGGAGAACTATTTAAAAAAAATAAATTAAAAAAATTGTGTTAACATAATGTTAAGTAAAATACTTGACTGTTTGTATTGCCTTAAACATAGTTTGGCTATTCTAGTAAAACTATGAGAAAGATAGATATGACTTATAGTTCATATGGTTAGATAATAATAATAATACACAAGACGTTAATAGTTATCCCAGGACACTTATTAAATCCCTTCTAATTTGGTATCCTGTATGGAAGATCTTATCCCTTGAGTGGGGTTTGCACCCATATGTGCTGGGAGTACTGATAAAAGAGACTGGTTTATTCTAAAATCCAGTTATTGGAGATTATATGAAACCCAGAGACTCCAGCTAGCAGGTTTCCTGTAGATTATTAATATTATTTTATTATTTATATAGCAGATTCTGTAGCGCTGTACAATGGGTGGACTAACAGACATGTAATTGTAACCAGACAACTGGACGTACAGGAACAGAGAGGTGGAACACATGAAATACATGTTAACTATCAAAGAACAAATAAAAACACATAGGATTCAATAGCTTACCTAGACACAGCATGCCGCGAAAATAAATCATATGAAAATTAAGAGTAGTTGGAATTACGACTCCGATCGCTAAACATGCGTTTGCAAGATGGAAAACCAAGTGGTGTATTTCTCTCCAATTTTCACACACTTCTTCCTGTACGGTATCATTATACATATCGTTATACATATTGGTAGTAAAATTCACCGGCAGCACAGTGCTTGACATATTTGAGAAATCCATTCTTACGAATCCTGTACATAGAAAAAAAGAAATGTTTTGGATTGTTATTTAACCATTCCATTGCTTTGTAGAGGCAGAGTGTTATGCAGGTAAAGTAGAATTATGTCAAGAGGTATTTTTGGTCATTGAGCCTTTTACATTACAGGCTGTTTGAGTAGCACTGAACACATTGTTAAGACAGTTTAATCAAACCCACGGAACCAATCATAATAAATTACAGCTAGATATGTCACTGACTATTCTTCACTCTTGTGATTACGAATATCTAAAAAATATATAGCCAATCCTTTTTCATATCATTACAAATTTATGGACATACTTATAAACAAATGAGTGCTTTCAGTTTACATTCTGATATAACAAAAAATATATAAAATTGATTTTACTCAAAAGTAAACTCTCACGCAAAAACCCTCTACATTAATCATCGGAGGACAAAAGGTTCTACAGCTTGTAAAAACCTTATTGATATATTTACTATTTAACTCCCCACAGACACATTTTCTTTTATTTTTCTGAGTTCTACACTGGTTATAAAACAAACAGAAAAATAGTTTCAAGAGATAAAACATGCAGCCAGTCAGGAAGAGTTTTTGAAATGCCCATGGGATAATTTCATGAAATACTGACTAACAGTTACATTTTTAAATGTTTTATTGATTCGCACAACCTTTTTATAGACACAATAACTGTGATGAGACCAATCTCGCCACATTGCATTGGAGGAGCCTGGTTGCCCACCTGTTGCCTCTGGACTATGGCCCCATGTTAAAAAGCCTTCTTTTCCCCTGCAGAAAAGGCTTGTTCGTGCCTTTCTGCCAGGCGGTTGGTAGATTCAATCTATCGAACTAACGCACAAATGACTGGACCACCTGGGAGCTGGAGTGTGCCATCAATTGACCCCCCAGAAGCTGCGGTTAACCGCAACTTAATTGACGAATGCTGGGTGGCCTTTGTTCGTTTGCCGAACACGTGGCGGTGGCCATTTAAAAGTCCCGAACGGTCAGCGGTGTTCAGCGCCCAAACTATGGAACTAGAAACGGACACTTATTTGCGCGAACACCGCTGAGCCGTCAGCCTCCTTGCTTCTACAGTCGGTCATTTAACCAGATGCCTGTTCATTCGGTAGTTTAAACCGTATGAACAGCATTTCCCCAGATAGCTATCCCGTGGAGTCTATGCGTATGGAGAACAGACTTTGTGAACACTTTAACTCCACGGCGATTGGACTGTGTGCATAGGATCTGAGCGCTATTCTGTACTTTGGTGCGCTCAGGTCCCAGCTATCTAGGGATGGGTTACATGTATATATTTTATGTGACAAATGTAACATTATGTATTTTATTTTATTTTAGTGTTTTATTGTAACCATGTGGTTAATAGAGTTTTGCCTCTGTCCTTGGAGATAATTGGATTACTTCCCAATTATCTCCAGAATAGAGGGGAAGGATTGTAATGTACTGTGGGAGTGTTTTAACCCTGTATGCCTGTGATTGGTCATTTTACCATTTGCTGTGCTAGGATAATGCCATAAACCCCCAATCATATAATGTCCTTGTCCATGGTACTGAAAACATATATAGTGTTTTTTTCAGTCTGAACAGTTTCAAGTCAACTATGCAGTATACTACTTTTCTCTAAGACCGTTAAATGAACACTGCGGTGTTAGGAAGACATATCTGTATTCCTACTGCTACAGTCCTGATGTCTCTAGATAGTTTATCCCCAATCTGTACCAAGAAAAAGACAAATGACTCATCTTTCCTCTAGTGTCGAGTCTCCCTTGGCACAGCCGTGATCTCCTCCTCAGGTTCAGTCATTCTGCAGGCATGCATCCAGGATGACGGGCCAATCCAATGCTCCTCATTGAGGAGCATTGAGGAACAAGGGCTCATGCGAGGGGCTCACTACAATGCTCCTACAATTCTTCCATAGAGAATCATTGTACTCATGTTAATGATGTTGTTAAAGCACCTACAGTGTCCCTGTAATTACTTTTTGTTTTTGGTTTACATATACTGAAGTTATCCCATGCCGCTAAGGATTTTTGTTCATATACATATATCTTTGGAGAGATGTGGTTTGGCAGGGTTTTTTCTTTTGTTCATTCTCATAACTAAAGTTGTACTGAAGCTGTTACATGCTGGTGTTGTGTATATCACATACAATATGTTGTTATTATTACATAGTATCAGAAATGACCAGATTTCTAAATCTCACTCTGGCAGAATATACAAGGTATGCACCTCCTGGAACATGAGTTACATTTTTAAATCTCAGATTTAAACTAATATGATCAGAGCAATGAGCTTGTCAGGTGCTCAGAGAGAGGTGGACAAGAGAGTTGAGAGATACAGTTTCTTTGTATTTTGGAGAGCAGGTAGATATCTTTAGACTACAGTGAGTGAAGTCTACAGCAGATAAAGCATATTCTAAACAAGAATCTCTTTAATAATCCATACCTGTGTTATTATTGACCTGAAACCAAGCATCAGTTACCAGCTATTTCGAAGGTCTAAGAAGGAGATACTACATACGGAATAATGCAGCAGAGGACATTGAAGAGATACAAGGTCAGTGGGTACCAGGAAGCAGTAGGGACATGACAGAAAGGTAAGATATGACCTTGAAACCAGAATGCAGGGAATAGTATAGTTCCTTAGAGAGGTAAAGGGCAGCTAAGTTGTCATGAGTTCTGAAGATTGATGAGTTTATTCATTAAACTGTGAAGTGTGGAGAACTGACAAGGCATGTTTTAGGTCAAAATAACCAAGCTGGAAAAAAAGATAAGCTGTTTTTTTTTTCCGATTTAGCTGTTTTGTTAAAATTTGCAATTAATTTTTCAACGCACCACAACTCACACTTTAGTTAGTACATAGCTAAGTAATCTGTGTAAACTGGAGAGCTTAATGATGCAACTAAAGCTGTATCCATAGTTGGGAACAATATACATTTATCGCAACTTATTTCAAATAAACAAATGGTGTTATAGAGTATAGAGAGAATATAGAGTTTGAACATCTAATTCTAATTATTAGGACAACACACAACAAAACAGCTGCACAGATAAGTGAGGATTCCTCATATCCCAGTCTGAGGCACACCTCTACCTAAACGGATTAAAACAAACTGCAATTACAAGTATAATAAAAAAGCTTATTTACAAAAGAAATCTGGGTAAAATTGAATATTATTGGGTCATCTAGCTGAATTTGAATGCAAAATGGCTAAATGATAAAAGAAGAACTCTAAAGATTCAAGATAACAACAATTTGAGGATGATGTTACAATACACCTTGCAATTAAAAATAGCAAGTTTTGATTCAATGTCAAAGGCCCAAATGCAAGCACTGACAGCAAACTAGCAGTGTTGCAATGGATGCCAGGAGCCGATCCAGAACCGAATCTTGGGAGGGGCACTTGGAGGTTATTTACAGGGACAATGCAGGCACAATAAGCACTACAGCTCTCTGTAGTAATTATGGTTCTAGGAATGCTGTGACACCCTCCCAGAGAATGTAGTCGAACCATTTAAGAACAGTTTGACAACTCACCTGGGGTTTTTCGGGATTGGGGCTATAGTAGGGGCTAAGGCCTGTAGTAGAGAAATAGGAGCAGTAATGTGTGTGTGTGTGTATGTGTAAGAGGTGTAATGTGTGTGAGGGGTGCAGTGTCTGTGTATTGGGTGTAATGTCTGTGTGAGGGGTTCAGTGTATATGTGTGAGGGGTACAGTGTGTATGAGGAGTGAAGTGTGTGTGAGGGGTGCAGAGTGTGTGTTTCTATGGGGGGCAGTATGTGTGTATTGGGGCACAGTGTGTGTGTGTGTGTGTGTGTGTGAGGGGACAGTGCATTTATAGGGGGCAGTATGTGTGTGTGTGTGTGAGAGGGGGCAGTGTGTGTATGGGGGGGGGGGAATCAATTAAAGCATTACATTGTGTTAAAAAGATCACAGGTAATCTGTAATTGAACAAAGACAAATGCCAAATAAGGTGACATTTTAAATTATATAACTTATTTTGGCCATTGCCCAAAATGTATTTGGTAATTATCTAAGATGTTCAAAGGGTTACTCTAACCACAATGACCACTTTTGCTTTTTGAAGTGGCCATGGTGGTAGGAGACTATATGCATAATGTTTCAGCTTGAAACGCTGTACATCCAGGGATATTTGCAATTGTGTGCAGGGGGCTATCAATGACCCAAGCACACATGACACTGGCAGTCTGGACCTCTGTTCTGGACTGCCTAATGTTAAATCTCAACACATTTTAAGTCTGTTGTCCATGTGCATTGCATGCTGGCGACAGACTGCCCTGCTTCTTCCATTGCAGAAAGAGCCTGCAAGAGGAATATTGTGTCTCCCCTCCTTGTCTGCAGCTCTCCCCAACCTCCTATACCACTCTGTAATTTTTTTTTTGCTCTCACCCTCCCTCCTCCTACTTTCTCTCCCTCTCCCCTTCCTTCACCAGCTCAGAGCGTATGCAATTTTCTTTGAGCCGATTAAATGGTCCAATCAAAGGCTTCTCTATGAGAAGTGATGTCACAAGGGGGGTGTGCCAATTAGCACCAGGAACTTGCCCAGTGCTGGACTTTAAGTAAGTTAAGACTTATTCTAAATGTTTTTTGAGTTTATTTTAATGGGGGGACCTAAAGAACAATACCAATAGTGCATTACTCAGAAAAAAAAAAGTTTGCAGTAACTGCTTAAAGCTAGACCCTAAAAAGGTAGCGCCACAAAACAGCTGTGCAGTTCTGCTCATTAACTCCTGTTTTCAAGTGCTCCACTAAGAGAGGTATTTTGCGAGGGATGTGGAATAAATCACTAAGCATTGTTTTAGAGAATGTTAACCTGGATTACAACAAGGAAGTGGATGCCTCTCAATCTTGTTTAGTGGCAGTGCTTCGACAAATCTGTCTGCTGTGTTTGTATCCAGATCAAAGCTTTCTGCACTAAGAATCTATACCCAAATTGAAAAAGAAATGTCAGATTTTATAATAAAATGTGACAAGTTCCATCAATACATTCATTGGAGAAGTCACAGCTGAAAAAAAGATCACAAATCACTTGTGAGCATAATGGAAAAGCTCCTGGTTGCTTCTGCACTGAGAATGATCTACAGACTTGAAATATATTAAAGAAATATAGTTTATATATCTGGAAAAAAATCCAACTGATAAAACCCTCTCAATGACATTTAATTGAAGATGAATGGAAAAGTGCATTCTATTTTAGCACAATTACCAGCCATTGTTACCACTGTTCCAAAAGGAACACAACTATGACCAACGTGAAATGACACTCTAGGCATCATAACTAGGCATGTGCATAGGAAAAACTTTCGTTTCGGTTCGGCATTCCGAAATTCGGGACTTCGACAATTCGGGACTTCGGCAATTCGGCACTTCGGAACTTTGGCAACTTCGACACATCGGACCTTCGGCACTTCGACACTTCGTAAATTCGGTAAATTCGGTAATTTCGGAACTTCGGGACCTCGGCAATTCGGCACTTCGGCATTTCGGAACTTCGACAACTTCGGGACTTCGGAACGTCTCTTGCAGTCGCTTGGTAGATAACTCCCTAATTCCCACGGTATAAGGGAGTTATCTACCAAAAGGCTGAAAGACCTAAATTGGTCTTTCAGCCAAATTTACTAATACTAAGTAAAAATTACTTAGTATTAGTAAATTGTGCCCCTACTCGCTATACCGTGAGTAGGGGCATGTCTATTAAACAGTGAGCAGCCAGTGGCTGCTCACTATTAAAAAAAAATAATAATAATTAAAAACTGGGTCCCCCCTCCCGAGCCCCCACCTTTTAAACTAAAGGGGGTCTATTGCCACTAAGCGGCGGGTGGGGGCCCTAAAGTAAAATAATGGGGGCGGACCTATTGTCCTCCCCCCGGCCCCCACCCCTGAGCGGTGGGTGGGGGCCCTAAAATACTAATTGGGGGGGGGACCTAACGTCCTCCCCCTTGCCCCCACACCTGAGCGGTGGGTGGGGGCCCTAAATTAGAATGAGGGGGGGAGGACCTAATGTCCTCCCCCATGGCCCCCACCCCTGAGCGGTGGGTGGGGGCCCTAAAATACTAATTAGGGGGGGAACTAATGTCCTCCCCCCTGGCCCCCACCCCTGAGCGGTGGGTGGGGGCCCTAAAATACTAATTAGGGGGGGACCCTAATGTCCTCCCCCCTGGCCCCCACCCCTGAGCGGTGGGTGGGGGCCCTAAGTAAAAAAAATAACCCCCCCTCCCCCGGGTGACCATATGCTTAATCAACTTTTAGATGACCGACCAAATATCTTTTCCCAAGCCCCAAGTTTAAAACTTATGCTGGCACCGACTGACAGTTGTAAAAATCATGCCCATGACACTATAAAAACGTTTATTAAAGGTTTCACAAGATGCAAAAAATGCATAAACTGGAGGAATAATCCCAATTTAGATAACATTCAAGATGATTTTCTCTCTCTAGATAACCAGAAAAAAATACAGAGTGAAATTTGATATGGACTGCAACACAACAGGGGTAATTTATCTATTTACATGCCCTTGTCCAAAACAATATGTAGGGAGAACTAAAAGATCCCTGAAAATAAGAGTGTCGGAACTAATAAGAAATATTAAAAAAGGATTGCCCACACATAATTTGTCAAAACATTTGAATGATGTTCACGGAAGAGATCCAGGTGGTTTGAAGTTTTTACCTATTGAAAAAGTAAAAGTACCCTGGAGAGGGGGAGATCTTGATAAAAAAATCTTGACCAAGCAGAAGCTAGATGGATCTTCACTCTCAATACTCTAGCCCCAAGAGGCCTAAATGTTGATTTTGAACTTAATGCATTTTTATGATTACTTTTTTTATGATTATGAGTATTCATCTATTTTTCTTATTAGTATACCATTTGTATGTTTCTCCAGACTTTCCCATCTTTACTTTATTTTGTATTCTATTGTTTAAGATTATATAAGAGAATTCTGGGTCGTATCTTGATTTTAGTCTATCTTTTAAACCATACATTATAATTTTCCTTTTTTAAGTCATTTAGGCTTAGTTTTATTTTTGTTTCATCCAAATTCTGCATTTTTCTTAATTGACTGATTCTCCCACGATCATTCCATAATTTCTACTTTCTACTCCATATTCTCATAACTTGCCACACTTCACGGGTATCTCACCATCTTGAGACTATTTAATTTAGTTATTTTTATTTTATTTCATACTACACTTATTTTCTCATCACTTTTTAAAATTGCCTACACAATGTTTCCTGTTCTGGATTCACTATTTGTCCCCTGCTAGGTGCTTATTTTTTTAATTTCTTAATTTTTATGTTTATTTTTATATTTTTTACTTTTTTAATTTTATTTGTTATTTTCTACCCTGCTAGATGCCTATACTATATAATATTCGTCTTTTTATCATATATTCTTACTTTGTATTTGTATTTGCAGTTTCTACACTGTATTTTTATATAAACATTTCTATTCTATTTATACCCAGTATAGCATTTTATCTTTATCTTCACTTATTTATACTTTATTTATCTCTATTCTCTACACCTTATTTATTTTTTATTTCAGTATTCTTCATTCTTCCAATATAGTTTTCATTTCTCTTCTTGTCCTTTCATTTATGCTTCTTAAGAGATCTGTTATTGTAACAATTGATACAATGTGATTTGCAACAGCTGTTGTGTATCAATTTAGATATATAAGTGTCTTTTAATGTATTTGTCAATTATTGAAGCCTCTGATGAAGTGAGGCTTTTCCTCACGAAACGCGTAAGGCAGGTGAGCACATAGACACAGTGCTATTCACAACCAAGATCAAGTGGAGAAACACTACCACGGCAACGCTCTATGTACTCTATGCACGAGCCGGTCTTCACACGAACAGGATAGTCTCTCTCTGTTATCGGTGGAATCCAAACGGGAGTGAGGCTTTGGGTGGAACGCTGTGTGAACCGCACGCCTACTTCACCGGCAGACATTGCACAAGAGGACTGCAGCGCCCAGAAGCCACTTCCACCAAGAGAACTGCTGATGTGGCATTTGTGCAAGTGATCTTGAGCAACTGTTGGTACCATTTATTTATGTTTATTTTGTGTGTATGAACTTATTAAAGTCACTGAAGTTTCATTAAAGACATGGAATTTTAAGAAGCATTTCCCTCTTTTATTTTTATTTTTATCCTTTTCTTCTTGCAGCAAGCGGTTATTTTAGGTACTGTGTTGCTTCTTTTTTCCTTAGTTCTTTCTTTTGATTTTTGTTGTTTTTGCTTTTTATATTCACTGGGAGTCAGCGAATTATATTGTATTTGTAATAGAGCTCCACGATTGTGCATCACTTATATGCACAGCTTAGTGTGATTTTCCCTTTGCTACATTCTGTGGACTATTGGACTGATATAATTTACTTATTCAATATCAATTTATACAAGAACAAGACTCTATATATGGACTTATTCAGGACTTATTATGAAATTCCCTTCTGAGTGTATATGTATTTAATCCACTCTTGTGATTATTTTTAGATTTACTGTACTATTGCAATGTATTAGCTCCTGGAACTCATTATCTTATTTCTCTATAAGTGATATTGTTATACCTGTATAAAATGTTATATTCTAGATGCCATTAAACCGAATTCTATACAGAAATTGCTGTTTTTGCTTGCTATTTTATTTAAGTGAATGCAACTCTGAAGATCTTACAGATGATCACTGACAGATTGAAAATATGCTATGAGATTGCCGAAAACCATTTGAAGATGAAGGTAAGATCAGAATGTAAAACCACGAACGAAGATGGAAACCCTCAGTCGTGATGGAAATAACAAGTGTGAGCACAATTACTGAGAAGGGAATGGAATATCACACACCAGATCATTTACATTGTGACAGAAATATTAATGCAGGGCCCAAACGTGTGTTGCGCCTTTTTAAACCTAATAAGCCACCGATTTGTATGACAAAAAAAAACTGAGCAACAATAACTACATAAATGTTCCTGTGCGTCCAGCTCGTCTTCTTACAAACACATGTCTTTTAGTCCACGTATTGTACAGCGCTATGGAATTTGTTGGCGCTGTATAAAAATAAATAAAAAATTATAGTATATACTTTTAAAGGCAAGAGGAACAAACACCAACAGCAGGGGCAAATATATATATAATTACCATGATCTATCCATACATGAAAGGATTAAAGCAAAGTATAGTCATCCTCAAATTTTCATGTGGTTTGCATATCTATGTGCAAGTCAGAGGTGTTAATTGCAGTCATTGTTTTGGGTAGGTACTCTATCAGAGAGGTGCTTTTTCATGTTCCAGCACTTCCTGTTCAATCTGCCTACAGTGCTATAAACACATAAACAAAATGGCTGCACACGCTTTTCAATAATAGGTCCTACTCCTGTGGTGCCTCTCAGACAAGGGCAGTAATTTCACAATCCATAGAGATTTGTAACAAATGTCTAAGCACGTAATTGGATGACCCAAATCAGACATTATTAAGGCATATTGGTGGACAATGTTTAAGCTTGAGGAAGACTCCTTGTAGGTTGAAATGTTGCCAACCCTATGTCTTAATAAAGTCTGCTTTGGATCATCTAGCTGTGTCGGGACATTTGTCACAAATATCTGCTTAAAGCGCTGTCACAGACTAATCCAACACTATTCCTTTGAACAAGCACTTAACTTCAAATTCTTGGAGACAGTCATATATGGAGTCACTGTCCCTACATGATTGCTTCTGGTCGACTTACTAATGTATTTTATTTATAAATCTATGAATGTACCTCACTTACAATGCCATGTAAGCATTTGATTTACACTATAAGAAAATAATGCTGATGAAATAAATTCCTGTGGAGAAATGTATTGTATTAGCTTTTACCGCATTGTTGAACTGTGAGATATGCAAACCAGTGACTTCATTTGTGCCCTTAATTTCACGTCAACATATATCACATAGAATGTCAAAATGGCCACCTTCTGTGCCGAATAATCAACTCCCATTATGAGATGTAAATAGATTCAATATGCAGATACATTTTCAAATTAGTGTTTACACTTAAAGATCTAATTATTACATTTGTAAGTAAGCTGTTACATGGATATATGTGATAAATATGTAAAATCCTTTCTTCCTATGAAAATTGCAAAGACATAACAGCAGTCTAAAAAATGATTGCTAGAAGTTTAGACTAGAAATAGCAAGAGTGTGTGCTATGAATATGCAGGGTACAAAGAATTATGTTGTCGGTGAGTGCAGCTTTCACGGATGTAAAAAATCCCCACCACAGGAGGTGCAGTTATTATGCATCCATTTTCTATGGCATGACTTATCACTTGCAAGTCAAGGCACTGGGATTATCCACATTTATTGCCTGGTTTAAGTCATTAATTAAGTCCATAAGCTTTCTGTTGTTAATACAAAATACTTTTAATTATTAGCAATTACATGAATTACAGGGTCACTATAGTCACCAGAACAACTATAGCTTAATGTATTTTGCTGCCTAGGGACACCTCCAGTGGCAGTCATTCAGACGGCCACTTGAGGTGCTTCCTGGGCTGAACTTTCTACATACAATTGCACTGATTTCAAGGCATATCTACGAGGAAATGCTGATTGGATTTTGGCGCCGCCCCGTTCTGCCTCCTTGACTGAGAACATCAGAATTGAGAATCTCAGCCAATTCAATACTTTCCTAAGGGCAGCATGGGCAACACTGGTGGACCTGTTTGGCACTGGAATAAAAGTAAGGGGGAAGGGGCACCTTAATAGCTAGTTTAACACTATTGGTTCAGGAATACATGTTTGTGTTCATTTTCCTAAAGAGTTCCTTTAACGTACACTTAAATAACAATGTTTTATTTGCTTCTGTAAAAAGCTTGTGTAGCAGAGCTGCAATCCTGAGACCGAATATTTCCGCTGAAGTCGTCTGGAGCTGGAAGAAAGCGGAGCCCCAGCATGGGGTATCCATTGAAAATCCCACAAACCCCTCCCAGGTGTCCCTGTATCTGGGAGATAATTGAGTCAAAACTGGATAACTCAATTGTCTCTCAGTTACAAGAAACCACATGAAAAATATAGTAAACACCCTAAAAACATAGTTATATTTTACAGGAACCCCTTATATCCTTGAATAGCCCGTGTCTGAGCACCCAACATATCCAAATAGCACTCAGATCTGTTCAGGTAAAGTTCTTTTGGGGGTTCTTGTGCAAACACTGATGAACCCCCTGGCTTTTAGGGAGCGAATGCTCCCCCCAGTCTGTAGTTCCTATCTCCCGAACATCTTTGTCTAGCTGGTCGGGAAATTGGATGGGCAGCGGTACAACATTTGCCGGGGTTCATGAGATCACGTAGCCGAAATGAGTTCCAAGAGCTCAACAAGCAAGTACCGCTGCCTGTGTTTGGGAGACAAAATGGCCGCCATTTGCTGGAACACATGTGCGTACAGTTATGGCGGCCACCCAGGGAAATCACTCGAGTTAATCACTTAATTGAGGTTAACAGTTAGGGGTGGTCGGTGTTCTGAGAGCTAATAAAAGGAGGACCATACAGGTTCCTTTTGGTCCACGAAAACTTGGGGATAGGTATGGGCAACCAAAGGGAATATTACAAGGTCCACCACAGCTTGCTTATTTTAATATTTAAGACAAATATAGATCAGGCGGTAAAGTATGTAGATTATTTTTCTAAATCATCTATTTCTGTCTGAATTTTTAGGTTGGTATTAAATTCACCACATCACACTATTTATTGCACAGACACCAACTTTTGAGCTAGTTGTGCTGTATATAATTCTCTTCAGGAAACCATGCAACATATAATAAAAGTATTATACAGTTTTTTTTCCCTCTTTGTTTTTTCTCTATTTACATAAAATAAATATTTGGTGGATAGTTTCCTTCACTTTTTATGCAATGTTTAAATTACCTAAATTTAAGGAGAATAACAGATTTGCAATAAACAGCCTTTATCTGTTACAAAGGTTTGTGCTACCATTTTCCTTCTTTTTTTCAAGTAGACTTGCAAGTGAAGCAAGCACACCACAAGAGTGCTTTTAAGAATAGACTCTGGAATAATGCCATATTGTCACACAATGTGAAAATATAAAGGTCTATCTCAATTCTGTTTATCTCTTGGCAGCAGACGAGAATCCTGGCATGACAGCCAAAGCTACCACATATCAATCAATACTTATACAAATGTCTCCTTTACAAGCAAGGTGTCACATGTACAAGAATAGAGAGTTCCAAAGCAAATCTAAGCCTATATATATATATATATTTTTTTTGTTAAATGAGTAAATAAAAACATTTCACTATTAATTTGTAAAATAAACCATATAACTATTATACTAAACATCAAGACGTATTCCCTTTTTTCATGTGCTGCTTGTGATAGAGATTTAACATTACAGAAAGCTTCATGTTTGCTTTAACTTTCTTTTCTTTAGCAGCAAAACCATGCAAACATTTAACCAATTAGAAACAATTAAAAACAAGTTATAAAATGATGCCTCCCCCCAAAGGAAGGACCTCCTCTTTCTTTGCTGCGTCATACCAACTAACAGTTCAGAGTATTGTCCACTTTCTCACCATTTTCCTCCAATTTGATTAAATCATTCAGATTTAGTTAATTGTGGTGGTGTGGCTGTTTAGGTCCCCAACCACCCTGTCTGTGAGGTGAAAAGGTGAGTTGCTAAAAATCTAATCGATGAGTTCTTAATAGAAAAATAAAGTAATCAATGTATGGCTTTGAGATCTCCTGTGATAGATTACCTCTAAGTTCTCACCTTGTGTCGGCCAATTATAAACCCAGTATATAAGAAGGGGGAAGGTTCCTATTCAATTTATTATTCAGCAGGTTGGTGTGAGACTGGTGAGGTGACACATTTTTATTTGATCTCAATGGGGGTTTGCAATTATCTCCACAATGCACAATGTATTGTTTTAATAAGAATTAACAACGTGTTTACTATTTGTATCATGGACTACACAACACAGAAAGGCAATACTTTTAGTTGCAGGATTTGCACAGGGTGGACATGGCACCCAGGTCACTTCATTGAGATAAAGTGGGCTGGGTGCCTGTAGTGTCCCTTTACTAGCTTGCCATTCAGCAAGTTCCTGTTCAGGTATGATTAAGGTTCTTCTCACACAGAAGTCTGGTTTGAGGAAACCAAAATATAATCATTGTGTGGAAGAATTGTATGCATGCACAATTATGTGTGTTTTTTTTGTTTGTTTGTTGTTTTTGTTTTTTAAAGTTTTATTTAAATTCTTTATTTTTGTGGTGCAAATAGTTAACACAAGCTCTTGCCATGCCCCAACAGCAGGTACAAGATTGGTAAAATACATACATGAACAAGTATAAGGCGTAGAAGGTCATTGCACACATTATTTAGGTTAAGTAGCTAGGTCACAGGGTAGTCAAACATGTCTGGGGTGTTTAGCAAAACATAAGATGTGGTCTAAGTGCGTTACATAGACATGTGAGTGGGTATGTGAAAATGAGGTTCCAAGCAAGCTGGTGAGATATAACTGTTGAATGTTGAAAAAGGAAAATAATAAACAGGTAGATTATTAGGCAAGCATATGTGTCAGTGTGAGATTAGATTAACAGACTATTTGAACACATGCCTAGTGGGTGCAATAAGAAATTATAAAAACATAGGATTACAAAAATAAAAAACACAAAAAAAGAAAAAATACTGATTCGCCGGCATCCATGCCCAAATGGGTATAGTGCCAGGAAAAAGCAGTACAGCCCTTGTAGGTGTGCTAAAAAGTAAAAATCAATACTTTATTAATGCCAAAGCTTTAAAAAAAAAATACTTAGACTCCAACCAATTAATACTAGAGTTGGTAGGTATATCTGACAAAGGCAAAGTAGCCGGTTACTTCACAGGCAACAAAAAACGGAGAATTAAAGAGTCAGTATGGACCTAGTGTATGTATATAGCGAGGTAAACACTCCATCTATATCCACTGCACAGTCTAAACGACCTGGTGAATTACTCCGTCTAAAGCTCCACTTAAATAGCCAAATACTGAAACGAGGGAGATCCCTGTTACCGGCAATGTCTTCACAGGTAGTCCACAGTAGGAACCAAATGAGTAAATATAAACCTAGTAAATATAGTAAAGACGAGCAGTAAACTCCATCCCTATATAGGACTCTGTCTCAGAAGGTCAGGTTATAACTCAAATCAAGGCTCCATACTAACAACTAGATGTTGTCCAGACTAAATCCTATTACCTCGGCAATAGCCTTATGCTAATGCCTACCGATACTCCTAGATTAATAAAAGATCGAAGTCCAAGTTCTGCCACCCATAACCCCAGTGCATAATCAAAGAAATCAAATTAAATTAAAAAGAGCAGCCCGATGCGCGTTTCAGCGTCTCCAGACGCCGTCGTCAGGGGCAGATACAAAACGCTGTCGCAACTTCCACCCCTTAAATAGCCGGTATGTAATTAAACATACCGAACAGCTGATTCCCATGTAGCGTTCACGCCTATAAGGGAGGGAACGTGGTCGTTATGGACAAGGATAATTACGTTAGGATGACAGAACGCCTATTATTAGATGACAACACATACCGTGTGATCAAGAAGGATCCAACCCCTCTCTTTTTAGTTGAATTACGTACCCTTTTGACAGGTGCCATTGATATGGAATTCATCTCAAAAGATGAATTTGAGTTTATGAATCCTAAAGAACCTATTCTGTCTACCTTTTACTGCTTACCTAAGATTCATAAGTCTATGTCGGATTTAACAGGTAGACCGATTGTATCTGGATGTGGCAATCTCACTCAGAATGTGAGCGTGTTTCTCGATAAGGTTTTATCCCCAATGGTACAAGAACTACCCTCACACCTTAGGGATACCAAACAGTTACTTGGGTTTTTGACCCAGACTGAGATCCCTAATCATGCTAAACTGTGTAGCTTAGACGTGGAGGCATTGTACAGCTCAATTCCTCATGATTTGGGAATTGAACACTGCAGACGATTTCTCTCGCTTGATCCTAAGTTACCCGAGACATATATTGGATTTATATCGGACTTATTAAAATTTGTCCTAACTCACAATATATTTCTCTTTAATGGGAAACTCTACCAGCAGATCAGGGGAACTGCCATGGGGTCACCATGTGCACCATCATATGCCAACTTACATCTGGGCTGGTGGGAGAGAGTAATCAGGGAGGAGCCCAATCTCAAACAGTATATGGACTATGTCCTATACTGGAAGAGGTATATTGACGACATTTTTGTCGTCTGGCTAGGTACCACTGAACACTTTGGTGATTTTGTTGTAGCCCTTAATAACAACACCTACAATTTGCGCTTTACAAGCGAGATGGGGGGCTCTAAGTTATGCTTCCTGGATGTGTCCCTGGCAATAGGGGCAACCAAAAAAGTACACACTACTCTCTACAGGAAGAAGACGGCTACAAACAGTCTTTTGGACTGGTCTAGTCATCATCCCACCCCACTAAAAGCTGGAATCCCTATTGGCCAGTACCTGAGGCTACGGCGCAACTGCTCGTCCTTAGACGACTTTAAATCTAAAGCAAGCACACTGAGACGGTCATTTAGGGAAAAAGGGTACCCCAATAGGGTGCTAAAGAGGGCTTATGCTAGGGCCCTCTCAACTGAACGCCAAGTCCTCATCGATGACAATGCTGCCAAACAGGAGACGCGCACGATAAGATGTATTGGAACATTTGATGTGGGTTGGGAAAGGGTGATGGGAATTTTTAAAAAATACTGGCCCATCATATCCTCGGACAAACATCTTAAAGAGGTAGTGACTACACATCCTTCCATAACCGCACGTAGAGGGCGGAACTTAAGGGATTTACTTGTTCCTAGCCACTTTTCCTCGCCGTCCACATCAGGTCCCTTTAAGAACTATCTACCTATTGGCACATACCAATGTGGCCACTGTAGTGCCTGTCCTTACATTAATACGAACTCTAAGGTTTGTGCCAACTCTACCAACTCAGAGACATTTAATCTTCGTTCCTTTATTAACTGTCGTACCACTGGGGTTGTCTATATACTCACCTGTTCATGTGGCCTTATGTATATAGGAAAGACCTTTCGACCTTTCAAATTCAGGATTAGGGAACATGTTAACTCGGTGAGGAGACGTTTAGAAACTCCCATATCAAGACATTTACGTCTTTTTCACAACCACTCCTCAGATGGAATACGCTTTACAGGGATTGAACATATCCCTCAGCCCCCACGGAAAGGTGGTTGGGACATCAAACTTCGTCAGAGGGAGGCGTATTGGATCTTTAAACTTCAAACATTATCACCAAACGGTCTCAATGAGGGGTTTTCCTATACCCCTTTCATCTAATTACGATCTGTATATAGTAACATTATGGTTTTTTATTGCTATTTGTGATCAATTATTTTTTAATCATTTTTTGAAGCTTCAATTGATCACTCGTTTTTTGTTAGTGTTTATTATTTAGGGATCATTAAGCTATATGCACATCTCCATTGATCATCCCCCTTTTGCTGTATGAGTCACTATTATATATTGGACCGTTTGTATATGGGT
The DNA here is from genome assembly GCF_036172605.1 of Pelobates fuscus. NCBI lineage: Eukaryota > Metazoa > Chordata > Amphibia > Anura > Pelobatidae > Pelobates > Pelobates fuscus. The sequence goes on along the minus strand of NC_086318.1, from coordinate 321,902,310 downwards.
TTATTTATTGGCTTCTATATTCATCCCCATTAAAGTATAGGGGTGTGAAATTGAGTGGACTACTCTTTTGTGAATCATGGATATATACTGGTTAAGTGTATCTACATATATACACACCTTGTATATATTTGATCAAGTCCCTTTTATAGCCAGATGTGAACCGTTTTACATTTGATCTATTTAACAGTGTACTGATTTATTGACCCCCCTGTCACAGTATGATTATGTGTCACACTTAGTGATATCCTAGTGATTCACTAGTTATTATCAGTATTGCAGGTGAGGGATTCATCTATTCTGTTACCCTGTATTGATTCAGGCATTTTCTATCGGAGCGCAAGGAGGAGTCTTAATCGAAGTTTACCGCCCCCTTCCTTTCCCCTCCGTCCACGTGATTTGGCAATGACGTAGCTATCACGTGGGACGTCTGTGAATGGAGCAGGCGGGCCTCTTCGTCCAGACCACCGGTAGGCGTGAACGCTACATGGGAATCAGTTGTTCAGTATGTTTAATCACATACCGGCTATTTAAGGGGTGGAAGTTGCGACAGCGTTTTGAATCTGCCCCTGACGACGGCGTCTGGAGACGCTGAAACTCGCGTCGGGCTGCTCTTTTTAATTTAATTTGATTTCTTTGATTATGCACTGGGGTTATGGGTGGTAGAACTTGGACTTCGATCTTTTATTAATCTAGGAGTATCGGTAGGCATTAGCATAAGGCTATTGCCGAGGTAATAGGATTTAGTCTGGACAACATCTAGTTGTTAGTATGGAGCCTTGATTTGAGTTATAACCTGACCTTCTGAGACAGAGTCCTATATAGGGATGGAGTTTACTGCTCGTCTTTACTATTATTACTAGGTTTATATTTACTCATTTGGTTCCTACTGTGGACTACCTGTGAAGACATTGCAGGTAACAGGGATCTCCCTCGTTTCAGTATTTGGCTATTTAAGTGGAGCTTTAGACGGAGTAATTCACCAGGTCGTTTAGACTGTGCAGTGGATATAGATGGAGTGTTTACCTCGCTATATACATACACTAGGTCCATACTGACTCTTTAATTCTCTGTTTTTTGTTGCCTGTGAAGTAACCGGCTACTTTGCCTTTGTCAGATATACCTACCAACTCTAGTAATAATTGGTTGGAGTCTAAGTATTTTTTTTAAAGCTTTGGCATTAATAAAGTATTGATTTTTACTTTTTAGCACACCTACAAGGGCTGTACTGCTTTTTCCTGGCACTATACCCATTTGGGCATGGATGCCGGCGAATCAGTATTTTTTCTTTTTTTGTGTTTACTATATCAATTAGGGTTACCCCCTGTATACTAGTACAACCCGGTGACTTTTCTCTTTGTAGACTTCAGGTTGCCAACTGGAACCGGAATCTACTTATAAACTATTACAAAAATAAAAGCACACTGGCTCCATGCATACAAATGCTGCTGGCTATATAACTATATGCTAGGTGAACATGTCGTGTTGAAAACAGTTATATGCCAGGCAGACCTTTCCCGCTTAAAACAGTTATGCTAGGCAGGCATATTATGGTGAAAACAGTTATATGCTAATTGCATGTCAGAGTAATACAATGGAATTAGAATAACTATGACTATGAAGTTTAGCTGGATTAGTATAACACGCTTCGGGGTAGGTACATGCGTGTGCATGGTAGAGAGGAATGGTGCCAAAGTCTCGGTGATGTGAGTTCCTGACCAGTGTCCCTGCATAACTGCACAGCGTCCTTTGTGGTTGCGGGGAAGGGCATGCTGCCTGTCTGCTAAGGGATCAGCCGATTCCTCTAGGTGGAACTTGCACTGATGGCGTCGGGTAGTTCTTCCAGAGCCGGCTCCATGCCCCAGCCCATGCACAGTTCTCGTTGCTCCGTTCGCTCGTTGCTCCACGAGAACGGTCTTGAGGTCTGTGTTGCTCCCTCCGAGGGTGTAGGAAGAGCGTCTGGGTAATCTCCCTGTGGGCCCCCATCTTAGAAGGATGGTAGTAGCGGATGTGAGACAATATGGGTCATGTGTGGGCAAGCTTGAAGTGGGCTTTCTTCCCCTTGTGCATCTTACCAGCAGGAGGTTTTCGCGGCTTACATCTTTTGCCGTCCTTTGGGTTTGCGATGCTGTGAGGCAAGCTCCGCCACTTGTCGTTGCTTTGTGGCTTCTCCATCCCCTGCCGGGGCTGTTGTGCCCTCACACCCCTGCCGGGTTGGTGGTCTAGCTCTGCTGCCCGTACCTCCTATGGTGCTGGTAGTAGCAGGACCCGGGTTCGGCTCTGGATGCGAGCCCAGAATTCTTGGCATATCCTCTCAAAACGGGCATTGAAGCGTGCCTGCCAGAACTGTCTCTCAGAAGCGTCAGGAGGCAGTGTCGCCCGCAGCTCGGCAGCCATCTTGGGATTGCCACGCGGTGCCTGTGCGTTCAGGTCGCTGTAAGACTCTGCTTGTGCATGGAGGGTAGTTCCTCCTGCGGGGACCGGGATAACCAGTCCAGGGGGGGAGTGCAGGGGGGGGTGCAGGGCTGTGCGTTCGATGTGGGTCCAGCGGTGGGAGACCGGCCGCATCCCCCACTCACCGGGCCATCAGGCTTGGTAGGCCGCACTGTCACGCGTCGCTTGTGCTCGGTGAAGCCCTTATATTGGAGTGCGCTCGCGGTGCTCCCTCTCACGATGCCCATTTGCTGTTCATTTAGGGCTTTGATCTCTGTAATATCGGTCAGTAATAGCCAATATTTAGCTTGATTAGGCAGGAGCCGATATGAAACGCGTCCGGCCATCTCGGCTGTCAGGCCCCGCCCCCAATGATGTGTGGTTTTAACACTTATTCAGCAAAATGAGCTTGCTGCCTCAATAAAGTGGACACACAGGACGACATGAAGTCACAAACCTGGACCATTTAAGTGACATTCAAATCTGTGCACATTTATGAGTATGACCGTTCCTTTATTATTTTACAATTATTTTGCACTTTGTTTCAACCTTGAAGTCTCAGGGTATATCAGGATCATTCATTCAAAAGTTGCCTTTTATATGTTCCTATTGCTGAACTTCACAGCTGGCAATATCTCAATTATGGAACAAAAATGAATGCATTTTTTTTATTCAATGAACATTTTTAATTCAACTTTGATATTTATTCCCTGCGTTATTGTCATTGGATCTCCAGTTTCAAGCTGATGAAACATTTACTGGAAGAAAATAGCACCTGCCTACAGGGAACGTTTGTAGAACCATAACACAGATGTAGATTGTTCCTTGTGAAAATCAATGTATTAAAATGCCCAAGAGGTTGTCCCTGCTGCACAAGGGTGTTAACGTACCATCTGCAGAAACAGATGCTCGGCAGACATGCTCAGGGATAGATAACCAGCAATTACAGACAGAAAGCATTCATAAGGCTTACAAATGATTCTAACACGTTTTATGAATTGGTGATTCTTGCAATGAGAACTGTGCATTTAACAATTAAAAGAGGTGCCAAGATTGATAAATCAATTTGTTTGGCAATGCTGTATATAAACGGAACGTATATATCTACTTTATGTAAGAAAAAAGAAAGCAGGAAGGCCTACTAGAGCTATAAATACCATGAGTTAATCAGCCATTATAACGCTTGACATGTTTTGTTATAGTGTATAAATGTTTCCCCTGAGGAAACATACAAATGTGCCTATGTTTGCTAACTAGTTCAGGTATCTTAGACCTCTCGGAAAATAGGAACACCCACTAAAGTGAATAAGAAGTGAGCATGTCTTAACATTAAAATAATCAATATGACAATATGGACAAACTCCCCTTTTTAAGGGAGTTTTCCACGAGTTTTTGGAGGGGCCTGCTTGCCAGCCTCCTACCCTGGGACTATGGGCCCTGTGATAACCCATGTTCAAAAGTACTGTTTCTGCCCCTTGGACTTTTAACTGGAACAGATTCAAACATGTGGCGGCGGCCATCTTAAATTGTCCAGCAGTGTTTTGTCGTCGAGTGTATGGAACTGTTTTGGGCATGGGACCATGTGCACGGTGGGGCAAAAATAAGACTTCCAGGAAATTCCTGAACCCTTGAACCGAGTGATTTTTGGGTGATTTTTAGATATGTTGTTCACCCATATCGGGGCTATCAGGATGTGACTTTTGTGGGGATATGTTGTATTTTGGGGTACTTTTTTGGGGTTTGTAAAAATGTAGTTTTTTTCTGCTAAAATTAATTGAGTTGGTCCATTGTCTTTGTTAATTGTATTACAGGCAGAGGGGAAGGGCTTGCTGTATGTTGGAGTGTTACTGTGATAATTATTGTTCCTATTGGTTTGTGTCCCTTTTGTCCCTGTGTTCCATCAGGTCCAAGGAGTGTGCCTCTGGCCTGAAAATGTGTATAAAAGAAATGCCTTTGTGCTCAATAAACAAGACCGTCTTACCCTCAACTCGCATCCTCATCTCGTGTTGTAGGGAACAGCTATACCTGCTATATCACTGCTAGCTCTTGTAAGAGGTCTCTTTAGCTATAAAGCTATACTCTCCTAGAGGAGAGGTCCTTCCCTCAGCTATACCCTCCTGGAGGAGAGGTCCTTCCCACACGATCCTGGGTCAAGAGGTTGGACCAGGGTGGGAAGGAGACGGCGAGACCCCAACAAAGCTACGGCAGTTCGTGGAGTCTGCGGTGGCTATGGTGTCCGGTGCAGTGGTGATGGTCCTTGGTATACAACACCCCAAAAGTACCCCAAAAATACATGTTAACCCTGATTTGAGTGCCCAACTTGGCCAAAAAGTGTTTAAATCCATTTGGTAGTATGGAATCGCCACCGGGGTAAAGTTTTGACCGGCCGGCCACGAGGTAGAAGAATTGTTCCAGGGAAATGGTGGCAATGGCCGGTTACAAAAACCACATAATATATTCAAATGCTGTCAAGTAGCGAATGCTTCCACCAGTCTGTAGTTCCTATCTCCCGAATGCTGTTTGTATAGTTGGTCGGGAACTGGGATGGGCAGCGGCTCCATCTTGACCAGTGTGCCTGGCCAAAAAGAGTTCCAGGCACTCCACGACCATGTACCACTGCCTGCATTCGGAAGACAAAATGGCTGCCATCCATTCTGTCGACCACGTGTGTTTGGCTCCACCCAGGGGAGCATTCATTAATTGTTTCCTTTGAGGTTTCGCACTTGATAACTGGTGTTCCACGTCTTAATGAGGTGCTGGGGTGGTCCTCATTCGCTTGCCAAACTAGGGAGTTTGAATGAAAATTAGAAAAGGGAATGGTGCTGATACAAGTTATGGGGTATTCCTTCACACTTCATATCTGGAAAATCTGTGTATATATGATATATTGCTCACTGAGAAGTACCTTGAAAAATGCAAATCTATAATTTTATTTGAGTCTAGTAAGTTCCATATCTTTCCTCAAAGCATTTCAGAATTCCACAGATTCATTCCATGATTGTATTAGTTTTATTCCACCACTAGCACACCTGATGTAACATAATTAGCTATAGTGATTGGCTGAATCATATTCTAGTCTGTTTACTGTGGACACGAAACACTTGCAGTGCATATAATAATGAAGTAAAATAAATAGTTGGAGTGTCTCAAAGCAAGGTTTCAGGAAACAAGTCTACATCTTTAGGTATCTCAGGTATATCATTTTCAGCATTAAGTAAGTGAGCATATACAAGATTGTGGAACTTAGTTTAAAAAAGAAGGACCACAAGATGCAGATATAATCTCCCAAAATATGATGGGAGTGTGTGAAACAGAGTGAAGAAAAAAGTTACAGCTTAAGTAAGTGCCTTATTAGCATCACATCTGGACCAAAAACTATAATACATATTAACAGGGGTGGCTCTAGACTTTATGAGGCCTTAGACGAAACTCAAACACGAGGCCCCACTAACACCCAAAGTAAAAAAAAATAGTGTTGATGGTGAGAAGGGGGTGATAGTGTGTGAGAGAGGGGTGATAGTGTGAGGGAGGCGGTGATGGTGTGAGGGAGGGGGTGAAGGTGTGAAAGGGGGGTAATGATGGTCTGAGGGAGAGGGGGTGATGATGGTGTGGGGAAGGGGTGATGGTGTGAGGGAGGGGTTGGTGGTGTGAAGGAGGGGGTGATGTTGGTGTGAGGGAGGAGGTGATGATGGTGTGAGGGAGAGGGGGGTGATGATGGTGTGAAGGAAATAGGGTGATGATGGTGTGAGGGAGAGGGGGGTGATGATGGTGTGATGGAGAGGGGGTGATGATGGTGTGATGGAGGGGGAATGATGGTTTGAGGGGGGCTGCTGGAGTATGCACCTAGCAACAAGATTGGGCCAATGTATCATTACATATATGTTACATATTAATGACATTTCTGTGTGTATTATGCATATATAAATGTACATTAATATATGTGTAATAATTATAGGCCTAATTATCTAAATCATTAATACACACATGTCTATCTATATATCTGTATTACTGTCAGAATCACATCAATTACCATGTCTATCTGTACATTGTGTTAGCAAGATTGCTAGCAAAACATATATATTGGAAGGAAAATCTATTTAATAAGAGCTCTTTCTCTCATCTGTCAATTAGCTCCTTAGCATAGAGTCCTGTACTGAAGAACTGAGTTACAGAGAGAGCAGGAGACGCAGGTGAAAATGCAACACACACACGCACATAAATGTATCTTCTGTTGTGTTTTTCTTAACCCCCTTTTGAATTCCTTGCCACATTTTGTGTTTCTTGTCCCCCCTTGTGACTCCCCTTTTACTTCATCCCAGTCCCTGTGTGTCTCTTTTTACTCTTCTCCAGTCCTCTATATGTCTCTTTCTCTCCTTCCGAAGCCCCTCTGTGTGTCTCTTTATAGCTCCAGTCTCCCCCCAGTCCCTCTGTATGTTTATTTCTCCCTCTCACTGCTCCTCTGTGTCCATATTTCCCCTCTACTTCCCACTCTCTCTTTTCCCCCTATCTCTTCCCCCTATTCCCCTCTCTCCCCTTCTCTCTCTTCCCCTTTTCCCCACTCCCCCTGTTTCTTTATCCCCCATGCCCTCTGCCTCTTTCTCCCCTCCCCCTGTGTGTCTCTTTCCCCCTCCATCTGAGCCTCTCTCTTCCCCCTCTGTCTTTCCCCCTTCTCTCTCCCCCTCTCTCTTTCTCCCGCCTTTCTTTGTATGTCTCTCTCCCCCACATCTTTTCCCCCTGTCTCTTTCTTCCTCTCCCCGTCTATCTAGTCCCTCTCTTTCTCCCCCTGTGTCTCTCTCTTCCCCTTCTGTCTCTTTCACCCCCCTTCCCTGTGTTGCTCTCTCGTCCCTCTCTGTCTCTTTCTCCCCCTCCTCCTGTCTCTCTCTCATCCCCCTGTCTCTTTCACCCCCTTCCCCCTGTGTCTCTCTATTCCCCGTCTCTTTCTCCCCCTGTGTGTGTGTGTGTGTCTCTCTCTATTCCTCCTCTGTTTCTTTATTCCTCCTCCCCTTGTGTCTCTCTATTCCCCCATGTCGCTTCCTCCCCCTTTGTCTATCTATTCCCCTCTGTCTTTCTCCCCCTGTCTCTCTCTTCCCCACCTCTTCCCCTCCCCCCGTGTCTCTCTATTCCCCCTCTGTCTCTTTCTCCCCTGTGTTTCTCTCTCTGTTCTCCCACTATCTCTTTCCTCCCTCTTCCCCTGTATCTCTATATTACCCCCTCCCCTACATCATGCAGTGCCCCCCAATTGAAATTGAAGTCAGGAGCACTGCGTCTCCCTACATAAGGTGCAGCAGCACTGTTACTGTGGAAATGTGTTCCACTCTTGTCCCACATGTGACCAGAAGAGGCCCTGTGCAGGGGAAAGACAGGGAGCTCAGCTCTGCAAAGAGGCATCCAGGCAGCTGCTGGTAAGTGTGAGTCAGTGTGTGTGGTTCAGTCTGTGTGTGTGTGTGTGTGTGTGGGATCAGGGGGGTCAGTCTATGTGTGTGTGTGTGTGTGTGTGTGTATGGGGGGCAGTTTGTGTGTGTGGGGTGGGTCGGTCTATGTGTGTGGGGGGCTCAGTCTGTTTGTGGGGGTCAGTCTGTGTGTGTGTGTGGGTGTGGGGGGTCAGTCTTTGTGTGGGAGCTCAGTCTGTGTATGTATGGGTTAGTCTGTGTGTGTGGGGGGGTCAGTCTGTGTGTGGGGGGGGTCAGTCTGTGTGTGTGTGTGTGTGTGTATGGGTCAGTCTGTGTGTTGCTCAGTCTGTGTGTTTGTATGTGTCAGTCTGTGTAAGTGCTTGAGCTCCAAGAGAGATACCTCTCATTTCGTGACCTCCCCTTTACCCAATGAATAGGCAGCCTTCCAGGTCTGATTGTGCCACCCCCTCGCTGCAAGGTAAGATCAGGGAAAGGGGAATATTCTTCTTCTTTTTTTTTTTTGTAAACAATTATTAAAGTAAAAATTGTAAAGCTCTTCCCTATGCCACTCTCTACACCGCCCTGAACACAGTACACCCTCACAGACAGTGAACCCTTCACATACAGTACACTCCCATCAAAACAGAGTACACCTTTGCATACCCACACAGTGCACCCCTCACACACATCATCTCTTCACCCACATACACACTTCTTCCCCATATCCCTTCACCCCCCCCCCACACACACATATATATATATATATATATATATATATATAAAAAATAACTACAGCACACAATGCAACCCCAGTACACATACACTCACAATGCAGCCCCTAAATGCACACACACACACACACACACACACACACACACTTTACAGGCCCTTTTAGCACACACACACAATCTCAAAAGCTTCTATACATGAGCACATGCTCACACTACAGCCCCTAGTTACACATAGTACACAATAAACAGACTCCTCTATACACACACAGCAGGGCCGGCGCGTCCATAAGGCGGCACAGGCGGCCGCCTTAGGGCGCACGGGCTCTGGGGGCGCAAAATTTCAGTGACCGGCAGGAGGGAAGCTCTCCCTCCTGCCAGCCACCATCTCGGCCCCCGGCGCGGCTGTGCTGTGCGGAGATCAGACGCGGCGAGGGAGCTCTAATCTCACCGCTCTGCTCCCTCGCGCGCTGTCTGCTGATACCGCGGGAGCCGGAATATGACGTCATATTACGGCTCCCGCGGTATCAGCAGACAGCGTGCAAGGGAGCAGAGCGGTGAGATTAGAGCTCCCTCGCCGCGTCTGATCTCCGCACAGCACAGCCGCACGCCGCTCAGCAGGACCCCAGGGAAGGATGCATCATCCACACCAGCTCTCCAGGTAAGGAGGCTGGGTGGGAAATGTATATTTATTAAAATAAATAGTGAATGTATGTGATGTGTGTCTGTGAGTGTCTGTGTGTGTGTCTGTGATTGACAGTGTGTGTGTCTGTGAGTGTCTGTGAGTGACAGTGTGTGTGTCTGTGAGTGTCTGTGTGTCTGTGAGTGTCTGTGTGTGTGTCTGTGAGTGACAGTGTGTGTGTCTGTGAGTGACAGTGTGTGTGTCTGTGAGTGACAGTGTGTGTGTCTGTGAGTGACAGTGTGTGTGTCTGTGAGTGTATTTGTGTGTGTCTGTGTGTGTGTCTGTGAGTGTCTGTGTCTGTGAGTGACAGTGTGTGTGTCTGTGAGTGTCTGTGTGTGTGTATGTGAGTGACCGTGTGTGTGTCTGTGTGTGTGTGTGTGTGTCTGTGAGTGACAGTGTGTGTGTCTGTGAGTGACAGTGTGTGTGTCTGTGAGTGTCTGTGTGTGTGTCTGTGAGTGACAGCGTGTGTGTCTGTGAGTGACAGCGTGTGTGTCTGTGAGTGTCTGTGTGTGTGTCTGTGAGTGACAGCGTGTGTGTCTGTGAGTGACAGCGTGTGCGTCTGTGAGTGACAGCGTGTGCGTCTGTGAGTGACAGTGTGTGCGTCTGTGAGTGACAGAGTGTGCGTCTGTGAGTGACAGCGTGCGTCTATGAGTGACAGCGTGTGTGAGTGAGTGCGTCTGTGTGTGTGCATGTGAGTTTAGGAGTGTGTCTGTCAGTGTATGATGAGTGTGTTTGTCAGTGTATGAGTGTGTGTCTGTCAAGTCAGTGAGAGTATGTTTGTCATTGAGTATGTGTGTGACTATCCGTGTGTCTGTCAATGAGTGTCAATGAGTCTGTGTCTGTCAGTGACGTCTGTGTGTTTGTCATTGAGTGTGTGACTGTCAGTGTGTACAGAGTGTAGCGGAGCAGAGCGCAGTACAGGAGCTTCTGTTTCCTGTACCTGGCCAGACTGACAGGAGGTGCTCACAGAGAGAGCACTCCCTGTCAGTTCGGCCGGGTACAGAAAACTGAAGCTCCTTTAGGGGATCTGCTCCGCTAGGCAATGCAACAATAGAGGTAGAAGGCACACCAGGAAGGGGAGTGTAACCACTAATGGTTAAGAGGCACATAGGTGAAGATGTTTTTTTGGGGGGGGCGGAAAAATGCATCTTCGCCTATGTACCTAAAAATCCAAGCACCGGCCCTGACACACAGCACCTGTTAAACACCATGGACAATTATCTTGCATATCCTGAAAAGGTTTTCCAGTTTCCGTGAAAAGGTGTCTTGCCCCCCTACTTTTGTCCCTGGTCCCTTATGTGCCTCCCCTAAGTATGAATCCTGGAGACGCCACTGGATCAGGTCATAATAATAATAACAATATAGTTCACACTATATTGTTATTTTAGCTGGGTAGGTTCTGGTGAAAAAGAGGTTATACAAAGGTTAAAATTTAAATGGACACTATAGGCACCCAGTCCACTTGATCTCAATGATCTCAATGAAGTGATCTGCGTTCCATGTGCCTGAAGTTTTAACCCTGCAGAAACGTCAATGTTTACATTGCATGGTTTAAAAGCCCTTGTCACTCTGACAGCCACTAGAGGTGCTTTCAATGAAATAACCAAATAAAACTAATTGATGGTCTCAGCCAAGGAGGAGGAGCCAGCTGCTGAGAGAGCAGCGTTGGATAAAAGGCAACTAAATTATTTTTTTTTTCTTTATCCAAGGGATTTTTTTCTTTATCCAAGACACCTAAACGTTGAGCAGATCACTATAGCGTTAGGAATATACATTTGTATTTCTAAAGTTTAAGTGTTCGTTTAAAGTAAAGGATGGCTGAGGTGCAGGAACACTTAAGAAACATAGAACCTAGAATGTGACGGCAGATAAGAACCATTCGGCCCATCTAACCTGCCCAATTTTCTAAATACTTTCATTATTCCCTGGCCTTCTCTTATAGCTATGATAGCCTTACGCCTATCCCACACATACTTGAACTCCTTCACCGTGTTAACCTCCACCACTTCAGCTGGAAGGCTATTCCATGCATCCACTACCCTCTCAGTAAAGTAATACTTCCTCATATTATTTTTAAACCTTTGCCCCTCTAATTTAAGACTATGCCGTCTTGTTGTGGTAGTTTTTCTTCGTTTAAATATGGTCTCCTCCTTTACTGTGTTGATTCCATTTATGTGTATAAATGTTTCTATCATATCCCCCCTGTCTCGTCTTTCCTCCAAGCTATACATGTTAAGATCCTGTAACCTTTCCTGGTAAGTTTTATCCTGCAAGTTTTATCCTGCAATTATACTGCATGAACCAGTTTAGTAGCCCTTCTCTGAACTCTTTCTAGAGTTTCAATATCCTTCTGAAGATACGGTCTCCAGTACTGAGTACAATACTCCAAGTGAGGTCTCACCGGTGTTCTGTACAATGGCATGAGCACTTCCCTCTTTCTACTGCTAATACCTCTCCCTATACAACCAACCATTAAAAGTTGATCATTTTTGTTCTGCAAGTGTCTGAGCAAAGAAATTAACATCAATATGTGTATAGCGAGTTCTGGAGTCACATATTGCTGTTAATTTCCTTGCTCAGACACTTGCAGAACAAAAATACACCAGGGCTTCCCCAGAACACATTATTTTCATAGAAATTGATACTCTAGGCCAGTGATGGCGAACCTATGGCACGCGTGCCGCCTCTGTGGGCACGCGGCCACAGGTCGCTGGAGGGAGGTGCGCTCCGCCGGCGCATCCATAAGGCGGCACAAGTGGCCGCCTTAGGGTGCAACGGCCCGGCGGGCGCAAAACCGGAGTGACCGACAGGAGGTGAGCGCATAGCGCTCCCGCCTGCCAGGCACTCTGTGTAGCGTGGCCGAGCGCGCCTCGGTACATGCTTCCTGTACCCGGGCGGACGGAAATTAAGTGCTCACAGAGAGAGCACTTCCTGTCCGGCCGGTTACAGGAAACTGAGCTCCGCGGTGCGCTCGGCCACGCTACAAGGTAGGAGATCAAGGACAAGTGGGGATGGGAGGGGGGAAGAAAACTGAGGGAGAGATGGGAGGGGGGAAGAAAACCGAGGGAGAGATGGGAGGGGGGAAGAAAACTAAGGGAGAGATGAGAGGGGGAAGAAAACCGAGGAAAGATGGGGGGGGGTAACTGAGGGAGATATGGGGGGAGAAAAGTGTGTGTGGGATGGGGGAAATAAAACTGAGGGAGGGATGGGGGAAAGAAAACAGTCGGGGGGAGGGTGGACGACATACACACAGCACCCCTGCGCTACACACATCACCCCACACAAACACACACACACACAAACACACACACACACACACACAAACACACACATCACCCCACACAAACACACACATCACCCCACACACACCCCACCCACACACCACCCCACACACACACCACCCCACACACACACCACCCCACACACACATCACCCCACACACACACACACACCACCCCCCCACACACACACACACCACCCCCCACACACACACCACCCCACACACACACCACCACCCCCACACACACACACACACACACACCCCCACACACACACACACACACCACCCTACACACAAACACATCACCCCACACACAATGAATAGTGTGTGTACTTAGCAGTCTGTGTGTGTGTGTACTCAGCAGTCTGTGTGTGTGTGTATTTAGCAGTCTGTGTGTGTGTATTTAGCAGTCTGTGTGTATGTACTGAGCAGTCTGTGTGTGTGTATTTAGGAGTCTGTGTGTGTGTGTACTCAGCAGTCTCTGTGTGTGTGTGTACTCGTCAGTCTGTGTGTATTTAGCATTCTGTGTGTATGTGTATTTAGCATTCTGTGTGTGTGTGTACTCAGCCTTCTGTGTGTGTGTGTATTTAGCAGTCTGTGTGTGTGTGTGTACTCAGCAGTGTGTGTGTGTACCCAGCTGTGTGTTTACTCAGCAGTGTGTGTGTGTGTATTTAGCAGTATGTGTGTGTGTGTGTGTGTGTGTGTACTCAGCAGTCTGTGTGTGTGTGTATTTAGCAGTCTGTGTGTGTGTGTGTGTGTGTGCGTGTACTCAGCAGTCTGTGTGTGTGTATTAAGCAGTCTGTGTGTGTGTGTGTGCGTGTACTCAGCAGTCTGTGTGTGTGTACTCAGCAGTGTGTGTGTACTCAGCAGTCTGTGTGTGTGTGTATTTAGCAGTCTGTGTGTGTGTATTTAGCAGTCTGTGTGTGTGTATTTAGCAGTCTGTGTGTGTATTCAGCAGACTGTGTACTCAGCAGTCTGTGTGTGTATTCAGCAGTATGCTAAATACAGACAGACTGCTAAGTACACAGACAGACTGCTAAGTACACAGACAGACAGACTGCTTAATACACATACAGACAGACTGCCGAGCACACACACAAACATGTTAATTAGTTCGGACAACTGTATGAGTTTTTTCTAAACTTAAACCTCAGTATTCAGGTTTAATTGCCGTTTTGGCACTTTGAGGGAAAAAAAATTGGCATGTATTACGGTTTGGGCACTCGGGCTCAAAAAGGTTCGCCATCACTGCTCTAGGCTCTAGAGTATCAATTTCTATGAAAATAAAGTGTTTTGGGAAGCCTTGGTGTAGTCTTTTAAGTCACAAACTGATTGAAAAATTCTGTTCCTCTGTGGGCAAAACAAAAAAAAAAACCTATATTATACAGCTATTTTGCCATGTGCTGTGGAAAATTCAAGTAATAAAATTCACTTTTTTCCAGGGCAATTAATTGTTGTCATGAATAACGCTGATTACTAAACTCCTCTGAGAACACTTTCTCCTGATAATCATAAAAACATGTTCTCTCTGTAATGTATATAGAAAGTCAAAAATATGGAAGCAAATATTGCCATGCTAGCTAGTAGAATAATAAGGTAAAGGTGTTCAATAACAAGATCAAGTGCATAGAATCTAGGCGTGCGCTGTTTAAAGGGACACTCAACTGCTCAAAAAAATAAATAAAAAATTAAATCCCTGTTTAGTAGATATACCCCCAATACATTATGCGTGTTTTTTTTTTCCATTGGAGTATATAGCAAAAGCTGCAGATTTCTTAGCTGTAGTCTCTGTAAGCCCTCTCTTTTTAACCCCGCCAAGACGTTATGTGGTTGTCCAATCACAGACTTCTCAATGCAGCTCATCGAGATGTCTTTGCAAAGCAGGTGCTCTGAGCAATTACCTGTTCTTGAGTTTAGCTCCACTGAGTTAAACAACCAGAAAGTAACAGGACCGGTTGTCTGATTGATACTCAGTGGGTGTAACCAGGTTAATTTAAAAAAAAATAACCAATTCTTTTTTAAATCTGCACTATTTGAAAAATGAAAAAGAGGACATGCTGCAAGCTGAAGTTCTTTAGTTAAAATTCCCCCCAATTTTTATAATAAGCTTCGCTTGTTGCACATGGTGTTTCATTTAGACTTTCTTATTTCCTGTATTTTGATTGTCTGCTAGCCTCTTCTAAAATAAGCATACTGAGCTGTAAGATCTGATTGGAAATAAATCCTCTCTTCATTGTAGACTGTGTGATTCACAGCCAGGAGAGGTGTGGTTAAGATGGCAGCCACATTTAACTTTTAAATGGTAGATATCTGAACAACTGCAGAGGCATGATCTACACACCAGAACCACTTCATTAAGTTAAAGTGTATTTGATGCTTGAGAATCCCTTTTCTGAGCATTAGATTGGCCAGGGATCATCAATGTTGATAATCCCAAAGTGGCTGCATGGTGAAGTCTTTTCAAGCCCTGGCCTCCCCACTGTAATCTGTAGTTAAATATATATATAAAAAAAAAAAACACTTTGACAATTAATATATTTTTTTCTAACCTTATTGTGTTCCTTTAATCAGAGTTCTACATATTGAGTAATTTGCCCTGGAATCTGTATATTTCACTGTTTCAATTTACAATGAATTCGTACATTTCATATAATTTCATATATAAGGACCTGAGGGATCTCTCCCATGAAATATCATTGTGGTCTGTGGGGCTAAACTATGGAATAAACACCAGCACATCTTGTTTCATGTGTCCATTTAAACATAGCACAAATCCAATGTCAGAATACTGATACAAAAAAACAACAACCGCATGGCTTGCAGCAAAGGCGCAGGTAATGTTCCACGAAGCATCGGCCACATACCCAACCTGCATAGAGCAACCCCAGCGCAGGTCCGCACAGCGTACCCTTAAGCTCCATGACCAAACCCCGGGATGCCGATAGCTAGTGCTCCCACTGCCGCACCAGCCAACTTCACATTGTTACAACCCTAAGTGCCCAACGAATACAATCCTAACACAGTTATAACGCTATGTGCCCAACGAATAGTATCTTTACACGGATATAATGCTAGGTACCCAACGTATAGAATCTTCACACTGTTATAATGCTATGTGCCCAACAAATAGTATCTTCACACTGTTACAATGCTATGTGCCCACCGAATAGTATCATCACGCTGTTATATTAACACTAGCACTGTTCATAGCCTATCACAACATATAGATAAAAAATGTGCAACTCTTTTAAATGCCACTGTAAAAAAAAAAAAAAAAAAAGGATCTATTCATGTGTGCTGTTGTGGCACTTGACACATGTTTGTAACTACCTAAGCACAGAAAAATAAAGAATAAAAAAAAAAAAAACACATATTGATTTGTTCCTGCATGTCCGCTTTCCAGCATTTTATTTTAATACATCACTGGACCTCATACTTACAGAGAAGAAATAAAAAAGTTATTGTGAACATTCTGCTGACTGAATATATTGGTATACTAAATAACTTGTTCCTAAAAGGAAATGTACTTTAGTACAGACGCCTTAGGATTCTATTTTATTTATTGCAGAGTACAGACTTCAGAAGTATAAAAGGGTGTAGAGACTCTGGTGAAAATCAACAGAACAAAGTTCCAAGCATTTTTTTTATAGCCTTAGAAAACATTTGAGCATGCCTGAATTCCAAAGAAACACTGGGCACTCATCTAAAACAGTTTTTGTACAGTGGACGTCAGAAGACAGTATTGCGTGGCATATAGAAAAATCATACACAAAATAAGGGATATGGTGTTTATGGGCATTGTACAGTGCTACGGAATTTGCTGGCGCTATATAAATAATAAATAATTATAATAATGGGCACACAAAGCACATTAGCAGACATGTGAAACTAATAATGTGGAAATTTAATTTACTAAAGTATGTAAATCAAAGAGTAAGAGCACAACACAGAGTATTATAACACATATTTTTCATAATCTCTCAGTACAGAAACAAACAGCTATAAGTGACTTGGAAAATAATCACGCTATCACCATCAAGCCAGCAGATAGGGGAGGAGCAGGGGTGATAATGAACACCCAGAACTACAAAAAGAGAGGGGCAGACAATTGTCAGATGGCAAATACTATACAAACAAAATTAAATGAAAACTCCACCAAGGAATATGCATTGCAACTCAGGGAGCTCAATAAATCCTTTCCTAAGAGCTTACAACAAGAACTGGAATCACTTATACCAGCTAGTACCTGCATGGGTACTTTATATAGGCTTCCCAAAATCCATAAATCAGGTAAATATGGCAGACCTATAATTATTGAAATGGGAACACTTACAGAACATATCTCAGGGCTGGTAGAAAACCTCTTGTCACCAACACCAAAAGCTTAATAAAAGACACCACTGACTTCCTTATCAAACTCACCAAAATCACCAACATCCCTAATAACACCATTCATGTAACCATGGATGTGGAATCGATGTAGACCAACATTCCATATAAAGATAAAGATGGCATTAACACTTGTTTCCATTTTCACTCTTGTGCCGACAACCAAAAATACAGCCCCCGACCTATCACAGAACTGGCACTATTCATCCTCACACATAATTATTTCAGTTTAACAATGGGGTCTATCTACAGACCAGTGGAACTGCTTTGGGTACTAAGATGACACCTCAATGGTAATCTGTTCATGGCAGACCTAGAACAGAGATTCATAGAAACACTGCATACCAAGTCGTACAAATATTAGTGATACATCATTAATATCTTCATCATTTGGACCGAAAGTGGTTCAATTCCATTACTCTCTTACCTCATTCCATCCATTAAACTAAAAATGAAGTATTCTACAAAATCTGTAAATTTGTAGACACTTCTGTGGCATGTACCAAAGGAACAATCCACACCTCTCTCTACAGAAAGCCCATAGGCAGATGCAGTTACCTTCACAGTTCCAGCTTCCATCCCTTCCATACTAAGCAGGGTATCTACAGCCAAGCAAATAGGTACCATCGAATATGCTTTGACCCCAATAATATGAAAATGTACTCTCTCAATCTATGAGACAGAAAGACTACAAATCAAGGACTGTTACCAAACAAATCTACTCTGCTCTGAAAACTCCATGCACACACCTGCTGCAATATGAGTACCACTTTGCTCACCTACAACCCAGTTCTCGAAGAAATATGGAAAATTATTAAACATTTACAACGAATGCTAGTAGAAGATAAGACACTGAAAACCATTTTCTCTAAAACACCAATTTTGGCCTGTAGACAACCCCCAAACCTTCAACAAAAAAATAATCAACAGGAAACTACCCACTGATGGGAAGAATAAAAATAAGAGATCAGACATTGCTAAAAAAAAAACATTGCTGCAAACAGTGCCATCACAGACAACATAGCCACCCACAACAACAAAACCTTCAGCATTAAAGTATCATACCCCTGCACATCTAGCAATGTGGTACATATAACACAATGCACCAAATGCCACCTAGGGTGCTACATTGGAGAAACCACCCAGCAATTAAAGGAACACTATAGAGTCAGGAAAACAAACATGTATTCCTGACCCTATAGTGTTTAATCCACCATTTTAGTGGCTTGTCCTCCTTTAGCCCCCTTAGAAAATGTTAAAACTCACCTTGTTGCCAGCGCCCCACCCCCGATCTGTTTCCTTGGTGACATCATCAGAATTGCCGATTTTTAGCTAATCTAATTCTTTCCTATAGAGAAAGCATTGGATTGACTGAAAATCATCAAGGAGGTGGGATGGGGATGGGGCCAAACACAGTTTTGGCCAATCAGCACCTCCCCATAGAGATGCATTGAATGAATGCATCTCTATGAGGAAAATTCAGCATCTCCATGCTTAGCGTGGAGACACTGAACGGCAGAGTTGCCTACTGTGCAGCACTGCCCCAGGAAGCATCTCCAGTGGCCATCTGAGGGATGGCCACTCTAGGTGTCCCTAGGGGGCATTGTAAACACTGCATTTTCTCTGAAAAGGTAGTGGTTGCATGAAAATGCCCGAAGGCAATGATTATACTCACCAGAACAACTAAATTAAGCTGTAGTTGTTCTGGGGACTATAGTGTCCATTTAAAAGGCAGTATGAATATACATAGACACTCCATTAAACATCATAAAGAAGAATCTTACTGTACTCTCGTGGGGCACCATTTTAACCAGCATGACCACTAAACCAAAGACCTAAAACTCAAAGTGCTCAAAGGGGATATTAGAATTATCCAAGAAAGAAAAACTTTGGAAACCAGAATTATTCAATTTTTAACAGCAAGAATAGGGGACTAAATGCTGATTTGGGCTTCCTGTCTCAGTACCAAAGTTTTACATAATTATCCTACTCTTCTATCATATGTATCCACATGATACAATTCATTCTAATGACATGTTTATTATTATAGTAACATGTAAAGACATATGCTTTACCATAATCAAATGCCTGCAGACGCATATGTATGTGCATTTCTATATGTGTAGTTATATGTGTGTGTATATATATATATAGAATTGATATATATATAGAAAGTAATAAGAATGTACTATGAATACAGCTTTATTCAGGAGCTTGCTTGAATAAATTTGATATGAATTTAACAGATTCATTTTTTCTCCTGCGATGCAATGCAGTGGAACACATTTGCAGAGTTCAAGGTCAACATGGGCTTCACGACATTGCACTCTATATAGACTTGTAAATGCATTTTCTAGTAATTCTCTGTGGAAATATTTCCTACGTATACCCATGAAGTAGCTCTGACAGTATGAATAGTATTACAGGGAAAAATGCTGTAATTCACAGACAATGGTAAATATTTGGCCTGGAAGAAGGAATGGGATAGTGATGGTTGTACAATTCTGTCAAAAGGACTATAATGCTGAACATACGTTATCTTATGATGCTCTACTAGCTGCTATGCTGGCTGGGCATCATAGGAAATTATGTTCAACAATACCTGTTGCACATGGATTAACCATGACTGGTGTAGATGAAGACAACAGTTTTATACTTGAGTAGCATCACTACTGGATCCATAATAATAAGTGTTTTGGGAGGAAGGGTACACTTTATACCTAGAATAAAAAAATAGCTGTGAATTGAAAGCATAATTGCACAATTTAGGCTAGTTTGGAATATTTTTCAAACTTTTCAATTCTGTTTCAGCCCAAATTTTGCAATTTTCTCTTTAAAGGGACCCTATAGTCACCAGAACAACTACAGCTTGTTGTATTTGTTCTGGTGAGTATAATCACTCCCTTCAGGCTTTTTGTAGTAGACACTGTTTTTTTGTTATAGAATATGCAGTGTTTACATTACAGCCTAGAGATAACTCCACTGGCCACTCAGATGGCAACTAGAGGTGCTTCTTGGGGGCAGTGCTGCACACTGTGCAGTACTACCATTCAGTTACTCCACCTTCTACATGGAGACACTGAACTTTCCACATAGAGATGCATTGATTCAATGCATCACTATGAGGAGATGCTGATTGGCCAGGGCTGTGTTTGGCTTGTGCTGGCTGTGCCCTTGATCTGCCTCCTAGATAGTCTCAGCCAATCCTATGGCAAATCAATGTGATTGGCTCAGATAATTACTTCTGATGATTTCAGATTAGGAGCAGAGGCAGCAGCTGCAAACTTGAATACAAGTAAGATTTTACTTGTGTTTTTTTTTTTGGGGGGGGGGGGGGTGGGAGAGAGGGCAAGAGGGCTAGATGGTGGTTCTAACACTATGGGGTAAGGAATACATGTTTGTGTTCCTGACCCTATAGTGTTCCTTTAAATTCACAAAAAATTGCTTTTTATAGTTTTTAAAAAAAAGTATTTATGACTGCTTTTGTCAGTAACAATATAAACATTTATAGGAAAACCTTGTCCTAAGTACGTTGTCCATTTTTATATCAACAAGGGATACATGTACCCAGTAATAAATACAGACATACACGAAAGTAAGAACAATTAAAATAAATTAAAGAAGAAACAGAAATAAAACATGTAATAATTAAAAAGAAAAGGCAGGTCTCCACAAGGCTAATATCTCTTTCTGAAGTTATTTTGGGGCATATAAACTTCCAATGAAGCCCTGTAAATAAAAACAGTGCTATTTATGAGAAAAAAATATACACACACATACTTTGTCCTGTTTCTTTAAGTGTTCCTTGTTACTTGTTCATAACTTTATTAAATAAATATTTTAGCATTATTTAACAAATTCATGTAGGAAGAGTAAAACTCATTACACTATATAAAAAGTCTAACATAATTTGCTAAATATTTTAACTCTTTGAATACCAGAGGTAAACCTTCAGATTACTTTGTGTTTTATTGTTATTCAAATGGCCAATAGGTATTTTATTAATTTTGCCGTCTTATGTATCATGCAGATTTTTTCCAGCAGATCAGGAGGCATGGTTTTCAGATTGATGGAGTCACATTAGAGAGGTAGAGCCTAATTCCCCACCATTTAAATATTTATCAGCTGCCGTTGCTAATATACATTTTTGTAAAATACTTACAGAGTCACAGGGGACTCAACATTGATAAAGTCATAAAAGTGAAAAAGTATGTAAGTCTGTTTAAAAATGCTTTATCTACACTTTTTTTCAGGAGACAGCAGTAATAACTTTTTTTTTCTTATGGAAATTGTGAAGATTTTGTGAGTGTATGTATCTGTTAGTGTGCTTGTATGTTTGTGTGTGTATCTGTTAGTATGTGTATATTATTGTGTATATATATTCATCTGTGTTTGTGCAATGTATTTGTGTATGTATATCTTTGTGTGTGTATCTTTTAGTTTGTTTATTAGAGTGTATGTGTATCTGTGTGTTTATCTGTTGGAGTGTGTACATATATATCTGTGTGTCTGTTAGTGTATGTATGTATCTTTTTTGTATTTCTGCTAGTGTATATTATTGTGTGCATATAATTGTATCTGTTAGTGTTTTCCTGTCTCTCTGTTGGAGAGTGTGTGCATATTTGTGTATGTATTTGTTAGTTTGTGTGTAACTGTCTGTGTGTTTTTTTTGTTAGTGTGTATTGGAGTTTTGTGTGTGTGTGTGTGTGTGTGTATGAGTGAGAATGTATCAGTGTGTCTTTCTTTGAGTGTATGTGTTTATTTATGTGTTTATCTGACAGATTGTCTGTGTGTGTCTGTCAGTGTATAACTTTATGTGTATCAGGGTGTGCATTTGGCAGACAATGTGTATGTATGTGTGAGAGAGAGTGTGTGTATCTGTTTGAATTTGTGTCATTGCGAGCACAGTATGAACTTTTGAATGTGACACAAATCTCATTCTTCTAGCATACAGTAGGTGGGACAAACATATCACATTTTAGGCACTGAAACGGCTTCATCTCATTGAATTAGTTATAGTGCATAGAGTCTCCTCCTTGTTTGCCTTTTTATCATTTTATTTTCATGAAACACTCTAAAGTGTTGCTTTAATCTGGTTAGAACCAGTGCTGGAGTGAAGGTGAAAAGGGTGTTTTAACTGCAATATATTTCACTTTGTAAGACAAAACAATATAAAAGAAAAATCAACAATGGGTTAAACTACTGCCACTGATGATCTCACACCTTCCTGATCATATATCCAACCAATAACCATATTGATTATACCCAATAGATATGTCATACATTTAACTAAATATTAATTATACTAAACACTCCAAATCTGACTCAAGAGGAGCCAACTTAAAAACTCATTTTAGCAGATAACTACTAGAAATAAAGTGTGTGTGTGTGTTTAAATTAAAAAAAAAATGAAAAATATATACAATTAAATATTTGCTATCTGTAAAATAGATTTAGATATATACATTTATATACAGCTAGCAAATATTTATTTTATTTGAAAAATTTAAAGGCAACTGTATTATTTTGATGAAACACGCTTTAATTTTTGCAGAACCAGATGTGTGATTTAATTCTGGGCATGCCAGTCTGGTACTCAGTGCTGGATAAACAAACACTCAGCCAATCATTGTGATTTATGAAAAGTCACAAGTCTGTAAAATCACTAGCAGCATAACGAAACAGAGCGAGATAGGGCAATACAGCGCATATTGTATTACATGGTGTGCATATATCTCCATTATAACTTGAGGTTGTAGATGGAAATTTAGCAAGAGCTCAGCTCTAGCCGATGTTATTAAATATTCAGCAATCTCCACATACTCTCATATTGCAGGCATGTTGTTTGTGTTCTCTCTTCCCTAATGTACACACACACTTGTTAGGGTGGCCTTCAAGACCAGATCACCAGGCAGTGCAAGCAGGTAAAGGACAGGAAAGGGTGTTTATAAAAGCCTGGTGAGAAGGGAATTAATCTTAGCAGTACTGTAACAGTCTCTGGGAAAGTCATAGCAGAGAAACAGAACCCCCGAGGGTGTTTATTGCACATGCAGGTGCCGTAACCCCAGTGACTGACAGTAGTGATGGTATTTTATGTTAAGTCTCCTGTGTAGTGATGTGAGTAGGGAAGAGATTAATGTCTGCTGAGTTAAATATGTATCTGAATCACAAACACACAGAACTTGCAGCTTGACACTTTGTATCTCATCACTCGGAATGTGGAATCATCACCAGCCCAAGTTTGTGTGTCAGCCTCCCGCCCTCTGTCAGTGATCTCAGACCCAGTCCCAGGATTACACTCTATGCTCCCAGCCTGAATGGGTGTCCAGTCCCTCCTTAGTATGGGTGCCAGTCCCTCCTTAGTATGGGTGCCCAGAACCTCCTTAGTATTGGTTATGGCTGGTCCCCTTACCTGGGTGGTGCAGGCAGAGCAGGGCTGGCTCCCCCAGGGGGTCCCGGGAAAAGTTTTGTCAGTGAGATCCTGGAGTAGAGGAGAAGCTGATCAGTGGCCGGGGAGATGGGACTAAAATAGGCATGGAGAGGGGAGGCTGCTGTCCAGCACCGAGCACACTCCCCTTCCTAGCAGCGCCTGCAGCTCTTACTGACTGCTGGAGAGAGAGAGAGGGAGAGAGAGGGAGAGAGACAGGGGGAGGGTGGGAGGAGAGACAGACAGGGCCAGCAGGAGGGAGGGGAGCTGGGAGGAATAGAGCACTCAGAGCTGGCATACAAAGTAACAGAGAATCAGGCATTAGAAGTTAGTGTCTGTTATCTATCAGCTGTTGTACCACGTTTATCCTGAACCTTTTCTTTGAGTTCAGTCTTTAAGTACATTGTACATTTCTTGATTTCCTGTTTTTTTTATTTTTTTTTTCATCATTATTGAATCCAGTGGATGACTGGTTCTAAAAATGCAAGGTGGAATTTCGATTTACCTTCTATTTTCTTTTATTGTCATTATTATAAAACGTTGCAATGTCTATATTATATGCAAACATATTCTTTTCTATTAATCACAAAGAGTTATTAACTAAACACATTGTGTCTGCATGGTCATAAAACGGTGACAATTACCGAATTCCAACCGCATTGGCAATTCGCATTTACTAAAGAGAAATGCAATCTGGATTCTGTTGGTCCAACTCAATCTGTATCATTTGTTCTGAAGAATTCGGAAAATCAGGCACCGAATGCGCACCGATTGAAGGTACAGAAATCTGACTGCACTGTCAGATGCGGCAGGTGGGGGCATAACTTCCATTTTTTTTTAAATTTGAACTTTATTTCAGTTTCCCATGTGAGAAGGCCAATTCCAGTACATAGTTACAAATCACAGAGGTACAGGAAAAAGTAAACAGTTATCACATGTTGTTGCATAGCTTTGAGATAGAGACACTAAATAGTAAGAGTAAAACAGTAAAACTGTGGTGAATCATTTTACAGTATTTAAAAACAGATAGTGCTGAATTGTATCAAACCAGCGTGTGCAGCATATGTGGTATTGTCTCTACTACTGTAACATGTGTAATAGAAGTGGTGCAGAACAGGGAATAAAAGAAAAGAAAAGTGAGGGAAGGAAGGAAGGAAGGAAGGAAGGAAAACTCAAATTGTGTAGCACATTTAGGTTGAAAAAACAGTTACTCGCAGTGTAGTGTTAACCGCTTAGTTTCCAGTTGTTACAGTCTAACAAAAGTGCACCAGGTAGTCACGTCTTGTCACAGTAGTAGTGGGCATCAGGCCTGAGCATACAGCTTAACTTGCACCTTGTGAAGTTATACCCCCACCACATCCCCTCCGGTGGCACATAGGCTCTCCACACCTCGCAGGTGCCTTCTTGGGTGAGTCTAAGGATATACGGTTGTAAATGTAAAATTGTTGTTATTTATCTTTGAGTTGGGAAAGTGAAGGGCAATGTGTCTTCTTCCTATCTTCCTATTGCCGGCAATGAGACTTCTCGCCGCCAGAATCACTATAACCACCAGTTGGTGATGCACTAGATCCAGGTCTCTGGGGAATAGCATGAGGAGGCATGTAGTTACCCAGAGACGTAACTAGAAACTACAGGGCCCCGGTGCGAAAATTGCCCGGGGCCCCCACCCATACTTCTCACATATAAACACACATGCAGACACACACACACACACACATACATACAGACACATACATACAAACACATACACATACATATAGACACATACGTACAAACACACATACACACAAAAAATAAATTCAGCGCGGGACCTGGTGGGGATCATACAACCCAAGCACTTTGGATTGAGCAAACCGGAACTTGCTCTTTAGCATGTGAGTAGGTTTAACTTATACAGACATACATACACAAACATACAAACAAATTCATACAAACACACACACATACAGACACATACATACAAACACACACACACATACAAACAAACACACATACATATAAACACACATACATATAGACACACACATACAGAACCACATACACACACACACAAGCTAAATGTTTTAGTCACCCTCCTGTTTCCTACCTTTTAGGTGCAGGAGGGTGACTTCCCTGGGTTCCAGTGGCTCCAGCTGATGGGAGTCAGAGTTCCCACTCCTTTCTCATCCCTTGCAGCTTGGTAATTGCTGGGAGGAAGTGACCAGGGCAGTCACCTCCTCCCAGCATAAAGTTGGGAGACGTGACTTCTCCTTTGGGTGGAGATGTGACTTCAAGACCAACAGCGCCATGTAGTCATCCCAAAATTTAGGTGTTGCAGTTGTAGTTGGGAGCAGTGTGGGTTTTAGGTAACGTAAGGATTTAGGTGTCCACATGTAGTCAGTAAGGGTCTGTGTATGTAGCTGGTTTTGTTCCATGTCCACCCATTGGGTGTCTTCTTGGTGTGCATGAAGCATTATCCCTACCACCAACATAGTAGCTTTATAATATAGCCAGATGTTCGGGAGACCTACACCTCCATTACTTGGGGGTTTTGAAGTAAGCTCAGGTGTAGTCTAGCTTTTTTCAGATGAACAAATTGCTAATTGATTCTAAGGATTTGCAGTATGACAGGGTTGACAAGTTATAGGCAGTATAACAAGTTATAGGCAGCATTCTGAACAGAAAAAAGGGGGGTATATAGGATCAGCGCTTTGTGGTCTAAAGGAAGAGAGACAAGAAAAAAAGCTGCAACCTATGGGTATGAGGTTCCCTCTAATGTCCTCAAGAAAGAATATGGCAAAAACAAAGTAATAGGTCGCGCTATACTGAAATAATACAATAAAAAAGATAAAAAATAGATATAAAATTAACTCACATATATATACACAGAGAATAAAATAAAATAAAAATAAATATAGATAAATGTGAGCGTAATAGTCCCAATATATAGTTAACTTTATGTGGATTTCAATGGGCTAGTAGAGACTTGATATTGTAGTCAATGAGGAGCTGGGTCTTCTATAACTTAGGAAGTCTTGACTCAATGACGAACATGTGAATGAAGAAACAGAAAGACTCCAATAGTGCAGACTGTATTTGAGTAGATAATATAAAATAAAATGAATATTAGGGAGGTATTTCACTCACCTATGCAAGAGCATGTACTTGCTCAAGTGTAATCAGCATTCAGTGGCGTTTACCCCCCACTGGCGGGACATAGATGTAGGTGATTCCTCGAAATAAAAGAGAAATAAAATATAGTGCTCACTGTATTTAGAATAAAAGTAAGACTTAAAAGTAAAGAGCGTACTCACATTTAAATGAGCAGAATATACTGCTCACTATGATGGCGTGGGTGGTATAATCCCCACCTAGGATTCTTTGGACGATTGTCAGCTCCAAAGTGACGTGTAACCAGGTTAAAAAATAAATAATAAATAAATAGGTTAAAGATATAAAATAGAATAAAATAAAAGGTATATGGCAAATGTATGGTAAGAAAGCCAATATTCCTTTATTAGTACAAATAAATAATATATATAAAAATAGCCAAAACGCGTTTCGCCACACAGGGCTTTATCAACTGGCAATAATATACATTAACCTGGTACATTGAAGCTTATATAAACTTAGGGGATACATGATTATTTGAATTTTTAATACAAAGATATTAAAAAACATAAACGTATAAAAATAACAAAAGCATAGTTTAATAATAAGAAAATTAGCTAAAAGCTTTAAAAGTTACTTAAAAACGAGTGTTTATAATGATGAATAAGAGTAAAATAGTCAGTATTTAGTAATGTGTCAGTTAACTTTTTAGATTTGAACATTTTTATTGAAGATGGGCGTATTCAAACCAAAACTTTTTTTAAAGAGGTTTGCACAAACACAATAATAGACCAAACTAGTTGTCACTATAAACCTTGGTTGGATGGCATTCCAAAAAGCCAATTTCTTCGCCTCCATCGAAATTGCTCATCAACAACCGATTTTAATGTCCAATCTACCTCATTAAAAGATATGTTTTTAGAAAAAAACTATGAAGCTGATAAATTAAATAGAGCTCTAGAGGTGGTAAAAGAGAAGGAAAGAACGGAGCTCCTAAAATATAAAGCCAAAAAAGTAGACCCTCCACAACTTCCTATTATTTTAGATTTTAATAATAAGAATAAAATGTAAAAAAAAATCATAAATAAACATTGGCACATTTTGAAACAGGATGAACTTTTAAAGGATCAAGTTCCAGACAGGCCTAATGTCATATTTAGAGGAGCCCCTAATTTTAGATCCATTTTAACCAAAAACTACACTAAAGAAAGCATACACCAAAAAGAACATTTTTTTATCTAGGCCTAAAGGGTTTTTTAAGTGCAATAAATGTATTGTATGCAGAACCACAAAAGGTACCACAAATTCTAAATCTACCCAGTTTTCTTCCACCACTACTAAAATCTCCTACCCCATCAAAGATTTAATTGGATGTAATACAAAAGGGGTTATATACCTTTTGGAATGCCCATGTGGACTACAGTACATGGGCATGACCAAAAGATGCCTTAAAGTGAGACTGGCAGAACACTGCCGTAACATCAAGAGAGGCTATGAAAATCACTCAGTCTCTAAACACTTCATAAATCACAACAAAGACCCGACTCTTTTAAAAGTTATTGGGATCGAAAAGGTTACCCTTCCTTGGAGAGGTGGAGACATTACCAACATTTTAGGGAAAAGGGAAATGTATTGGGTTTTTCAACTAAAAACACTCTCTCCTGAAGGACTAAATGCTGAATTTGATCTTTTTAATTTTTTATAAGAATTTTTTTTTTAATTTATTTATTTAGTGTAGCATTTATTATCTCTCTATATATTTAATTCATCTCATACACCCTCTTTTCCTTCTTCTTCTTCTTCTTTTTTTTATTATATATAGGATGCTTTTGTTTAAGTTTTTTCTGCTCTATACCTTTTTGCTTTATATTCTTACATATCTTTCCCTTTGTATACATTCTTAACTTATATTATATGTCTCCCTTAGCTCTTTATTTTTATTTTTATCATCTTTCTCTTTTTAGTTTCATTCCATGTTTATTATTTTTTCAGTTACACAGTATTATTCAGCATATATCCTATATTTTGTTCTAGGTGGCCACTGTTTACTTTAAATAGGGGCGTGCCTATTTTAGGCACTACATTCCCCAAGATGCCTTGCACCATGACACTTGACCGCGTGCGATCGCGATCACGTGTCCCACACGCCCATCGGCTGTCATTGGACGGAGGTGTGCCTTCTAAGGCCAGCCTCCGTCCAGATATTTCACCCTCCCAATAGCCCTATGCCACATCACGTGACCGCGAGCGATCGCGGTCACGTGTTCCTCACCTCTCTCCCCCCTTCCGGTCTCCCTGAACGCCAACAGACACACTACATTTCCCAATAAGCATTGGGATGTACCATGTGATCGCGGTAGCTCGCGATCACATGATTATCTATTTTACTCTTATTCATCATTATAAACACTCGTTTTTAAGTAACTTTTAAAGCTTTTAGCTAATTTTCTTATTATTAAACTATGCTTTTGTTAATTTTATACGTTTTTTAATATCTTTGTATTAAAAATTCAAATAATCATGTATCCCCTAAGTTTATATAAGCTTCAATGTACCAGGTTAATGTATATTATTGCCAGTTGATAAAGCCCTGTGTGGCGAAACGCGTTTTGGCTATTTTTATATATATTATTTATTTGTACTAATAAAGGAATATTGGCTTTCTTACCATACATTTGCCATATACCTTTTATTTTATTCTATTTTATATCTTTAACCTATTTATTTATTATTTATTTTTTAACCTGGTTACACATCACTTTGGAGCTGACAATCGTCCAAAGAATCCTAGGTGGGGATTATACCACCCACGCCATCATAGTGAGCAGTATATTCTGCTCATTTAAATGTGAGTACGCTCTTTACTTTTAAGTCTTACTTTTATTCTAAATACAGTGAGCACTATATTTTATTTCTCTTTTATTTCGAGGAATCACCTACATCTATGTCCCGCCAGTGGGGGGTAAACGCCACTGAATGCTGATTACACTTGAGCAAGTACATGCTCTTGCATAGGTGATTGAAATACCTCCCTAATATTCATTTTATTTTATATTATCTACTCAAATACAGTCTGCACTATTGGAGTCTTTCTGTTTCTTCATTCACATATTCGTCATTGAGTCAAGACTTCCTAAGCTATAGAAGACCCAGCTCCTCATTGACTACAATATCAAGTCTCTACTAGCCCATTGGAATCCACATAAAGTTAACTATATATTGGAACTATTACGCTCACATTTATCTATATTTATTTTTATTTTATTTTATTCTCTGTGTATATATATGTGAGTTAATTTTATATCTATTTTTATCTTTTTTATTGTATTATTTCAGTATAGCGCGACCTATTACTTTGTTTTTGCAGCATTCTGAACAGGACTGTTTGAAAATTAGTCTTCATGTATTTTTCTGCCCTATGCAACTGTTTCTGCTTGTGAGCATTGGTTAGTGGTGGCCCAATAGAAGGTTTATGCACAGTTGCATAACTCTGGAGGACTCTACACCTTATACATCCGAACAGTATAAACATATGCATAGGGTTGAACAATATGGCGGTAAGTATACAACCTGGCTCTAGAACCAATTATAAAGTTGGGGGTGCCAGTATAGGTTCCTTTGCACTCAGCATTTAGGTGATGCAGCAAATTTTGACCAGTCTTTCTTTAGCCTCACTGGTGACCCTTTATGTAGAGTTGGAGTCGGAGCGTCCATCTGTAAAGAAACGTCCCATTCCTGGAGAAGCTTCTTCCCGTCTTTAGTTGAAAAAAATAGGTTTATCCATCCCATTCCTCTTCACCAAGAGCTGGGTCCGGAAGCCCCACTTGCATTAGCTATGCGAAGTGCTGCGGTGATGGGTGCAAATGTGCACCTCTTAAGCATCGTGGCTGATGATAAATCGATGAATAATTTGACCTGCTTAAATTTGCCTTGCAGAGGGCCTTGTGTACGAGAAGCTATCATCAAGCTATCCTTCACAGTGAAATAATGCACTTTGGTTATGACATCCCTTGGTATAGTGGGAGCCAAATGCTTGGGTCTAGGGAGGAGATGTGTGCGGTCTAATAGGATATCTAACTCGGTTAGTGTTGGTATCAGCGCTTTGAACAGATCTTGCACATACTGTTTTAGCTCCTGAGGCTTGATTGTTTCTGGCACACCCCAGATTCTTATGTTATTACACTTGTCCCTGTCTTAATGGTCGGCGACTTTTTCTTCCAGGTGTTTAAGCTTCTTTTCCATGAAGGAGTAGGCCTCTGCTCGAGAGTTGTGGGCGTCTACTATCTCATCTGTTCTGTGTTCCAGCTTTGCTGTTCTGTCGCCCAACAATTGTATGTCAGCTCTAATGTCAGAGGCGATCTTCATGAGTGAAAAAAACAGTAGTATACCAACTAACCACGAATAATAAATCTGCTAAATTGAAAGGGTCCCAGGTGAACCTCACTAACACCCAAAGTAGTAAAACAAGAAGCAACAAAGTGGAAACCACATTCAAATAAGCATACAATAAAAATACAACCTGGAAAATATATCCAAAGTTAGAATATTCTATGTGAGAATGTAATGAAATCTGGAATGATAAAGAATATATATCATAGCGTAACACAGTAAAAATATAATAGTGAATTGTGAAGCATGAACTCACAAACGAAAGTAAAAATCAGGCCTCTCACCCCCTGTATATGTAGTATTGGACTTGATAGTCGATCCAAACATGTGTATGTCTTCAAAGAAATGGATAAAAAGAGCCATACATGGTGAAGTATGTATAAAAATGTACAAAAGGAATTTATTGGTTACACTTACAGACATAAAGTAGTGGTAGGCATGTCTCCACTCTCAGTGGAACTGGATGGCAGTATAGAAACTGAAAGCACAAATCCAATTGGAGCAGCAGAGTACAGGAGCAATAAATGAATATAAAACAAATAAAATAGAAACAATAAAAAAAGTCCAATATCCTTCTGAGTGTAAAGTTCTTGTATCATTAGACCCACCGATGCATTAGTTGCCGGGCCTATCAGGCTCCATGAGCTGTGGCCACCATTGCTGATCAGGAAGCCGGAGAGGTAGGGCCGTCGGCACCATCTTGGTCAGCAGGCCGGATCAAGGGCAAAGCTGCCAGGTGCATATTTAACTTTTTCTGTTTTAATTTTTTGCAGGATTTCGTGGACATTGTCGCCAGGGAGTAGATACCTGCGTTTTGGGTCAGTTGTTAGATTGATACGGCTGTATATACACACTGTAGGAACCACAAGGCAGGGGAGCTCGGGACTCACGCGTCTGTTCCCATGCGCTGTTAGGACACGCCCCCCATAACTTCCATTTTAGTAATATGGGGGTGTCTAATTGATCCTAATAGGATTTTTATTTATTTATTTACTTTTATCAAATAGCTAGCCTTCACATAAGTAACTATTGCGACTCTGAGGGTTTTTAACTATTTTCCCACTGGTTACTAGTACTGCCAATGGGGAAATAGTTTGGATTGTTTTTATATCATCAATCAGATTTAACTCATTTGGTCCTGATTTCATCCATTCTGCTGCGTTCGGTTTTGCTTAAATCTGCATCAAATGCAGGCTCTTTCGCAGCTTGATTCACACAATCCAGACATTGTTGTATTCCAAGAACAATGTAGTCCATACTGCCCCATACAGCAGCAAAGGGTTTTGTCCAATTTGGTACAAGAACATTTGGACTTTAGTGAATAACACTGATAGTTAATGAATTCCTTCAGGGTTATTCATTAAAGTAAGAATTGTCAGGAATTCAGTGTGAATTCCAAGTATATTTCAAATTTAAAGGGACACTGTAGGCATCCAGACCACTTCAGCTCATTGAAGTGGTCTGGGTGCAATGTCTCATGTCCCTAAACCCTATAGTGGTAATTATTGCACTTTCTGAGAAACTGCAATAATTACCTCTGAGGGTTAACTCTAGCTCTAGTGGCTGTCTATCAGACAGCCACTAGAGGGACGTCCAGAATATAAATGGACCTTTGGTCCGGTATCTGACGCTGGACTTCCTCACGTCCTGCATGAGAACTTCCAGCATCAGATTTTTCCCCATAGGCAAGCATTGAATAATGCTTTCCTATGGGGAAATTCTAATGTGAGCGTGGCCATGGGCGTGGGCGGGGCATGACATTGACGCTGGATTCAAGTCACTAAAGGGGTTTTAACTCCTTCAGTGCCAAGGGAGAGGGGTGGAGGTGAGGGAGGGGGGCACTGTATGATTCTATAGTGCCAAGAAATCAGCTTTGTTTTCCTGGCGCTATAGAATCCCTTTAAGGCAAACCTGGAAACTGGAAATCTAGCTGACTTGCATAATTTTCCAGTTCAGGTATTTTAACAATCTTTATTTTTATTTTATGCTTTTACAAGTAGTATGAGTAAGCAACATCAATAAAACAAAATTTGGGGCAGAACAGGGTAGCAGAATAGCTAATCAGCACAGTTTTAAGTTGAAATTGTTATGTAAAAATTTTTCCTGTGCCCCATGTGTACTCAGTTCAGGTATTTTTTTTTTAAATTCTTTATTTTTTTCAGTGCAAGGCATAAACGTTGCAGCGTTTCACAGATGAGTTGTATGTAGTTATTGAACAAGCAGGATCACATTAGATTCTTGCATTTTTTTTTTTTTTTAAAACGTGTTTGTGTAGGTCCTGACAGCTGATGAGTCGCCCTTAGGATGTTGGGTGTTCAGGTGTGGTGTACCCTTGCTGTCAAGTGCGTGGGTTTTCAATACGCTGAGGGTCGTAGTCAGAGGGTCCCGTGGCTGGAGTGGTCAGCTTGTGTATATGTACTGACGGGTGAGGTGGTTATGCTGAATACATGTTGTGCTGGCCTAGATGCTGTGTATTGGGTTTGGTTACTCCTTACCGAGGGAGTCGCGGGGGGGAAGGTGTGTGTGGAGGTTCAGGGTTGCCCTAGGGTCTGTGCATGGTGGTAGATTAACGCTCCCCATTTTGAGGAGGTTCGTCATTACTGGGTCCCCAACCTTTGCTGTTGTGCCTGGTGGCTGGCGTCGCCCCAGTGGTTATGTGCTTAGAATACAAAATCGCAAAAGTAAATTATGAATTATAAACAGGGGGAAGGGAAAGATAGGGATAACATTAGGGTAAACATTATCAGTTGAGAGCCATATTTAAAGTCCCGGACAGACAGTCCCATGAGGTTAGGGCCGGCAAGCCGGACAAGTGGGTCTCCGGTCTTGTAACTAGTGCTTCATGTCGGGTTGTCCTTTGAGCTCGTTCCTGGTACTGCCGCACCCGCATTTGCGTACCTCGGGACGAAGGATGGTGTGTGTGCCGGGTCCCAGGTGGAGGTGGGGGTGGGCGCTCTCACTGGTGTGTTTTCCGGCAAGTGCTCCAGGCCCAGGGCCGTCAGGAACGGAGTTGCGTCTTCCACCAAGGTGAGTGTGTGTAGGCTGCCATTTCGGGTCACTGTCAGGGATCCATTCATTCCCCACCTGTAGCTCATGTTGGCTGAGCGAAGTATGCTGGTTACAGGAGTGAGCGTTTTACGCCACAGGAGGGTTACCTTTGTAAGGTCCTGATAGAATGTCAGGGAGGCTTCTTCGAATTGTAGGGGTGTTTTTCCCTTAATTGCCGACATTATTAGTATTTTGTCGTGGGTTGTGGCACATCGGAGAATGACGTCTCTCGTCGCCGTGGTTGATGCCCTGGTAAGCGGTAAATTCCTTCTATGTTCAGTTTTTTGGCCACCGCATGGGACAGGATGGAGGTCAGCAATCGTCTGACATAGTGGGGTAGTTCGTCAACTGTGACTGTCATCGGGATGCCTCGTACTTTAATATTGGTGCGGCGTTGGCGGTCTTCCATGGCCGTGATTTGTGCAGTGATGGCTCTCTGATGGGACCAGACCTGTTGCACCGTGTTCTGGAGCTCTGTCATCTGCGTTTGGACATCTGCAATGTCTCTCTCCGAGGTCTGTACCCGGTCTGTGATGGCCTTTATGTCAGTTTTAATAGGAGCGAGTTCGCTCGCTAGTATTTTGTGGAAGTCTGACAATAGGACCTTCAGGTCATGTCTGGTCGTCGGTGTGCAGTCGTTGGGAGCTGCGGGCGCCATCGGGTGAGTGGTTACCGATTTTTCAGCCCCTGTTTGCTCGTTTGGGTGAGTGAGGGCATTAGGCCGCGGGGTAGTGACCGACTGCGGAGCCTCCGTAAGAGCGGGTTGGGGTTGTGCTGGCCGCTGGAACATAGTCCCGATATCCCTGTTTTCCATCGGCGCCGTCTTCTGCGAGCGGCGGCCCATGGCTGGCATGTGGACCAGGCTGTCGGGCAAGGTTTGAGGGTAGTTGTCGTTCACTTGCCTCGTGAGTAGCGTCTCCAGGCCCGAGAGGGACAACGCAGGGTAGGCCCCGGTTTTCCACTTCGTCTTGGGTGGGTCTTTTGTTGAAAAAAGGGCACCTATCGCCTCGGGAGTCGTTGCTCGTTGTAGCTGGTAGCTTTTGGGGTCAGGATGGGCTCTCAATTTTGGATTATTTGCATTTTTGTAAGTTTGTGTGGAGGAGCTCACAAGCATGGCGTCCGTGCAGGCTGATGGTCCACCTCCGCCCCCAGTTCAGGTATTTTGACCTTAGATTTGAAATTAACTTTAAATTGTCACTTTAAATAACCCTGCATTGTGTTCAACAAATTTGTAAATCACCTGGCTACAATCCGATGACCTAAGTAAAAATTCTAGTAAAAATTAGAAAATTAAATTTTAATGTCAACAAAGCAGTATCCAGATCTTGATGAAGCCTGAATCCAAACCTCACTGCACTTAAAGGACCACTATAGTGCCAGGAAAACATACTTGTTTTCCTGGCACTATAGTGCCCTGAGGGTGCCCCCACCCTCAGGGTTCCCCTCCCGCCAGGCTCTAGGGGTTAGAAGGGGTTAAACTTACCACTTTCTCCAGCGCCGGGCAGGGATCTCTCCTCCTCCTCTCAGCCTCCTGTCCTCCTCCTTGGCTGAATGCGCATGCGCGGCAGGAGCCACGCACGCATTCAGCCAGTCCATAGGAAATCACAGTGAGAAGCGCGGAAGTACCTCTAGCGGCTGTCAATGAGACAGCCACTAGAGGCTTGATTAACCTTATTATAAACATAGCAGTTTCTCTGAAACTGCTATGTTTATAGAAAAAAGGGTTAACCCTAGCTGGACCTGGCACCCAGACCACTTCATTAAGCTGAACTGGTCTGGTTGCCTACAGTGGTCCTTTAATTGGCATCCTCCTCACATAATGACATTTGTGATTTTGAAATACAAAATTGTTCATTTCTATATTATAATATGAATCATTGTATTTTATCAAGAACAAATTTCCAGTCTAACTTTTTTTTTTACCCAATTTGTCACCAACATCATGTTTCGACTTTTTTTTTTCTTTTATGTTGAACTTGATATTAACAAAGAATACCCAGTATACACTGGGAAAATTGCAATGAGAAGACAAGGCAAAGTAAGGAAGCGTATACACATACGTATCAGCACATTTTTAAGGTAAGAGAAAAGTAAGAACAATAAGCACAACCTAGTGCATATTGAGTTAGACATTAAGACATAGGATGAACACGTTGTCTGCACTAGGATAGAACTGTATTGAGGGGACAATAATAAAACAGGAGAAATTGCGATGAATGTTATCCAACCCCAGGTGGTTCCAGTGGTAAATGGCAATGTCCTTAAACAATGTGACATATAGTATGGTCTCATCAGGGGGGAGGTAAGGTATATGTAACATCAGTAAATTAAGCTGACGAGCAACACCCTAATCCCACCATAAATTCTCCATGCTGGTTGTAATGGGGTAGTGAGTCAAACACTAGCTTGCTTTCAGCCTAAGCCCATCAAGGGCAGGATGAAGTCCCAGGTAATGAGGTTTGTTGACAGACTTAGTGGCAGAGATGCTGGTGTTGCAGCACCCAGGTGGTAGGGTATCGCCCTCTGCTTCCTCCTGCATTCTGATTCCTGCTTGGGATTCCTTCTGCAGGCTCTGCAAGTTCCCATCTCAGATGCAGGTCTGCGCACCGCTCCTTTCTCTATCTGCCAATGCGGCCTTCTCCTCCACTTGCATACGCTCCCGGAGTCTGAAACTGAGGGCAGGATCCGAGGCTGTCGGGGAGAACTCCCAGGTGAATAAGCTTCTGAGGTTCACAGGACAGGCATGGGCTGTTTGCGAAATAGCTTCCCCCAGAACTCTTTGAGTATTTCATCCAGCTTGGTCAGCATTCTGGACATTGCTTCCGTAAGGTTGAGCGGAGGGCATGTGGCGTCCACCATTTTGAGTATGCCATGAGGTATGTTGTCGCTGCATTTTGCAGTACTACTTAGCCCTGGCAGAGTAAGAAAGCCTCCAGGGTGGGGACCGGGATCACCC
Source organism: Pelobates fuscus (assembly GCF_036172605.1). Taxonomy (NCBI): domain Eukaryota; kingdom Metazoa; phylum Chordata; class Amphibia; order Anura; family Pelobatidae; genus Pelobates; species Pelobates fuscus. The sequence continues at coordinate 321,865,501 of NC_086318.1, read as the reverse complement.
CCACTGGTCCAGAGGGGGAGGGGGGGGGGGCAGCAGGGCACCATCAAGAAGTTGCCAGAGACCAGCATGAACTGGTTAGGGAGATTGGCCACCTCCCCCTTCACCAGCCTCACTCCAGTCAGCGGACGGCTCAATCTAGACAGTGTGAAAGAATTTACTTTGATTCCAAGGTTCAAGCTTATAGGTGTCACATTAGATAGTCTATATTAAAATTGGCTAACTTGGACTCAGGAAATGCTTAATGCTTAAAACGACAGTTAAGACCATATATGTCTAGTTCTGAGAGCAGATAGCCACATCCTGAGCTGTCTCTCCTAAATCAGTCTGTTCCTTCTCTTTCCCGGAACATATCTGTTATATGTACATGACGTTCATCCCTATGTCTTATCTGTACTCCCTTCACCCTTCCACTCCCTTCCTATTACTGTTCTATGAGTAATTGCACGTAAGCACTAACTTTTTAATGTATAAAAACACAACTGACAAAATTAAAGTCAGAGGCTTATTTTAATAACCAACACGCGTCTGGTGTCTAATTCATGCTTCTCCAAGTGCACTTGAAAATAACAATTTGGGTTCCTCTGAATATAGCAAACATCGATATTGGATCTATATCAACAGCTGCTAGTGACTGACAGGAGCACCCCCAAGCTGGTCAGTCGATGCTGAGCACTCAAGTTTTGCAGCTAGACCCGAAACATAGGCCGAGGACGCAGGTAAGTTGCTCAAATTATTAAGTCTGCCCAGAGAACCAAGAGAAAGCGTCCGACTGCCATCAGAGTCAGGCCCTGACCCCTCAGTTTAACTTTTAAAGTAACCTTATATAAGGACAGGTCTATTGCATGCGTTAATGTGAACCTATGGCTAACCATGTCTCTAATAAAGGTAACCCAACCATTGTATTTGGCTGTCTAGACAAGTGGCTCTCAAACACATTATGACACACTTCAGTAAGATAAAAATGTCACTGTCTAGTTAATTCTTCATCCCCCTTCCCCCTTTTTTTCCACGGTCTTCCCTTCCGTTGTCTTTTATATTACCGAGATCTCCATATGCTCTGCCATCACTGTTCTCATCATCAAGAGAATTTATATTGATATTACTCACCTTTGTAATTTTTAACACATGTTCTTCTTACTCCTGTCTTGCTGGACTTTTTGAATTTTCATTTTTGTCAAGGCCTAGACTTTATTAACTTGTTCATAAACATGCTGTGAGAATCATTTATATGTAAACATGTATAAGAAGCAGCCATAACACAACACATAATACAAATGCAACTTCCTAATACTGTATCTGAAAAAGGTAATATAAGAGGGTGTATCTGCTTAGTTGACTGCACTAGCAAATTAACGTGCTAAAATTATTCAAATTAATGCATTACAGATAGACAATTAGAGTTTTTACACCTGTCTTAACATTCCCTGTACTTCCATTAAACCTTGAGGTAATTTATTAGAAAACATGCATGACTTAAGTACATTTCTCAAATGTATGTCAAAAATTTATCTCAACACATTGGCTTGTTTCTAAATTGTCTTTGTGGAAATTGCTTGTCCTTTGAATGATAAATACATTATTAAACATTAATAACTAAATTTCCTTGGATAGAGGAGGAAATGGAAGCAAATGGCCTAAGCCCTAGTTGGGATACTGGGGGATATGTATTCAAAGTTACTTTGAACAAACATTTGGGTGTCCATAAACTATATAACCTACTAAGCCCTCAGTGAATATTTTTCTAACAACCTACTTCGTACCCCTACTTTTACCCTTTGTGTTACTATACCCCACTCCCTCTAGAATGTAAGCTCATGGAGCAGGGCCCTCAACCCCTCTTCCTGTACGTCCAGTTGTCTTGTTACAATTACATTGTACAGCACTACGGAATCTGATGGTGCTTTGTAAATAATAAAATAATAATAATAATAAGCAGTATCCATGCCAACCATGTCCAACCATATGCCAACCAGTCACTGGTACCTTACTATTACTGGCTGGGGGTATACTATAGCCCAGTGAGCATTGTAGCTAAGGGAAATTGGCCTTGACATTGCTAGAAGGCGGGCATAGAATGTTGGCAGTGTCAGTGATTGGGTATGAGTGCAGTGGGGGCGGGGTCTTCTCAAAGGGGTATATAAAGAAGCCATTTTAGATCAGAGGCCATATTAATTTTATCCTTACTTGTTTTTGTCCCACCTTCCCTCCCTTTTGTTTTGAGCTCCCTTTTTCGTCATGACGACAGGGGATGAGGGGGTAGATCATTTTTATATGTGGGATAGTTTTAGTTTGGCAAGAATGTTTTGCTTTTGGAATGGTATTGGTAGGTTGAGCTCGTTGGTAGCTCCGAACCTGGTGTGTGTAGGGGTATCCCGGTATACCCATACATTGTGAATCATGTAACATGATGCCCTCGGTGGCAGGGGGTTTATGTGTTATTTATATTGTTTATAATGTGGTATCAATTTATTGTTTAAGTGGGTCATTGTCCAGGGTAAAATTGTTAAAGGCGGTGGGGTTGTTATGTCATGCTTAAATTACGTTGACAATGACCTTAGTTTACTTGTTGATTTTATTTACTTATTAAAGTTGTGAAATGTTCCCAAACAAGTGGTGTCTGGGTCTTTTGGGCTTGGGGTAAAGGTTTTGCATATGCCAAAAGAACGACTATGTATATGTCAAGAGACCCTGAACCCAGTCAATAAATCCAACAGACTTAAAGTTAACAGAGTCTGATCTACATGACTTATTACTTTACGTTCCATCTATATTGCAAGAAGGACCTATATTTGCTATAAATATCTCTGTCTGCCTGCCACTGAGCTGGCCAGTCTACCAGCAAATTACTGTGTTCTAGCCCAATGATTCCAAAATCAATCTTTCCTACTGATCAAGCTTATGCTACAAGCTGGAAATGCCATGAATCCTGGATCATTGTGGGTGCATTAAGACTGATTTGGGAATTACTGACTAGCAAACTCAAGTACAGCTGGAAAAGCCCAGAGTCTCCTTAAAATTAATTGAGCTACAGCAAGCTGCATCTGTCTCTCATGGCTCTGCATTCCAAATGCAACATTAAAGAGTTATGACGGAATCTACTCGTTAAAAACCTGAATTGTGGATGGTAATAGGAACATGATATTATTTTTTATTTTGGTTTCTTAAATAAAACACAAAATATTTCACAGGCTGGAAAATTATTGTCATGAGCTAACACAATGAAAGCATTCTTGGGAATAGTTTCAATTTTAAATTTCTGATGTTACTCTATAAGATTAGCAAATGTTAGATGATACATTTAAGGACCACTACACATACTTTATATGTGAGGAATATCCTATCTTTTTTGCATTTTATAAAAGAGCCTATATTATGAGAACTAGGCACTCTTATGGAACATGTAACACCGCCCTGGCTGTAAATCAGGCAGCTGGGGAGGTTATCTTCTTTTTTCCGCTTGCTCCACTAAGCTGATGTAAGTAGTAAGCGTGCTCTGTTAGAGCGTGTCTGCCTCTACTTCCCACAGTCATAGTAAGCCTGTGACCATGCACCCACATTGATCATTTTACCTCGGGTCCCTGGCTTCTGCGGCCCCTCTTGCTCTGGTGTCCTCAATGAGAAGCCTCTGATTGGCTATTTCCCTGGAAGAGTCTGAAATTCTGAGCTTGGAAAAAAAAAACAGGAAGGACTTGCAAAGTCTGCAGGCATAAGAATTGCAGCTTTTTACAGGCACTTTTTAGATATAGCTCCAATACATGCATGAATAAAGGAACTTTTCAGTGCCAGGAAAACATATCAGTTTTCCTGGCACTGCAGGATCCTGCAGTGCCCCTCTCCCTCCCTTCAGTGACTTACATGAATCCAGCGCCCATGTCACTCGCGCACGTGCATTAGACCTCCCCATAGGATAGCATTATTCAGTGCTTAACCCTGCACTGGTAATTGGTTAAGAGGATGACTGGTTAAGAGGATGACTTAACCCTGCAAGGTAATTATTGCAGTTTATAAAAACTGCAATAATTACACTTGCAGGGTTAAGGATGGTGGGAGTTGGTACCCAGACCACTCCAATGGGCAGAAGTGGTTTGGGTGCCTGGAGTGTCCCTCTAAATACATGTGGGTATATCATTGAGGGTATATCTACTAAATAGTGATTTTTATTTTAATGATTTATCCTGTGGAGTGTTGCTTTAATCCTCCACTGGACAGGTTAACCAGACTTTCACTCGCCTGTCTCTTATTCATTCATTCACATTCAAAAAGTGTTACTGAAATGCTGACACTCATATCAGTAGCAGAAAAAATACTAGCCATTGGTAGAAGGTCTCCTGCGGACATAGCAGAATGCAGTACACTTACGAAACTGTGAACAGATTTATATATATATATGGGGAAAAAAAATCTAATTTCAGTATTAATATAATAAATCTCTTTACAGCAATCTCTGCAAGTTAATGAATAAAGGTGTTAACGGGGAACAGCCACTGAATTTTAATATTTGTATTTCCATTATTTAAAAAGTAAGTATTTGTGAAGTCTAAAAAAATAAATATATATGTAGATTGAAAATGTATTTACCTCGATCCTGGAACTGTGTACCTCCATCTTAGTGCCCTGTCGATCATTGCCCTGTTATGTCATCCAATAAAATTAAATTGGCATCACATGTTTTCATGGAGGAGGATTTAACAACAAGGAGAAAGTATGGTAAGTAGAAAAGGAAAAAAACAAAGATTCTCGTCCTTTAATTTAAAGTTGTCACAGTGCTGGAAAGACGCAATCACATGGCTATACGAGGCAGAGAGACTTACCTTGGATGGATTTCAATCCGGTTCGCTCCCTATTCTGCTTCCTAATCAATATGGTATTTTGGTTATGGTATATACTTGCCACTGCAATACCGTGCATATAAATAACTCCACCTCCGAGCATGACATAAGTGACTTGAACGTGCATGCGCCATTATGTCATTCATGCAGACGCATGTTTTGGTGTCACTAGGTCGATTTGCCCTCATAGGGCTACTTAAAGGGACACTAATGACCCCTAAATAACTTTAGCTTGCTGAAAAGCATTGTGAGTGAAGAGTGAGTACTCTTTTTCATTATACAAAAAGTGCAGATTTTAATATAAACTGACCCTTTTAAAAATGAACCTGGTTACACCTCCTGACTTTCAAGCAGATAACATATCCTGTTACTTCCTGGTTTGGTTAGCTCAGTGGAGCTAAATTAAGAGGCAGCAATTACCCAGAGCACCTGCCTTGCAAAGACTTCTCATTGAGCTGCATTGGGAAGTCTGTGACTGGACAGCCACTGAAAGGCAGCAGACACAATAACTGCATGTTTTACAAGTTGATTTTAGATATATTCCCAATTAAATGTTTTCATTTGGGGGATATATACTACACAGTGATTTTTATTTACTTTGTATTTGGGAAGTGGAGTCTCCAGATAAACTCATAATTAGTTTTTTTTCAGTGCCCTGTTGTAGTTTCCCTTTACTGCTAATCAGAAAGAGTGTTTCTATTTGGCATTTTGACCTTGGCTTGTTCTTGACTATTCTTATTTCTGATATTCTTGATCTACTGGCTTGTCTGCTCGTTATTGTCTCTTTCTGTATCCCCGTCGGCTTGTCCCTAACTATGCTTTATTTACTTTAAGTCGAGCCACTCTAACACCCGGTATACGTATATTTCTAAGCAGGATACATATTATATACAAAAGTTAAACGCTGCGTATTGGGTCATTGTATATCCTGACACATGTGGGCTCTGACTATGTCAATACTGAACTGGATTGTGATGTGAGATACTGCATTTTCAATATCCATTTAAAACAAAACAAAGCATCACAAAAGGTGTGCACAAATGTTCACTGTTTTACTCAATGGTATTATTTCCAGAGAAGTGACAGTGTTTTGAATCTTCAATCATCTTAAATAATCATTTGTTTGTTAGATTTTCTTCCTGTGAGAAGTCTGCATCTTATCCCTGCAGCTCAAAACATCTGTGCTACGTGAGGCATGAGATCTGAAGTTTAAGCATCATAAACACTTACCATATGTCAGATTAAAAGGATACTCCAGGGTGGATCTATCTCATTTTAATGCATTATGTACATATTAAACCACAAATGAGAAAAGCTAAACATCTTGCTCAATGAAACGTTCTCATTCAGTAAGTCTCAACACAGCACACCCACCAACTGCAGGCTTTTGGGCAAGACAATTTCATGACTCCCCTCATTCACATAAACACATACATGATTACTGCTGGCACGCATTTCAAGCTCATTCCTAGGCTAATAAATGTATGCTAACACAGGTTCTTCATTCTCTGCCTTGAGATATCATCCCCCTCAGTCTATCCTCGGGGTGTGAGTGTAAATGATAAATTGTATAAGTTCAATGTGTACTTATTTTGTGAGTAGAATATTTGGTACAGTTCTATGATATATATATTTTGATCCTGTTAAATCAACGCTGTTGTGTTTTTTTTCTGTTTATTAAGAGTTTTTTTTAATTTTGTTTTTGGTCATGTAGAACATTATAGACGTTTGCGACTGCAAAGCAAAATTCCTGCTTATGCTTGAGTCACAATTATACAATTCTACCGATTATAACATAACAATAGGGGTGCTGCTATGCCTTTTATAAATGCACCATCAGCAGCCTGTTCCCGAGTTCTGCGTTCAGAACTATATGTGGTGTCTTGTATGCATTGTAGGTCAAGGTTTTCAAGAGGACCCACCTTCTGACGAGGTATCAACCTTTTTCTTTTCCACTTTGTCATGTTTTACTCCTTCCACTTACTGACAGAGTTAATCACTAAAATTTGAATGGCCAATACGAATCAACAAAATCATCCAGCTGTGTACCGGGCCACTCAAAAGCAAAACATTTTTTATGCCATTCAGCAATGTTCGGATCTTGCAATTCAGGCACCGAACAGGTGTGAATTAGATAAAGATTTTAACTTGGCTGAATGCCTCCAGACATCCGAAATCTGACTTATGTGCCCGCTGGGAGCACTAGCAACCAGCAAGAAAATAGTTAAAAATCCTTGACAGCACAAAGTTTAACCCTGTGGTAGCTGGCCAATGAATGCTAGACAGCCTCCACAAATACTTAAAAAAAAATAATAAAACTGTTTTTTAAAGCCTATCCCATAGGCAGCGAATGGGGGACTTTAAATTGAATGCCCGTGGGTGGGGGCACAGAGGTACTATGTCTCCCTTATTATTTTACTAGCCCCACCCTCGGGGCATCATGGAATGAGGCCTTTCTAGCGACTGAGTAACAATGACTGCCAAATCACGATTTCAAATATTTTGCAGCTATCCCTTCACCTGCTACATTTTAGGTGGAGGCATAGGGAGGTTTACAAAAAATAGATCAGTTAATACTGCACTCACATGCATAAAATATGCATAAGAAAAAAGAATCTCTGTGTAAATATGCAAAAATTAATTTATTGTACACTAAATACACCAAATTCATGAACATAGAAAAAAGACCACTATTGCCAAATATACAAATTGATGATCTCTCTATGAATTCATCTAGGATACATGTAACAAAATGTCATAATATATACATCCCAGACTATTTACAACTATATACAGTCCATGAACACCATGACCATATGCATGAAGCTGACAGTTCATAAATATTCAGGTGGATCCACCACTTGATTGCTATCCTGTTGAAAAAAGGCAAAAAACAAAAAAATAAGAAAAAGATAAGAAAAAATTGTCTGCCTGGACAATCAACTCGGTCAGACAGATCCAAATATTATCAGTACAGCCAGTTACCCATTGTGGGGTTCCACATTTGGTAGGCGGGCACACGAGGGAGCAATTGAACCCCCGTTGCGCCCATGCAATGAGACCTATGCCCGGATAAGAACTTTTTTCACGTCAGATGTGGCCTGCTGGCAGTAGTTTGAAGACCCCTGATCTAATTCATTCTTTATTTTGTTACTTGCCACATAGTCTATTTTATTCTATGCCATGTAATCTGTTTAGCAAATTCAAGGTCATTATTCTTAAACCTGCGACTTATCCTTCAGCATTTTTCATAACCCCTGATCTTTTAACATTCTTACACAATTTTACCCCCAATTAAACTAAAATTCCCGCTTTCTTAGTAGACACATAGAAAAATGACTTTAACATACCTCGCTCAAGCAGGAGAACCCGTGACATTAGCATTCTCACCTCCCTAGACATTATCACTACAAGACTTCCGTATTTTATATTTAGAATCTTCTTACATACTGTACAGCTACATCGGGGAATTAAATATCAAGGCCTTTATTAACAGGATCTCTTCCTTCTGTTTGCCCTACTAAATGCCGCCAATTATGGTTTGCCAGTGGCACAATTAACAAACTGCTGCTTAAGGAAATTATACATGCCTTGCGTGTTTACTATATGCAAATCCAGTCACAAATTAGGCAAGAAAATGCATGTAACTCTTTATAGCAAGTGCTGGAGGAGCATATTGCATAGCATAGTTTTCTGTTCCTTTCCAGCACAGATCTCACTGGGAATAAAGCCACGCCAGGCACAGTGGAGAATGTGAGTGTGAATTGTACGGAGGGAGGGCAACTGGAGGGTGTTGGAAAGAGGCGATCAGAGGTGAACAAGATAAATATAAAGACGAAATGGAAGGACAGAGCTTTTTTAGCAACAGTGGATTCATTTTGCTTAAGTTTAAAGGATCATTATAGTGTCAGGAAAACAAACCCGTTTTCCTGACACTATGTTATCCTTGGGGGACCCTCACCCTCATGTTCCCCCTCCCGTGGTGCTGAAGGGGTTAAAACCCCTTCAGCAGCTTACCTTAATCCAGCGCCGGGCTCCCTCGGCGCTGGTGACCTCTCCTCCTCGTCGACGTCAGCTCCTGAGTGGAACGGAATGCGCATGCGCGGCAACAGCCGCGCACACATTCTAACAGTCCATAGGAAAGAATTTCTCAATGCTTTCCTATGGACGTTCTGCACGCTGGATGCGAACACCTTTTCTCTGAAACTGCTATGCTTACATGTGAAGGGTTAAAACCTGAGGGACCTTGCACCCAGACCACTTCATTGAGCTGACTATAGTGTCCCTTTAAGTTACAGTGATTACTTTGTAATTCTGTGGTCGATGGGACCCCTTCTCTCTGTTACGGTGATATGTATTGCACTACCCAATAGTTATTGCTATATCCTTCTTGATTATGTTTTTTAAAGGGACACTATAGTCACCAGAACAAGTACAGCTTAATGTAGTTGTTCTGGTGAGTATAATAGCGCCCTTCAGGCATTTTCATGCTCTGCATGAGGACCTCCGATGTCAGATTTTTTCCCCATAGGAAAGCATTGAATAAAAATAATTGTATTGTGCTTTCTACCCCTCCAGCCTTTGCATCCTTTTAATTTCCTTTGTTTTTTGGATATATGGGTGTGGGTAGGTTTATTCCTGACATGCATTCCTAACAGAGGTATGAAGAGATCTGTGTTACCATATTTCTTTATTTCACAATAAGCAGGTACCAAGGGTAGTCATCATATTGTGCCTATCTCATACATTTTGATTGCAGTCTGTTCCCCTCCAATATAACATTTGTTCCCAAAACTAAAGTTTGAATGTGTTTTTATATTTTCACTCTATATTTATCTAATCTCATTTTTCTCATGGGAGTATATGTCTCCAGACTACTTCCAAACCTACTGAATTAGAGAGATTAGGGTGATGTTATATCACACATTTTGTGAAATAGGAATAAAAAATCTTGTGTATATGAATTAGACTTCAGTTGAAGCAGTAAATGTTGGACACGTGCATGTAGAAAATACATTTCTAGCTGGTAGTTTGACTTTGAATGACCTTGAAAATGATGTATGGGTAGCTTATTACGTAGTTGGCCAGAACATTCTACAGTAAGTTGAAAAAAAAAAAAAAAAACCACACCAAACATTAGTTTAATTGCCAGGTGTGCCTCTAGGTCAGATGGTGGTTCATATCACCAAAGTCATTTTGAGGACTTTGAGGTCCATCCCAATTAAACATGTGCTTTCTGTCTGTGAATTTGTATTTAATTATAGAGAAAATATTTACTTGGTGCCACTGTGTTTCACTTGCAAATACTCTACATTCAAGATCATTTGTAACACATACTAAATAAGATACTTTAAAAAATAATTTAAATCCTCCTGGCAATCGTAAATTAAAAAAACTTGAAAGGGGTATGTTTGTATATCACGCATGAGTTAAATTCAACGATTAAACAAGTGGAAAGTGACAAGCAAAACGTGGAAGCTTTATGGGTAGATACCTGCTTGGGGCCAAAGAGGGGAAATTAATTATTGGTTGGGATATGTTACATACCACCTAATGTTAATACTGATGAGGAGAGGAAGAACAGCTGTTTGAGCAAATTAAGAAAGCTTCACATCTGGGTAACACGTTAATTATTGGAGATTTTTATTACACAGACATAAATTGGAATAGAGGGGAATCTGATTTTTGAAGCTGTTAAATAACACACCTTTATGTCACAATTGGTACAAGCACCAACTAGAAAGGATGCTTGTGATCTGGTTATAACAAATACTGTTGACCTATTGACAAACATTCAGTAGGGAAGGACTTGGGAAATGGTGATCACAATATGGTATCTTCTAAAATAAACTCAAAAAAGCAAATGCACATGGGGAATACTAAAACATAATTTTAAAAAGGCCAGTTTCAATAAGATTATGTCAGTTTTACAACATTTTGACTGGCATAAACTCTTTAGTGAAAAAACACTAAGGATAACTGGAATATCTTCAAATAAATATTAGAAAGGTAGACTTATCAGTATGTACTAGGGATATGCATGGGAAAAAAATTAGGTTCGGCACTTCCAAAATTCGAGACTTCGGCAATTCGGGACTTTGGCACTTCGGTACGGCACTTCCGAAATTCAGGACTTCGGCAATTTGGGACTTCAGCAATTCAGCATTTCGGTTCGGCACTTCTGAAATTTGGGACTTCGGCAATTCAGGAATTCGGCACTTCGGGAATTCGGGACTTTGGCAATTCCCTAACCCTACCCCAACCACTAACACTACCACCAGCCCAACACCTAACCTTAACTCTACTCCTAACCCTGCCCCTAACCCTACTCCTAACCCTTCTAGGGTTAGGGTTATTAAGAAAGCTTCACATCTGGGTAACACGTTAATTACGGGTTAGGGGTAGGGTTAGAGGATGGTTGGGGTAAGGGTTAGGGGTAGGGTTAGGGGTAGGGTTAGGATTAGGGTTAGAGGAAGGTTGGGGTAAGGGTTTGGGGTAGGGGTAGGGTTAGGGGTAGGGTTAGGAGTAGGGGTAGGGTTAGGTTCCTGTCATCATTCCCTTAATTTTCCCTCCCTCTCCTGTGTTGCCACTTTTCATAAATCCAAAGCACTTCAGCACTTCCAAAATCCGGCACTTCCAAAATTCGGTTCGGCACTTCCGAAAATTCGGCACTCTGGCAATTCGGCACTTGGAAAATTCGGCAATTCAGACATTAGGAAGCATCCGAATGTCCAAATTGCCAAAATTCGTCCGAACTTAGGTTCAAACCGAAACGAATTGCCCGTGTCTAGTATGTACCACTCGGTGATAAATATAAAATAAACAAAATAAAACCATGTGGCTTAGTGGGAAGGTAACCAAGAAATAAAAAATTAGAAAAGGGCATTTAAAACATCTAAATCAGACAAGTCAGACATATCCTATATAAGATATAAGGAAGCCAATAATGCATGCAAAAATGTGATTAGATGGGATAAACTAGAAAATGAGAAAGTAATAGCAAAACATTTTTAGTACAACATTCTAAAAAAAAGTGAAAAAAATTGAAAGTGTAAGTACTTTGAAAACAGAGATATGAGTTAATTAATCAAAACCTTGAAAAGGCAGACATTTTAAATAACTTTTTTCCAAAGTATATAGTAAAGGGAACCTATGGCAAGAGGTACACAAAGGATTGCTACAAAAACATTCAGAAAAGTTGTGATTGGATGATTCAAGACAAGGTTCTACAGCTACCTGACGGTATTCACCCAAGGAGTTAAGTGTGAAAATAAGTGAACTTTTGTTTTTAATATATTAGAATTCTTTGCTTTCAGGAATTGTTCCGGAGCATTGGAGGAAGGCAGATGTGTTTACTATATTCAAAGAGTTCAAAATCTTTGTCTGGAAATTATAGGCTTATGAGCTTAACTTCTGTGGCTGGGAAAGTATTTGAAAGGTTATTAAGGTATCATTTTTAGGAATTCACTGGGAAGAACATTGTATTAGCAAAACTCTGCATGGTTTTATGAAACATAGGTCATATCATACTAGCTTATTTGCAATCTGTGAAGAAGTAAGTAGAAGTATAGATGAAGGTGTATTAAAATCTTGAAATAGGCATTGGAAGTCATGTTTCTGTGTTTGCAGATTACACAAAACTCTTAAAGTAATACAATGTGAGCAAAAAGCCTTCGACAGGGTCGGGTGGGGGGTTTTGAGGAGAACTCTCTCACATTTTGGTTTTGAGGGGTGCTTTATGGATGCAGTGGGGGCTATTTACTCGAACCCCTCGGCTCGTATAGTAACCCGTGATATCTGCTCAGATTGATTCAGTACTAACAATGGGACAAGGCAGGGGTGTCCCCTTTCCCCCCTATTATATGTTTTATCAATAGAACCATTGGCGAATAACATTAGACAAAATTATAGGATTAGAGGAATGGGTACACAAAAAGATGAATGGAAAATATGTCTATATGCAGATGATATCTTAATTTCTATTACAGAGCCCCAAGGTTCTCTTCCACATTTAATGCAAGAATTTGATAACTATAGTCATGTCTCGAATTACAGCCTGAACATGAATAAAATAATAGCTCTAACTATCAATATACAAAGAGATGAATTAATATTATTGAAGAAAGATTTTGACTTTAAATGGACGAAAAAAGAGTTTCTATACCTAGGGGTGACTATTTCGGCAGATGTAAAAAGGACTATGGAAATTAATTTCTTGAAATTGTTAAAATAAACTAACGCCCTACTAAAGGAATGGAGAGTGCATGAAATCTCCTGGTGGGGAAGGATCAACACCATCAAAGCCTATACAATCCCAAAATGGGCTTATCTTTTTGGGATGCTCCCTCTCTTGATATCTACACAATGGCTAACCATGCTACAAAGTAGTTTTACATCTTATATTTGGAGAGGAAAGAGACCAAGAAGTAATACGTACACCCTATCCAAGAAAGCCCAACAGGGGGGATTGGGATACCCCTTAATTTCCCAAATATATCAGGCCAATATGCTGGTACATGCCAGCAATCTTCAATTAAGTGATTCTAAAAATCAAGCCTGGTATAAGATCGAAGTAGCTCGAACGGGAATAGATAACCTGGATCTTCTCCTATGGAGAGAAGCTAGCCAGAATAATCAAATAGCTGTTCATTATCCCCTATCCCTATTTCACACATTAAAAGAATGGAATAATATAAAGAAAACACTAAAAATTAACAAAAAACTTTATGAGAACATGGCCTTGACTTCCCTGGAACATTATATGCTGGAGATCAATCTAGTAAACTGGTACAAGAATTCTAATTATAAGATAAAAGATCTTTATAACGATCAACAATGAAAAAGTTTTGAAGCACTTAAAGTTCTGTTGGATTTATCTTCCAAAGAAATATTTAACTATCTTCGTATAAAGAGCTACCTCAAAGAAAACCTATTAGTCTTAAATGGCAATATGGGAAAATTGTTCAGGAAAATCTTTTCCAGCGTAAGGGTAAAAAAGGTGTTTTCTCTTGCGATCGAATTAATAAAACTAAAGGGTACCCCAGATATTCCTAATGCTTTAACTAAATGGGAGGGTGATTTGGCAATCACTATCTCACTTAATACATGGTGCAAATCTTTCCTGATGACCAAAAAAGCTATACATTGTTTGAACATTCTAGAGACTTTTACCAAAGTTATGTATAGATGGTATCTGGTTCCGAACAGGTTAGCGAAAATATCCGAATCCAATTCATCAAATTGCTGGAGGTGTTTCCAACAAGATGGTTCTATGCTCCATATCTGGTGGACGTGTCCTAGAATTAAGCCTTTGTGGATTACCTCATTTAATTTAATATACAAGATTGGTGGTCCTAGATTGGAGCATAAACCAGAAATTGCTCTTCTCCATATTATGGATGAAGAAATTAAGGACTCATACGAAATTATAATTTTACATTGTTTACTAGCAACTAAAATTCTTATCGCAAGATCATGGAAAAGCATTCTGATCCCCAATAGAGATCAAGTTAAAGCCCAATTAATATACCAACTGGAGATGGAAAAATGGATTATACTTATGAATGATTACCCTAACGATGATACTCTGTCGTGTTACTCGAATCTTATTCATAGGACCAAAGGGCTGATGTGAAACCCGGTTAAATGTATGGGCCCTCCTGTAGTCCCTATGTGAAATCTAATAAATGATAGCTCTCTATGGGCTCCCTGACCATATACTGACCATACCCTGATAATAGTACTGTTTGTTAATATTTATCTTTTTCCTTCTTTAATATGGAAATTCAGACCTGATACATTTATTGCTATATTTTTGACCAGTTATATTTGTTTGTGTATCTGTTATCTACGTGGGTATTGGGTTTCCTAAAGTAGGGAAGACTCGACATCTCATTATTATAATTCAAATTTCTTATGTACTGTAAGAGTTCCCCACTAGATATATACGATATCTTTGGATATACCCTATGCCTTGTAACGTTACCCGAGGGAGGTTGTCCTTTTTGTAATACCTCTCTCGGTGTTCTAATGTATTTTTTATGTTATTTTTGTCAATGTTTTAATATAAAACTTAATAAAAAGGAATTATATACAATGTGAGCAGCATATTAATTTGCTGCAGAAGGATTTAGATAGTAGGCATGTGCATGGGGAAAATTTTCGGTTCGGTTCGGCATTCTGAAATTCGGGACTTTCGCAATTCAGGACTTCGGCACTTCAACACTTCGGAACTTCGGCACTTCAGCACTTCGGAACTTCGACACTTCGGAACTTCGGCATTTCGGAATTTCGGGACTTCTCTTGCAGCCGCTTAGTAGATAACTCCCTAATTCCCACGGTATTAGGGAGTCATCTACCAAAAGGCTGAAAGACCTAAATTGTTCTTTAGACAAATTTACTAATACTAAGTAAAGATTAATTAGTATTAGTACATTTTGCCCCTACTCACTATACCGCGAGTAGGGGCATGTTTTAAAAAAAAACCAAAAAAAAAACAGGGTCCCCCTCCCGAGCCCCCACTCGCGAGTCCCCCCTCCTTATTTTTAAACTAAAGGGGGACCTATTGCCCCCCCGGAACCCACCCCTGAGCGGCGGGTGGGTGCCCTAAAGTAAAATGATGGGGGGGACCTATTGTCCTCCCCCCCGGCCCCCACCCCTGAGCGGTGGGTGGGGGCCCTAAATACTAATAAGGGGGGGACTTAATGTCCTTCCCCCTGGCCCGCACCCCTAAGCGGCGGGTGGGGGCCCTACAGTAAAATAAGGGGGGGAACCTAATGTCCTCCACACTGGCCCCCACCCCTGAGCAGTGGGTGGAGGCCCTAAATACTAATAAGGGGGGACCTTATGTCCTCCCCCCTGGCCCCCACCCTTGAGCGGCGGGTGGGGGCCCTAAATTGGAATAAGGGGGGACCTAATGTCCTCCCCCCTGGCCCCCACCCCTGAGCAGCGGGTGGGGGCCCTAAATACTAATAAGAGGGGGGGACCTAATGTCCTCCCCACGGGCCCCGACCCCTGAGCGGCGGGTCAGGGCCCTAAATTGGAATAAGGGGGGACCTAATGTCCTCCCCCCGTGCCCCCACCCCTGAGCGGTGGTTGGGGACCCTAAATACTAATAAGGGGGGACCTAATGTCCTCCCGCCTGGCCCCATCCCTGAGCGGCGGATGGGGTCCTAAAAAAAAATGTTACCCCCCCTTATTAGTATTTAGGTCCCCCACCCGCCGCTCAGGGGTGGGGGCCCTAAATACCAAAGGGGGGGACCTATTGTCTTCCCCCCCGGCCCCCACCCCTGAGAGGTGGGTGGGGGCCCTAAAACAAAATGTTACCCCCCCCAGGTGACTAGTGGTCCCCAAACCCCTAGTCACTCCCTCCCCCCCAAAAAAAATTAACCCCCTACATACCTCCTCACCCTAAAAATAATGAGGGGGGGACCTTTAACTAAGTACCTGTAAAAAAAAAATAAAACTTACCATTCAATGTTTTCTTTCTTCTAAAATCTTATTTTTTCAGCACCAAAAAAGGCCAAATAAAAAATCCAGAATAACCGACGCAATAACAACAACAAAAAAAGAGCGCCAAAAAAATAATCCTTCTTCACCCGGCGAGGGCTCCGTGCAGACTGAGCCCTGCAGGGCGGGGGAAGGCTTATAAAGCCTTGCCCAGCCCTGCAATTAGGCTCAGAGCACTCTGATTGGTGGGTTTAAGCCATCCAATCAGAGTGCTCTGACAGGTAAATGAAGAGACTGACAGGTAAGTCTCTACATTTACCTGTCACAGCACTCTGATTGGTTGGTTTGAAATCCACAAATCAGAGTGCTCTGTGTCATTTTACACAGCGTGGGAAAGTTCTTTGGGATTTTCCCATGCTGTGTAATTTGACTCATAACACTCTTTATAAGTCTTCCCCCGCCCTGCAGAGCTCAGTCTGCGTGGAGCCCTCAATGGGTG
Organism: Pelobates fuscus; assembly: GCF_036172605.1. Taxonomy (NCBI): domain Eukaryota; kingdom Metazoa; phylum Chordata; class Amphibia; order Anura; family Pelobatidae; genus Pelobates; species Pelobates fuscus. The sequence goes on along the minus strand of NC_086318.1, from coordinate 321,848,725 downwards.
AAGATGCATTTTTATTTTTTAGAAGAAAGAAAACATCGAACGGTAAGTTTTATTTTTTTTACACGTACTTAGTTAAAGGTCCCCCCCCTCATTATTTTTAGGGTGTGGGGGGTAGGTAGGGGGTTACTTTTTTTTGGGGGGGGGGGGAGGGGGTGACTAGGGGTTTGGGGAAGTACCCGAATGTCTGAATTTCCCGAAATTTGTCCGAATTCATATTCGGACCGAAACGAATTGCACATGTCTATTAGATAGATTGGGGGACTCGACACTTAAATGGCAGATCAAATTTAATGTAGAAAAAATGCATTTTGTGGTGAAGAATGTGCAAGCAACTTACACTCTAAATGGTAATTGCTATAGAGAACAAACTAAGCAACAATGTGCAATGTCAATCACGCCTGTAAGGTATTGTGATGTATAAAAAGGGGCATTCATTGTCGGGTTGAAAATTCATTTTTGCCTCTATATAAATCACTGGTAAGACCATACTTTTAATATGCTGTGCAATTTTGGGCACCTGTTCCAAAGAAGGATATTATGGCACTAGAAAAAGAGAAGAGGCAGGCTGGAAAAGTAAAAAAAGGAACAGAACATTTTAGTTATGAAGAGCGGTTAACAAATGTAATCTGTTTAGTTAAGAAAAATGGCACCTCGGAGGGGATAAGATAACATTATAAAAATATATTCAGGGCCAATACAAACTAGCTTCTTTGTCCAACGAGAGATCTGACCGCCATTAAGGGGTCAAGAAGGAATGTTTTCTTAGTTTTTGAGATACGAGAAAGGCTGAACTTGATGGATGCATGTCTCTTTTCAGCTATGTAACTATGTAAGAATGAAATATTCTGCATTATTTGCAGAGTCAGAAACATCGATTTCACAATTTAAGATAAGAATGGTATTTGCAACGATGGTCCATGAACTTTTTACACACTGAGAAAAAAAAGATTTCCACACAAGGCACATGCTTTTATGTGCAGATTGAGCTTGTGTGCATAGCATGTCTCGGAATCAAAGCACCTCTCATCTCAGGGTGGGAAGGGTAACGAGATATCTGCACATGGAAAATGTCAGCTGCACTATGTGTGACTGTCATTGCTGTGTTCGTGTTACATTTCTGGATCTACTCAGCTCGGACATTTAGCCTTCAGGCCTAGTCTAAATTTAGTCAAAAACAAAAAACAAGCTGCAGGTATTTAAAAAAAAAACAAAAAACAACATTATGATTGATTATGCAAATTCTAATATAAAGGGACACTCTGCTCTGGGTTCCAAGTTTTTATTTTAATAATTGTTTGTGATAATGCAGTCCCCAGCTGCTGTTCTTCTTATCACACGAGCTAATTTTGAACACAGCTATGTCAGGGATGTGCGTGTGAGAGGTTGATCTGGTATGCAGGGCTAATGGTGGTGGACTGCATCAACTACACTGGGCCTTTAGCAACCTAAAACTTAAATACATACGGTAATTGGTTACACGCTACCCCGTATTAAATATAAATCTATTTCAGTTATATCTCCTGAGGGATGGAACACTAATTTTGCACTCATATGGACGATCTAATAGTTCTAGATGCTGACATTCCAACTGAAAAACAAAGTATGTCAGCACTATTTTAAGGATAATAATGATAATAATTCCCTTAGTGACAAACCTACTTGTTTTCTATAGATTAAATGCTGAACTTTAAATAATCAGTATCTCCCCCCAAAAAATTAGAATAGCTGATTGTACCTTTCAGATTAAATATTTTTTGTTGTTTTAAATAACATAGGAAACAAACCTGATTGAATAGGAATATTGAAATGTGTATACATCATTCAGTTTAGTGCAGTGAGCGAAGAACTAATTGTCTTCGGAGGATATACAAGATGGATTTACCAATCCCTTATAAGGGTATCACTGGGAGAGAAACAGGGATTTGACATTGTCATGCATTCTTCAGAGCTTCATTCCAGGAACGGAGATAGATGTGCGGCTATCAATATGCTACTTGCTGGTAATGCTGATTGGAGGATTAACCTCGTGCATATAATATTTTATACTGCGCAATATTTTCCATCAGTTAGAAATGGCCACTCATTTCCTGAAACTATTAGAAATATAAATGTTACATAGAGTGGAATAAATTGCATTTATAATCTCCAGGGATTTACAAGCTCAGTTAAAAAAGAACAGTATGAATTGTGAGACAAACGCACGCCTATGAAATATATCATGGGAGGATTGTGATATATGGGATGCTTATGTTTTCATACCCTCCAGTAATGCTAATCTTGTCCCTGGCTCCTCCCAAAAAATGGGCAGGTAAATTTTACACAGTTCCATACATAGCTGAAAAGAGACATATGTCCATCAAGTTTAGCCTTTCTCACATCTGTTATTGCTGTTGATCCAAAAGAAGGCAAAAAAACACAGTTTGAAGCACTTCCAATTTTGCAACAAACTAGGAAAAAATTCCACTTTGGCCCCAGAATTGCAGTCAGATTTCTCCTTGGACCAAGAAGCTATTGCCCCACTAATTAAAATGTATATCCCTAAATATTCCTAAATTGTAATCAAGCAGGAGGAGAGTGCTGAAACAATGCTCTCTGCATGGTCTTAGTGCCCTTAGTGCACCAGCTCTTTTATGTGATCGGGCCAGTTGGGCTAGCTTTCGCTATGTGCATCAATGAGCCTTGGGTATCCATATCTATTATACCGGTTCACCGGTTCTCCTTCCTTGCACCACTTTTGGTAGGTACTAACCACTGTGATGTCTTACTAGTAAGGCATCCTGAAATAGCAATATCCTTGCAGACACAGTGTGATTTTATTTATTTGTAACCGGCATTTGTAAAGCACCAACATATTCCATAGCGCTGAACAATTAAAGGAGAATCTAGCTACAATGGCTAGATCTCAGTTCATGGGCAGGGCCCTCTTTACCTTTTGTATTGGTCTGTGTATATTGTAACGTCTCCTCTAATTGTTCAGCAGTGTGGAATATGTTGGCGCTTAAATAAACACTGATTTATAAATAAATAAATAAATGTCATCAGTCACCAAGGAGTTAAGGTACTGCACTAAAAATAGCATGTTCAGTTATTACATGCCCACAATAAACTCCGTATTGGAGTGTGAATCTTTTGTGCTAGTGCTGCAATTAATCACTATTGTGTATAAATACAATCTACTCCTGTTTTACATTTTTATTGAATAACATGCATGTATTAATTAGATAGCTGAATGCCACAATAGTCTTTTGAGAGCAGTGACGTGTCCTTGTTTCACAGTGTCTAAGTATTGTAAGCAGCTGTTGATATCAAACATACCAACTGATCTTTTGTCTATTTGCAATGTGTTTTTGATGAGCAGTAGTCCCAGAGGGTATTTTAAGGAGCTACATGGAATATTAAGCAAATATAGAAAAATATACTGCTTTAACAAGCAAATAAGTATGTCTTATGCGGTGATATAGCAAAAATGGGGCACCATGTAATAATATTTTTAGGGGCCTCAATAAGTGAAAGATGACTGCACTATATACATTCTGCAGTGGATTACTTGCAAGGCCGGACTGGGAATGAAAAGCAGTCCTGGAAAAAAATTCTATACCAGCCCCATAATGCATCGTGCCAGCATAGTGTGCAAATATGAAAGCGGGAAAAAAACCCCTTCAAACTCAAACGTGAAAGAAAGCACTCATAGGGCTTCAAAATAAACAAAAGAGCGGATTTGTTGTAAGCAGACGCGCATTTGCATATAATCAATGTTTCAGTCCAACTACCTTTACATATTAAGGAAAGTTTTCTAATTGGACTGAAATTGTGAATGTATGTTATTGCACAGCAGTAAAAAAAATGACGTTATCTTGCTTATTTTGAAGTAACAAGAATGTGCTCTTCACTTTGGGTGACACGTTGACGATCTCAGTCAACACCAATTTAAATCCCATAGCAAAGCATTGGGAGGCTATTGCGCATGTGTGGCAAAACGTTGTGCTTCACCGCACCAATCAGCATTTCCTAATAGAGATGCATTGCATTTCACCGCACCAATCAGCATTTCCTAATAGGCTGCAGCACCTCTGTGTGTCTCTTTTCCCACAGCGCCTCTGTGTGTCTCATTCTCCCCTTCCCCAGCCCTTCTGTGAGTCATTCTCCCCTTCCCCAGCCCCTCTGTGTGTCTCCTGTTCCCCTTTCCCAGCCCCTCTGTCTCTTTCTCCCAGACCCCTCCTTGGTTTTTTTCTCCCCAGCTTCTCCATGTGTCTCATTCCACCCCCTCCAGCCTTACATGTTTATCATTACCCCCGCCACCCCTTAATGCTTCTAAATCCACCCCCCAGACATCCGTTTCTCAACCCATCCACCCATCCATGTGTCTCATTACCCCCCAGACCTCCATGTGCCTTATTATCTCCCACAGCCCCTCCATAGGTCCCTATAGCCCCTCCTAGCCCTCCATGCATTCCTATATCCCCATCTCAGTGTCAGGATCGGGACAGGGATCCAACACGCAGAGTACAAACAGGAGAAGTTACGTATACCGGACCTTAGAATGGCCGGACTAACGTAAGGAGTAAGCAAAGAATGGTCTAGAGACAAGCCGAGGTCGAGGGAACGAGAGAGCAGGTAAACGAGAGACAAGCCGGGTCAAAAGGTAATAGAGGTAAGCAGGGTAGAAATAATACAAGCCGGGTAAGAACCAAAGAGACAAATAGAAATAAGAGCGCTGAGTGACTAGACTAGCTAGAACCACGACAGGGCAATGAACCAATACACAAAACCTTATTTTATACCCTGGTTCTAAATAGATGATCACGCCCCCGACGAGTCCTGATTCGTGCTCAGGACTGATTGACAGGTCGGAACGGATAGTCGTCATGACGTCGGCTACTAGAGCCGCGTCATAAAAGGAGGCGGATCAGAGGCGTCCGGCGTGTAAACGGCCGAGAGGACTGCGAGGAACAAGTGAGTCAACCCCTCTGAGAGGGCGGAATTCTAAGTGTCTCACCTCCTCTGAGGTAGAGACAACAGGTACCCTGACAGTACCCCCCCTCTCAGAAACGCCCACCGGGCGGAAGGAACCGGGACGAGACGGAAACCGGGAATGAAAAGCCCTGCGGAGGCGAGGAGCATGCACCTCCTCCTGGACCACCCAAGACCTCTCCTCAGGACCATATACTTTCCAGTCCACAAGATATTGTAACCTCCCCCGAGAAATTCGAGAATCGAGGATGGAGTTGATCTCATACTCCTCCTGGCCCTCAACCTGAACAGAGCGAGGCGGGAGTGCAGCGGTGGAAAACCTGTTACAAACTAGAGGCTTCAACAAGGAAACATGAAAGGAGTTAGGGATGCGCAAGCCAGGTGGAAGGGCAAGGCGATACGCAACAGGATTAATTCGAGTCAGAACCTTGTAAGGATCAATGTAACGAGGCGCAAATTTCATAGAGGGAACCTTCAAGCGAATGTTTCTGGTACTCAACCATACCCTATCCCCTGGAACAAAAACCAGAGCCGCCCTTCTACGCTTGTCTGCGTGTTGTTTGAACAACGTGGAATTATGAAGGAGAATTTGTCGAGTCTGATCCCACAACTTCCTCAAATTGGCAACATGGACATCAACCGACGGTACCCCTTGGGAAGGGGAAACCGAGGGAAGAATAGGAGGATGAAAGCCATAATTCATGAAAAAGGGGCTACAACGAGTCGAATCGCAAACGAGATTGTTGTGTGCAAACTCCGCCCAAGGAATCAGACCGACCCAATCGTCCTGGTGTTCAGAAACAAAACAACGCAAATATTGTTCAATCTTTTGGTTGGTGCGTTCAGCAGCTCCGTTAGACTGGGGATGATATGCAGAAGAGAAATTCAATTTGATACCCAATTGAGAACAAAAGGATTTCCAAAAACGGGAAACAAATTGGGAACCTCTATCAGAGACAATTTCGGAGGGTATACCATGTAAACGAAAAATCTCTCTCGCGAATATCTCAGCCAATTCGGGAGAAGACGGAAGTTTAGGTAAGGGCACGAAATGAGCCATCTTAGTAAACCTGTCAACCACCGTGAGAATAACCGTCTGTCTTTTAGAAATAGGCAAATCGACAATGAAATCCATAGCCAAACAGGACCATGGTCTCTCGGGAATTTCCAAGGGGTGCAAGAGCCCACAAGGAAGCGTATGAGGTTGCTTAGTCTTCATACAGACCTCACATGCCCCGACAAAATCCTTAATATCCTTACGTAATGAAGGCCACCAGAAATCTTTAGAAATCAAGAAACACGTCTTGCGTATGCCAGGATGCCCAGCCACCTTGCTGTTGTGAAAGCACTGCAACAGTTCCAGTTAGAGTTCAGGAGGAACGAAGTGCCGTGCCCCGGGAGCCTGTCTGGGAGCCAGATGCTGTACCTTCATGATCTCGGCAAGCAACGGGGAGTGTATCCTGAGATTCGTGTTGGCGATAATATTGCACTTGGGAACTACAGAGGACAAAACCGCATCAGATATAGTAGAGGGTTCATGTTGGCGAGACAAAGCATCGGCCTTAGAGTTCTTAGAACCAGGTCTATAAGTGAGCACATAATTGAAATGAGTGAGGAATAAGGACCAACGAGCTTGCCTGGCGGACAAGTGCTTGGCCTCCCCAATATAGGACAAGTTCTTGTGATCTGTCAAAATAGTAACAGGGTGCAAGGTCCCTTCCAATAAATGTCTCCACTCCTTTAAAGCCATAATAACCGCTAACAGTTCCCTGTCACCAATGTCATATCTGCTCTCAGGCCCAGACAATTTCTTGGAAAAAAAACCACATGGATGTAACGGTTTATCCACACCTAATCTTTGAGACAAGATAGCACCTATACCTGTCTCCGAGGCGTCTACCTCGAGTAGAAAAGGCAAAGACGTATCAGGATGAACTAAAATCGGTGCTGAAGCAAAAAGATCCTTGAGTGTTTTGAAAGCAACGAGGGCTTCAGTAGACCAAGTCTTAGTGTCAGCCCCCTGTCTAGTCATATTGGTAATAGGCGCAATAATAGACGAGTATCCTTTAATGAAGCGCCTATAATAATTGGAGAATCCAATAAACCTCTGAATGGCCTTGAGTCCCCTGGGCAATGGCCAATCTAAAATAGACTGGAGTTTAACCGGATCCATCTTAAACCCGTCCCCAGAAATAACGTACCCAAGAAAGTTTATCTGAGACTGGTCAAAACTACATTTCTCCAATTTGCAGTACAATCCATGTTGTAGAAGTTTGCGCAATACCCTTCTGACTTGTCTGTGGTGAGTCTCAATCTCACTAGAGTGTATAAGTATATCATCCAGATATACAATAACGCAATCATGTTGAAATTCCCTAAGAACTTCATTAATCAGGTCCTGAAATACTGCTGGTGCATTACAGAGACCAAAAGGCATTACCATGTACTCATAGTGCCCGTAACAGGTATTGAAAGCTGTTTTCCATTCGTCTCCCTGTTGAATTCTCACCAAGTTATACGCCCCTCTGAGATCTAACTTGGTGAAAATTTTGGAGCCTTTTAAACGATCAAAGAGCTCAGTAATCAAAGGAATCGGGTAGGCATTTCTAATAGTTATTTTATTCAATCCCCGATAATCAATACAAGGCCTTAATGTACCATCTTTCTTATTCACAAAAAAGAACCCGGCCCCGGCAGGGGAGGAGGATCTCCTAATGAATCCCTTGTCCAGGTTCTCACGAATATACTCCTCTAAGACTAGGTTCTCCTTAGTAGATAAAGGATATACCGTGCCCCTCGGAGGCATGGTACCGGGCAAGAGTCTGATCTTGCAGTCAAAGGACCTGTGTGAAGGTAGAGTGTCAGCATTCTTCTTGTCAAAGACTGCCTTTAAATCTAGGTATAGGGGTGGTATTTGTAAGTCTGTAGATTGGGTAGAATTAACCAGTGTGTCAGCTACGCAAACCGGTGAGACCTTCTGTAAGCACCTGCTTTGACAACCTTGACCCCAAGAGACTATTTCACCCAATTCCCAATCGATAATGGGGTTATGTTTCTTAAGCCAAGGGTACCCCAAGACTATTGGAACAGAAGGAGATGAAATAAGCATAAAAGATATACCTTCCTCGTGTAAGATACCAACAGTTAAGTTAACAGGTATGGTCTCATGAAAAATAACAGGTTCAGATAATGGTCTACCATCTATGGCATCAACAGCCAAGGGTGCATCCCTTAGCTGGGATGGGATAGAGTGTTTAGTGACGAAGACTTGGTCAATAATGCTTTCAGCAGCTCCGGAATCTATCAACGCCATAGTATTTAATACTCCCTTCTCCCAAGCTAAAGAAACAGGTAGTAGAAGCCTATGATCTTTATAGTCATGTATAGAGGACAAGATAGAAACACCCAAGGCCTGTCCTCTAGAGGAACTTAGGTGCGAGCGTTTCCCGGGCGGTTAGGACAGTTTAGGCGTAGGTGACCTCTTGCTCCACAATACATGCACAACCCCTCCCTTCTCCTGTACTGTCTCTCCTCTTCTGAGAGACGAGTGTTGCCTATCTGCATAGGTTCTGGAAGCGCTAAAGTTGTAGATTCAGGACTTTGGAATGAGGGAGCTAGTCTAAAGGAAGGTCTACGGGTTCTATCTCGAGTGTTCTGTCTCTGTCTTAAACGTTCATCAATTCGAGAAATAAAGGAAATTAAATCCTCCAAACTTTCAGGAAGCTCTCTTGTGGCAACCTCATCTAGAATTTCGTCTGATAGTCCGTTTAGAAATACGTCCATATAAGCCTGTTCATTCCACTTGACTTCTGCTGCCAAGGATCTGAACTCTAAGGCATAATCAACAAGGGTTCGGTTATGTTGTCTAAGACGTAACAGTAGTCTAGCAGCATTAACCTTTCTACCTGGAGGATCAAAAGTCCTTCTAAAAGCAGTGACAAAGGCATTATAATTATAGACTAACGGATTATCATTCTCCCACAAAGGATTAGCCCATCTCAAAGCTTTATCAATGAGTAGTGTGATTATGAATCCAACCTTCGCCCTATCTGTAGGGTAGGAGCGGGGTTGTAATTCGAAATGAATACCTATCTGGTTTAAAAAACCTCGACACGTATCCGGAGAACCACCATAACGTACAGGGGGAGTTATACGGGATGAAGCACCTACTGTGGCTACCTCTAGGCCTGAACTTACAGGAGAGATGGATGCAGTACGCATCTCTTCTGATTGGTTACTAGAACGAGATAGTAAGGCTTGCAACGCTAGAGCCATCTGGTCCATTCTATGATCCATGGCCTCAAATCTAGAGTCAGGAGAACCGACCTGAGTGTTTGTACCTGCAGGATCCATTGGCCCTGTCGTAATGTCAGGATCGGGACAGGGATCCAACACGCAGAGTACAAACAGGAGAAGTTACGTATACCGGACCTTAGAATGGCCGGACTAACGTAAGTAGTAAGCAAAGAATGGTCTAGAGACAAGCCGAGGTCGAGGGAACGAGAGAGCAGGTAAACGAGAGACAAGCCGGGTCAAAAGGTAATAGAGGTAAGCAGGGTAGAAATAATACAAGCCGGGTCAGAACCAAAGAGACAAATAGAAATAAGAGCGCTGAGTGACTAGACTAGCTAGAACCACGACAGGGCAATGAACCAATACACAAAACCTTATTTTATACCCTGGTTCTAAATAGATGATCACGCCCCCGACAAGTCCTGATTCGTGCTCAGGACTGATTGACAGGTCGGAACGGATAGTCGTCATGACGTCGGCTACTAGAGCCGCGTCATAAAAGGAGGCGGATCAGAGGCGTCCGGCGTGTAAACGGCCGAGAGGACTGCGAGGAACAAGTGAGTCAACCCCTCTGAGAGGGCGGAATTCTAAGTGTCTCACCTCCTTTGAGGTAGAGACAACAGGTACCCTGACACTCAGCCCTTCATATGTCCCTATACCCCCCTCCCAGCCCTTCAAGTGTCCCTATTATCCCTACCAGCGCTTCATGTGTTCCTATAGCCTCCCAGCCCCATGTGTCCCATCAGTTCTTAAGGACCACCAACAGTCCAGGATTTATGTATTTCCTTGTTTTATTCCAATGGAGATACTGACAAAACCTGTAATGTTCGTGGTCCATGAGTACTGAGTTGGAGACCACTGGATTAAGGTGCACTGTCCCTAGCACTTACTAAATAATCTTTATTGCTTGTATTGTTTCTCTTCAACAACGGAGTATGTAATCTTATCTTGGTACCACCAATCTCTCCTAGTACATCAGAAAGAAACAAACTATGGTTCTCTAATGATAAGGTCAAAGGAAATCCTATTTCTACTGCTTCTACTTCTACTTTACATTATCTAGTCAGTCAGAACAAGACTCAAGAATTTCTTCATCACAAACCAATTTATATTAAAGGGACACTATTGTCACCAGAACAACTATACCTTATTGAATTTGTTCTGGTGAGTAGAATCATTACCTTCAGGCTTTTTGCTGTAAACACTGTCTTTTCAGAGAAAATGCAGTGTTTACATTACAGCCTAGTGATAACTTCACTGGCCACTCCTCAGATAGCTGTTAGAGATTCTTCCTAGGTCATGGCTGCCTAAAATGCATCCACACATTCAGTATCTCCTCCCTCTGCATGCAGACACTGAACTTTCCTCATAGAGATTCATTTATTCAATTCATCTCTATGAGGAGATGCTGATTGGCCAGGGCTGTGTTTGAATCATGCTGATCTGCCTCCTTGTCATTCTCAGCCAATCCTATGGGGAAGCATTGTGATTGGATCAGGCCATTTCTTCCGATGATGTCAGCATACAGCTTGTTTTTCTGAGGCAAACAGCATGCAGATCTAAAGCTTCAGGCTTGAATACAGTAAGATTTTGCTATATTTATGGAGGCATAAGGGGCCCAGGGGGGCTAGATGGCGGTGTTAACACTATAGGGTCAAGAATACAGGTTTGTGTTCCTGACCCTGTAGTGATCCTTTAACTATAAAGCATACATTAATGTTGAGTTTTTACACTGCGGAGCTCAGAGATATGCTAGAAAAAAATGGACAAATATACGATGAATCATGTTCGTATATATTTTGCAAACAATTTTCTGATATAAAGTCCATTCATCTACAATAGGAGGGTTGATTTTTTTTCCCTAAAACATCATATACCATATATACTCGAGTATAAGTCTAGTTTTTCCGCACATTTTTTGTGCTGAAAAACCCCCACTCGACTTATACTTGAGTCAATGTCTGTATTATGGCAACTTACATTGCCATAATACAGACCAGGGCCGCCGGGCTCATTACAAGCCCGGCGGTCCTGTTGGGGGCTGGCAGGAAGCGTTTACTTACCTTTCCTGCAGCTCCCTTCTCCTGCGTTCTGGTCAGCTCCCCTGTAAATCTCGCAAGAGCCGCGGCGTCAGAGCGTTGCCACGGGTTACCGTGGCAACGCTCCGCGCGGCACGCAGACCGCGAGACTAACAGGGGAGCTGACCGGAATGCAGGAGAAGGGAGCTGACAGGGGCTGCAGGAAAGATAAGTAAACGCTTCCTGCCAGCCCCCCTCCTGCACAGTACACACCACTGGACCACCAGGGACAAAAAAAAATGTAAATAATAATAAAATAAAATAAATGTAATAAAAAAAATATTAAAATAAAAAATAATTATAATATTAAAATAAAAAATTAGAATATTTAAATAAAAAAATGTAAAATAATAAAAATGCCCTCCTCCCACACACTACACACACACTACACACACACATACAAACACACACTCTGCATTCACACAAACAGACAGTGTGTGTTTGTATGAGTGTGTGTGTATATAATGCAGAGTGTGTGTGTGTTTGTATGAGTGTGTGTGTATATAATGCAGAGTGTGTGTATATAATTATAAAAATCACAGAATTTCATAGCCCCAAGTTTTACCCTCGACTTATCCACGAGGTATAGCATATTTCACAATTGTTGGTCACAAAACTGCACTCGACTTATACATGAGATCGACTTATACACGAGTATATACGGTAATAAACAGTTAAAAAACAATCTGGTCATGATAGTCTTTATGTCCTGAAAGAAAGAGATAACACGGTAATAGAAAAATTCTGTTTATTGACTTTACATAATTGTATGTACCTAGCATTTAACATGTCGGAAATATGATTTGTGTCAGAAGAGATTCAATTTAAAAAAAAACAAAAAACTATTGGATAAATTTTCTAGTTGTAATGATGGCAAGTATTATAAATTACACCCCTAAAATTTGAAACAAACTAATATATTCAGATATCTCTGCTGCATTCAAAAAAAAAAACAAAAAAAACCCAACAGTAAAACCTCAAGCAAAACCTGCACATCGGCGTTCCTACAATAAAACATTCTAACGCCCTACAATTTAGTAATGTTAGATTTTTTTTTTTTTAGAAATAAAACTGTTGAATGACATAGTAATTAAGATAGAACAGGTTTGATGGAATACTATGAGTAGTATATGTCTTGATGGAATACTATAAATCACAATTGTAAATTAAATGGTCAGATTTCAAATTTCTTAAACTCACCCAATATCTGTAAAATTGTTTCTTTAGAGCTTGAACCATAATAAAACGTATCATAAAATTGCTTCTCAGATGTCTGTAGGAACAAAGAAGATGAAAAGATGAAATCTTCCTTCACTACCAAGAGAGGATTGGTTTTGTTTTCTACAGGAAAACAAAATTCAAGATAGCAAAATATTAATTACCTTCCTCAAAGCTCCTTGAATAACCCCTTTTGTATTAACGAATCTAACTCCTAAAGTACAGTTTGCATCTCTGAATGTCACAGACAGAGAAAGTCTGGCCCATCACAACCATTATAGCCTTTATATATATATTTATTTAAATTAAAAATAAAGATTACAATTTTAAAAGAACACTATAGAGTCTGGAATACAAACATGTATTTCTAACACTATAGTGTTAAGCTAGCAGTTTAACTCTTTGGAGTTAAAAAGGTGAATTTACCCGCCACAACGGTTTTGCCCAGCCTAATTGGCTGAGATCATCAACCTTGGTGATCACAACCAATCCAGTGCTTTCTCATAGGAAAGCACTGGGAGGCTATTGCACATGCACAGCAAAATGCTACGCTGTGCCAATCAGCATCTCCTCACACAGGTACATTGAATGAATGCATCTCTATGGGAAACATGGAGACGCTCAACATAGGTGCTGCACCCTGTGCAGCACTGAGATAGGAAGCACCTGTAGTGGCCATCTGAGTGACTGCCACTAGAGTTGTTACTAGGCAGCAATATAAACACTGCCTTCTCTCTGAAAAAGCAGAGTTTACATTGCTGAGCCTGCAGGGACTAGCTATAGACACCAGAAGCACTAGATTAAGCTGTGTCCCTTTAAGCAGGGCATATGTGTCATTTTGTATGTCACACTATAATAACTTATGTAGTTTTTATTTTCTTTCAGAGGAAGTGCAAAATGAGGATACCATATAATTACGAAGATTTTATATTTCCGTTCCATTATACCAAATCTGAAAAAATATATTTCTGTAAAATAACTGGAATTGAATTGTTATCCGTAGACAGGAATCCAGAATTGTGGTTTCATCCTTATTTTAGGAGTTTGGGTTACATGAAGTGCTTTAAAAAATAAGCACTATGCTTGTTTTAGTACAGAGAATGCCATATTATGGCAATTTAGTTTTTTCGTAACGGTTGCAGATTTACTCTGAGATTACAATTGTCTCCTGCTACTTTCAATATGCATATAACTTTTCATGCAATAAATAGCAAATAGTCGTGTCTCTCCAGACGTGTTGTTAGGTAAAAAGATTTATGGCAAAGTTTAAAGGAACACTCCAAGCACCATTCCCATTACAGCCCATTGGCACCCTCCCAGAGTTGATTGCCAAACCATTTTTTAATTGTATGGATCCCCCAGGCACCCATGCCACATCCACTTTCTACTGCCAGATGTATTGACTTAACTAAGCACGTCCAGTACCGGACCGCAGTCGTTGACAGAAAGCATCAAACAGATAACTGTTCTAAAACAGTTTGACAAATTATTTTTGGACAGCAGCAGGGCATGTCTGGCACCGTAACCAGTACAGTGAGCTGTAGTGGACATGGTGCTTGGATTGTTCTTTTAGGACTGGCGCTCCAAATATTTTACAGATATTGGCAAGGAGTATATGATACTATCGTTTTATGTAGCTTCTGTCCCTTTATTGGTGGAAAAGACGTCTTTTCAGGAAGGACTTATAAAAATAGCTCCTAATCAATCACGTGAAGCAACTAATCAAGGCATTGTTAGCCTTGCCCATATAAAAAGAGTGATCACAAATGATTACTACCCATCATGAAGATAATACATGGCACTCTCCAGCTACTATTAAATTTACCATGAGCTGCTGCGGGCAAACGTCTCTTATTGTGGAAGGTTTTCTAATGTATACCACGACAATGGTACAGCTTTAGAATGAAATGTCATAGTCTGTTGGGTGTGCTTTTCTTCACAAAGACATCCTGGACATGGATGGAGGGAGTTGTTGAATGTGCTTCTTCTGGCAATGCCATGTGATAATAGTTAGGTAGTCTGATATCGAATCTAAAACCACTGTCGAGGGAAACTTTTTCGTTCAATTCATAGAGTTTATCAGCAATGTCACCTCTTATCAACACTGAAAATAGTCTGCAGATGTAACGGTTTTTGGCAAATAATAAATACAGTTTTTTTCTCCTCCATGTAACGTATCGGCACTTTGTTTCTGCCGTAAGTGTTACCTGTAAAACAATATAGAACACACAGTTACAAAATTACATCCTATTTTGGGTTCACTATTGTATTCTCAAACATTAATATATTTATTTTGCCTAACCACACAACAGGTCTGTGATGCTGTTTTTTTTCCTATAATAAAATTATTCCTTGCATTTTGTGGGGATATTTTTTCCATTGTAAATCTGATATATTGTGTAATTGTGGCATTATTTAACTTTATGGGCTTTTCTTCCTGTTAGCATTATCAGAATGGGAACATTTTTTCCTGCTTTGTAATTTGATTGATGGGTAATGTTAGATAATGTTCAAGTTATACATAGAGTGTATAACTAAAAGGGTAAACACTAAAAGTTAACTAATATCATTTTCCTTATATTACCTTCACAAAAAAGACACACAATGCCTAAAAAGTCCTTGCATTTTCAAAGTTGTACACCCAGTGTGTGGCACACAAAAAAAAATCACTGCTGCCCAATTGTTTTCAAACAGAAAGATCTTTTTTTTTCTTTTAAGAATATAAAGCACCTTTTTTTTTGTATTTATATCCATAAACCATATCAGAATTAGCATCATTTTCATGCATAGTCCTGTTATCATAGAGGAACTACAGTAATTGAGCAAATATATCTGTGTCATTGGCACCCTCCTTGTGTCTCTTGCACCCCAATGATTCTGTCATGCCCCATTGTGATTCTTGCACATTTGTGTCATATATGTCAGTTACACTGCTCCTAGTGCCTCTTGCACAATTTTGTCGAATAACAATTTTAGTCAGATTTTAGTTTATTAAAATTTTCAAGATTTAGTCGACTAAAACTAGACTAAGACTAAAACAATTCAGATGGCAAAAATACGACTAAAGCTAAAATGGCATTTTAGTCAAAAGACTATGACTAAAACTAAATTAAAATGTGTCACCAAAATTAACACTGGTGGGTAAGACACATGGGGAGGGAGGAGAGGAAATGAGACACATGGTGGGCTAGGGGAATGAGACACATAGGGGTGGCTGGGAGAATGAGACACGTGAAAAGAACTGGGCAGCTGGGGAAATGAGACATGGGGGGGGGGCTGGAGGCTGGGGGTGACACAATGCAAAATAGAGGGGCTGGGGAGATAGAGACAATGTGCAGGGGAAGAGACCCACAAATGGGGCTATGGAGAGGGACTGTAAAAGGGGCAAAAGAGACAGACTGGGGCTTGGGAGAGAGACCTAGAGGGGCTGTGGGGACACAAAGAGACAAAGAGGGGCTGGGGAAGGGGCAAAAGAGACAGGTAGAGGCCCAAACTAAATCCATTAGATTTTAGCCATGTTGACTAAAATCTACTGGAGATTTAGTCAACTGAAACTAGACTAAAACTAAAACAATTCAGATGACTAAAACATGACTAAAACTAAAATGGCTCTTTAGTGAGAAGACTATGACTAAAACTAAATTGAATTTTTTTGCCGCAAAAATTAACACTGCTCCACACCCCCTTGTGGCTCTGAACACCTGTTGCTGCGGTCTCTGCATCAGCCTCTGTTTATTTACCTCTCCCTTACATGTGCTTATCTTCCCCTTTCCAAACTTTCTCCCTTCTCCACTTGTTCCTCTCTTCTAATTTCAATTTCCCTCTCTTATTCTCTTTGTCTTTCCCTTCCTTGTATATTTATTCTAATAACCCCCATTCCCTCACTTGTTCCCCTCTTCTCTCCTCCCTTTCCCTATTTGTGTCCCTTGTCAAATAACCCTCCAAGAACGGCAGTGTTGGGATTCCAGGAGTAACTGCAGACAGCTGGAGGTTTAGGAGGTCACTCAGAGTTATGATGCTGACATCATCTCCATGTATTCATTTGGCTGCCTTCACGGGTATCAGGTGAGAAAGAGAGGTAATCCCCCTTTTCATCTGACCACACCATTGATAACCATTAAACACCAACGATAACACTGTGATCATAAAGTGCCCCTGAGGCCATTGTGCCAGTGGCCTTATTAAAAATCAGTCATTGATTCTACATAGGATTATTTGTGCCCCCTACCACCAGTCAACCGGCATTGTGCTGGGTTACCTTCAGAATATAGGATAGGAGACATTTTTTATCACAAATATTGGGGTAAAAAACTGCATCTTATATTCCAAAAAGAATTTACAGGCTACGACAATACCTCCTTCTTGCATGTCAGGCACAGGGACAATCTTGAAATTCTGTGCTGGTGTAATTCTCCCTTTCACTTATTTATGACACTTCCTCTATGCTTTGATACTTCTATTTCTACATCTTGGGGAGTATTCTTGAGCCAGCTGAATGATTGCTTCTATAGATGGGCTGACCACTGTGGTGTTGCTTATTAACATTTTTACAAAATAATCAGCTTACCAAAACTTCCATTTATGCTTTTTATAAATGATGTGGTGGGCTGTTAGATCAAGAGATTTGCACATTCCTGCAGGTATAAGTAAATGTGGGCAGGGTCCCAGGGAAGTGACCTCTTTGCGCCATTACCTACACCAGCTTGATAAAGACCTTGATAGGTTGAAACGTTGCAATAAATCTGCCTGCATACAATTCGCAGTGAGTGCCTGGGATTTTTCTATTTGTATATATTCTTTGGGTTTTTTGCTGACCCATACTCAGTAGCACCCTGGACTGAACTGCTGTGGCTGAGTGAGACCCTATCCCTTTCTTTCTATTACCTACACCAGGCACACAAATGTTTATAGTTATTGGAGTCTTCCTTTTGCTGTGCGTCTGAGTGGGTGTTATAACTTTTAACTGTTCCACTTATCTGGACCGGGGAAATACGAATACTAAAATCTCTTAGTGTGTGGAATGAAGATCCAGTGACAGTGGGTGTTGATGAGGTTGTGTTCTAACAGGTCTGGATACACATCACGAGTTCAGTAGGCACAGAATTATCAAGATACTCCAACCCTTCACCCATTCTTACACACACACACACACACACGCACACACACAAGAAAAAAAGTATGATTAAAGCTAAACATTTTACTTTCACTGACAGCTCCATTGATCGGCACATACGAGATGTGCACAGTGTCTATGTGTAACACCCGAAAAGACAGAATGATGTAAGGCATATAGATGAGCTAAGCATGTGCTAAGCAGAAAATGTGAAAATGTAGCCAGTTAAATAATTTTCAAAATAATAACTTTAAAGAGGAATTACTGGATTTCTATCACAGCATTTTGTAACAGACTTCAATTAAGCTGTGAATCAAGGAAATCTTGTTTTATATGAATCACACTATGTAATTTGATGCAAAAATCAAGAATTTCTTCTGAATGAGGTCTGATATCCTCTAACCTAGTCCTGAAAGGCAATACAAAATATGTACTTATCTTATTAAACGTGACTTTGTATTTGTGGTCAACAATCTCAAAGATTCTATATCATACAATTTAGAGAGTAATATTTTAAGCAACTATTAGAATTAAACCTGAGGGTATCACCATAATCAAATCAATAGCATCTGCAATGAAGCAATTCCAATCAATATTTAAAAAATGAAATAAGAATTGGGGTGTTTAAGAAAAATAATTTCTCTATTTTTTTTTTTATTTATTTTTTTTAATCTCAGATCTGTTACCAGTACTGTAAGGAGCAATGATGGGCCATTGTCTGTATGTAATTAAGGATAATATGTACTGTAATAAGAACATCTCATTTTAACCTAGGAACAGGATCTTTGCCCGCCTCCTGCCCTAGAATGGAGTTGAGTATATATATATATATATATATATATATTATTATGCAATGTTATTGTTTTGTAAATAGCAGAATTGTAGAGTACCGTATATTATTATATTATTTATCAACTTGCAACTAACATCCGGTGGACAATCCTGCGGGCATTTGTCTAGGATTCCTAATGGGATATCCATGTTTGACCAAGAAGATTAGTAAAATAGGCAAATAGTGAATGTTTCCTTCTGAGATTAAAACACAATTTCGATATCCACAGCAGAATAATCAGATATTCACGGATAAGTTGGATCAGTCTCAGATCCCAGTAAGCATGAGAAGATGAGGTAATTGTTATGGTCAGAACCTTTAAAATATTGTCAGTAAAAAAAACTCCACGTCAGAAGGGCATTAACTCTTTGAACACCACAACAATGCCATTTTATTAGTTCACATCAAAATTCCGAACATGCTGATGGTGAATACAGCAATCATCTCACTCACTATCATAAACAAAAGACCTTTGGAGTAAAGCATCCCATTAGTTCAGTGGTTCCTAACCCATTAAAGGGATATTATAGTGTTACGACTATAAAATCTGTATTCCTAACATTATAGTGCCCTCAAGTCCCACCCTCCTGCAGGTAAAGCGATAACATTTTTTTTATATACTTCCCATGGGGATTTACTCGTGCAGAGGTTGAGGACATCCAGAGTCCTTTAACCCCTTAAGGACACATGACGATTCCCTTTTATTCCAGAAGTTTGGTCCTTAAGGGGTTAAGGGACTCAAAGTATTTTAGTGTCCCGGAAAATACTCTAGTGTCTGTCTGATGGCTGCCTATAGTGTCCCTTTAAATATGATACAAAGCTGTGAAAGGATGGCTAACAATTGGTTAAGTTTTTTCCTCAAACCTGTCATAGATCTATTAGCGAACTGACACTATTTTTATAACAGACATGAGCCATAACTGGATTAATTTTCCACATTAGCAACAATGTATTACTTGCACACTATAAGAGTTATAAAAGACACTTAGAGTAAACACAACAGCGTATGGTTACGGACATATAATATCTTATCATCGCTCTTGACTTTAGCAGAACATACAATGAAATAACCAAATAAGCTAAATACGATTTGCACATTTGTCCACAGAATATCAACAACTCTATAATGGATTTTATTGGGTTTATCAATAGAACATACTTGTTAGGTTACCTGAAAAGTCCCTTCTTCTGAAGGTCTAAGGGAGTCCCACTCTGGAGAATCCAAAAACTTACGAGGGAAAATATAATGAAGAAACTCTCCATCTACTGTCACTCGTATCCTGCCAAATTTGTAAAAAAAAACAATAAAAACATTAGTCCATTCAAATAATAGATCAGAAAGGCATATGCAATACTGAAGTTCAAATGTCGTTGGCACTGCTGAGCAAGAATATATATATTTAATGAAAATTTCAAATGTAATTAACAGATATTTTATGATCTTCTGTTCATATTGTTTTTGGCAAATTGAGGCAAAAGAAGAACCCTCAATAATACCGTTCTCCTATCAGCAGGCATGCAGGCAGATAAATGACAACAGGGAAATCTTTGCCAAAAATTAAATAGTCCCCTAAGTGACGTTGCCTCTTAAAGGGGAATGTTACTTGCGCCATAATTACGTTAACTATTTGACTTGTTTTAAGCAGTTGTCCAGTTTGCCGCGACACACATGCTTAGCAATAAATAAGGCAAGTCATCATAAAATCCATGGAGACTTTTTTTCACCTGTAATTTTTCATATATATGGTAGCCAATTGAATGTCGGATTAAGATATGCACACATTATGCATTAATTAATTTTAGAGAAAAACCTATGTGAGAACAAATTTATTTGTTTTAACATGAGAAATTTCAGTCTAATAATTTGTGAAAATTTATGGTAAGTTGATAAAGTATTGTTCATCTCATCCCCCAAAGATGTGTCTGTGACTGTGTTTGTGACCATGTGTCTGTGACTGTGGTTAAGATTGTAATGTATGTGGCTATGTGCCTGTGCATTTGACTGTGTGAGTGCAACTGCATTTGTTTAACTGTGTGCATGTATGTGACTATATTTGAGTGTTCCTGCATCCATATGCCAAGGTGTCAGGTGACTCATGTCATGTGTGCCTCTGGTTGGGATGGACAATTTATATGCTGAAATCTAAAGTTCTGACTAGAAACTAACATCACAATCTCTTTAAAGTTTGAGTTTTTGTGTTTTTTTATTTTTAACAATTGTCAATGTTGTAGCTGAATTTACTACAGATTTTTTTAAAAAAAATTGTAATTCTTTATTTTTGCGAGTAATGGCATATAATACAACATATTCTGTGAGTAGCAGGTATATGATTTAGACAGTACAGTTATACATACATCACCTAGCTGAACCTACTAATTTTTTATTAGTTGGGTACTAGTGCGCCCAGGCTCTTCTGTAGGTGGACCTGGGGCTTGTGGGATGGGGGTGCCGGTAACAGGCTTTACGCGCCTTGTGGCTAGGTCGCAGTGCGCCCTGATACGAATGCTTTAATAAGGCGCTTATTTTGGGGTTTAAGCGGGTCTTTAGCTTCCCAAGGCTATGTTATGTGTTTGTATGTTGGTGCTGGTACAGGTGGCTTCAGAGATCGTCTGTGTTGCGCGTTGATGTCGCTTGTGGACTCTGTGCTGTTGGGATGGGGGGGGGGGGGAGGGGGAGAGGGGACCTGGTTCAGATTTTTATTTTTAATATTCTGTTGGGAAAATTCTATATTTATATAAAAAAAAGTCTTTTCAGGAGACTAGTCGGCCTAAATTAACCGTGTGACAAATTTTGAAAGTCATGAAGAATATGCATTTTTAAAGCAGATTACAAACTGTTGAGCCACTTAGTGAATCCTAACACATTGTGTGGACAGTCTTTGTGACATTGATTAATGTAAGCTGATTTATATGTAACAGAATAAAATAATGTAGCACCACAGGAGGGCTATTTCTGAGCAGAACATGCATTTTTATAGCATATGTTGCTTTTTCTAGAAGTAGAATGTCAACAGCGTCCCATAAGGTATTTCACTGTATTCTTTACAGAACAATTTGAACGCATTAACTCTTTAAGGCCCAAATGTTACATGTTGCCGTCATTACAACCTGGTTGCTAAAGACCATATGCCAGTAGTTCTAAACCCTTGGGTAGAGAATCAAAAATAAGTGCCGATAAAATGTAAGTGCATCCCCAGTAATAATAGACGCATGGTATTTATCAGGTCCCTGGGCAATTAGGTGTTTACTGTGGCAGGTTTTTCATCCTTAGTACAATAGGGAACCGCCAGCTATGGAGAATAGTTTAATTAAGGTGTTATGCAAATTGTAATCCAATGTTAATTACAACCAGACAGATGAACAGGAAAATATGTTATGTAGGTAAGGGAGAGATAGTACTAGTTGAAAGGAATTGTCAGGGTAAAATGAGGAGTACTAAATGAATAGCATTTCATCCCTATTTAGGAGGCACACTGCCTTATGTTTCACTCAAATCCCTCTCTCCCTTTTTTCTATCCTAATGTCCCTTTTCTATGAGCTCCACACTGTTGGTGTGTCTGAGTGTACAGCAATGCTCCACAGCAATACAGTGCACACTAATGTGTCTTCAAAATGTAATAAATGTGTCTAAATGTCAGTGTGTACAAATAAGATACATTGGCCATGTTTTAAATTGCATTTTAGTTGCATACATTGCCATTGGTAAGTCACCTAAAATGTCTCAAACACAGGCCCGGCAACTGTTCACATCCCAACTTACACCCCTAAAATTAAAGTATCACTTTTTGTCCATGTTAATATGTTGGGAGGTTTGTAATGGGAACACCATGAAGATTTTTCTAGCATTAAATAAAGGGGCACCGGCATGACAGAGGGTATAAATATCAATAAGGAAACATCAAAATGAGTAAAAAATATATCGCAGAATAGAAAACTGGAATAATCTATGCGTTATTCTGCACCATCTTGTAATTTATGTAGAAAACAGGGAACAAATATCCATTTATAAACATATGACATATATTGTAAACTGAACAGAATTAAGTAATCAGTAAATAACGTAACTAATTATAATAGCATATTCTGCACACTAACCCTGTCCAAACTAGTTAAAAAAAAACAAAACAATAACTATAATAATAAAAAGGGGAGTAAACAGGAACATATATAATTAATATGTTACATTAATGCAAAAGTACACGCACACACACACACTCACCGACACACATACATATTGCAGTGTAACATTAAACACTACATTATCTATCTAGCTCTTTCTATGGCTTCCCTTGGCTTGCCTGACATCTGGCTGCCAGGATATGATGTCATAAATTCTGTTAGGCTTTCACAGTATCTGCAAATTTCAATGGAGCAAATGGCACTATGCATTTTTCCGAAACTGTATCAACAGGCAAAAACAGCTCACAAAGAAATCTCCCAGTTTCACAGTGGGCCAGTCCGGTCCTGACTTGGCCTCCTGTGACATGCAGAACACCTAGGGCCCAGTCGTCACTGAATATGAATAAACATAAAAAAATTGTACCAAAGATAATATGCCTTTTTTACGGCAAAAGAGCTACCCCACCTTCTCCCCAACGATACGTATTTGTGTTATTATCAGGTGATCATAGATGTCAATGTTATCCCCAGATTACTGTCTGGCCATGTGCCCTTACTTATGAAAGCTTATATGGGATTCTACTTGGAACGACTTTTCATTTTCATTTCATTTTGATACTTTCCATTTAAATGTGAATAATCCACTCTTCCTTATGAGTAGTAGTATATAGTGGTGTATTTAGGAGACGGTGCACCAGAAGACGGTGCACCACCCCCCCCCCCCCTAATTCCCCACCCCTTCCTGTCAAGGCCGTACTTTGACTGACAGACGCACACTCACTGACAAACGCATACACTCATTGATAGACACACACTCTCATATACACTGACAAACAATGACATACACACACACTATTATTTGTACACACACTGACAGACGCACGCACTGACCGACACACACATACATTCACTCACACTTACATACACACACACTTAGACACATTCACTTACAGACACACACACATACACACTTACAGACACACACACATTCACTTACAGACAGACACACACACACACACACACACTTACAGACACACACACACACACACACACACTTGCAGACACACATACAGACATTACCACCAACACTCACAAATTATTTTTTTTACATTTTATTTTAAATCCACCCAGCCTCCCGGGGAGAGCTGGAGTGGATTACTTACCTGTACAGTAGGGCTGCTGAGCGGGCAGGCAGGGGGCAGACAGGCTAAGTAGGCGGCGAGAGATCTCTGATTTTCCTGCTCAGCTCCCTCGCGCGCTGCTTAGTGATGCTGGGAGCCGGAGTGTCGTCATATTCTGGCTCCCGGCTTTATTAAGTGGCACGGAGGCACCCGGTGAGGAAGAGCTCAGGTGAGTATGCTCCCTCGCTGCCCGCTGCCAGCTCTTGAGCCCCCCCAGGACACGAGGCAAACAAGGGATCTGCCTGGGCGTTTGGGGGCAGATGCCTTGTTTGCCTCGCGGAAGACACGTCCCTGGTAGTATGCTGTTCCTTATGAGAGCTTTGTGTAGTATGCTGTCGTGGATGGCATAAGGGAACCCCTTAAGGTAAAATATATCTGTATTGGCACTTTTGGCAAAACTAGGACTTAGGGAAACAAGAGAAGCAGTGGTATAACTTCCGCCAGAGCGGCTGCACCAGGGCCAACAGGGGTTGGAGAGCCAATGAGTATCCAATCCACTTACGACACACCTGATAGGCAGGCTGTTTGATCAGGGGCCCAGTCGGGTGCTACAGCCCGTTAGAAGCATGTCCGGACTCCTTTAATGTCGGCTGTCTGTGCTGGGAGGGGGTGATTTCCTGTCACTTCCTCTTAACTTACAGACCGCGTGGGCTAGGAGGTCAGAGGAACTCAAACTCCTATCACACTCAGCCAGCCCAGGAAGCCACCCTCCTACACCCAAAAAGCTTTGGAAGCAAGGGTCGTTGCTAAAAATAAGTAAATTGAGATGTGTGTTTGTTAGTGTGCATATGTGTCAGTGTGTGTGTCTGTGTGTCTGTGTGTGTCCATGTGACACTGAAATATGGTGAATATTACCTCTCTGGCACTGAGGATGATGAAACAGAGTTGTGATGGGTAGCTAAGGGGTTAAAGTCTTCTACGGTAGGAAGCACTGTGTATCAGTTAAGACTATGTCAAATACAAGCGGTTCTATGCAGTTCGGAGCTTTTGAGATGCCGTCACACTGGACTGTTGAATGATCGGAAGTTCTTCTCTTGGTTACTTTCATGCTTTTGCCTCCAAATGTTTTCAATATGGCTGCCCCCTAGAACAAGTGTAAGCTAGGAGATGCACTGAAATATAGTATTTACTGACATGCACGCATTACCAAATAATAGACAGAGTTTAGAATGCATGTACAATATTACTTTAAATAATAAAAAAATGACAGATTTCCTTTAAGAGGTTAAGATTCTAGACTCTACCATGAAATCTAGTTCAGGTACTTACTGAATATGGCTCATTCTATTCTTGGCACTAATGAAATGCCTGTCAGAGCTATTCTGTTCTGCTTATCCAGTCCTGAACTTTGCTCTTTGTGAAAAGGGACATAAAATAGAAGGGCCTCTTGTTGTGACAAGGGACAAGTGTGTGAACAGTGATAAGGATTGGTGGCAAATCTATCTGAGCTGTCAAATCATATTCTGACATTATACTCAGACTTCGTATCTTAACTATGGTAACGTAAGGCCAGACATAAGAGGTATGAATGGATGAATGACTTATGAAAGTCACATTCTTCAAGAAAGGTTAAATTCTATGTAACATTACTCTAGCCATACATGGCTCATCCAGGGAAGGCTTTTTAAAGTATCCCTTGCTTTACATTATTCCTGTTAAATACTGTGTTTTAAAGGTATCAATTATCCTCCTAATGTGAAACACAATTCATTTCTGTAATCCATAGATTATTAACAGCTGTTTGTCTTGAAAACACAATTTCACACCTGAGTATTAACCATAAACCATACCTTATATATCAGTGTGAATTGAGAGGAAAAAAAAACCAATTCAAATATGCGCTACAAAATCTGCGTTAATATATGGTTCCAAATAGGTAAAATCTATAATTGGAACACAAAAATTTACAATAAATGTATATGCATTTAACCCTTTAAGGACACTTGGCATGTGTGACATGTCATGATTCCCTTTTATTCCAGTAGTTTGGTCCTTAAGGGGTTAAAGAATATGTGTAACATTTTAGAACAATACTGTGTTTTTCTGGCCACGTGCTTGTGCTTTTTTTTTAAATTATGTTATTGGTGTGTCAATGTATAGACTAATCCTTATGGTCGATTTTTCTATACTATCTAAATAAAAAAAACGGAAATGTTATTTATGAATTTTGTTTAAAAAAAACGCTATAGTGCCAGATGTACGCTGGTGTCCCGTTATTGTAAGGAGTCAAACTGTTTTACAACAGATTGACTTCTTACCTAAGGTCCGACAGACACCACTCCCCACCTCCACCACTGTGCTTTTTTTCTGATGCTCTTAGCCAATGACGTAACCGTGGCTTGGCTCAGGAGCATGCGCTTATTCATAAGAAGTAGTGAAGTTGGGCCTAGGTGCCAGGCGGACCTCAGGTATTCTAAGATGGTTTGACTCCTGAGAATAAGGTGGCACCAGGGTACTCCTGGCACCACAACCACTACAGTTAACTGTAGTGTTTATGGTGCTTAGAGTGTTCCTCACAATTCACATGTAGGTATGACAAAAAGTTTGTAATAAATCTGACACCTCCTCATAGAATATAGGTCAAACAACACAGTTTTGTCCCATTTGTACAGACATACATAAAAGTACACTATCCCTAACACTGGGAAAGTATGAGATAAGTTTATTATTTTTACTTGATAGAGTAATATTTAGGATTTTTAAAAAGAAAGAATAGACTATAGAATGAACTTAAGATTAGCTAAAGGAACACTCTGGGCACTATAACAACTTCATCCCAATAATATTGCCATGGTTGCAAGAGGTCCTGGGTCATTCCTTAAAGGGACACTATAGTCACCTGAACAACTTCAGCTTAATGAGGTTGTTCAGGTGAGTGCTACAGCTACCCGGAGCCTTTTTCTTGTAAGCACTGTATTTTCTGAGAAAATGCAGTGTTTACATTGGAAGCTTGGAACACCTCTTGTTGCAGTCAATCAGACGGCCACCAGAGGGACTTCCGAGTTCAGAGGCCCTAAAAAGGCCTCTCGTCCGATGCATTCTGGGTGAATGCATCAGACGGGCTATCAGCACACAAAGCACTGTGAACGCGCTTTGTGTGCTGATAGCCTGTCAGCACTGCTGTGGGCGTGGCTTCAGCTGACAGCTTCAGCTTCAGCTGACAGCTGAAGCCCGAACCCACAGGGACGCTTACTGTCCACAATAGTGGTTGAAGGGGGGGGGGGGGGAGACCTACTCTCCTTCCCCCCCCCGGCCCCCACCGCTGTGCGGCGGGTGGGGGCCCTAAAATTATCAATAAGGGGGGGACCTATTGTCCCCCCCCGGCCCCCACCCCTGAGCGGTGGGTGGGGGCCCTAAAATTATCTATAAGGGGGGGGACCTACTGTCCCCCCCCCCCGGCCCCCACCCCTGTGCGGCGGGTGGGGGCCCTAAAATTATCAATAAGGGGGGGGACCTACTGTCCCCCCCCGGCCCCCACCCCTGTGCGGCGGGTGGGGGCCCTAAAATTATCAATAAGGGGGGGACCTATTGTCCCCCCCCCGGCCCCCACCCCTGAGCGGTGGGTGGGGGCCCTAAAATTATCAATAAGGGGGGGACCTATTGTCCCCCCCGGCCCCCACCCCTGTGCGGCGGGTGGGGGCCCTAAAATTATCAATAAGGGGGGAGACCTATTGTCCCCCCCGGCCCCCACCCCTGAGCGGTGGGTGGGGGCCCTAAATACAAAGGGGGGGGGACCCTAGTTAACCCTCCCCCCCCCCCAAAAAAAAATTATCTCCCTACCTACCCCCCTCACCCTAAAAATAATGAGGGGGGGGGCCTTAACTAAAAACCTGTAAAAAAAAAAAAAAAAAAAGAGATAAAAAAAACTTACCATTCGATGTTTTCTTTCTTCTAAAATCTTCTTTCTTCAGCCCAAAAAAGGCCAAATAAAAATCCATAATAACCGACGCAATTAAAAAAAAAAAAAAAACCCGAGCGCAAAAAAAATAATCCATCTTCACCCATGGAGGGCTCCGCGCAGACTGAGCTCCGCAGGGTGGGGAAGGCTTATAAAGCCTTGCCCCGCCCTGCAATTAGGCTAAGAACACTCTGATTGGTGGGTTTAAACCAATCAGAGTGCTCTTTGTCATTTTACAAGCATGGGAAAGTTCTTTGGAATTTTCCCAGGCTTGTAAAATGACACAGAGCACTGTGATTGGATGGATTTCAAGCCATCCAATCACAGTGCTCTGTGTCATTTTACAAGCGTGGGAAAGTTCTTTGGAATTTTCCCACGCTTGTAAAATGACACAGAGCACTGTGATTGGATGGATTTCAAGCCATCCAATCACAGTGCTCTGTGTCATTTTACAAGCATGGGAAAGTTCTTTGGAATTTTCCCACGCTTGTAAAATGACACAGAGCACTGTGATTGGGAAATCCATCCAATCACAGTGCTCTGTGTCATTTTACAAGCGTGGGAAAATTCCAAAGAACTTTCCCACGCTTGTAAAATGACAAAGAGCACTCTGATTGGCTCAAACCCACCAATCAGAGTGTTCTTAGCCTAATTGCAGGGCGGGGCAAGGCTTTATAAGCCTTCCCCCGCCCTGCGGAGCTCAGTCTACGCGGAGCCCTCCATGGGTGAAGATGGATTTTTTTTTTTGCGCTCGGTTTTTTTTTTTTTTTTTTTTTAATTGCGTCGGTTATTATGGATTTTTATTTGGCCTTTTTTGGGGCTGAAGAAAGAAGATTTTAGAAGAAAGAAAACATCGAATGGTAAGTTGATTTTATCTCATTTTTTCTTTTTTACAGGTTTTTAGTTAATGGTCCCCCCTCATTATTTTTAGGGTGAGGGGGGTAGGTAGGGAGATATTTTTTTTTGGGGGGGGGGGGAGGGTTAACTAGGGTCCCCCCCCCTTTGTATTTAGGGCCCCCACCCACCGCTCAGGGGTGGGGGCCGGGGGGGACAATAGGTCCCCCCCTTATTGATAATTGTAGGGCCCCCACCCGCCGCTCAGGGGTGGGGGCCGGGGGGGGACAGTAGGTCCCCCTCTCATTGATAATTTTAGGGCCCCCACCCGCCGCACAGGGGTGGGGGCCGGGGGGGGACAGTAGGTCCCCCCCCTTATTGATCATTTTAGGGCCCCCACCCGCCGCTCAGGGGTGGGGGCCAGGGGGGGGCAGTAGGTCCCCCCCCTCATTGATAATTTTAGGGCCCCCACCCGCCGCACAGGGGTGGGGGCCGGGGGGGGGCAGTAGGTCCCCCCTTATTGATAATTGTAGGGCCCCCACCCGCCGCTCAGGGGTGGGGGCCGGGGGGGGACAGTAGGTCCCCCCCTCATTGATAATTTTAGGGCCCCCACCCGCCGCACAGGGGTGGGGGCCGGGGGGGGGACACTCACAGGCACACCCACTCTCACTGAAAGACACACACCTTCACTCCCTCACAGACACACACTCACAGCTACACTCACTCACTCACAGCCCCAGAACATGAGGCAAACAAGGCATTTGTCTAGGAGCTTGGGGTGGCGTTTTTTGGCACCCCCCTGAAAGTGCCGCCCTTGTTGCCTTGTGGTAAATACATCCCTGATCCCACTACTTAACTAAAATAACTTGGTGGTGACATTTGTCCACCTACAGAGATGCACGTAAGCCTTCCAGGTGTATTCCATACAAAAATGGGTCAGCAATAAAATAAAATAGCATTGCAATCACGGAATGTATATTATATTTTTAAACTACAGCTCCCACTAATAGGCTTCAATTTATAAACTATAATTCAATCATCTACTTAATGGAACAAGCTGTGCAGGAATTGGCTAATATAACCCATTAACATGTATCTATCTTTAATATTAACACCCTGAACTCTTGAGGATTCGAAGCATCTGATCTGTCTTTTCTAGCAAAGTATCTATGTCTCCATTATATCTTGCACCCAAATACACAACAAGATATCAGGCAAATGTCAAGAACACTGTGCTTTATTGTGTAACAAAAATAGCACCATAAATTCCATACTAGATAGAGAAATTGCTTCAGTAAGTGTCTGTTATAGAGATTCCCAGTCTGGAGTGGTACGATAGAGGCTTTTAAGATTCCAATCTTTTATGAATTCTTTAGAGACATTACTTTTGATAAATAATGCATTATTGCAAGAGATTCAAACACATCTTTGATTAAACACCAGCTTGTAGTGCATTGAAAACCAAATTGCAATATTTGAGATAAAATAATCAAGCTATCACTATTGCAGAATTTGAGATTTTTTTTCATATTAAATACTGTTGTCTAAATTTTGCAGCTTGTTTTTTTATTTTTTATAATTCTGTAATTTTATATTTAGCGAATAAACCGTCTTAAACATCTCTAATCTATTAATAATTTGGCTAGGAGTTATCTTATCCAGCTTACTCATTTTCAGGGTTAAGCACAAATAATACCAAAGGATTTAAGCAATGACCACTCTCCATTCCTTTTCTAAACTGATAATTGCTAAATTAAAGGGACACTATAGGCACCCAGACCACTTTATCTCATTGAAGTGGTCTGGGTCTCTGTCATTTTAGCCCTGGACAGAGACTACAATTTTTACATTGCAGAGTTAAGCCTGCCTCTAGTCACTGTCTATCAAACAGTCACGAGAGGTGCTTCCTGGAATTTTTTATACAGTTTGACTCAGTGAAACAACGCTCTACGTCCTCATGCTTTACATGAGGACGTCCCGCATCGTCTAAATCCACATAGGAATGCATTGATTCAATGCTTTTCCATGAGGAAAGCGTAATGCACAAGCTCCACGCTTGCTGACGGTGGAGAAGGAACACAAATCAGGTAAGTGTTGTTAAGGGGTTTTTAACCCTTTATTTTCTTCTGCAGGTTAAGCGCGACGCAAGGCAGGCAGAGAGACAGCCACTAGAGGCTCTTACAGTTAACATCTATTTGATTGGAGGTGCACAGAGCTGGCTTCATCCCCAATGCTTCTTAATGAGGAGTATAGAATTGGACAAAAGAGAAGAGTCTGTTTGACATTGCGGGAGGCAGGTCGAGAGGCTGCAAGGAATGGATCTAGGCCCTTTCCCCACTATTTTTTATTTAGATGGCAGAGCGATCTTTAACTAAATTCAGAGCATAAAACTATAGCATTAGGAATACAGGCTTGTATTTTTAATGCTATAGAGTTCCTTTACATTTGAAATAAATTTTGAATTCATTTTAAATTCCTGACAATGCTTGCTTTAGTAAATTATTACGCACAACTCTGCACAATCTGAAAGTGTGAAATTGTCACAATGTTTCACAGTTTTCCAGATCGTGTACTTGATGACATGATTCCTGGTTTGGTTACTCCGTATAATATATTGTTTGGCTTGATGTCTGCAGACTACATTTTGTGTTTACATTAGCTTGTCTGCTTATGTTAAAAAGTAACCGCAGCTGGGGCGGGGCCTGACCAGCGAGGCGGATAGACGTGCCACTGCAGAGCTCCTCAAACAATAGGGCAAAATACCACTTTATAGCCCTAAAAGCTTATGAAAATTCAGCCCAAATAGCTTCATTCGTCCCTGGAAGGGGCAATAAACCAACCTTGCAGCCTGCGATCATACCGAAACTAGCTGACAGACCGACTTGCGCCATGAGGCCTGGCGACCGTAGAGCGGGAGAGGCGGCCGATCCCCCGGTCCGGTGCCACAAGATGCTGACACAACGCAAGAAGGAACCCCGTTACCCCCCCCCCCCTGGACCGTCGGGGGTAATCGCGGTCCACAACCGAGAGAGCAATCGAGACCGGAGCGGGTGCAGAGGGGGAACGCATGGGGAAGCATGCAACACAATGATTTATCCAAAATGGCGGACGCCTCATGTTCCCCAGAGCTTACAGACCCACAGCATGAGACCCGGCAAAGCCTAGAAGCTATCTTCGACGACTTCTGGCGTAAGCTGGAGGCCAAACTGAAACCGCCAGCTTCACAACGACTAAACAAGTGCTACAAAAGCAACAAGTACGGCGCCATTGGGAGGGCTACCGAGACACAACTCAAACGGAGCAATGCGGGCCTAACAGCACGAGAGCAGGAGAAATCCGGTAAGCCTACATCAAGACCCAAACCAGCACCACCCATCAAAAAGGGGCACAAAACTGCCGCCCTGACTGCCCGACGTCTTTCTGGGCTGGGAGCCCACCGGGGGATTACCCCATGCCGCCCATGCACCCGTGGGGATGCCCGGGACAGGGAGATCCCACGGGCCTCCGAGCCAACCACCGTGTCTGGGAGGCTCCATGGACTCAAGGCAAGGGCTCTCGCTAAGGCCCGGAGCCAAAACGCTGGGAAGCAGAGTGGCAGTGGGAACATCCGAACAGAACGGAGAGACCGCCACCACACGCAAAGCCCTCCTTCTTCCAGAGGACATCACACTCAGACCCCAGCCGGGAGAAGCACTACCGACATGTGGACACTATCTACGAGCACCGCCTATACCTCACTAGCAGGCGCCGTGAGAATGCCGACTAAGGGAGTTGGCTGACTTTCGGTGATGCACTGGGGGCTAGTTTGCTGCCCTACTACCATGTCCATACAGACTTTCGGTGGTGTATTTCTATATTTCTATATTTATTTATGTTTTGAGATTAGCAACCAACATCGAATTTCTGAGAGCTCTTCACTGTTTATTCATTTCTGTTTTAGCTTTGTATTCTGTGCACAATACTAAAAAGTCTTATAATGCCCGCTAGCCATGTGCCTGTTTAGCCTGTCTCCTGTTAACACCAGGTTGACAAGCCGGATTACCCGGCGATGTAACTGCTCGCCTTTCTTCACTCACTTTAAGGCACCCTACCATGCCTATCAAGCCTCATACGTTAAGGTAACCCCCATAGCAACACTTGCTCTATTACCGCTACTCTCTTTACTTTAATCGATAAACTTAACTACACACATATGTGCGGTAGCACGATCTCGTATCCACAATGGCGCTGACAATTCGATAACTCACACAGGCTTCCTAAGCTTCTGAATTTAGCCATTGCTGTACTGACATATTCAATCTAGCTAGACTCGCATCATAAAAATGCCACTTCTGATGACGTTAAGGGGCCCTATATGCATATATTACCCAACAGACATTGCTTGCCTGTAATAACCCACTTTTATTCTACCCTAAAGCACGACTAACCTTGTGAATAGCTTAATTGCCCCAGCATGTAATATGGTGCAAACAACATTTATTAGTCTGTTATTTTGTTTAACCCTGTACTATACATTTGATATGCAACACGTTGGGACAGCTCCTAGATAGTCAATGGTTACAACTAGCATAGTTTAGAAAGCCTCTAACGTGCATCCCTGTTTAAAGCTGTTAAACTTAATTAGCTTCTGACTTTAACCACAATGTCCATCATACCCTTACGCAACTGTCAACTTGATTGTAACTAATGTTGGAGACATGTTTATTTAGCCTGATTTACTTTTTAAAAAATTGTGCTATCAATGCTAAGAATCAGAGCAAATATCACTATGTCAGACACCTGAGCTTGTACATGTCTGTAAGTATTTTATTTTATTGTCAGTTTGCATACCCGTTCTTGTCTACTTTTCTACGCTGCATGTTGCATGTTCACTGACATAGCTACTACTTCGCCTGACACCAAGCTTGTATGTTAAAGATAAAAATTGTGCAGTTGTAACTTATGTTTGCTATACCAGAACCGCCGGTAACTGCTGTTGTGGCAGTAACGGCAAGTTTGTAATTTCTATGCACACCAAAATAAAGAATTAAAAAAAAAAAAAATAAGTAACCGCAGCTAACGTACATCAACATGCTACACCTCTGGTTTATTTTACCATTTCCATATGCTTTTTCCACCTCTCTCCATAGTTATATCTACAATTGACATATTCCCTATTAGCCATACCCAACACATCTTCCACACAGCAATATCCTCAAATCCCATTACCACATCCACTTACAGCCCTGCTTCCTCCCGATGCCCATATTTCCTGTCCCCGAATACCCTTTCTCATATTGTAAATTCCATATACACTCCATTGCTATACTGCTTTCCCATGATCTCATTCTCCATCATCAGTAATTCACTCCCCACGTCTTCCTATCACCAAAATCTATAATTACATGTCTGAGCCACAGCCATAAACTACTCCAAATATATATATATATATATACTCTTATTTTCATGTTTCATTTAAGACCAGAATAGCCAAACTGAAAGCATTGACAGATTTTTTCCAGTTTGGCTATTTTGACCTTAACTTTAAAATTCACATTGAAGTCACCTTGAATTCTCACTTTAACAAATAAACCTAATAATCATACCCACTCTGCATAGCAGAATTTACCATCCAAACTCCCCATTCCCACACAGCAATATTCTCTTTCCCCCTCAGGAACAGTTCATAAACACATCTCAATAGCCAATCTCCCATAGCAGCCTTTACTGCCATATTATCTTGGTCCCATAGATACATGTTACCGTATCATTTTATGGCATTATTCTAAAAAAAGACTGATGTCTTTTCTAAAAGGTTTCCACATTTTTGTCCATTGGTGTATAATTATATTGCAACATAATTGTATAAATGTAGCTGGAGAGATACATACCATTGCGAACATATGCGCCATGTTTTGTCTGTTTTCCTTTAGATTTTGACCATTTTATTAATCACATTACAAAAAACTGATCATATAACAGGATACAGTAAGCAAAACAACATTTGGAGTATTTATTGACTTCTGCTTCCTAGCCTAGGCCCAAATCGTAAATATAGTATATGTCTGTAACCTGCTAATTATTTTGGTGGTTGACTTATCTAACAAGTATAGGTCTAACCCTGTGAATCAATATAGTGAAAACGTGGTGCTATACTAACACTATAAACACATGATAGAAGTTGCGCAAGCACTCCAAGGTTGTTCCCTCACAGATACAACCGATAAATACAATAGTAGACAAGAAAGTGGAGGGTGCGCTAAACAGTTTCAAAACAATATGTATACCTATCAATGCAGTAATAAACTGTTATCTCCACGTATAGGTCTAAATCTACATATTACCTCTAAGCTTTAAGGATCGACTTACATGCCAGCTTATGTGGTACATGTAGACACAGTCACATTCGATACTCTTTTAACCAACATTAAATCAGGTAACTCAAAATTGCTTCATATTCCACAGCCCTGCTCTAAAGACATGGGTTTTACATAAACTTCATGTTCCTGCCTACTTTTTACATGCAGAATTGCTATTAGCCAGCCTGGAACCATGGGCGTCCGCAGGGATTTTTCAGCTTGTTCTGCTATTTTTCGTGTGAGATTTAAAATGAACTGCAATACTGGCGCCGGCCAGTAGGTGGCCTATATATTAGGGGAGTAAGGCAGGGGGGCAGCCTATATATTAGGGGAGTAAGGCATGGGGGGCAGCATATATATTAGGGGAGTAAGGCATGGGGGGGCAGCCTATATATTAGGGGAGTAAGGCACGGGGGGGAAACTATATATTAGGGGAGTAAGGCATGGGGGGCAGCCTATATATTAGGGGAGTAAGGCATGGGGGGGCAGCCTATATATTAGGGGAGTAAGGCATGGGGGCAGCCTATATATTAGGGGAGTAAGGCATGGGGGGGCAGCCTATATATTAGGGGAGTAAGGCATGGGGGGCAGCCTATATATTAGAGGGGTAAGGCATGGGGGGGCAGCCTATATATTAGGGGAGTAAGGCATGGGGGGGCAGCCTATATATTAGGGGAGTAAGGCATGGGGGGGCAGCCTATATATTAGGGGAGTAAGGCATGGGGGGTAGCCTATATATTAGGGGAGTAAGGCATGGGGGGGCAGCCTATATATTAGGGGAGTAAGGCATGGGGGCAGCCTATATATATGGGGAGTAAGGCATGGGGGGACGCCTATATATTAGGGTAGTAAGGCATGGGGGGGCAGCCTATATATTAGGGGAGTAAGGCATGGGGGGGCAGCCTATATATTAGAGGGGTAAGGCATGGGGGGCAGCCTATATATTAGGGGAGTAAGGCATGGGGGGCAGCCTATATATTAGGGGAGTAAGGCATGGGGGCAGCCTATATATTAGGGGAGTAAGGCATGGGGGGCAGCCTATATATTAGGGGAGTAAGGCATGGGGGGGGGCAGCCTATATATTAGGGGAGTAAGGCATGAGGGGGAAGCCTATATATTAGGGGAGTAAGGCATGGGGGGGCAGCCTATATATTAGGGGAGTAACGCATGGGGGGGGCAGCCTATAGCTTAGGGGAGTAACGCATGGGGGGCAGCCTATATATTAGGGGAGTAAGGCATGGGGGGGGCAGCCTATAGATTAGGGGAGTGAGGCATGGGGGGGCAGCCTATAGATTAGGGGAGTGAGGCATGGGGGGCAGCCTAAAGATTAGGCGAGTGAGGCATGGGGGGCAGCCTAAAGATTAGGCGAGTGAGGCATGGGGGGGCAGCCTAAAGATTAGGCAAGTGAGGCATGGGGGGGGGCAGCCTATAGATTAGGCAAGTGAGGCATGGGCAGAGGGGGGGGCTAAATGAAGAGTCAGCAAGGAGCAGGTGCAGCAAGGAGCAGGAAGGGTATGCAAGGAGCAGGGGCAACAAGGGGCAGGAAGGGTCTGCAAGGAGCAGAAAGGGACAGAAGGAGCACAAAGGTAAAGGAGCAGAAAGAATCAGAAGGAGCACAAAGGTAAAGTTGAAGAAGGAGCAGAAAGGGACAGCAAGGAGCACAAAGCTAAAGTAGGAGAAGGAGCAGAAAGGGTCTGCAAGGAGCAGAAAGGAATCAGAATGAGAAAGGAGCAGAAGGGCGCAAAATAAGCAGAAAGGAGCAGAAGGAGCCAAATATAGAAGACCGTGTCAGAAGAAAAAGAAGACTGTCAAATGAAGGAGACGAAAAGGAGATTGAAGCAGGAAGGACAAATGAAGTGAACCCTCCACTTTATTCTGGACACCACATCATAAGGCTTTGGTACCTGGGCCTGGCAGGGAAACTCTGGACCTTCTCATCTCCCCAGGTAAAAAAAAATATCAGTGTTAATGTGTTCACTTTTATTTACTGAGTGTCAGGAAGCACAGAGTGCCGCTGGGTAGGGGTTTTGCTGATTGACTAGAGCGGTCAGCTGGCACTCTAAGCCAATCAGTAGCTCCCCATTCATAAAAAAGTAAAATAAAATTATGAACCGGGAACTAGCGATTGGCTTAGAGCGTCAACTGTCAACTCTAGCCAATCAGCGGCACCCATGCCTGACGTCAATCTGCACTTCCTGACACTCCGTTTCAGATGCCGAATACCACTGAGGGACCTGGAGCTGGAGGAAGCCTTTGGGGTTAAACCATTTGAGAGCGGTTTAACCCCTTAAAGGAAAGAGCACCCAGGGGCTTCCTGGCATCATAGCATTTTCAATTTTCATTTAGATGAAGTTGTTATGGTGACCAGAATGTTCCTTTAATTCACTTAAACCCTTAAGGACCACACTTCTGGAATAAAAGGGAATCATGACATGTCACACATGCCATGTGTCCTTAAGGGGTTTAAAGGAACACTATAGTGTCAGGAATACAAACATGTATTCCTGACACCATAGTTGTGAAAACGCTATTCACCCTGGCTTTATGTGATTGACACTCAAAAAGGGGCCAAGCATAGATGTCATTACAATTATGCCCCACCCTGGAAAAATTCCTGCGGACGCCCATGCCTGGAACTCTTATTCGGGGCTGGCTAATGACGCTTCTGGAGGTGGAGTTACACCACAAGCACGTAGCCCAAATATCTTTGCATGTGCAGCATTTCATTCGGAAACGTTGCACATTCAGACTCCTTGTACAATAACCGCTTGAAAACACTGACCCCATAACCCCAAGTCAGAATATATTGCAATTGTACACTCTAATACCTTTAACCCCTTAAGGACACATGACGTGTGTGACACGTCATGATTCCCTTTTATTCCAGAAGTTTGGTCCTTAAGGGGTTAATGTAAATGTGATTAGTCTCCAACTCAGACTAGAAAGTCAAGTAATAATACAGTATGTTCATACCGTGTGGTAACATGTATTTTAGTTTCATTTTAATAAATCATTTTGGAATTGATTTTAGTCGCACTGAATTTGGTATAGCAAAGAGCTTTCTTTGGTGCAGACGAAACATAGCCCACCTGAAAAAGCATGAAACAAGTGTTCTCCTGAGTAGTGAAACAACTTTATTGCCACAATATACACCAACACAGGGGGTGCCAACTCCAAACCATGTGTATTTCGTAACTACCAGTTTTTCAATGCTCAGGAGAACACTTCTTTCCGCAAGTTTTTTCTCAAACCCAGCTATGTTCCCTGTTTGTGACTGTTACGTGCTACTTCCTCGTCTGACCTCTCCTTAGAAATACACCTAAGCAGCCTGTTTATTTGGCTTCCTATACTTTGTCCTTTTAGAATGTTTGGTATTTTTTTCTTACATTCTACATATGCCAACAGGAGCACGCTCTGCACTGACATTCATTGTACCAGTGCAACCTTCATAAGGTCACACAGTCATGAGCAAATTTGCAGGCTGGTAAG
This sequence comes from Pelobates fuscus, assembly GCF_036172605.1. Taxonomy (NCBI): domain Eukaryota; kingdom Metazoa; phylum Chordata; class Amphibia; order Anura; family Pelobatidae; genus Pelobates; species Pelobates fuscus. Next base: position 321,810,361 of record NC_086318.1, on the reverse strand, counting down.
CACGCCTGCAATTGCGCCTGTGCTTTGCTGTTACTTTGTCCTTGTGACAGTTTTATTTTCAATCTGAAATCATAAAAAAAAAATCTACTCTCAGTTATAACCTACAGAAGAGCGTCCCTAGAGTGCTGTTCCTGTGTGGATAGTATCACTTGTTCCGAACATTGCACTGGACTAGAGGAAGTTACAAGGTCTTCGAGTGAATGACTGCTGGTATATGCTTTGAAGGGCAGATCATATTTTCAACTGGGTGCTGCACATCTGTACAATATTTACCCTAACGAACAGGGAATAGTGCAGGTTACATGCATGTTTTGGTTTGCTCAAGATTATTGCTATTTATACTCGAAAGCTTCACCTGCTGCCATTTTAATAGCAGCAGGTGAAACAGTCAAGGCCCAGGATTGTAACTCCCACTAATCTCAGGCAACATGCAACATACACTGTGTGCAGAATTATTAGGCAAATTAGTATTTTGACCACATCATCCTCTTTATGCATGTTGTCTTACTCCAAGCTGTATAGGCTCGAAAGCCTACTACCAATTAAGCATATTAGGTGATGTGCATCTCTGTAATGAGAAGGGGTGTGGTCTAATGACATCAACACCCTATATCAGGTGTGCATAATTATTAGGCAACTTCCTTTCCTTTGGCAAAATGGGTCAAAAGAAGGACTTGACAGGCTCAGAAAAGTCAAAAATAGTGAGATATCTTGCAGAGGGATGCAGCACTCTTAAAATTGCAAAGCTTCTGAAGCGTGATCATCGAACAATCAAGCGTTTCATTCAAAATAGTCAACAGGGTCGCAAGAAGCGTGTGGAGAAACCAAGGCGCAAAATAACTGCCCATGAACTGAGAAAAGTCAAGCGTGCAGCTGCCAAGATGCCACTTGCCACCAGTTTGGCCATATTTCAGAGCTGCAACATCACTGGAGTGCCCGAAAGCACAAGGTGTGCAATACTTAGAGACATGGCCAAGGTAAGAAAGGCTGAAAGACGACCACCACTGAACAAGACACACAAGCTGAAACGTCAAGACTGGGCCAAGAAATATCTCAAGACTGATTTTTCTAAGGTTTTATGGACTGATGAAATGAGAGTGAGTCTTGATGGGCCAGATGGATGGATTGGTAAAGGGCAGAGAGCTCCAGTCCGACTCAAACGCCAGCAAGGTGGAGGAGGAGTACTGGTTTGGGCTGGTATCATCAAAGATGAGCTTGTGGGGCCTTTTCGGGTTGAGGATGGAGTCAAGCTCAACTCCCAGTTTCTGGAAGACACCTTCTTCAAGCAGTGGTACAGGAAGAAGTCTGCATCCTTCAAGAAAAACATGATTTTCATGCAGGACAATGCTCCATCACACGCGTCCAAGTACTCCACAGCGTGGCTGGCAAGAAATGGTATAAAAGAAGAAAATCTAATGACATGGCCTCCTTGTTCACCTGATCTGAACCCCATTGAGAACCTGTGGTCCATCATCAAATGTGAGATTTACAAGGAGGGAAAACAGTACACCTCTCTGAACAGTGTCTGGGAGGCTGTGGTTGCTGCTGCACGCAATGTTGATGGTGAACAGATCAAAACACTGACAGAATCCAACGATGGCAGGCTTTTGAGTGTCCTTGCAAAGAAAGGTGGCTATATTGGTCACTGATTTGTTTTTGTTATGTTTTTGAATGTCAGAAATGTATATTTGTGAATGTTGAGATGTTATATTGGTTTCACTGGTAAAAATAAATAATTGAAATGGGTATATATTTGTTTTTTGTTAAGTTGCCTAATAATTATGCACAGTTATAGTCACCTGCACACACAGATATCCCCCTAAAATAGCTATAACTAAAAACAAACTAAAAACTACTTCCAAAAATATTCAGCTTTGATATTAAGGAGTTTTTTGGGTTCATTGAGAACATGGTTTTTGTTCAATAATAAAATTAATCCTCAAAAATACAACTTGCCTAATAATTCTGCACTCCCTGTATGTGTAACAGTGCTGCTCTTACTGTAACTCCTCTTCTTAACTACCCAGAGGCGTAGCGTGGGGGGTGCAGGGGGGGGGCGGCCGCACCGGGCGCAACATCTGGGGGGGCGCCAGGGGCGTATTAGCCGTGAGGCAAACAAGGCATTTGCCTTGGGCGGCATTTTCCAGGGGGCGGCAAAAAAAGCCACCCCCAAATGCCCAAGGCAAATGTCTTGTTAGCCTTGCGGCTAACAGACATGCCGGCGGGCTGCTAGGCTGGGCGGGCTGCATTGGTGGGCGGCCGGCGAGGGAGCACTTCCTCTGAGCTGTCTGCTCAGCTCCCTCGCGCGCCGCAGGAGCTGAGCAGACAGCTCAGGAGAAGTGCTCCCTCGCCAGCCTGCCACCCGCCAATGCCGCCCGCCCAGCAGCCACTGGACCACCAGGGAGGAAGAGAACCCCCTCCCCCCCAGCATTTCCAAAGGTAAGGATGCTGGGGGGGTTCCATTTAAAAAAAAATATGTGTTAAAAATGTGAGTGTGTGTGTATGTCTGTTAGTGTGTGTATGTATGTCTGTTAGTGTGTGTGTATCTGTTAGTGTGTGTATGTGTCTGTTAGTGTGTGTGTGTGTCTGTTAGTGTGTGTATGTGTCTGTTAGTGTATGTGTGTGTGTCTGTTAGTGTGTGTGTGTCTGTTAGTGTGTGTGTCAGTGCGTGTGTGTGTGTCTGTTAGTGTGTGTGCTTCTGTTAGCTAGTGTATGCGTATCTGTCAGCGAATGTGTGTGTGTGTATTTAGAAGGCGGGGGAAGGGTTGGGTGGGGGTGGCGGGGTAAGGGTTTCTTTAACTAATCTAGTGGAAGAGACTCGAGTGCTAAAATCCACGGGTTAGGGGGCGCAAATTACTTGCCTTGCCCCGGGTGCTGATAACCCACGCTACGCCACTGTAACTACCCATTACCATTACACACTACACTAAGAGGTAATACTACTAAACAGTAAGCCTTACACTACTCTAACACTAATTATTAACCACTACACTAACTTAACACACTAACCTAAAATTATAATGTAATGCAAAAGATACATAATGGTGAAGAATATATTGGTGAAATATAATGCCATCTCTGTCCTTGCAGAGGTAAGAGTTGTACTGGACTGTACAGTACACAAGTAATGCTTTGAACATCATTCTCGATTTATCATGCATTGTTTATTTTCAGCTGCTTAAGGCATTGAAACAAACCTGCATCATATTTAGTCCTTAGTGGGCCATTATTGCCACAGACAGCAGATATGGAGTACCAAACCATTTGTCAGTTTCCTGCAGTACTGTTATATAAAGTATAAACCATCCTCTTGTGTAGTGGTTTAGTGCATATTTTTCCACCAGCAGGGCCTGTGTTTGGAAGCCTGTCTGGTCCAAGTGATTCTTTAGCCTGCCTAAGTCACCAACACTCTCTCACTGCAACCTGTAGTGAATTATGTATTTTAATAAAAATAATAATAATAAAAAAAATCTTAACTCAATGTGCTGGATTCATTTAATTTCATAACTAAATGAGTGAGATAAGAGAATATCATTGCCTGGCTATTTTTTTTTTTTAAAGGAAGCCTTTCAGCTCTTTACTAAATACCACTTTACATTGCCTGGCAGTGTATTCACATTGCGATGACTTCAGGTACGTGCTGTTATCCTCCCAGGCAAATTAGAGTGATCTACAGTAATTTAAGAGTTCGACCATTGAAGGGATGTCTACGTACTATAACTACTACAGCTTATAGTGCCATTTCATGATTTGTAGTCAAACCATTTTCTAATCATCCCACATGTACCTCGGTCCCACTACACCTCCAGTCCAGGCACAATGTCTGAGATTGCTAACACAGAAGTTCCTACAATTGCATTTGTGAGGTCAGTTCCTCCCCTGTTTTGAATAGATTTCATTGGCTGAATTACATCTGAACAGGACCAAAATAGATTATTCTATTGTCGGAAGGGGGATTTTAGTTTTAGATATCTCAGACACATGAGTAGTAGGTAGCATGAAACAACTGGCTTATGCTCAACCCTGATGAGAATTTTTGGTTAAAGTAAATATATTTTTTCAAGTCCCATGCACAGGAAAAAATGAATTAAAATAAGGCTATCTTTAGGTGAATATTTGTCTCACTCTTGCATATTCACATATTTCACTTAAAATTTATATTCTGTTTATTTCTATAAAAACTTTGAGGCTTGGGGTGAAGGGACGTTAAAGTTATATAGTTACATGATTAGTTCTGAAGTACTATGAGAATGCTCTACTGAATCTCTGCAATAATAAGGTGACATAAACATCTTCAAGTAGACTTACTTAGACTGAAAAGAAAGCTTGGCGATATTGGATATATTTTTAAAGGAGTCAGACTAGCTAGAACATACCTGGATCATTCACCATGTTACTTTGTACTTTGTAGTTCAAGGGGAATAAAGAACTTTGATGCATTTTTTTGGTTTTTGGAATATAAGAAAATAATTCAAAGGATGTGCAGAAATGAGTTGGACTGTTTCTCGGTATACATGATGAGTTTACTAATTTACTGTTTATGAAATCCACAAAGATGTGCGTGGCTTTTATGTACCTGCAATGAAAGTGAAAATTCTATAGTTCTCCCATAGGAATGCCTTGCGATGGTTAGAAGTCTCCCCTCTAGAAACTAGCCCCTCTAGGGACTAGAATCTAGAAAAGAGTGAGTCACCAGTAAGACAGTATAAACATGAGATCCAAAAATCCATGAATTAAAGGGGGATTCTACAATAATAGGTCATTGTAGTGGTTATGGTACAAAGAGTCTGTGGTTCTGTCACCTCAGTTTGAGTAAAACCATTTCAAGCAGTCCGACATAAAGGCAATTCAAGAAAGTAAAACAAAAATATGTACCAAGGAAAACATTTTTTAACTCTTACCAGATGCCCAATAGGGGTGAGAGTGTTTATTTTTTTTCTTGGTGTAAACATACAGAAGGTTAAAAAGACACTATAGTAACCATAACTATTACAGCTTGCTGTAGGTGTTCTGGTGTCTATAGCCTGTCCCTGCAGGCTGAGTACTGTGAAAAGGCAGTGCTTCTATTGCTGCCTAGGAACCTATGGGAGATCAAGACTGATGATCTCAGCCATGGAGGCGGGGCCACCCGTAGTAACACCAGCAAAAGGTGTGGAAGAAAAGGTGGGGTCGGGCCCTAAACACTTAGTTTAACACTTTAGTGTTAGGAACACATGTTTGTATTCCTCACGCTATAGTGTTGCTTTAAGTGAAAATTGTTAGTTATTTCAAGTGAAATTTAAGGCAAAATAGCCAAACTGGAAAAATTCAGTTATGTCAATTATGCTTCCATTTCCAAACTTTGGTCTTAAATTTGAAATCCTGACAATTCACATTTTAACAACTAATCCTATAATAGTTTTATTTTCATGGTTCTGAATGCACCACCCTGAAGCCCACTGACTTTTATGACTTTCTCTATGGATTGCAATAAAATTTTTGCAATAAAAGTTTTGCAATATGCACTGGAGCTACTGTCATCTTTTTGTTTTCACCAGAAGTAATAACTCTTACTGTAACCAATGTTGTACATACTGGAACCAATTAATTAATATATATATATATATATATATATATATATATATACACATTTATTTTTTTAAATAAATGTAAATGTTATATCAACATAACCTTTTTAGCTGCTACAAATTGGTAAAAGGTCACTTTATATATTCGAGAATTCTAAGAGATCGAGTTAGCATTGAGTCTTAGAATTACCATATACCAAAACAAAGTGGGCACAAGTAATCAATTAAATATTATTTCTTGGACTGGGTGTTCCATAAACTGAGGAACATAAAATGTTGCCTTTTACGTGAGGGAAGAAGATTCAATTAAAATCAGAAATGTTACAAACCTTCCTGAAATAAGTAATGAGAGTTTGTCGATTGGAGTTTTCCCTTGGACTGCGTAACAATGTTCCCTTTCCAATGTGACCACCTCTGCATTACAATACGAGATGATTTTTCGAAATACAGATAACGAGATCCCAAGGGGTTGGAAGACGGTACTGTATAAATCTTGTAATTCTTTGTCAAACGAGACACTCCTTAGTTGATAGGCCAGGTAAATAATCTGAATGATGCAGATCACCAGAAGGATAAAGCTCCAGGAAAACACATCGGCAGCACAGACATCCAGCCATGCCCATATGCACGTACAGAAAAAGCTTAGTGCAAAGAAAATATATCCATACAGAAGTCCAAAGACCCCACTGCCTGCCATGGAACCCAGTACAAAAAGAATGCTGGATAAATGGTAAAAGGATCCTTCAGTCATTTGATTCCACTCAACACATACTGGGTGTCCAACCACTAGGCTCTCCCAAAAACTCACATTTTCCCCCATGACTGCTTGGTTTATTGGTTGTCATCTACATCAGGACAGCATTCTTATTTTGCTTTTGATGTCAAACTTGTATGGTGCGTTTAGAACTTTTTGGTGCTTTTTAATATTGTGATACTTAATACTATAGTCAATGGCAATAAATAGGTCCGGACAGCTCTGCATGGTGTCTCTGATCTACTGTCTTAATTGGATCCAAAAATGAAACCCAAACAGTGAACATCGCCTTCTGTACTTGAGCAAAGTTGTACACGGTTGAGGTCAGCGCAGTTCAGGCAAAAACTCTGTTGCATTAATAATGATAAACATCCATCCATGATTTGTGAATTGGAGAGGGTACACTAAAAACAGAAGAAACATGGTCAACAGATACAGTTATAATTACAGGCATATTAGTATGTGTAGACATTATTTTTGATGATAAAGAGACATAGCTGATGCCAGCAAAAACTGTAGGTTATTTAGCAATGTGGGATTTCATCAAAGTTTGTCCCCAGTCTTTGAGAATGCTTGAGGTGTAGGCCTCTAAATTAGACAAAGTAGCAATATTCTCAGGGTAAGGGCTAAAGACTAAATGGTGAAATTTTTAATTGTATCACGATACAATCAAGAGAACGTGATATTAGCAGCAGAAGTTCTCAGCTTTCTAATGTTCAAGAAACAGAAAATGGCATTTTGAACTCTGCGACAATGCTCAACGTCCCACGTTAGTTGAAAACATTTAACTTTCATAAAAAAAATTAATAATATATATTTTTTTAAAGCCTAGGAAAATTTTAAATTAACCACCACAAAATATAGGCTGGTTTTAAATGTTATTATGATGATTATGGTACATATATGAATGCTCATGAAGGAGACATTTAAAAAAAAATATTCCACATTTATGAAAAGACATACTACATCCTTGTGAATAAAAAGAAAAAGAAATATAGGATATGGGAAATGTATGCAAAATTAGACAGTATGAGGAGTACAACTGCAGTTAATTGGAGACATCATTCAGGACAGGCCTGAATCACTCAGACAAAACAAAGTTATTGCCACCTGATATAGAACACTTACTATCCTACACAGGGAAACTATCAGGTGGTGTAGGCAGTTTCCGGTTACAGTCCAGCTAAGGACCGAGCTTGTGAGCTGGTGCGTGGCAGTGCAGTGTGAGCAACTAAGAGAGACAATAAAACAAAATGCCATAACCCTGCCCTCCATGTGTCTGAGCCCTCAGTTATTACTTCCTGCACCTCTATGGTAATTCTAGGAGGAAGTGATTACTATGGGACCCTGTATCCCTCAGTAGTCTGGTTGGGGACCACTTTGGCCAGCACTGATAGAGTGGGACCTTTAACAGATGGGAGCCTGCACAGCTGTCTCTCAGACGGCAGTGCTGGAAGATGTGATAACATAGCTATCACTTCCTCACATAATTACCATGATGGTGCACTGTGATAACTGAGGGCACAGACGTGAGACTTGTGTGTATGCCTGTGTGTCAGTTTGACAATGTGTGCGTGTGCATCTGTGATGGTGTGTGATACTAGTGTGTGTGTGTTTCATTGTGTCTGTGTGTAAATAAATTTAAAGGGACAGTTTAGGCATCACAAAGCTCCATTAGAACTTCATCTAAATTAAGTTGTTATGGTTCCAGGAGGCCCCCCCCCCCCCCGGGTGCATTCTTTCCTTTAGGGGTTAAACTGTTTTGGAATAGTTTAACTCCGAAGATGGCTCCAGCGCTGATCTCAATTCCACCCCAGTGGCATCAGGCATTTCAGATTCAGGAAGTGGGGAGTGATTACCCATTCACAAAACTGTCTTGAAAGGATACATTTCTTTCCAAGCCAGTGTTGTGAATCGGGGGTCACTGATTAGCTAAAAGCATCAGCTGAATGCTTCAGCCAATCAGCAGCGCCCCTGCCCGGCAGCACTCTTACATTTCAGAAGCTGGATATCACTAGGGGGAGTTGAGATCAGCGCTGGAGGCAACTTTATGGTTAAACCGTTCGAGGATGGTTTAACCCTGAAGGTAATAATGCGCACAAGGGCCGCCTGGCACCATAACATCTTCTTTTAGATTAAGTTTTTGTTGGTGCCTGAATGTTCCTTTGAGAAGAACAGGCACTCCAGGTGTATAGCTGGATGCAGATGCCGGAAGCTAATTAATAGGATAGATGACAGAATTGCAACATTCCATTTAGCCAATCGAATTCCTTTTATCATATTAATTGTTTCTGTGTGGCTGTGCTTTACTGTGTGTACGTGTCTGACGGTGTGTGTGCATGTCTGATATTGTGCAGCTGGGAATTTGTGTGTTTGACTAACATTTTATATTTGTGTATGTGACCATGTGTATGCCTGATATAGTGAACACTGTGTGTCAGGCAGGGTGTATTTGTGTGTATTCTGGTAGAGTGTGTATGTATGACAGTTTACAGTTTCTGTGTGTGTAACTGTGTCTGGCAAGGAGTGTTTACCTAGCTGGGGGGCCTGGACATTTTTTTTTCCTGATGTGAACCCTGATTCTACATGCTAGACAGACACAGTTGCATCCATGAGCAACATATGTTAAACAATAAAATGACCGTCGAGCCATTGTCGAGTACCGTGTTACATTTAAAATCTGCATATTTTTGGCAACGCCTTCCATATATTGTTGGCAAGCCGGTTAGCAACCCAATACCCATGTGTGACCTATCAAGCATATATATATATATATATATATATATATATCAGGGTTTGACAAATTTGCTTGGAATCTAGGAGCCAGTAAATAAAGTTAGGAGCCAGGTTTTTTAATGTCAAAAATACAATAATTAAAGGGACACTATAGCCACCCGAACCACTACAGTTGTTCTCGTGTCTATAACCTGTCCCTACACACTTTTCAATGGAAACACTACCTTTTCAGAAAAAAAGGCATTATTTACATTGTTGCCTAGTAACACTTCTAGTGACAGTCACTCAGACGGTTTCTAGAGTGCATCCTGGGCCAGTGCTGCACAGTGTGAAGCACTTAGATTTAGGTGCTAAACGTTCCCCATAGAGATGCATTGATTCAATGCATCTCTATGAGGAGATGCTGATTGGCGCAGCGTGGCATTTTGCCACACATGCGCAATATGCTGCCAATGCTTTCCCATGGAAAAGCATTGGATTGGCTGAGATCATCAAGATTGATGATCACAGTCATGGAGGCAGGGCCAGCTGCGGCAAGCTCACCACAGCGTGGGGAAAAAAGGTAAGTAAAAAAACCTCTATCCCATGTGATTGGAGGGGGACCGGTCACTTGAACACACACTCATTGACAGACAAACACACACACGGCTCCCGGCATCATTGGAGGGTGCGCGAGCGAGCAGCACAGGGAGGTTACAGCCACCGCTTCTGCCTCAATCCTCCAGGAGCGTCCCGCCCGTGCGCACGCCCATGCTTTCTCTCAGCAGGCCAACTGACCACATGCATATGCTTTGACTGAGCTGGCCGGCCTCCCGCTTGCATGCACGCCCATGCTCTTTATGAGCCGCCAGGATAACAATCGCCTGTAGGGTGCCTGATAGCACTAGGGGGCTAAACGGAATCCTCCTCTCCTACCAGTTTTTAATATTCAGGAGTTTGGACAAAGCAGAAATCAGGAAAATTATAAATATAAACTTCATTTATTGCCATAGTTAAAAAATATATAAGACAAAAATAAGTCCTACGCGTTTCGTTCCAATATTGGAACTTCCTTAATAGCCACTGGAGTGATTCCTCCAGTTATTTAAATGTGCATAGGGATTTGGGATAGTGCACAGGTAACTTTTTTTTTTTTTTTACTATGTATGTAGGCTGATGAATACTCAAGCCGTTGCTGTCGCCCAAAAGTAGTGGGAGTTAGAGCACAGAGCTTAATTGTTCGGTGTAAATAAATAAACTAGCTTATTCTATGTTTACTCACAATATGGTTTGTTCTTTGCTCCTTCTAAAGCTATACATTATTTATATTTTCCCATACACTGCATATCGGTTCCAAATTCTATTACATTAAAATCAATGTCCTGTGGCTACATAGACAAATTATAAAGCCCATTAGCCTTGCCGGCCTCCAGATGTAAATACTCAACTGACTGCGTAGCCCTTTTTGAAGTTATACGAGTTCAAACAATAGACATGCTTCAGTGTAAGGTAAATAGCAGTCTATTCAAGATCATAAAAGTAATATTAAATAAGTAATGATCTTCTGCTCGGGGGTAATAGGTATTCATTGCCTTGCTCTCTCCAGTTAGGGAATGCTTTTAGCCTCTGACAATAAGAATATCGCTGGCTCTAGAGACAAAATTGGTTTACAAATGAGAAGCTACACGAGGAGCTTCAACCTTTAAAAATAATTTCAAAGTGGAACCTGCAGGTTTTCTGGGGTTTGTGGTTGGAAGTTTTCTTTAAAGTATATTTCCTTACTGCTAGCCTCCTCTCACATACAAATACATCAGATTCAAGAGGTACATGAAAAATAAACCTGATATAGCAGCAATCACAAAATATATCAAAGAATTGTGATGGGGAAATACATCCAATCAAATGATAAAACAGGGAGCTCTGATGAAAAAAGTGAATCATAATGATATACTCACAATAGTAAACCGCGTGGAAATTCATTTATTTTAACACGAAATGTATTTATGTAAACACGACTGCAAATTAAAATTTACTACAATCCCTAATTATCATTCACAGTCGGTCATTATCAGTACTTTTCAAAGCTTGCATAATCATTCTCATTATTCATTATCTCAATTAGCAGATGTACAATATTTTCCACATATATTAAAATAAGCTGACGAAGTTGGCTCGTCATGTTTTTGATAGACATTAGTTAGCTACAGAAACTGAAAAATGTATGAAGAGTTTATTAGACAGTCATACATCTATAGACCTCAAAATGTCTATTTGTGCACCAAGTTTACCAGCGTGTCTGGTACCTTCAGTACATACTATTTCTTTCAATGGCTTACCAGTGACTGGCTGAGAGCGTCAGCTGTAGCCTATCACAGGTAGCCCAGCAAAACCTTCCAAAATACAGCAGTCACATATAGCAAGGAGTCGGGGCAGTGATGCTGGGTACCAGGGAACCAACTTGAGGGTTAAACTGTTGGATAACTGCCTAGCCTTTGAAGCTAAGATGGTGCATGGGCACTCTTGCCCCCATAACAAAATCAATGAGCTGATGTTGTTATGGTGGTGGTAGTGTTAATTGAAATAAACTGTATATTATAATGTTACCGAACAGTTATAAAAACTTGGTTCTTAATCCAAAGTTGCTCCTAAAATAGCCTTTGACTGATGCAATTTGCCACACATGCTTGTTAGACTCCCAATGCCTTCCTATTGGATATCAACAGTCATAGCAAGGCAAAAAAGGCAAGTATTACACACCTTCAAGCCGTCATGGAGAGGGGGAGATGCCTAAATAGGTATAGGAATAAAGCAGCTTTAGGAATACATGCTGGTATTCCTAATGCTTTAGTGCCCCTTTAAACTAAAGTTGCTATTGTGCTTAGAGTGTACTTTTAAAAAAGAATGTGTTTACGTCACTCTGGGGTATCCCTTTTCACATTTTGCCCTGGAGTTCTTAAAAAAACAAAACAGTGGTGATTTTCTAACCCCATAGCTATGTACAGAATACCTCTATTAAAATCATTTTTAATATTGCGTTACTCAGTAGTTTGATTTGTACTTCTTCTCATGTTTAGAATGTAAATATGTGACTGTTAGAGGGCACACCTAGAACATGCTAAGAATTATTTATTTTTACGTTTTTAAAAAGTTTTATAAATAATACATTTTTATAAATATAAGTTTCATAATTTTCTAAAACGCTCTATAAATATATATATATATATATATATATATATATATAAAAATATATATATATATATATATATATATTTAATTATTATTTTAAAATATATATTTTTGCCTGCTAAGGTTATTAGACTGCGTGGTTTTATATATCTCCATTTGGTTCCTTTAAATATCTCTATGTAGGTCTGATGACAGTAAAATCATATCTATGTTGTATTTTGTCTCACTATTTTTACCATTTACTATTCATATTTTACTGTTTTAACATTAATATTTTCATTTGTTAGATAGCACATGCATCTGTTATATTGTCCATGTAGGTATGTAAATGCAAATGGGCAATTGTTTACAATATCTAACAAACAGATGTTTGATTTGTTTTACCTGTACTGTTTATGTATTAGAAGGATGGACATTAATTTATAAACATGCACCTTCTGGGTGATCTGACTATACCAAGATGCTGGACTGCGTAAGTGATCTGAAGAGGCTGCAGTGATGGCGAAATGCGTCATCATGCACACACGTCAGGACACCTCAACTTACAACTGCAGGAAGCACGCCTGGGATTTCAGAAGAAATTCAGTGGAAATTCGGTCAGACACCATAATTCGGTCATAAAATCAAAGGAAAATTTGGCTGAAACTGATGCCAAAAGATATACTCTGACTGGAGCCAAGGACTGGATAAATGGAGATAATAAAGGAATGCGTTTTCCATCCTGTGTTATTTAAATTTGTGAATAAAGTCTTCTTCAAGCTACACATCGCTTCTGTGTAAGTTGTATGAAGTACCACAGACCTTGAGTAATATATTTGGAGCCATTACAGTTTAGGCAGTCTTTACTTGCTATGTACTTTTGAGAGCATTTTTCCTAGAATTGTATATTACTGTTTAACACTCTATATGTTATTTTCTTTTTTCGTGTGCAATATTATGGAGACCATTATTTATGCAGGTTCTTAAACACAAAGAATAGTGGTGATCACATAAGCACAAAGCACTTTATCAGCACAAGTATTTTTCTAAATAACTTTTTACCTATTTTATGCCTATATTTTAAGGCACAGCGCACCTGATATAGTTTATTTTATTCAGCTCCATTTTATTCACTTGCTATTGTTTGTATTATAAGAATTTTCTGTGTGAGAACTGAGCCATACTTGTATTAAGAAAATTAATACAAAAAATAAAAATGTAAAAAACTATTAAAAAAAATTTAAATTTCTGCTCATAAAATACATTGCAATAGCAGTAGAATCCACACCTATATGGATATTTATGATGAACACTTTGCTGTTAAGTTTAGTGTTATTTCTATATATCACTTTCTATATTTTATATCTCACCTTCCTTTTATCAGTAATAACTCTGTCTCAAGTGCTGCACCTAGCGAGTAGTTTATTTGCAAAAAAATAACGTAGGAACAATGCTAATCCTATGGACGTAACAATGTGGTACTGGGTGCCAATCCTCTTGATGCCATGCAAAGTGTACGTATCGTATTAATAATGAATATATACAACTGTTCTAAGCACTGACGACCGAGGATATACTGTTAGTTAATAGTGTTGGGCCTTACAGATTACCATCTGGGTAGTTATCAGTATAAATATACCTAGAATATTCTCGTTTCTGTTTTATATATTTGTGTTTGTTCTTTTTATATCTAGGCACCATTTTGGAAAGGTTTGTTTTATTTTTATTTTTTATTATTGTGAATATTGCAAAGTAAGAAGTTTTGACCTGGCTAATCTATTGACTTCTCCTTGGCCACTGTCTGCCTGGAGTTTTATTTTTAGCCAGTGAGTCAGTCTGATCGTTCTTGTGTTCAGGATTGTATTGACTTTTAGGACTTAAACCTCGCACACTTGCTGCTCCTTTTCCAGGTTTCTTTTGAGAAGTATCTGATCACATATAAAGAACAGCATGCACTCTTTCTTATAGATGGGTGGACATGTTCTCTTAATAATTTACTTTGACATGCTCCAGTCATACTGATTCAGAGCTACCCGCCCTGACTTCATGTTGTTTTAATTAATTTAATCTAAAACTACCTGTCTTCACCGTGGCTGCCTATGATATAATATAGAGCTGTTGTCTGTTGATCTTTGCCTGAGATGCTGGTACCTGAATTTTGGTTCATCTTAGGAATTATCTGCAGTCACACAACCCTGGGGACTCCTCCTCCATGGAATGTGGGTTTAGAAGAAGGGTTTAGAAGAAGAACGTATTGCCATAACAGTACTAGGGCAGATAGGGCTCCTATGGCTTGCATACATAACTTCTGATTTTACTGTATTCACCGCTCCAGTGTTTAGTGCTCGTGCATTCAAGCTCCACTTTTTATGATGCAACTTCCTGTCTAACTAGAATAGATCTCAAACATTTCCCATAAGTAAATGCCAGTGCATGTTAGGAGTGAATGTATGTATGTTCATTGTCAATTCACAATAACCATCACACTGACTAGAAGCAGACTTTAAAGAACAACTTCAAGTCCCATAAATGCTTCATCAAGATGTTATGGGATCTTGAGTTTCTGGGAGATGTTATACTTTATGGGGTTAATCCGTTTTTGAGTGGGTTAACCCAAAAGTTGTCTTCATATCTTTTATCTGCTTTGCCTCCTCCCCGAGCAACAGCACTACTACATAAGCTTTTCCCTTAGGTGATGGTGATAGGCTGTCTGATACTGCTCTCATTCTATCAACTGACCATCCACTGTGAGGAAGGCATTATAGCAAGGATAGACAACCTTCGGCACTCCAGATGTTGTGGACTACATCTGAAAATGATCTTACAGCCATAATGCTAGCAAAGCATCAGGAGTGATGTATTCCAAAAAATATGGGGTGCTTAAGGTTGCCTAACCCCTGCTTTAGAAAGTAGGGACCTTCCTAAAACATTCTTCTCAATGGATGGGTCGTGCAACCTTTTAAAGTGGAAAATTAGTTCTGATTATTTTAGCTGCATGATTATTATTTTTTTTTTTAAATAAATATATAAACCTTGAAAATGGTTTAACAAAAATCTATGTTATACATGGTAGCCAGGGCCAAACATCATATCTTGGGACATTACTGCAAGGAAATTGGAGTGCCTCATTCCATATCCTCCAAGGATTCGGGTGCTAGAGGTAACTCTGATTTTTGACTAAGGGCTTGAAAAGGGATACTCAAAAATTGAAGGGCAACACATAGCGCATAAGCACCATAAACAGGAGTACATTAATGTTTACTTTGCTTGTGATATCCCTGAGGTGTTAAGTTCATCTCCACACTTCACTGACATTTTGCACACCACTACATTTTTTACCAATCTCACCACAACATTAAAGGAACACTCCATCGGATTTATTACTTTAACTGTTTAGTAAATATAACCTCTAAAACAAATATGCATGCATTTTTTTTAGCATGTTTTCTGTGGGTGTATATGAAGACAGCTTTAAAATACTGCAATCATGACCAGGACCAGCCCAAGACATTGTGCAGCCTGGATCCAAGGATGAAATACTGCCCCGCTAACACAGAAAGCCACACCCACATCCATTATGTCATGCAGTGTGTGTAGTGATCCTTAGTTGTGAAATCACAGTGATGTCATAAGGGTAACTGTTGCTATAACTGCATGAACATTCTATTTTCTCCCTGACAAATCTGAGGCTCTGGCAGAGCTTCAGCACAAATCCATCTCCATGGCATATAGATCTTTGTCTCAAATGGATGTGTCTGAAAACTTGGAGCTTGACTAGCTTAAATCTGACCTTGAGCTTTGGAGGTCTTAGCTGTGGATGTGATGCTTTGTGTAACTACCTCTATATAATTTATTAAAAATTGATGCTTCTTGAGTGGGGATAGCCAGGGTCAGACTGGCACAAAGGGAAAATATGTCTGTGGGCTGCTGTAGCTTGGGGCTGACTGGTTGCCATTAGCTAACTAATACAGTTGTAATAAAAATTCAACCCCCATTGAAAATCAGATTTATTTGTCAAAATTTACAGACTTAGATATTGTAACATATTCACCCTCACCTTGTGGTATTTGTGCTCAGCGGGCATGCATCTGTGTACCTGACTTCTGCAACATGTTGATGGGCGCCGGCCGCTGCGGATCCACGCCAAATTATAGCCCCACGTCCGCACACATTGATGACGACGTCGTCGTACGTGTAACGTCACTCGGAGACGTGCGCGCGCGTTCTGGGGTCAAAGGCCGATTTTAGGCCAATCAGATTTATAAAGGGCTTATTTAAACGCAAGTTTACTTTTCCTCATTGCCCTGTCGTGGTTTCCCTAGTGGTTGGCCGAGAGTGTATTTCTGAGCGTTTATTTCTGGTTATTGACTTTGGCTTCGTTTGACTTACCTGTATTCTGGTATCCTTGACTTTTGGCTTTCCCTTATGGTTGTGTTTCATTCTGTGTCCCCGACCTTGGCAAGTATTCTGACTATTCTCTGGTACGTTAAGTCCGGCCATCCTAAGGCCCGGTAAGACGTTACCTGTTAGTCCTAGGTTTGATACATTTCTACGTGCTGGATCAACTTGTAATCCTGACAGATATTTGCAAATAACAAATCAAACAAAAGAAATTGAAATAGCTCAACACAAGGAATGCTTCAAGTAGTTTCCCCAAATTCCATTGAAAATGCAAAATGCTGCCCCTGTGAAAGGGGCATCTGGGACCATGGCCCCAACAGGACGTATGGACGGGCCGGCACTGGTCCTGACATGTACAGTGTTTGCAAGCCCTATACTTTTTTTCCTGGCACAGGCTTTCAGTCTGCACTGGGGAATACACTAATCTGTGCTCGACATGAGTGCACATGTGCACGCAATTCACAGCTTTCCAAGGTTTCTCAATAGGCTGTAGCAGAAGAAACAGTCAGGGAGGTGTTTATGCCCTCAGTGACAAAAGTTATATTGGATTTCTACTCAAATGTTCACTTGTATAGACTGTTAGAAAAAATGACTGAAACTGAAGTGCTTTATTATTATTATTATTATTATTATTATATTATTTATAAAATGCCAACAAATCCTGCAGTGCTGTACAACTGGTGGACTAACAGACACATATTTGTAACCAGACGAGTTGGACACAGAGGAACAGAGGGGCTTGAGGGCCCTGCTCAATTGAGCTTACGTGCGTCTGGAGTTTTCCTTAACCCCTTAAGGACCAAACTTCTGGAATAAAAGGGAATCATGACATGTCACACATGTCATGTGTCCTTAAAGGGTTAAACATATTATGTTAGGCTAGAAAGAATAATAATAACGTGATCTGAGGAAGCCGATTGGGCGAAACGCGTCATCACGCACGACGTTACCACGTGATTTCTCCGAAACCCGGAAGTACTGTGTATGCGGCGATCGAGTAAGAAAACCGGCAAGTTTGAACTGTGTTTCCTGTGACCGCTTTATTTTGGGGACATCTCCTGTACGGGCTGTAAGAGACATATCACTCTGAATTATCTTTTGTATGTACATCTATCAATAAACCAATTCTAAAGGTTGAATCTGCTGCTTTATGGATCCTAAAGGTCTCTAAGTCCTGAGAAAAGAGGACTCATGCCAACTAAGTTAGAGCAGACTTTCACTGCTCTACCATTGTGAGTGTTACTCTTTTATATCCAAGTCTTTTATATCTTGTACTACATATTATCCTATGAGTTTTTCTTTTTGTGTTTATTTTATATATTACCCTGAGGGACATACTGAATTATATGTTCCAGTTGCCATTTGAAAGTGTGCTTTATCCTTATTGAAGGTACCCTCACGTGTTGCACATTGCACTTGCACTTTAAATTATTTATGCACTACTTATTTATATTTTTAAAGGTACAGCGCACCTTATTCGTTTTTCTAGAAAGAATAAGGACTGCTTAGAAAAATGATCTCTTGGACTGTTGATGTGATTGCAAAGTCCTCTACCAATTTTGTTTCTCGCATTTTCCTTTTTAATTCTTCTTCTGAACTCTGTAATCCTTTATCACCACAAGTCAGCAAGTCAAGTCCTAAAAACTTACTAGAGAACTTCAATCTAACTTTCAATCACAAATGCACTGGAACGAAAGTGGCAGGTTTCACACATTATTATGATTACACTGAATAAGTCTCCTAAAATATCAGAGGTTCATCTGCAGATAGCAAAAGTGAGTCTTTAAAAGGTCACACAAAAAATTGATAAGCCTAATATTTATGCAAAGTCTCTCAGTGGAATTCAGTTTTTTTTAGTGGAGTAGGTGGATTTTACCTAACTTCTAATTCTATTAGTGACTTCTGCCTCTATTGAATATTTTCAAATAAACATTTCAAATGATTTAATATAATTGGATAAACTTTTAAAATGATTAATAATAAATGTTAAAATAAAATAAAAAATCATATATAAAAACATGTACCTATATATAAAAATATTAAAATAAATAATTTCCATTGTTTTATGTGCCTGCTAACCAGTCTCTTACTTTTAATGTAGGAACAATTTTACTTCATATTCATTTGAAACAGATGTCTAACTCTTGGAATGTTGTGCCTCTAAGAACAATCAACTGAATGTATTACTTATCTATTTAGTAGTTTAGTAAATCCTGTAGATTCCACCTTAAAAACATAGCCTGTATCTGCCCCTTTCATATTGTAACTCTCTCCTAATAGGTCTTCCCAGAAGTCGTATTGCCCCGCTGCAGTCTGTAATGAATGCTGCTGCCAGACTGATTTTCCTCTCCTGTCGCTCCTCTCACACCTCTCCCCTCTGTCTGTCCTTATATTGGCTTCCTGGATCCTGTAGGAGTCAATTCAAAGTACTAACCCATACCTATAAAGCACTGACCATTTCTAGACCCTCCTATATCTCTTCACTGATCCGCAGGTATGCCCCTTTTCGGTCTCTCCGCTCTGCCCATGACCTTCTCCTGTCTGCTGCTCGCACACGTACGGCCAACTCACGCTTGCAGGACTTCTCACGGGTGGCTCCTTTCCTTTGGAATAGCCTGCTTACGACCACCAAGCTCTGCCCTTGTCTTCAATCATTAGAAAGTGCCTCAAAGCACATCTCATTAGGAAAGCTTATGGCCTCCCAGAGTAACATCTACCTCACACACCTGTCCCTTGCTCTGCTTCACTCCTACCTTGTTTGATTTGTATTTCCTGTCCTAATGTGTTTTACGCCCCACCTCCTATAGACTGCAAGCTCGTTTGAGCAAGGCCCTCTTCAACCTATTGTTCCTGTACGTTTTTGTAATTCTCTAATTTATTGTTAAATCTCCCCCTTTGATAATACTGAAAAGCACTATTACCAGTAATAATAATAATAATAGTAAATATACACAAGTATTTTTTTTTCTCTGCATGTTTTCTTTGGGGGTATATTAAAAAACAACGCTAAATCTCTTGCTGACAACAATGATTCTCATGGGGAAACAAATTATGCAGTTTCTCCTCCCTTCTACACTTCAAGAACCCTTGAAGAATCAGAGGAAAATAAATTAGATTAAAAAAAATTACTGGCTTTTCATCTATTAAACCATCAACCTGTAATGGATAGTTAAGTAAATACACACCTTCAATTTTGCAAAAGTTTGAATACTTATGTCCTTCTGAAAGACTAACATGTCTTCATTTGGGGCAAAACAAATAAAACAGATATTTGATGAGGAAATTAAGATACTCTATAAAAATCTTATAGGCCTGTAAAACAAACACCACATACAATTAAAAGTAACCAAAGAATGGAAAGAGAATGATAAAATAAGATTCAGCATGATAGGGATGTCCAAACACAGTAAAATATCACAAAACAACAAAAATTAAAAACAAGTGCCTCACCACTCTGACCAAATATCCTAATGGGTAAAAAAAGCCAATTTTCTAGGCACTAAAAACGTCAATAACTTCTTTCAGTGCTGCAGCAGAAACAGTTGCAAATAACTACTATGTGCCCTTTTATTGATTTTGGTTAGTGCTACTTTCAAATACAACACTCTGAATGACAAGTTACAGTTACTATACCCAAGATTATTAAAGATTCATTGCTTTTCAAAATAGCTACCTTCCTTTTTCACAGCCAACGTTTCAATAAAAGAATAGTCTTACCATCACTGACACCAGCAGAGAGACACCCAAATCCAGGCCCGGACTGGCCATCGGGCACACCGGGCAAATGCCCGGTGGGCCGCGGTGGCCATGGGCCGAGGCCGGCAGGGGAAGGTCCCAGGATCTCCCCTGCCGGTCTATGCAGGGCCGGCACTATCCGAGCGCCGGCCCCGCTGTTTTCAATGAAGGGCCGGTGAGGAGATCATAGATCTCCCTCACCGGCCCCCTTGGAGAGACCTGCGGCTGGGGAGGGAGGTAGAGGACCCGGCGGAGCTCTATCTTGCAGCTCCGCCGGGTTCCTCTCGCGAGATCCGGCGCGTTGCCATGGCAACGACCGGATCTCGCGAGAGTGAACTCTAGCCCTCAGGCTAGAGTTCACTCACCACTGGACCACCAGGGATGGTGTCGGAGTGCCGGTCCCCCCCACCCACTCACCAGCATGCCGGTCCCCCCCTCCCAGGCTAAAGGTAAGAAGGGAGGGGGGGACATAATGCATACTTTTTTATTTATTTTACCCCCCCAACACTCAATCCCTTCTAACATTCACACACAGCACACACATCACTATCACACACAGCACACACATCACTATCACACACAGCACACACATCACTATCACACACAGCACACACATCACTATCACACACAGCACACACATCACTATCACACACAGCACACACATCACTATCACACACATCACTCCCATCACACACAGCACTCTCACTCCCATCACACACAGCACTCTCACTCCCATCACACACAGCACTCTCACTCCCATCACACACAGCACTCTCACTCCCATCACACACAGCACTCTCACACCCATCACACAAAGCACTCTCACACCCATAACACACAGCACTCTCACACCCATCACAGCACTCTCACACACAGCACTCTCACACCCATCACACACAGCAGTCTCACACCCATCACAGCACTTTCACACACAGCACTCTCACACACAGAACTCTCACACACATCACACACATCATCCACAGCACTATCACACTCATCACATTCAGGACTCTCACACACATCACACTCAGCACTCACGCACATCATCCACAGCACTATCACACTCGGCACTCTCACACACATCACCCTCAGCATCCACAGCACTATCACACACATCACACTCAGGACTCACACACATCACACTCAGCACTATCACAAAACACATCACACACAGCACCCTCATACACAGCACCCTCACACACATCACACACAGCATCCATCATACACACATACTGCACCCCTCACATACACACATACACAATACTTCCAAATATATATATATATATATATATATATATATATATATATATATATATATATACACACACACACACGCACACACACACTACATTCCTGACATACACACTCTGGATACCCTATACACACACTAGATTCCTTGTAAGCAAACACATACTACACCCCTAAACACACACTCTCTACAAACACTACATCACATATACACACACACACACACACTATAGCCTGTATGCACACACTTGCTACATCCCCTATACACACATTCTTTACAGACCCTAGCCACATATGCATTACATTACACCACAAACACAACACGACTAAAACCGACCTTATTACACAATACCACACCACAATCAGCTCACTCTATACACACACACACACACACACAATCCCACAAGCAGGCTCCAAACACAGCACGATACTCTTTCCTGGCATTTTTGTCTCCTGGTATCCATTTATAGAGACACCAGAGACAAGTTGCAAGGAAACACAGTGCAAGCATGTTATTAAATTTGCTTGCACTGTGCAGAACAAATACAGGGCTTTTTTCTCATGCTAGAGCTCTTTAGCAGAGCTCTGCGCATGGTCTGCCCTGGCCTGCACTTTGAGAAGGGGGCGTGTTTGTCGTTAGTGACGACAAAACACGCCCTCTCTGCACCGCCCTTTCTTAGTGGGCCGCTGTGATAAAAAAATGCCCGGGCCGAATTTTTATCCCAGTCCGGCCCTGCCCAAATCCATTCAGCTTTTTGAACATAGGTATAATCATTGGCACTTACTCAATGCATGGTATCACTACTAGTCCTTGATAAAATACACCTGTTATCCAGTGACAGATTCCAGGAAAATAGACCAAACATGGCTTATGTGACTGAACTTTCTAACCAGTAATTTTTATAGCAACTGTCCGTTTTTTTTTTTTTTTTTAGATTCTACTACTCTTGCATCTCAGCAAACAAATATGGGGATTCAGTTCCTCCACAGGGCCAAATTGTGTTGAGCTTAACACTGCTTCACAGTACCCCAATTTGTAGTTGTGGGCTTAACAACCCATATCTCTAATTTCTACAGCTGGAGCATGGCTGTGCAGCCAGGCCCCTGGCTGTCTCGGCCCATGACCGATGTGCCCGAGTGGTCAATCCGCCCCTGGAACTATTTGCAGTAAAGATGCAAATTCATAAATCTGAAATACAGCTTCTATGTGAGTTAGATTCGGTTGTGCTTGTGCCTGGGGAAAGTACACGCATTGAGTTTTATATAAAATAGTCCAGAAAGTTAGTTACTGGTAATAATACTTTTTGGAGCCATAGGTCCCTGGTGCCTGAGGTTTGTCAAGACTTTGTTTAGAGTTTGTAGGGATTGTGATTCATCTGTGCAGTAACACAGTTGTCCAACTATTATAACATTCCTTACGGCCATAGAAGTAATGATATGGAATTTACTGGCTCGGAGGGTAGACGCAGAACAAGTGCATTTGGGAGAGATCCATTGTTAGAATATTGGGAACTAGGTGAATACAAACAGAATAATGTGAAGCAACTGTTCTTTTTTCTACTATTTCTAAGCCCAGAATGATTTTACTCTGCTTAAAACAAAGCCAATACTTTTTTAAAACTTATAATAAAAACTTGTCTCGATAGCCTGTGGTGTTCAATGAGACACTAGCTGAAAACTATTGTCTTTTTCAAAATATCCACAGTAGAAGAGCATGCTTATATGTGAGCAGCAAAGAATGTTGGAGATTACACTTAAAAGTTTTTCTCAAAATTAAAACATGGCTTATACTTCTAAAGAAAGCATAATAGTGCTAACAATTTTAACCAATTAAAAACAAATTTCATTAACTCACATTTAAGAAGAAATCTTGAAGCATAAGTTAATGCCCTAGGAAAAGTCGTTTTCGGACACAAACGTGTAGGACAAAGCATCCTGTTGTTGGACTGGGGAGGCCCCCAATAACTTGGCATACTTGAGAGTTCATTTTACATGTGAGTTAAATAAAATGTGTTTTTAATTGGTTAAGAAATGGTCTGCACCACTATTAAGTTTTCTCCATTCTTGTATATATTAGTAGATTAAAGAGGGGCTTTAAAATAGCCAATGATCTTCATAATACAGTCCATCCAGGAAGTTCTGCTCAAGTGGCCTTTCACACTGCTAACTTGGCTTTGGCACCATAATACTTGGAAAGCCTCAATGTCACTCCTACATACCTGTCATCACTAGGAGGTATGTAAGTGGTATGAGAGGTTGCTGGGATATCATGAAGGCGTATATATGAAGATGTCTTGCATGTTGGATTATGAAAGCACTTCCAGATGATCTTCCAGTGTTGTCCATGCACAGATGGACAATGAAGGACCATAGTCACATAGCATATTGGGAGTGTGAAATTAAACACTAATATGAAACATATAATATGATTTCCTGGTAGATCCAATTTGCTCTAGTAATAACTATAATTATTCATATAGTTTCCTTCCTTAATACACCTTTTTTTACCTTCTGATAACATCCCAAAAATATCAGTTTTGCATAATTACCTCATACCTCTTCTCCAATCACACCGATAACGTCAACATTCTATCCAGAATTATTTACAGGTGTTCTGTCATCCTGATCATATTAAAATGTCATGCTTAACTTTCAAAGCCCTCCACAACTCTTCCCATTTTCGAAAGCTCTCTCCATCTCTTGTCAAACCCTTCCTTTACCACCAGGATATTTCCCAAGGTGCTTCTAAGGAAAGCTCTACCTGTGACTATTTGCTCAACATCTTTAAACGCAGCTGTGAAATACATCTCTGTACAGATGCTTAAAAATCATTTTATTTAAACTGTCTAATGGTCCCATGATATGTAGCTACAACCATCACATTTTATTTTCTTTGCCATGGATATTTGTTTATCTCTTTTGCAACCTTACGTGTACCTTATATGTCACATTGTCCTATTCCCTATTGTACTGCAAGGTTGTGGAATGCATGCACGACCCTCAAACCCTGATGTATCAATAAGCTTCAGTTTGTCATAATTTATTATACTCTTTACATAAAGTATTTTGTGACAAAGATTTTTTTGTGCTATATACACATGATGATAATGTTGAAATGTAGCAAAGTTGTATAAGCACAGCAGCATCAAGTAGACGACCGCAAAAGGCACATATATAAAGCTAAGTAATTAGGAAGCCTTAGTTAGTCGTTTACTTGCAAGAGAGAAAAAAGGCAAGTGAGGCAAGACAAGAAGTTGACATTTTTGCTCTCCAGCACCATAGAGACTATAGAGGACAGACAATCAAATGTTACCAGCAACAGTAAGTTTTCCAACACATTCAGATTAAGCACAAGCGTTTATTACTAATAATTCCTTCTAGATTGTGCCTAATTTGAACCTACTAAAGTTATTCCCATTTAGACTGGAAGAAATTAGACTAAGGCAAAGGAGTGGGTTTATTTTACAGTGAAAACAATAAGGATGTGGCCTGAAGAGGTGGTTTTATTAGAATCTGTACAAATGTTTAAAATGCAACTGGATGAAGTCTTATAAAACATAATATTCAGGGATATCATTTTTTTAAATGTGGGGTAGCAGCTTCTTGATCCAAGGATAGATCTGACTGTTATTCTGCGATTGAGAAGAATTGTTTCCCTAGTATGTTGCAAAATTGGAAAGCACTTTAAACTGTGTTTTTGTCTTCTTTTGGATAAACAGCAACAGCAGGTGTGAGAAAGGCTGATCCTGATGGGCCACATGTCTCTTTTCAGCTATGTAATTATATGTAAGCATGTAACGTCTAATGTCAATGTGCTTGGTGTGTGCATTTGTTTTCACTGTTTGCATCATCTTTACGCAGCTCTGATCATCTTCCATCAGTCGATCATTCTCAAATCCTCTAGAAGTTGGTTAGGCCATTGAACTTTCTTGCATGCTTCTGTTGTGGAGATATACTCTGCTTCTGTAGAAGAAAGTGACACTGATTCTTTCTGGTGACCAGTCATGTGGTCACTTATAGATTTACAATCAGATTGTCTCTTGCCCAGTCGATATCTGTATATCCTACAAGTGAACTGTTGGTCTTTGGAGATTTTAATATTGATTGGCTGAATCCTAAAAATAATAGTTCTTGCTCGCTGTTTAAGACTTTACAGCTAACACAATTAATCTCCTCCCCAACTCGCATAAACATTAAAAGCCATAACCATACCCTGCTCGATTGGATTCTCTCAACTCCTGATAGAATCCAGGAGGCAGGTGTTCTCCCTAACAGTTTTAGTGATCACTGTTTAGTGTACTGCGTGCGCAAAATAAAGGCTACTAAATCCTTTTCCAAGTTTTAAATCACCAGGTCCTTCAAAAAATGTAATTTTGAATCCTTTCTTAATGACATCAAGAACCTCCTATGGCACAGATTTAACTTTATCCCAGATCTAGACTGTGCAGTTGAATTATTTTGGAATTTGCATGCCTCGCTGCGTAAGGTGAGAGTAAAAGGGGCACATATGAACTGGATCACAGCTGACCTCATCCAAATGTACCAGTTTCGGGATTCATTTTGGTCAAAGTTCAAGCGTACTGGCTCTATGAATGATAGAATGAACTGTGCATATAGACAATGGCGAAATATATGCCTAAACAAACAAAATTGGCCAAGGCCCAATATTTCTGTGAAAATCTGAACAATAACATATCCAACCCTAGAAACTTTTGGAAAGTCATAAATAAATTACAAACTCCCCCAATCCCCTCCCAACCCTCCACTGTCAAAGTGGATAACCAAACCCTGCAACTTCCCTTAGATGTAGCAAATGCCTTTAACAATCATTTTGTCAGATGCTCCACTACCCTGATTGCCAAGCTAATAAATTACACACATCCTGAAACTACAAATGTGGATCAGGCCCCACTAAATTTGCAAAGACCCAATATTGACAAGTTCATTTCTACACCTGTACCTATTAGTGTCATTAAAAACACCTAAATAATCTAAAAATGAAAAACCAGTCTGGACCTGATCAAATCCCAGCAATGCTGTTTAAGCTCAGTGCGCCGGCAATTGCTAAACCCGTCGCAATCCTAATTAACAAGCCCTTGGTGTCTGGATACATACCCAAACTTTGGAAGACTGCGAGAGTAGTGCCTATCCATAAAAAGTGGTGACACTGCTTTGGTTTCTAACTATTGCCCCCTTATATCATTGCTCCCAGTATTATCAAAAATCTTAGAAAAATGCATCCATACGCAACTATGTAAGTATTACCAACAATCTAACTATCTGACCCCTGATCAATCATTTTTTCGCCTGAATCACTCCACTACAACTGCCCTCTTAAAAGTTTGCAATGACATCCAAACTGGCATGAAACAAGGAGACCTAACGGGAGCTATTTTCCTTGATTTTGCAAAGGCCTTTGACACGGTAGACCACAACATTCTACTGCACAAACTCAAAAACTCAGATATTGGTGATTGTCCGCTAACCTGATTTCGATCATATGTATCGGAATGCTCACAATATTTGAGCGACTCCCTCCCTCTCCCAGTCATGTGTGGTGTTCCCCAAGGTTCCATTCTCGGCTCCCTACTATTCACATTATTTATAAATGATCTGCCTAATGTCTGCAAATCCTCAAATGTACACATGTACGCAGACGACACAGTAATCTATGCATACAAATAAAATCTACCGCAGCTTGAAGCTGTGCTCCAATACCAGTTTACAGAGGTATAAAAGTGGATCGCAAAAAACAAACTCTTCTTAAACACTGTCAAAACTGTCACAATGATCTTTCGAACAGTACCTAAATTACACAAATTACACAATTCCCACCTATTCATCAAAATAAAATCAAATAGCACACTGACCGCAGTTCACTCTTTCAAATACCTGGGTATGTTGTTAGACCACAATCTATCTTTTGGCCTCCACATAGAAAAACTTGCATCTAAACTTTATCCAAAACTAGGTGCCCTGTACAGAAACAAATCCTGCCTAAGCCCTAAAGTAAAGGAAAATATTCTACAGCAAATGTTGATGCCAATCATTGATTCTGGGGATGTAGTATTTGCACCTGCACCGCAAACCCACCTTAATAAACTCAATACATTGTATAACTTGTTCTGCCGATTTGTGCTACAATGTAATTACAGGACCTACCACTGTGACATGCTAAAATAACTAAATTGGTTGTCGCTGGAATTCAGACGCACCCTTCGTCTTTCCAGCCTTGTACATAAGAGCATTTCTGGGAAGCTCCCACCCTACCTGAGCAGCAAGAGCCGCGCACGCATTCAGCCAGTCT
Source organism: Pelobates fuscus (assembly GCF_036172605.1). Taxonomy (NCBI): domain Eukaryota; kingdom Metazoa; phylum Chordata; class Amphibia; order Anura; family Pelobatidae; genus Pelobates; species Pelobates fuscus. The sequence goes on along the minus strand of NC_086318.1, from coordinate 321,782,469 downwards.
CATAGGAAAGCATTTACAATGCTTTCCTATGGACGCTGGCGTCTTCTCACTGTGATTTTCACAGTGAGAAGCACGCAAGCGCCTTTAGCGGCTGTCAATGATACAGCCACTAGAGGCTGGATTAACCCAAATATAGAAACTGCTATATTTATAGAAAAAAGGGTTAACCCTAGCTGGACCAGGCACCCAGATCACTTCATTAAGCTGAAGTGGTCTGGGTGCCTATAGTGGTCCTTTAACTCACTTTGTTTATGTAAACCAAATCACACTTCCCTACAGGCAACTTACACAGCTTTCCTAAACACTTCCTTTAAACAGTCATCTAATGTTCACACTTCCTTTATTGCAAATTCCGTTTAATTTAGAATTACTTCTGCACTGTTAATAGCCTGTTAGACCATGAAGTAGCTTTCTGTGTGGGATAAAGGTTCAATTTACAGAGCAGGAGATAAAAACTTTCAAAGTGAGTTACATCTGATTGAAAATGAAACCATTTTATTTTCAATCATGCATGTTGTGTCAGTCACAGACAGGGGAGGTATGGCTATGGCTGCATAAACAGAAAAAAAGTGATTAACTCCTAAATGGCAGAGGATTGAGCAGTGAGACAGCAGGGGCATGATCTATACACCAAACCTGCTTCATTAAGCTAAAGTTGCTTTGGTGACTATAATGTCCAATTAAAGTTTTTCTGCATCTTGGAATAGGCATCAAAAGTGTGAACACGTGTCAAAATAAGTAGTAAAAGTTTTGTGTAAGAACCGAACAGCAGAAGGATGGAGAGTAAGCTAGGTTATGGAAACGAGGGAATTGAGGAGGGCAATTATAAGTGTCATCCAGGAAGATAGTAGGTTATCCTAAAGAGCAGTGTTTTCAGTGACTTTTTAAGAGACTGGACGGGGAGAGTCTGATGGCAGTGAGTAGGCAACAAAAGCAATGGATTGTGCAATATGGAAGCAATATGTGTGCAAACATTGAGTGAAGCACAGTTTAGAGCAGTAGGAAAATACAAGGATCATTTGCCAGAGTAACCATTTATGTAACTGTGCCCAGTAAGTGTGCCATGGCTTTAAAATCATGGTCATATTTATTTGCACTACCCTACTCTGTTGAAGCCTTGCTGTTGACTGCTTTATTTTCCAAAGAACTTGGCAAGTGTGCTCTAGTAATCACTTCTCACAATGCACAACATCGGTGCTAGTTGCAACTGTAAGCAGACTTTATGGAATGTTAATTCAAAAGTCATGGAAAAAAAGCTCTGTAGATTTGGCATGGAAATGCTAATGTGGTGGAATCTCGGTAAAAATAAATTTAGTAGGCCGAGATTACCACGTGGCATGTGTACGTGCATATGCTGACGTATCGATCAGTTGGTTGCACGAGGCAAGATACGATCAGTAGTGTACGGAGCATGTGCAAGAATACAGGATATAGTATTCCCCTCCTCCATTATGCTGGACAAGCCATGCGGTCAAACAGGAAGTTAATTCTTATTTGTGTTGATTGGTTAAGAGAATGTGCGGGTGGAGCTTAATATGGGAGGAGTTATATGCCTATATAAGGAGCCTGCACTATTGTCCGGGGCTCAGAACTTGTGGTATTTTGGTGACGCTAGTCCCTCTGAGTCCCGATTGGTGATCCAATAAAGAATCTCTTCCTTCCTGAAGAAACCTGTGTCCATCTCTCTGTGCTTGGCTTCCGTCAGTTTCTCCGGTATCATTTGGTGCATTGGCCGGGAAGCTCATCGTTCAACGGTAGCTGAGAGGCAGAGGCGTGAGACGGTCTATCTTTGCCCACGTTCTCTACGGCTGCACCCCTGAACTTCTGCGTGGACCTCCCTTCGTCTCGGCGCCACTGGGCCGTTGTCCAGGAGATCATCGGCCTCTACGTGAGAAGTGCTGGGGTGTCCCCGTCGATGAGTGTGAACTCAGGTTCAGGAACGAGGAGGTAAGACAACTGCTGTTTTAGACGGCAGGACCCACTAGGGGTATACCGATTGTGCGGTAGGCCCAAAGGGGTTTTTGAATCTGTGTATCTGCCCCCTCTGTCGGAGGGAAGGAGCGAAGGCGCACCGCTCGATCGAACGCTCTTTAGTCAGACCGTTTGATTCTGTTAGTCAGGCGGGGCTCTGGTGTAAATAGCCCTAGCCGGACACCGGTGTCTTGTCTAGACTAGCGTTCTAGGGTGTACATTTTGTTCGCTAGGTCGGAGAGACCGGGAGACTAAGCGGCGTCTGTGTAAATTCGGTTCGCTAGTTCTCATCCTATCTGGGCTAAGTGGGAAGGCGTGTAAATTTGGAACCCACTAGACTTTTGATAGTGCGACTAAGAGGCGTCTGTGTAAATTCGGTCCTCTAGCTCGCTATATATGTGGTGATTGGGCAGTGTGGCTAACCAAAACGTATGTAGATTGTTTTTAGGTAGTCCATCAAGGTACTGGCCAATAGTTTAGTTGGGAATTGTAAATGTGTTAACGATTGTTTAGTAAAGTGTATATCTTGTTAGATAGCGCGAGCTCAGCCGTCTAGCGAGAGTGTTAATAGTGTGTTGCTGTATCATAGTGCACGGTACCATAACCCTGTATATTTACTGACACTGTATATAAGTACTAATCACTGTCGTCCATTGCATGTTTTAACACCATAACCACTAATAATTGTATTGTGACCTTAACTTGTGCTTTGACCTATGCTAACCGTACTGTAACCGCTATTTGTAAAAGACGATGTTACTGGGGTGTGTTATAGACGGGTAATTCGTATATAGAGAATTATAGCGTGGGTGACTGTATAGTTACGCCAAAGGGCATAATATTGATTATATAGTGACTGGTGTAACAGCTGTGTGTGTACGGGAATTCCCTGAGTGTTTATTGTTATTGTGTACGTTTCACTTGGTAACCGTACCACGTGGTGCTGTTGCCAGAGGAAACGGGTGTGACTGTTGAATAGTACGCGTGTATAGTATTCGTTGTCGACGACGTTCCATTGTTAAGTATGGGTGCGTCGCAGTCAACGATTCCGGATCCCTTAGGTTGTATGGTGAAGAATTTTAAAAAGGGATTCAAAACTTGTGATTTTGGGGTTAAGATGTCTCCTGTACGTTTGGTTACTTTGTGCACTAGGGAGTGGCCTACTTTGGTTGCGGCATGGCCGCCACGTGGCAGTTTGGATCCAACTCTGGTACAGCGCTTACACGTGGCTGTATCAGGTAGGCCTGAACTTTACGGCCAGTTTCCTTATATTGACTGTTGGAGACAGGCCGTAAATGACTCGCCAAAATGGCTCCAGACATGCCACGAGGAGGAGTGTCGCCTCATGGTAGCTAGGACTTGTTCGTCCACTAGGACCGGTGTTGGGCCCATTTTGGACACGCCCCCTGAGTCCGAGATCCCTTTGCCGCCCCCTTACTTTCCGTTAAGAGGAAGTGACGCAAACGCAGGAAGTCCTGCACCCCTCCCCTCATTACCCTCATCCACTTCCGCTTCCTCCTCCAGTACAGGATCCACCCCCCCTCGTACTAAATCTCCCCTTCCGGAACCAGAACCCACCCCCATTAGAAACGAATATCCTGATTTGGCGCCACTTCAGACTTCCGGTCAAGCTTCATCTAGCTCGGCTCGAAGTGTTTTATTTACGACCTTTTCCCAAAACCAACCTCCCACATCCCCATACCCTATCTCTCCCCGACCGGAACCCATGACTGACGCCTCTCTACGTAGCCCCATCCAAACCCGACAGTTGACTGGTGCCCAACAATTAAAGCACTATCAGATGCCTCTTCGTCTGAATCCCGGGTCAGCTTATATCGATGCCGCAGGTCAAATGGCACACGCTGACCCAGTCTTCGTATATGCCCCATTTACCACAACCGATCTTTTAAACTGGAAGACCCATAATTCCTCGTATACTGAGAAACCACAAGCTATGACTGATCTGTTCACCTCAATAGTACAGATGCATAATCCGACATGGGCTGATTGCCAGCAGTTACTAATGACTTTATTTAACAATGAGGAAAGGACAAGAATAAATCAAGCAGCCATAAAAGCACTAGAGGATAGAGCCCGTGCTTTGAACCAAGCTAATCCAGCAGCATGGGCCGCAACACATTATCCCAACACTGATCCCGATTGGAACGTAAATGGTGCTGATATGGTTCAACTCAGAGCCTATAGAGACGCTATAATTGCTGGCATGAAAGCCGGAGGAAAGAAAGCTATTAACATGTCGAAGACAGTTGAGGTGATCCAGAAAAGCGATGAAGCGCCCAGTGTCTTTTATGACCGATTATTGGAGGCATACCGCTTGTATACCCCCTTTAATCCGGAAGACGCAGATAATTCCCGAATGGTTAACTCCGCCTTTGTCAGCCAAGCATACGGAGATATTAAGCGCAAGCTACAAAAGTTAGAAGGGTTTGCAGGTATGTCCATCACCCAACTAATGGAGGTAGCAAATAAGGTTTATATGAACAGGGATACAGAAAGTAAGAAAGAGGAAGAGCGCAAGATGCGTAAAAAGGCTGATATGCTAGCGGTAGCGATCGCAGGCGTAGATAGACGGGGCCCAGATAGAGGCGATAGTAAGTGGAATGAGGAACCTCTAAGTAGAAATCAGTGCGCTTACTGTAAGGAAGAAGGGCATTGGAGAAATGAGTGTCCGCGAAGAGAACAGTCTGAGAGAGACAGACCTAGGTCAGGTTACGGAAACTTTAGAGGCAGAGCGAGAGGTAGAGGAGGCCCCGGAGGGAGTAATGGTTATAGAGGGAGTAATGGGAACAGAGGAAGTGTTAGGGAAGACAGGTATATTCCAGCAGCGCAAAGGTCCCGCGATAGAGAAGGTAGGGACTTTGTAGGATTGGCTGACACGGTCATGGAGGACTATTGATACCGACCGGGCTCCATCCCCCTTGGTCGAGCGGAGCCTATGGTCGATGTATCAATAGGGGGAAAAAGGAGTGCGTTCATGATCGACACTGGTGCTGAACATTCAGTGGTGACTAATCTAGTTGCTCCTCCATCTGGAAGGACTATTACTGTGATAGGAGCAACTGGAAGAAGTGCTGAAAAACCGGTTCTTAAAAGTCGACTCTGTACATTGGGAGGCCACGTAGTAAAACACCAATTCCTTTATATGCCTGAATGTCCAGTCCAATTGCTGGGACGTGATATGCTATCAAAATTACAAGCGCAGATTACGTTCCTACCAAATGGAACAACATCCTTAAAGTTTAATGGACCTTCAGGTATTATGACTTTATCCGTACCAAAGGAAGAAGAGTGGCGACTTTATACAGTGTTGACTAGCCAAAACCCTAGGAGTGATGAGACATTATTCAACATACCAGGAGTTTGGGCAGAGAACAACCCACCAGGACTGGCCCGCAATATTCCACCTATAAAAATTGAACTGAAACTTGGGGTTTATCCAGTGAGCCTAAGACAATACCACATCCCGCAGAAGGCTAAGAAGAACATTCAATCCTATCTGGATAAGTTCATACGGTATGGTATCCTAAAATTCTGTACTTCCCCCTGGAACACCCCATTGCTGCCTGTTCAAAAGCCCGGTACAGATGAGTATCGACCTGTGCAGGACTTGAGAGCAGTCAATGATGCGGTTGTTAGTATACATCCAGTTGTACCCAATCCATATAACCTGCTTGCTTTAATTCCGGGCGGGGCTACTTACTTCACAGTCTTAGACCTCAAAGATGCCTTCTTTTGCCTCCGAATTGCCGCAGAAAGTCAATGTATTTTCGCTTTCCAATGGGAGAACGCTGTAACGGGCTCAAAACGCCAAATGACTTGGACAAGACTGCCCCAAGGGTTTAAAAATTCACCTACCCTATTTGGTTCAGCTCTAAGTCAAGATCTACTGGATTTCTAGTCTATCCCAGGAGAGTGTGTATTGTTACAGTATGTAGATGACTTGTTGATAGCAGCAGTTACAAAAGAAAAATGTCAGCAAGCAACGCACGATCTACTACACATTCTCTGGAAGGCAGGATACAAGGTGTCCAGGAAAAAGGCTCAGTTGTGTTTGCCAACTGTCAAGTATCTGGGATTCCATATCTCTGAAGGTCAAAGGATTATGGGGCCAGAGAGAAAAGAAGCTGTCTGCCAAATACCAATACCCAAGAATAGAAGACAAGTGCGAGAATTCTTGGGGGCAGCAGGCTTCTGTAGGATATGGATTCCCAGCTATGCGATACTGGCAAAACCTCTGTACGCAGCCATCAAAGGTACAGAGCACGACCCCTTCTTATGGACTCAAGAACAGCAAACGGCTTTTGAAGATGTGAAGAAGGCTTTGATGAGTGCCCCAGCATTAGGTCTACCTGATCACACACGACCATTCTACCTGTACGTACATGAGCAAAGAAGAATGGCTGTGGGAGTATTGACACAGTACTTGGGATCATGGCAAAGACCTGTTGCCTACATGTCTAAGCAACTGGATGCAGTGGCCAGCGGACTTCCACCTTGTCTAAGAGCCGTAGCTGCAGCCGCCCTGCTAGTAGCTGAAGCCGATAAACTCACTCTGGGTCAAGAACTTTATGTACGAGTCCCACATGCAGTACAGACGTTGTTGGATTACAAAGGAAATCATTGGTTTAGTAACAGCCGTATGACCAAGTATCAAGCAATGTTGTGTGAAAACCCAAGAGTGCATTTAGAGACTGTAAATACCTTAAATCCAGCTACCCTTTTGCCACAACCTACTGAAAGTCAACATGATTGTTTGGAAGTAATGGATGAAGTATTTTCAAGTAGACCAGATCTTCGTGATTTTCCCATCCAGAACCCCGATGTTCAATATTACACCGACGGCAGTAATTATGTGAAAGAAGGGATCCGCTATGCAGGATATGCAGTAACAACAATAGACAAGGTGATAGAAGCTCGGCCACTGGCAAAAGGAACATCAGCACAAAAGGCAGAATTGATAGCACTAACACGAGCGTTACAATTGGCTGAAGGTTTAAGAGTAAATATCTATACGGACTCTAAGTATGCGTTTTTAACCACTCATGCCCACGGAGCTTTGTATAAAGAAAGAGGACTACTGAATTCAGAAGGCAAAGAAATCAAATACGCAGCTGAAATCCTACAACTATTGGAAGCAGTGTGGGAGCCGAAAGAAGTCGGTATTATACATTGTCGAGCGCATCTGAGAGGAGATGGTGATGTAACCAAAGGAAATCGGATGGCAGATAGTGCAGCTAAGCGTGCTGCTGAATCAGGAAGACAGGAGTATGTGGGGCATATAGCTGCTCTAATACCAACCCCACTGTCTCAATGGACTCCAGTTTATACAACTCAAGAAGAGGAGTGGTTAAAGACTGAACCGGGAAAGTATTTGGAGAACAAGTGGTATCAGCTAGAAGATGGAAGAATAGTCATACCAGCATCACTAGCAGTAGAAATTGTCCAGAACTATCATAACGGGACACATTCTGGGAGAGACAGTACAGAAGAATCTCTCAGAAAACATTTCTACATACCAAGATTGTCCAACTTGACTCAGGCCATTGTACGTAGATGTGTAACGTGTGCTAAAAATAATGCAAGACAAGGACCAGTAAAGCCACCAGGAGTCCAGTTTATGGGGGGACTCCCCATGTCCGATCTACAAATAGACTTTACAGTGATGCCTAAATCGGGTGGACATCGTTACCTGTTGGTAATTGTGTGCACCTATTCAGGCTGGGTAGAAGCATGTCCTACTCGTACAGAGAAAGCAGGAGAAGTTGTGAGATTCCTGCTACGAGAGATAATACCCCGATATGGACTACCCTGTTCTATAGGATCGGACAATGGTCCAGCTTTTGTTCACCAGTGCCTACAACAACTGACTCATATGCTTGGTATAAAGTGGAGGCTTCATACTGCATATAGACCCCAGAGTTCTGGTAAGGTAGAGAGAATGAATAGAACTATTAAGAACCAGTTGGCTAAAATGTGTCAGGAAACCCAACTTAAGTGGAACGTTCTCTTACCCATAGCTCTATTGCGAATCCGCAGTACCCCTACCAGAAGGATGGGCCTCTCTCCTTTTGAAATCATGTATGGGCGACCACCTCCCGTACTTGGTAACTTAAGGGGGGATTTGAGTCAGTTGGGAGAAGGAATTACCCGGCAGCAGGTTGTAGAGTTGGGTAAGACTATGGAGGAGGTACAGAAATGGGTACAAGATAGATTACCTGTGAATATTTATCCCCCTGTTCATAGTTATCATCCAGGAGATCAAGTGTGGATTAAAGAGTGGAATAATGTACCGTTAGGGCCCAAGTGGAGAGGTCCTTATGTTGTTCTTTTGTCTACCCCTACAGCGATAAAAGTAGCCGAAGTGACTCCGTGGATACATCACTCCAGGGTTAAACCAGCAGCAGTCGATTCTTGGCAAGTTACAGCAGATCCAGAGAATCCTTGCAAGATCCGGTTGAAACGCACTACTCAGTCGGAGTAACGAGGAATTATTGTGGATTACAAATTTTATTGTTACAGGTGTGAGTGAGAAGGCCATAATAAAGCCTGTCCGCTTACCAACACATAGTGTATAAGCCAGGAAAGTCTCGAAGGGACACCTGTGAAGACGAGCAGAACTCCATTCCCTGCAGCCCTCACATCCTGGAAGCTGAGGCGCCATCGCACGGACGAAGACTGAGGATGACGGCGAAAGATGTGCTTTTGATTGTGTTTATTTATATGTGTTTTTATATTCAGGAAGGTAGAGGTACCGACACTCCTAGCTGTGAGGTATGCATTAAGACTACGAGAACAGGTAATCATATTTCCCAAACCCTAATTTGGCATTCACAATACGAGTGTAAAGGAGATGTATCGAGATGTAGATACCTAAATATAGACTATAGTGTGTGCCATTTAGGAGTAGGAGAACCTAAGTGCTTCAGTCCAGAGTATCAACCTCGTACAATTTGGTTGACTCTCAGGAATGGAGATCCTCAGGGGACCCTAATTAATAAGACGGTGTTAGAATCCGTATATTCTTCGGGTGTTCTGCTATTTGATGCATGTAAGGCGATATCAAGTGGTAGAAAGCCGTGGAATGTATGTCGGGATCTTAGATGGGAGAGGACGTATGGATCTAACGATAAATATATTTGTCCCAGTAGTAAAAACAAATATGTAAGTCCTAGATGCCCAAATAAAGACTATAACTTTTGCCCATATTGGTCTTGTGTGGGGTGGGCGACTTGGGGACAGACAGTAGATAAAGACATGATAGTGACTAAGTTACCGACTAGCCCATATTGTAAGTCTATGGAATGTAATCCCATCCATATACTTATAAATAACCCCGACAAGTTCTTAGATAAGTATGGCAATTTATTTGGGTTTCAAATATACGGGACGGGTTTAAATCCTGGGACATTATTGTTTATAGGGATAGAGACTGATACGGTATCCTCCCAGACTCATCAAGTATACCATTCCTTTTATGAAGAGATGAGTATAGATAATAAGATCCCCCATAACGCTAAAAACCTGTTCATTGACCTAGCTGAGAGTATTGCCGGTAGTCTTAATGTTACCAACTGCTATGTGTGTGGAGGTACTAACATGGGAGACCAATGGCCTTGGGAAGCAAAGGAGGTAATGTCCGGTTCTGAGGCAGTTGACCAACTAATATCTACACAAGCCGATTATCATTTGAGTGTTAGAGGTAAATCTGAGTGGAGATTAAAGACCTCCATCATAGGTTATGTTTGCATAGCAAGGAAAGGAATAATGTATAATACTTCTGTAGGAGAATTAACTTGTCTAGGGCAAAAAGCTTATGATGATGATACTAAAAATACAACTTGGTGGTCGGCTTCAAATGTCTCAGAACCATCTAACCCGTTTGCTAGATATGCCAGTTTAAAGGATGTGTGGTTTGATCTATCTATCACATCTACCTGGAGAGCCCCAGCAAATTTGTACTGGATCTGTGGTAAGAAAGCCTATTCGGAGCTGCCACAGGACTGGGAAGGGGCATGTGTGTTGGGTATGCTCAAACCATCCTTCTTCTTGTTACCTATTGAAACAGGTGAGACTTTAGGTGTTAAAGTGTATGATGTGAATCATAGGAAGAAAAGGGGACCCTTAGAGATAGGCACCTGGGAAGATAATGAATGGCCTCCCCAGCGTATCATAGATTATTATGGGCCAGCCACGTTTGGTTATAGAACCCCTATTTATATGCTCAACCGCATTATAAGATTACAGGCGGTGGTTGAGATTATCACTAACGAAACATCACAAGCGCTCAATCTCCTAGTGAAACATAATACCAGGATGAGGACAGCAGTATACCAGAATAGATTAGCCTTGGATTACCTTTTGGCAGTAGAGGGAGGTGTATGTGGGAAGTTTAACCTAAGCAATTGCTGTCTTCAAATAGATGACGAAGGACAAGCAATAGCTGAGCTTACTAGCCATATGGTTAAACTAGCGCATGTGCCTACTCAGGTATGGAAAGGGTACAATCCAAGTAGTTGGTTTGGTAGCTGGTATGAGTGGTTTGGAGGGCTTAAGGCAGTGGTAGGTGGAGTCCTACTGATTTTACTGTTGTGTCTACTCCTACCGTGTCTTATACCCTTAGTAGTTAGATCTGTGCAAAGCCTGATAGAAAATATAGCAGAGAGGAAGGCTGCTGCACAGATAATGGCGATATATAAGTATAAGGCTCTAGATCAAGGAGAACCAATGCAGGAAGATGAATGTTGAAGATTCACATCATAAGATAAGTCTGGTCTGGTTCAAGGTAACTTGCGGTGTAAGCAAAACTAAGGTTATGTGATGCCTCAAGTAATTGTAAAATATCAAGAGGCATCAAAGGGGGGAATGTGGTGGAATCTCGGTAAAAATAAATTTAGTAGGCCGAGATTACCACGTGGCATGTGTACGTGCATATGCTGACGTATCGATCAGTTGGTTGCACGAGGCAAGATACGATCAGTAGTGTACGGAGCATGTGCAAGAATACAGGATATAGTATTCCCCTCCTCCATTATGCTGGACAAGCCATGCGGTCAAACAGGAAGTTAATTCTTATTTGTGTTGATTGGTTAAGAGAATGTGCGGGTGGAGCTTAATATGGGAGGAGTTATATGCCTATATAAGGAGCCTGCACTATTGTCCGGGGCTCAGAACTTGTGGTATTTTGGTGACGCTAGTCCCTCTGAGTCCCGATCGGTGATCCAATAAAGAATCTCTTCCTTCCTGAAGAAACCTGTGTCCATCTCTCTGTGCTTGGCTTCCGTCAGTTTCTCCGGTATCACTACAGCCTTTAAATTGATAACAAAAACCTTAGCTCACGGGTAAAGTCCATGCCACATGGGCTTAAAGTGAGTGGGTCATGACTGTCAGCAGGGCCGGTGCTTGGATTTTTAGGTACATAGGCGAAGATGCATTTTTCCGCCCCCCCAAAAAAAACATCTTCACCTATGTGCCTCTTAACCATTAGTGGTTACACTCCCCTTCCTGGTGTGCCTTCTACCTCTATTGTTGCATTGCCTAGCGGAGCAGATCCCCTAAAGGAGCTTCAGTTTTCTGTACCCGGCCGAACTGACAGGGAGTGCTCTCTCTGTGAGCACCTCCTGTCAGTCTGGCCAGGTACAGGAAACAGAAGCTCCTGTACTGCGCTCTGCTCCGCTACACTCTGTACACACTGACAGTCACACACTCAATGACAAACACACAGACGTCACTGACAGACACAGACTCATTGACACTCATTGACAGACACACGGATAGTCACACACATACTCAATGACAAACATACTCTCACTGACTTGACAGACACACACTCATACACTGACAAACACACTCATCATACACTGACAGACACACTCCTAAACTCACATGCACACACACAGACGCACTCACTCACACACGCTGTCACTCATAGACGCACGCTGTCACTCACAGACGCACACTCTGTCACTCACAGACGCACACACTGTCACTCACAGACGCACACGCTGTCACTCACAGACACACACGCTGTCACTCACAGACACACACACAGACACTCACAGACACACACGCTGTCACTCACAGACACACACGCTGTCACTCACAGACACACACACAGACACTCACAGACACACACACTGTCACTCACAGACACACACACACACACACAGACACACACACGGTCACTCACATACACACACACAGACACTCACAGACACACACACTGTCACTCACAGACACAGACACTCACAGACACACACACAGACACACACAAATACACTCACAGACACACACACTGTCACTCACAGACACACACACTGTCACTCACAGACACACACACTGTCACTCACAGACACACACACAGACACTCACAGACACACAGACACTCACAGACACACACACTGTCACTCACAGACACTCACAGACACACACACTGTCAATCACAGACACACACACAGACACTCACAGACACACATTACATACATTCACTATTTATTTTAATAAATATACATTTCCCACCCAGCCTCCTTACCTGGAGAGCTGGTGTGGATGATGCATCCTTCCCTGGGGTCCTGCTGAGCGGCGTGCGGCTGTGCTGTGCGGAGATCAGACGCGGCGAGGGAGCTCTAATCTCACCGCTCTGCTCCCTTGCATGCTGTCTGCTGATACCGCGGGAGCCGTAATATGACGTCATATTCCGGCTCCCGCGGTATCAGCAGACAGCGCGCGAGGGAGCAGAGCGGTGAGATTAGAGCTCCCTCGCCGCGTCTGATCTCCGCACAGCACAGCCGCGCCGGGGGCCGAGATGGTGGCTGGCAGGAGGGAGAGCTTCCCTCCTGCCGGTCACTGAAATTTTGCGCCCCCAGAGCCCGTGCGCCCTAAGGCGGCCGCCTGTGCCGCCTTATGGACGCGCCGGCCCTGACTGTCAGTTCAAAAAGGCAATGAAAAACATAATTTAATTGCAATAGCTCTTTTTGATCATCTGATAAGATACATCAGCAGAAAGGCTTCCAGTGGCAGTATCTTAGAGGTCAGAGGTTAAGTTCCCATGTAGATCAGCTAAGCATTACATGCTTCCAAGGTAGATAATATTATAGGTAAGTTGGGTAAATATATCATAGATCCCAAAACACAGATCAAAACTAGTGAAAAGCTAAATGTGTATTTCTGGACATTAAGAAGTAAAGACCCGTTGGTTGTGATGTTTTGAGAGAAAACTCAAAATACAGATGGTAGTTAAAGGGTAACAATGGCACTAAAACGTCCCCCTCCGCACTGATGTCCCTCGGCACTGGATCAGGTCCGCCTCCGCTCCTCACCCCCGTAATGTGCATGTGCAGCAATAGCTGCGCTTTCATTAGGATTTCCCCATAGGATAGCATTAATCAATGCTTTCCAATAGGTATTCTGGTGACGCTGAAAGTCCTCATGCATAACGTAAGGACGTCCAGCGTCGTTTAGGCGGCCAAAAGTCGCTTCAAGCCGTAAGTCCCTTTAGTGGCTGTCTTGTAGAGGGGGAGTTAACCCTAGCAGGGGGAGTTACTAGAGGGGGAGTTAACCCTAGCAGGGGGAGTTACTAGAGGGGGAGTTAACCCTAGCAGGGGGAGTTACTAGAGGGGGAGTTAACCCTAGCAGGGGGAGTTACTAGAGGGGGAGTTAACCCTAGCAGGGGGAGTTACTAGAGGGGGAGTTAACCCTAGCAGGGGGAGTTACTAGAGGGGGAGTTACTAGAGGGGTAGTTAAACCCAGCAGGTAATTATTGCAGTTTACTAAAGGGTTAAGGGTGATGGGAGTTTGCAACCAGACCACTTCCATGAGCTGAAGTGGTCTGGGTGCCTACAGTGTCCCTTTAAATAGGTTACCAGTTAAAGGTTAAATCTATAGCCCGTTATTTTTTTCCCTAGACGCTTCTCTATAAAATAAACAAAACAACAAATAAATCAACTTAACTCCTGGTAAAAGTGCAGTGATGGTGTGTTTTTGCATGCTTTCTCAGAGTTGGCATTGGATTTTTTTTAAATGGCAGCAACGATGTGCCTGCCACGTTCATTTTGGATGTGCTTTTTTAACGTTTTATTATTGCTACATATCCATATTCATATGGTTTTAAAAAACCTGGGGAAGAAATATAGCGTTAGAATAAAAGGTGGGTAATAATGAAAAGGAAGTGATTGTTTATCTATACATTGTTATCTGGCTGTATGCACAAAAAACAATTTTCCTTCAAAGTGAAATACAGTACTGTACCTATTTAACAGAAAATAGTGGGAACTCTCTTTAAACAAGATGGAATTCACACATAACAATGCAATAAAAAAAAACACACACACACAAAAACACATATAAATTGCTTTTGTGGAATCCAAGTTTGAATACAGAATATACATAGGAAATAGTAAATTTAATGCTGTTGGGTTATCTGTACCCTTCATCGTATTATTATTTACACTAACACGTGGGCTACAATATACAGTCCCTCCTAGCAGTGGCAGAACAAATCTAGAGAGGGCATTGTTACGAAAAAAATATTTGGGCACCCACCTATAGAGCAAGGGTGGCCAAAAGGTAGATTCCAAGTGTTATACAATTCTGACAATACACAGATACGTCTCCATACAACCATGCTCACTTTATTATAGAGTAGTATGGTTGTATAGAGCGGTGTCAGAGCAACATGCCACCCTTGATAGCAACAGGTGTCAGGGGTCCCCTGACCCCCTGGTAAGGTTGAACCGGCTTTACAGCCATTAGTTCAGTGCCTCTCTCCTACAGTAATTTGTCAGTCCATTTTAGAATGGCTTGATAACTTACCTGATTTCACTCACTTGTACTGCCTGATTCTAGATTATCCATGTTGGTGAAACTGGTTAATTCTACTGAGCTAAGCATGGCCCTGCAGTGTCACTCTCATTGGCTAAGTGCTGTCAGCCAATGAGTGCATTCCTGTATCAGTGAAGACAGATGTCAGGAGAAGCCAGATGCAGTGCAGGCACCTAGGAGACCAGGTAAGTTGGAAAATTGTTAGACAAACGATTCTGGGAGGGTACCAGAGGACTCCTGCCACCATAACCACTACAGTGGGCTGTATGTATGTCAATCCATTCCTAAAAAAAATACATTAAAAAAGTGAAGCTGTCTGCTGTAATTGGCCCTGCCTGGGGGCACTTCCCCAAGCAAGGCAATCCTCACTACTGATAACTACACTGCTTGTTTCATTGCCAGCACACCAACCTGTCCCAAAACCTGCTGGGGGGAGTACCAATCTGATAGAGAGCACAGAACCCCTGCCACACAATCCACAGCATTTAATCACCTGTACCACCTGAACATAGGTAAAATGCAGAGGATTTGATTAACAGATGGAACTGCCAACATTTTAAAGTGATTCATATTAAAATCTATATATTTGCTAGCATTTTCCGATTGAACATGTATAAGTGGAATGTAATGCTCTTGAAATGAAACTAACTTGTGTGCTTATTGACAGGTACACTTTGAGGCTGTGGACGGCACTAGGAATCTCTAGGCAACATAATCACTAAAGCGGGCTGTAGTAGTTATGGTGCCTGGAGTGTTCTTTTAAGTGTGGCACCATGAGTGTAAGGGGCAAACAGTGGTAAGCCTAAGGAAATATAGTGTTACAGTTGTTTAACCCCTTAAGGACACATGACATGTGTGACATGTCATGATTCCCTTTTATTCCAGAAGTTTGGTCCTTAAGGGGTTAAAAATCTAGTTTGAATATCTAGCACTCCATTTAAAGTTTTCCTTATCCCTCAATCTCTACTTCTATATATGAAAATATTATATTTATGCATTCTGAATCTTCTATTTATTAGTGCATCCTTTACAAAAATATTGGGTGGCCAAAATGTATTACAGGTATTAGATATAATATGTAGAACTGGTTATCTGACACTATTTTAGACAGCATCTCAAAATACCAGTTCAGAGTGACACAGATAGATTTAAAAAAAACAAAAACAAAAAAAACATGCTAGTGGTTATTTGTAAGGAACTGCTGGCTTTTGCTGCCTGGCTGTATCCCTCCATTCCGAGTTCCTCACAAGCCACAGAACCTGGTTTCTGGGTCTGACCCATAAAGGATCCTGCTAAGTATACAAGAAGGGAAGGGAAGGGAAATTTACTGTCAGGATCAGAGGAACAGACCGGACAAGCCTGGCACTGGAACCAGGGGCATACATGCAGATGAGACTTGATGTAGGTTTCATTTAGCATATCTTTGCAATGCGAAAACAGCCAATGGAAGCAAAGGCATTACTCTTCTTCTTAACAATGGTCCTACCTCTGATGGATTCAATTAAACCTGAATAGGATTCCAGTCTTAGTGAACCAGTCATTCATAATTCAATTGTTACGCAAAGAGGGGTTTGTACACATATGTGCACATCAAAAACCATGAACTTGTGGCATTCCCTGAGAGCACTGTACACAAACATCACTTCAGCTAACAATATTATTACTCAGACTAGCAAGATAATCAAAGCAGCACTATAATGCTCTATTCATTCTTTAAAATAAAAGAAGAGCATGTCTTGTCTAGATGTCACTATTAAAATGCAGTTTTCATGAACAGTGATTATCAGTTATGATTCGCAGATACCAACTTGGCAAATTGGCACAAACTGACACTTGGTGCAAATAGGACACACACTGGAACACTTTCTGAGAATACAGCACTGGTGAACTTCAACCTTAATCACAATCCATATCTTATATACAAAACCTAATTCTTAAAATATATATATAGTCTTGTGTAAAGATAGCACTCCAAGGACTTCAAAGTAGGTATGAAAAAAATAACTTAGCTTTTATTCAGGAACTGCCACAGTGGATCAACGTTTCAGTTCTGTATCAGAACTTTCGTCAGGTACAGAACTGAAACGTTGATCCACTGTGGCAGTTGCTGAATAAAAGCAAAGTTATTTTTTTCATACCTACTTTGAAGTCCTTGGAGTGCTATCTTTACACAAGACTATTATTTCGCTGACAAGCACAGGGCTATACATTATTTATTACTGGAGTGCAAGCATTGGACATTTTGTATATATATTTTTTTAAATAATTATGTTATAAATATATATATATATATAAATACACACACACACACACACACACACATATATACACACATACATATACATATTACAAATTACAAATCTGGCTTTTATTGTATATGTTTGTAGAAAGAAAGGACAATGCATTCCTATTTTACTCCTCATGAAACTACAACTCCCAGCATGCTGTGCATACTCACTCTCTGACTCCAGCTATTTTTTTTCTTCAACTCCTATCACCCTCTGGAGGTGGCCGGTCATTGCAAATGATGCAGGTCCATTCAAACAGGCCCTGGCTGCAACCTTATGCTATTTATGTCCTGTTACCTAATAATGCAACAGACCCTTTAAATAAACCATCCACATACAGGAAATATGTCCGTTCAGCTCTACTCAGTATGACGTATGATGTATTTGATGGGAGTATTTGATTGTATTTTTCATTTGTGTCATGGTACCAAGTGTGCAAGCACCTTCCACACGTGATGTTGAGAAGAATGAAAGAGAAAGGTGTGAACTATGGAACAGCTATTATATATGTGATAAATGAATTTAAATAATGCTGCTTTAACAATGCAGTATATAACATTATAATAAGACATGCACTTATTTTATATAAAATGTCACACCACAAACATCTAACAATTGCTGTAATAGGAGCAGCCTTTGAAATCAGCCAGCTTGCCTCCGTTTATATATATCAAGGGATTCAGGGATTTCCTGTGATAGTGTTCCAGGAGCAAACCCCATGGGGATCCCTCCAGAAAAACCTGTCATTCCCTATACAATAAAAGAAACATGCATTCACCATCTCATCCCTGCAGTTTCCATTTGACAAAAGCATCAAATGAAGTATACTGTCAGTTATCCATGCCATGTAGAGTACGGGACACACTGTACTGGGTAAGTGCTATACCCTCTCAGTGCTGAATCACAAACACACAGAACTTGCAGCTTGACACTTTGTATCTCATCACTCGGAATGTGGAATCATCACCAGCCCAAGTTTGTGTGTCAGCCTCCCGCCCTCTGTCAGTGGTCTCAGACCCAGTCCCAGGATTACACTCTATGCTCCCAGCCTGTATGGGTGTCCAGTCCCTCCTTAGTATTGGTGCCCAGTCCTATCTTAATATTGGTGCCCAGTCCCTAGTTATTGCTGGTTCCCTTACCTGGGTGGTGCAGGCAGAGCAGGGCTGGCTCCCCCAGGGGGTCCCGGGAAAAGTTTTGTCAGTGAGAGCCGGGAGTAGAGGAGAAGCTGATCAGTGGCCGGGGAGATGGGACTAAAATAGGCATGGAGAGGGGAGGCTGCTGTCCAGCACCGAGCACACTCCCCTTCCTAGCAGCGCCTGCAGCTCTTACTGCCTGCTGGAGAGAGAGAGGGAGAGAGATAGAGGGAGGGAGAGAGACAGGGGGAGGGAGGAGAGACAGACAGGGACAGCAGGAGGGAGGGGATGTTGTGGTGAAGGTGTGAGGAGGAGCAGGAGGGTGGAGAGAGCATGGGATGGAAACAAGAACTGGGAATGAGGATTTCTTGAAGGGAAATGGACTACAGAGTGGATACTTACAGGACTATTAAGATACTGCTTCTTTGTATCCCATAGTAGAGGCTGTGCACATGCTCTGTAAGTAAATGGCAAATGAGTTGGGAGTTGCGAGTAGATTTCTCAGTGTGTAGAGTAAAGCATAATATTTCATACTCAAAATATCATGAAATAATGCAAAAGAAGAAAAAATCAGGTTTGTGAAATGTTGACAAAATAGAATAAAGGAGCCTAACGTGTGTGTGGTTTTATTAAGTATTTAGTGTAATATATTTATTATTATTATTACTATTTTTATTACTCATAAAGTGCCTTCATATACTGTAGCTCTGTACAAAAGGTAATGTTCTACATACAGAAAGTGGTGGGGATTTTTTTCAAGTGAGATTACATTATTGGATATTACAATATATGTCAGTAGTAGGACATTTGATTTATTGAATAGCAATAGCCCATGTCTATCTTATGCAAGATTTTCCATGGTTTTATTGCAAATGCAGATGTAAATGATGCATTGTTTGGAATAGTTTTGGAAAACAAGATTAATCACAAAGTACTGAATGTATATATTTTATTTAAATTGAGAAATGATTCAGAGCAATTTGTAAAGCTTCTACATTTTCCTGTTCTTTAGCTTTATTTAAAAAACGTAGAGCAGCCTAACCTTAATATAATTAGTCTAAATGTATTCAAAGTTTATCACAATAGCTCTTAACTGGGGCTAACTTACAAATTAATAGAAATGTAAAGGTCTGAACAATTTTCTTTTCGTTTGATCTCCCAATACCTCCATCCAAAACACAGAGATATTAGTTTTAAAGATGGTTATTTCAATGGGTAGAAGTTTGACTACAATGGATTTTATAACTTAAAACTTGTTTTATGGACAGGAAGTATACTGCAAGTACCCCACCAATGTGTACGTATATAAAGAGGCATAATGAGGCATGGACTTTATTGGTAAGGTAAATCCATCAAGGAACTGGGCAGAGGGTGTTAGCACTAATAGTGCCACATGGAGTGAACAAGACATACCCCTAACTGTATGCACATATATTAGGGTATTACCAAAGGTAGGGCCGGTGCAAGGATTTTTGGCTACACATGCGAAGATGCATGTTGCCATCCCCCCCCCCCCCAAATAAAAATGCATCTTCAGCAGTGTCTCGCAATTCCCCTTTTGAATATTATACCCCCTTTAGTGTGTCTTACACACCCTTGTGTGTCTCTTACAACCCACTTGTGTATCTCTTTCTCCCCCCCATTCCCTTTGTTTGTCTCTTTCTTTCCCACAGATCTTTTCACACACTCTGCCCCTGACAACGGCATTATAATACGCTGAAACGCGTGTCGGGCTCAAATTATTTTAATATGCACTTTTGTACTTGTTAGGTAGCACCTTTTTATTTTTTTTGTGTTGGAGTTACATATATATATATATATATGGTCTTTGGTTCAGGTAGACACTAGCTTTGTGCGGTGCTGAGGTATTAGGGACATATGCTAGTTTACGGGCTGTGGGGTATGGCGGTTATTAGTAATTAGGGGTATCCCCTGTTTATCTAGTACAACTAGGTGACCTCTTTTTTGTCTAGGAGATACAGTCAGTGGCCTTCCCCAACTTATGGTTTTAGTTGGTAGGAGACACCCTGACCTGTCCCTTGGTCAATATCCTTATTAAATAACTTTCCCCACAGAGACATGCAGACACTATCATATAGAGAAATAAAGACACAGTCATACATAGATATATAAACACAGACATACAGTCATACAGAGACATAGACGCAGTCATCCAGAGACATAAAGATAAAGACAAACAGAGACATACAGAACAAGGCATACAGGGACATGCAGAACAAGGCATACATCGACATATGGCCAAAATCATACAGAGACATACAGAACAAGGCATACAGAGACATACGGACACAGTCATATAGAGACTTACTGACACAGGCTTACATACACAGCCATACACCGACATAAAGTCATACAGAGTACAGAGACATACAGAGCAGGGGCAGATCCAGAACCTAATCTCGGGAGGGAAACGGGTAGTGGGTTGTAGTGGGGTAATAGGTGCTGTAATTATGGAGTTAGGGGCGTAGTGGGAAGGAGGGGGTCAGGGATTGTAGTTGTGGGTTAGGGGCTATAATTGGGAGCTTAGGAAATGTAGTGGGGGATACGGGCTGTAGTAGGGGGCTTAGGGCAGTGGTGTATTCAGGATTTGGGCTACCCTCGGCAGGACGGTGCTCGGGCACCCGCCCCCCAATTTAAATTTTCCCCACCCCTTCCTGTCAAGGCCGCACTTTGACAGATGCTCACTCACTGACAGACGCACACTCACTGACAGGCGCATACACTCATTGACAGACACACACTCTCATATACACTGACAATGACATACACACACACTATTACTTGGACACAGACTGACAGACGCACGCACTCACTGACCGACATATACACACTCACTGACCCCCCCCCACACACACACACACATTCACTCACAGACACACACTGATAGCCAGACATACACACACTGACAGCCAGACACACACAATCACACAGACATACACACACAGCCAGAGGCAGGAGATTCGAATTTTGGACCCCCCCTCCCATGGCACCTTATGGGCACGCCGGCCCTGACCACAGGAGCATGGAAGCCAGGCTCTCAATTTTCTTTTACTTTACTGCATTTACTGCATCCACTTTTTTTTTTTTAAATAATAATCTTTATTGTAAAGGTATTACCCTTTCTTTTCTCTTTTTTTTTTCGTACAAAAAAGACAATACATACAGTACATTACATTACAATAATTACATACAAATTTGACCAAAGACAAACGATACTCTAACTTACAAGTCTACATAGACAAGACAATGCAGCAAAAGAGAGGGGAGGAAACATATCGGGTAAGAGTGTATGTCTTATAGTTTATATTATCCAAGGTATAGACAATCAAACACGGATTCACTTTTAATTAATGTAAAAATTAAATTTTGATAGACCCAATGTTATTAGGGACTCTCTTTGTTGATCAGCTCCCAACATTTCATCCAAACAGTTGTTTTTCTACTTAGTTTTTGTTTGCTTAGCAATAATTCCATTTTTATTTGAAACTTAAGCTGAGCTCTAACATGCTCCCAAGGAACGTCCCTGTCGTTTTTCCATCCTCTAGCAATCACAATTTTGGCTGCTAAAAAAAGGTGAATAAGAATAATTTTCAAATCATGTGCCATTACTGGCCAGTTTAGATGGAGTAGGACGACCTCTGGAGAGAGCTTCAGCTTAAGGTTCAAAGCTACAGACACAAACCTTTGTATGTTACTCCACAAGTTGTTCAGTTTGCTACACTCCCACCAAATGTGCTTGAAAGTGCCTGTGACTGTACCGCATCTCCAACATAAATGATTTATTATGGGATACATTTTATTTAATTTATCTGGAACTAAATACCATCTATTTAAAACCTTTAAATGGGTTTCTAGTAAATTTAACGAATGAATGTTCTTTGAAACTTCTATCAATGAAGAACCCCAATGTCTAATATTAATGTCTATGTTTAATTCTTCTTTCCAGGTGACTATAGCTGATGGTATTTTTTCTTTATTGCACATTTTGCTTAATGTCAAAGCTTTTGAGAGTGGTTTATTTATTTTATTTGTATTAAAAAGAATATTTATCGCTGTGTTCAAACTTGCTTTTGATACTATTAAATGTGACATCAAAAAACTTTTGAGTCTTAGAAAATTAAACAACTCTTTTGATGGTAAGTTATATTCTTGTGTTAATTGAACAAAGGTTTTGATTATGTCTTCTGTAAATAATTGAGACAGACGCAAAATTCCTGCTTGTTTCCAATTTTTAAGGTTTATATCCACAACTTGTTGTTCAACAAATTCCAATTTTAAATAGCTTGGGATTTTATTTTCTATTTTTAGAATGTTTTTTATTTTGGACCAGCTATTCATTAAATGTGTTAAGATTGTATTGGGGTACTCTTTTAAAGGGGGTTTGTTGGTGTTCCAAATTAAGCAGTCCAAACACGAAGCCCCTCCTGCAATGAGTTCTGTTTTATACCATCCTTCGTTTTTATTTTCTTCTATTTGCATCCTATATATGTGTAGGATTACAGCTGCTCTATAGTTGTTTTATATTAAGGGGTAAACTAATCCTCCTCTACTTAGTTTTTGAGATAATATTGACTGGCTCCATCTTGGCTTTTTGCCTTTCCAAATATATTGGGTAAAGCTTTTCTGGATTAGTTCCAGCCAGTGATTTGAAATATATAATAGCAGCATCTGAAACATATAGTTCCATTTTGGAATAACGTATGAATTTACTACATTTATTCTACCCCAAAAAGATATTTCTAAGTTTCTTCGAATTTTTAGCCATTTATTAAGGTTTTGTAATAGATCTAGAAAGTTTATCTCCATAATTCTATTTACGTCTCTAGTCAGTTTAACTCCCAGATAATCCATGCTATTATCTACCCATAAAAAAAATATATCTATCTTTTATCTTATTTTTGATTTGTTTATCCAGATTAATATCCAAAATCATAGATTTATTTATATTTAATTTATAATTAGATATTTTGCTGTCACTTTCAATTTCTGTCATTAGATAATTCAATGAGGTATCAGGATTAGTTATGGTAATTAAGATATCGTCAGCATATAGACTTAATTTCTGTTCTATGTCTGCTATTTTATAACCATTGATTTTTTTATTATTTCTAATTTTATCAGCTAAAGGTGCATCCACTTTCTAACACCACACTCCCCCTTCACAAACCTCCTCTGTATGCTATCCCCTTACTTACAGCACATTAGGTTTGTGGTCATTTAAAAGAACCTGTGGACTCCTTTATTAATTGTACTCACCCCCAAATAGCAATATGAGAACAAGTAAGTAGACAGTGTCATTCACACCTACTTTTTTCTTTTATTAACACACATTATTGCCCATTCTTTATAGCAGTGAGTACACCATTACAACTAAGCACCAACTCATTTTTGGGGAGGACAAACCCCTATTAAGCACTATTAATTGGGTTGCCCCCTCTTCGAATCCTGCAAATAAAGATTTTTACTTACCTGGAATCCAGCTCCAGTCCCTGTCAGTCAACCACCCTACCCACTTTTAACCTCTTCCCCTCGAGCCCCTGTTAGTCAACCTCCATAGATAGATATATAGATAATTAGATAAATAAAGATAGATAGATAGATAGATTATAGTTGATCCAGCACGCAGAATAGCATCACACCAAGGACTAAGGATAACGTCTAACCAGACCTTAGAATGACCGGACTTCACGTACCTGAGAATAGTCAAAATACTTGCCGAGGTCAGGGACACAGAATGAGACACGTTGGCATGCACGTTGGCGCCATCTTTGATGTGGGCGAAGGTAAGTTTCCTATAAAAATCCGAATCCGAATGTCGCACCCGTTGGGAACCGGAATGAAGGGAGAGATTGGGCAGCTGGGACCAAGGTAAGTCAGAAATATCTCTGTCGGCGTGGCTGCATAGATTTTGTGCAGTCAAGCTGGCAAAGGAGCCGGGAGCAGTGACAGTACCTCCCACTTGAAGACTACCCGCCATGTGGGCAGGACCAGACTTAAGGGTAAACCTGGCATGGAAGGAATGGATTTTGCGGCCCACATGTATGCCTGAAGCAGAAACCTAAGAACTATCGGCAGGCCTATAACCCTTCTAATCAACCAAATACTGCAAAGACTCCCAAGAAAACCTGGAGTTGATAACAGAGGAGACTTTGTACTCCACCTGTCCAGAAACAACCAAAGGAGGAGGAGGGACAAAAGGGGTGGTATACCTGTTACAGATAAGAGGCTTAAGGAGGGATACATGAAACGTATTAGGAATACGCAGAGAGAGCCAGAGAAAAAGACACATGATTAATCCTACACATTATTCTAAAGGGGCCAATAAACCTGAGTGCAAACTTCATGCTAGGAACCTTGAGTTTAATATTCCGTGTGGAGAGCAATACCCTGTCACCCACCTGGTAACCAGAGTTGGCACTACCCTTCTTATCAGCTTGCATTTTGAAATGAGCAGCATCTGTTTCTAAAGCCATGTGGACCTTAGTCCAAGTCTCACGTATATATGTGAGATGGTCATCCAGAGCGGGAATAGCACTGTCAGAGAATACCGCAGGGAGAACAGTAGGATGACGTCCGTTGTTAACAAAAATGGACTATGTCCAGATGAGTCATGGGTTGCATTATATCTGGCGAATGCAGCCCATTGTAGCATATCAGACCAGTTTTCCTGAGTGCCATTAATAAAACATCTCAAATATTGTTCCAATGATTGGTTGGCTCTCTCAGCCACACCATTGGTTTGAGGATGGTATGATGACGAAAATGATAATTCTATACCCCACTGTTTGTTAAATGCTCTCCAAAATCGTGACACAAATTGGGAACCCATGTCTGTCACATTATTCAGTGGAATACCATGTAATCTGACAATATAAATATAAATATATGAGCCAGCTCTTGGGAAGAAGGTATCTTTTTAAGCGGAACAAAGTTTGCAATTTTAGGAAAGCGGTCAACAACCATTAGGATGGTTGTATCTTTTAGAAATCAGTAGCTCCACAATAAAGTCCATAGACAAATGAGACCATGATATATTGGGTATAGGAAGCGGTTGTAATAGCCTACAAGGTAGTTTATGGGTAACATTAGAAACCGCACAAATAGTACATGCCTCCACATACTCTCTGGTGTCCTTTCTAAGAGATGATCACCAAAATGACCTAAAGACAACGGACACAGTTTTATTAATACATAGATAACCAGCTGTCACCTTATTGTGAAACACTCTTAGTACCTCCTTTCTTTCCAGTAACGGAATAAACAATCTATCTTGAGGTTTATCACTAGGTGCCAGAGTCTGAGCTACCATTATAGCACAAAGAAGAGGAGAAGACAATGAAAGAACCATAGAGGCAATGATATATTCAGGTGGTATGATGGGAGAGGTTTCTTGTTCTTCTTCCGCCTCCAGGTCAAATTGCCTAGATAGGGCGTCCGTCTTAACGTACTTAGGAACAGGCCTGTACATGATGATAAAGTTAAACCATGACAAGAACAATGACTTTCTAGCTTGTCTAGAAGACAGCCCTTTAGCATCTCCATGACACAAAAAATAACCCTGCACTTGTAGGCGAAGAAGATTTACGTATGTGTCCTTTTTGTAGAGACTTTTTAATGTATTCCTGCATAATTCGACTCTCCTGTGGTGATAAGGTATATACTCCCCCTTTAGGGGGTATAGTCAGAGGCGGCTCTCTAATTAGGTGGTTTAGGCGGCCGCCTAAGGCCTCGCACTGGCTGGGGCCTCGCGGCCGCCTAAACAGCCTGAGGACAGACTGTGTCAGGTCCTCAGTCAGTGACCGAGGACCTGACACCAGGAGGGGGCCCGGCAGCTTGCCAGGTATGCCGCTGGCAGCCCGGCCAGCCACCACAGACACCGGTCTGCAGCTCCGCAGTGAGCAGAGCTGCAGACCATGTGTCTCGCGAAAACCGGCCAATCAGAGCGTTGCCGGGTTACCATGGCAACGCTCTGATGGTCTCGCGAGATTACATGGTCTGCAGCTCTGCGGAGCTGCAGACCGGGAGCAGTGGCCACCGGACCACCAGGGAGCCCACTGGACCACCAGGGAAATGAAGGTAGGCTCTCTCTCACCCCCCTCAGCTTCACCCCCCACCACCCTCAGCCTCACTACCCCCACACCACCCTCAGCATCACCACCCCCCAACCACCCTCAGCCTCACTACCCCCACCACCCTCAGCCTCACTACCCCCCACACCACCCTCAGCCCCACCACCCCCCACAACCCTCAGCCTCACCACCCCCACAACCCTCAGCCTCACCCCCACCGCCCTCAGCCTCACTACCCCCACACCACCCTCAGCATCACCACCCCCAACCACCCTCAGCCTCACTACCCCCCACCACCCTCAGCCTCACTACCCCCACACCACCCTCAGCCTCACTACACCCCACACCACCCTCAGCCTCACTACCCCCCACATCACCCTCAGCATCACCACCCCCAACCACCCTCAGCCTCACTACACCCCACACCACCCTCAGCATCACCACCCCAACCACCCTCGGCCTCACTACCCCCCACACCACCCTCAGCCTCACCCCACACCACCCTCAGCCTCACTACCCCCCACACCACCCTCAGCCTCACCCCACCACCCTCAGCCTCACTACCCACTACCCCCCACACCACCCCCACCACCCTCAGCCTCACCACCCCCCACCACCCTCAGCATCAGCCCCCACAACCCCCCACCACCCTCAGCCTCGCCACCCCCCACCACCCTCAGCATCACCCCCAACCACCCTCAGCCTCACCATCCCCCACCACCCTCAGCCTCACCATCCCCCACCACCCTCAGCATCACCCCCCACCACCCTCAGCATCAACCCCCCTTCACCATCAACCCCCCCCTCCCTCTTACATCACCAACCCTCCCTCTCACATCACCCCCCCCTCCCTCTCACATTACCCCCCTTCTCACATTAGCCCCCTCATGCTCACATTACCATCACCCCTCTCACATCACACCCCACACCATCACCTCCCTGTCACCATCACCCCCTTTCACCATCACCCGCCTCTCCTTCTCACCATCACCCCCCCATACACACAACACACTTCAAGCAGCTACCCCATACACATAGGGTCTCAGACAAAAACGCAAACATGCTCACAGAGACATACATTCACACACAAGGATACTCTGTTAGACACACTCTCAGGCACATACACAGGTAAGCTGTGCATCAATGTGTATATGTGACACTTTTTTGTTAGTGGGGCCTCATGTTTGAGTTTCGCCTAAGGCCTCATAAAGTCTAGAGCCGGCACTTGGTATAGTGATGGGTAACAAATCTATGAAGCAATCATAGGATCTGTGAGGGGGTAGTGTATCAGTGTGAATTTTATTAAACACTTCTTTAACGTCCCTATAATGCAAAGGAATTTCTGTAGACTGAGGCGTTATGATTAGGTCGATTAACAATACCTACTCTCTTAGTAATAAATAACATACATTTCTCTCTACATTCTTTACCCCATTCCAGTATTTCCCGTTTGGCCCAATCAATACGGGGATTATGCTTAGCAAGCCATGGAAATCCAAGTATAATGGGACAAGATAGGGAAGCAATTATCTGAAATGTGATTAGTTCATTATGTAACGCTCCTATCGTGATAGTTATAGGCAGTGTTTCATGGGTAATAAGAGGCTGAGAGAGTGGTCTCCTATCAATGGCCTCGACGTCCAGGGGTAAAGATCTATTCTTGATGGGTAGGAGATGTTTACTGGCAAATTGCATGTCAATAAATTCAATCAAGATGTTACACGTAAAACCTATCTTATTGTATTGAGCAGCAACACTAAGGAGAAATATACTTTGGGTGGTACCAGGAGACATATACATCACACCTAAGGATGGTTCTTAGGTGCCCACGTTTTCCGTGCATATGGGACAAGCATTTCTTATCTGTCCTTTCTTGCCACAGTATAAGCAGAGGCCTTATTTTCTCCTGAACTGTCTCAGTCTCATAACCCCTAGCTGCATAGGTTCAGGTTCAGACTGCACAGAAGAGCCAGGGACAACAGTATTGGAGAAGCAAGGTGCCAGTGACATATTCATACTTCTGATTCTATTTCTAGTTATCTCCCTGTTTCTAAGTCGGTTATCGATATGCATCATATAAGTGATGTATTCATTTAACCTCCCTGGTAGTTATCTGGCTGCAATTTCACCAAGGATAGCTTCAGATAATCCCTCTGCAAATGCAGTGATTCATCCATTATTAGTCCAGTCTACCTCAGAAGCCAGAGTGTGGAATTATATGGCATGATCTGAGACAGAATGGTTCCCTTGTTTGATACGCTTTAGGGCAGTGGCAGCGTTGTTCTCCCTTCCCAATGGTTCAAACATTAATTTGAATTCCGCAAGGAATTCCTGGTAATTATAGGCAATAGTCTCTTACTCTCCCTTAATGGATTGGCCCAAGCTAAGGCTTTACCTATCAGTTGGTTCATTAAGTATCCAATTTTAGCTCTATCCATGGGGAAGGACCCAGGTGAGGCTTCAAAATGGTACTCAATTTGATTAAGGTATCCCCAACATTCTTGAGTATTACCTTCAAAATGCAGGGTTGGAGATAGGGACATAGTAGGTGCCTTATACACTATAGGTGTAGGTACGGTAGGCAGGGGTGTACTTGTCAGAGGAACTTCAGGCTGCAAATGAGCCATACGTATTAAGAGCGTATTGAAAGCCTCGGCAAATTGATCCATAAGGTGACCATTTTCTTTCGCAAGAAACTATGTGCTGACACAAATCTGCAGGATCTACAGCCATGTCGTAATGTCCGGATTATAGTTGATCCAGCATGCAGAATAGTATCACACCTAGGACTAAGTATAACGTCTAACTGGACCTTAGAATGGCTGGACTTAACATACCTGAGAATAGTCAAAATACTTGCCGAGGGTAGGGACACAGAATGAGACAACGATGAGAAAAGCCAGAAGTCAAGGATAACAGAAATCAGGCAAGTCAAAACAAAGCCAAATTCAAAGTCAGTCTCTCGGATAACCAGCTAGGGCAATGACAAAAAAGGTAATTTGGGTTTAAATAACCCTCCTTAGGCTGTAATTGGCTGTCTCTGACCTCTGACCCCAAAACGTGCGTGCGCGTATATGACGTGACGTTGCACGCACGTTCGCGCCATCTTTGATGTGGGCGAAGGTAAGTTTCCTATAAAAATCCGAAACGCAGCAGCCAGCGTTCTTAAGAACATCACACCCCCTGGGGACCAGAACGGAGGGAGACCGGGCAGCTGCCTGCTGGGACCAAGGTAAGTCAGAAATATCTCTGTCGGCGTGGCTGCTTAGTTTTTGTGCAGCCACGCCAGCAGAGGAGGCGGAAGCCGTGACAGATAGATAGATAGAACGCAAAGCTGTATAGGTTTTTATGAGGTTGTCTGTCTTTTTATATTACCTAATGTAATGAGGAAATGTGTGTGTGTGTTATGTAAATTGTAGTGTCTGAGTACTGTATTTATAGTGCAACTTAGGTTGAGTACTTCTTGGGCAGGCATTGAGGGCATGTGTTGAGTGATGCAAATTGCATTATGAAGGTCTGGCACGCCTACTAAGGTCACGGCTGGATTAAGAGCCCATTATTTATTTTTTTTTAAATATGCTTAGCTCCTGGCTATCTCGTCTCCTGTCTACTCCAAAGAAATCCCAGGTGGGGATCATACCACCAGCACCTTATCCATAGAGCAGTTTGCCTGCTCTAACTTTGTGAGTATTTACTATTTTTAATATTTTACCAATTTTATTGTAATAGAGAGCACTATTATCTGCTTTCTATATTTTTGTCCTTTTGGATCCCATGACACCATCTTCTACCAACACATTCTGTAAGTGGGGATTATACCACTAAACGCTATCAAAACTGGAGCTGGTCATAGCTCCACCAACTGGGAGTAAGCTACCGTTGTTTTATTACCTATTACTCATATTAGTTGACATATTGCACTATTGGTTTTCTCGTTTTCTTGTTTTGCTATATATATGGATTACACTAAGAAATCTTCTACCCATCATGTTCGCTGACACAAAGACCTACTTCCTACCCAAGTATTCCTATTCCAATGCAAAATTTATTTTAAAGGGGCACTCATAATTATTTATAGACTATTTTGGACTATTTTTAAGATTGCTTTGTACTATTTTATTTACACACACCTGCTGTATATTATTGAAAATGGCACTTTATTGTCATTCCTGTACTTTTATGGCGCAGCCATTTTTTTTGCTGCTGTTCATATATATATAAAAGTCCGGTTGGACTGAAAGGTGTGTCATTACTGAATCTCATAGAGAATCACTGGAGCATGGCCACTAGTGGACAGTCCAGCTGAAATACAGGAAGCTGGGAAAAAGCAAAGGGGAATATGACATGCAGTCACAGGAGAAGCAGACAATCTGATCAAAGTAAAGATTGTAGCCCATGGAGCAGCTCAGCTTGGTGGAATGGGCCTTGACAGTGCTAGAAGACAGGCATATGAGGTGCTAATATGGGGAGTTTGTCTATAGAAAGTGGGGGTGGGGTTTTAGATTATGGGAGTACATATAGTGGCCATTTTAGATCAAGGGCCATCTTAATTAATCCTCACCTACCTGTTTTGTGGCAGGTCTGTGTGGTGTCTCCTTTTCTGTCTTTCAGGTGCTGCTGTATTGAAGAATGGAAGATTGGTAGGCAGTGGCAGAGGTGCGGGGGCCAAGAAGGTTACCTTGCGGGCGCTTCAGTCACTGGTGGGCCGTCTAAATTTTGCGTGCCGGTTATCCCTGTGTGGCGGGTTTTTAATAGATATGTGCAATTCGTTTCAGGACGAATATGAATTCGGACGAATTTCAGGGAATTCGGACATTTGGGTACTTCCGAATGTCCGAATTGCCGAAGTGGCGAATTACCGAGGTCGCGAAGTTCCGAAATTACCGAATTTCCGAAGTGTCGAAGTGCCGAAGTTCTGAAGTGCTGAAGTGCCGAAGTTCCGAAGTTGCCGAAGTGCCGAATTGCCGAAGTTCCGAAGCACAGTATTGCCCAAGTACTAATATACTTACCCAGTGGAAGAAAAAGAATGTTACACTGTATACAATTTTAAATAAAAAGTATACAAACATAGCCAGGATTCAGCTGTAAGCATTTGCAACACTTACAACAATCAAGTAACATACATTCATATAAAATGTGAGTTACTTGGCCAGTCAATGTAATGACAGGAATGAATAAGTAGATAACTCCCTAATTCCCACGGTATTAGAGAGCTATCTACTAAAAGGATGAAAGACCTAAATTGGTCTTTCAGCCAAATTTACTAATACTAAATTATGCCCCTACTCGCTATATCGCAAGTAGGGGCATGTCTATTAACCCCTTAAGGACACGTGACATGTCATGATTCCCTTTTATTCCAGAAGTTTGGTCCTTAAGGGGTTAAAGCCTGTGGCTGCTCACTGTAAAAAAAAAAAAAAAGTCCCTCCTCCCCCTCCTGACCTGATGGGGGGACCTATTGCCCCCCCCCCCGTCCCCCGTCCCCCGTCCCCCACCCCTGAAAGGTGGGTGGAGGCCCTAAAGTAAAGTAATGGGGGGGATCTAATGTCCTCCCCCCTGGCCCCCACCCCTGAGCGGTGGGTGGGGGCCCCTAAAATACTAATTGGGGGGTCCCCAAACCCCTAGTCACCCCCCGCCCCAAAAAGTGTGTTGGTTACTATGGCTTTTTATTTGGCCTTTTTTGGGGCTGAAAAAAGAAGATTTTAGAAGAAAGAAAACATCAAATGGTAAGTTGGTTTTTTTTTCAGGTACTTAGTTAAATGGTCCCCCCTCATTATTTTTAGGGTGAGGGGGTAGGTAGGGGTTAATTGTTTGGGGGAGGGGGGTGACTAGAGGTTTGGGGTCCCCTAGTCACTTGTGGGAGGGGGGGTTATTTTTTTACTAATTAGGGTGGGGGCCAGAGGGGAGGACATTAGGTCCCCCCCCTAATTAGTATTTTAGGGCCCCCATCCACCGCCCACCGCCCCCACCCACCGCCCATACCGTGGGAATTAGGGAGTTATCTACCAAGCGGCTGCAAGAGACGTTCCAAAGTCCCGAAGTGCCGAAGTTGCCGAAGTTCAGAAATGCCGAAGTTCTGAAATTACCGAAGTGTGGAAGTGCCAAAGTTCCGAAGTGCCAAAGTTCCGAAGTGTCGAATTGCCGAAGTCCCGAATTGCTGAAGTCCCGAATTGCTGAAGTCCCAAATTTCGGAATGCCGAACCGAAACGAACATTTTTCCCATGCACATGCCTAGTTTTTAACATGTTCCTGTCCAAAGCTACTAGCGGGGTTGCTTCCCCCATCATTTCGTACGGGTGTTGGCCTCCATGAAGGCTGATTTGGATGTCTGGGTGTTTTTTCTTTGGGAATGTAACGGTCGGTGTACTTTCGGGAACTGGCAGTGTCTTCGCCTGACGTGGAACTGTGCCTCGGGGAGTATTGGGTTCGGGGCGTTTTTTGCAGGGTGTTGGTGCACGGAGCTGTGGCCGAAGGAGTGGAGGGCCAGTTCCCTCATTCGCAATTAGGCTTTTTTGGAGTTCTTCCCCTTGGTGGTGGTGTTAGCGTTGTGGGGTCGCTGTTGAGCAAGAAAAAAGTTATCTTCTTCACCGACAATACAGCAGTGGTGGAGGCAGTTAATGGATTGTCGGCTTCCTCTATTCCTTCATTCGACTGCTTCGCCACTTTGTGTTGGTTTGCATGCAGTTTAATATTGTGTTTCGCGCGCGGCACATCCCGGGGTTGCTGAATGTGGTGGCTGATTCGCTTTCTTGATTTCAGTGGTACAGATTCCGGGAGGCGGCTCTGGGCGCAGAGGAGGAAGGTATGCGATGTCCGGAAGATGTGTGGCGACTCGGGACCTCTTGCTTGGAGGACTCATAAAGGGGTCGCTGGCGCCGTCCACCTGGATGGCATACGTCAAGGTATGGAATGACTGGGACGATGCTGTGGGGTGTACTGGGGGTACATCTTTCAAGGACAGAGCATTTCGACACTTTGTTGTGGTTCCTCTGCCGCTTGTTTGCTGAGGGGGCGTCCCCGTCGGCGGTGGGGCGCAATATGACAGCGTTGGCCTTCCTGCTTAAACTCAATGATTGGGAGGATTTAACAAAGTATTTTCTGGTAAGTATAATACAAAATAACAAAAAACAGAAAAGGGTGCGCCTTAAAAAGAATAAAAATAATAGTAGTCCAAATTACTTATCATAAATCCAGTATGGTACAGTCCACGCTTATAGGAAGAACTCTTGAGATACAATAAAAATGGAATCGGTCTTCACGGGTATGCACTTGAAATTCAGTGAAGCATATGAGGAAAGAAAACACAGAAACAGGACTCCAATGGTACAGTATGTAGACAATATAAAATGATAAAAAAAAATGATAATAAGTACTACTCACAATATCCAGAGCTAAAATCCAGCTCTGGTATTGAACGCGTGAAGTGGAATAATCCCCACTCAAGGAAATGTGAAGTGGTGCTGGTTGGCAGGTGTTTAAGATGAATCAGTAGTCCAATATATGTGTGACCAAGCCCAAAATAGAAAGAATAAAATATAGTGCTTACTGTGTCTTTATGAATAAAGAGATATAAAACATATGAAATGTACTCACAATATGTAGAGCAGGCTATACTGCTCGGTGTAAGCGTATGGGTGGAACAATCCCCACCTACGGATTCTTTGTGCTTCTTTAATAAGCGGTGAATATCATTGTAGCCAAGTAAAGATGTTTAAAATAAAATAAATATTATAAAAAGGAATGTGGCAATTAAAGAATTTTCTGCCAAAAGAATTCCTTTATTAAAATATAATAAAAACAATATCTAGACGCGTTTCGCTTAAAAAAGGCTTTTTTTAGGTGAAACGCGTCTAGATATTGTTTTTACTATAGTGGGAAGTGGAACTCTGGGACAATCGGGTGGTGATTCATCTACGTCACTCCAAGACTGACGTTTTTGGTAAAGGCTCGGCGGTTACGCTATTCGCAGTGCCTGGGTTGGCAGCATGCATGGTGGCTTGTTGGTTGGGCTTTAAGGCGGTTCGGGCCATGGGCAGCGGTTCCTTGTTGTTACATGCGGATGGTTCTTCCCTGTCGAAGTTTCAGTTCCTTCGGGTCTCTGGGTTGGCGCTGGGGCGCCTGGGGCTTAGTGCCGCTCAGTTCAGTACGCACTCATTCCGGATCGAGGCTGTGACGGAGGCTTCGCAGCTAGGTTTGGGTGATGAGCTGGTTAAGATGATCGGGAGTTGGGAATCAGTAAGATTCAGGTCTTATGTGAGGCCCAACCATTTAGTTTAAATTTTGGTTAGACGGGGGGGGGGGGGATTGTTGTTTTTGTTCCCTGTTAACGTGTTTTCTCCCCTAGGTTGGACCACTTGGTTGCTGGGACACTCTTATGTGTATTGGGTGTACCGGAGGGCTGCAGTTCGTGGTCACGGCGGCGCACAGTTCGGCTTTCCGCGCTCATTGGTGCAACTTAAGTGGTTTGAATTAAGGGGGGCTGGTTGGCAAGGGGTCTGTTCTCAGCTGTTCAGATTGCTTGGTGAAGATCATATGCCGAATGTTATTTTAATTCATGAAGGCGGAAACGATTTTGGGTTAGTCTCTTAGAGAGACTTAATTAGCGGGATGAAGAGGGATTTGGAGAGGCTGAGGCAGTTGATCCCTGACGTTGTTGCCATTTGGTCCGAGATGGTGCCACGGTTAAGATGGCTAAGAGTAGGGGGAAGGTGAATAAGGTTATGTTAGACGGTTTGTGGTCCGGCATAGGGAGTTGGAGGAGCAGCTGGAAGGGTATTATAGGCAGTATGGAGTGCACCTATCTGATGTGGGTGTTGATTTTTGGTGTTGGGGTTTCAGGAAGGACTGCAGCTGGCTCTGTTTTTGGTGGGGTGCTCAAGTAGTTTGAGGTGTCAAGCTCTGAGCTGCGGTGGGGGATGGATAAACAAGTTGGGGTATAGGTTGTTTGTCCAGATGTAACATAGTTTAGTTTGCTGGTTAGATTTTGGTTGGTACAAGCTCGTCAGTAGCTCCGAACCTGGTGTGTGTAGGGTGTATCTTGGTATACCCTTACATGTTGGAACATGGAATATCATGCACTCGGTGGCCATGATTTAAGTGGTTAGATGTTATTTATGTTAATATATGTTAATATTGTTGTTTATGGGGGTCATTGTCAGGGTTGAATTGTTAAAAGAGTTGGGGCTGAAATGTTATGTTAAATATGTTGACACTGACCCTTAATATTGTATATATATTGTAATTATTAATAAAGCTGTGATAATTTTCCCAAACATAAGGTGTCCGAGTATCCTTGGGTTTTGGGGTTTGTTTAAAACCGCATTATGCTGAAAAGGCGACTATGCATATGTCATGTAACAGGTACTTCTAAAGCTCATTTTTACACTATTTAGGGGTCAAAAAACATTCAGTGATACTAAGTTTACTGTTGGGGATAAAACAAGGATATGCATCTTTTACCTATACAGTTCCTTTAAGAATGAATAGCAGTATAATGTCAGCACTATTTCCTGAATGAATATTTAGGCAAATAGTTAACAATAAACAAACATAAATTAAAACAAATAGCAGCGTAATGGTTAATAGCTCAGACATCTACTGACATTTTGTTGTTTTTTGTGAGTTAACCATGCATGCAACATGTTTTGTATTTAACATGACTGGTGTTTACGAACATAAAAATTGTTTGTGGATCCCAAATGCTACAACAAAAAGCCATTACTTAGAATACAAAAAAATGGTTTTTCTTGAATTTTTAATAAACTGCATTTCAGCACTGTGAGAATTATTTTCCAAACCATTAAATCCATTAACGTGTTGTGCTTTTACATTTACTTCATTTTCAAAAACATCAACAGGTGTGATTATACATACGTTTCCCCTATATATATTAGTGCTTTAAAAGTTATTTATTAACATGTTAAAAAAAATTCTGTATTTAAATATCAACACAAATTGTAAGCGTATTTTTTTTAAAGACCCGGTAGTTTCAAGAAATGTAATCTGATCTCCTGAATAACCTTTGACATATAAAAAAAAATCACTATACGGAATGCAAATGAATAAATAAGTGAATACAATAGGATTTGCATTTATATTAAATGCATGGGTAGAAAAGGCATAGCTTTTTTGTTTGTGAAATTATCAACAAAGGCTTTTTTTTTACTTTTTCCAAATCATGTAAAATTGTCATTATAAAACTGATACGTTCCATTTAAGCCACAATTTGAAACATGAATATACAAAACACAACGAGGGAACCGGCTGGTTGTCTAAATAAAGATAAATAAAAAGAAATATAGTGTAATACAGTTTTACAATATTAACACTGCGCAATATGAAATGCACTCACAGAATCTTGGACAGTTCAGGCATATATGGTGCCACCCCTGATGATATGGGGGGCTGGGGGAATCCCCTGGACACTTCCACTCAAAATGCAGGACTCCGGGTGAAGGTATGAAAAAAGCGGCTTTAATTGAATAAAAATATATAAAATAAATAAATACAAATAGAGGTCCTACGCGTTTCGTCCCTTCTGTAGAGTATGGGACTTCCTCAGAGACCACAATATTAAAATAACAATCAATGCAATACAATCAAAAAAGCAGCCTAACACCCCTCCACCCCCAAGTCCTTTAAATAGGGCTAATCCCTAAATGTAATTGATCACATGTGCCTCTCTGTCCTTCCTCATTGGTCTTGTGTAGATGAATTTCGTCCGTTGGAGATCACATTCCCAAGTGTTCACAGTTGATCTCCATTATTTCTGTGATTCTCGGAAGTGCCGAAAATAACCGGAGAATGTTTGCATCTGAAGGGTTAAAACCTGAGAGACCTGGCACCCAGACCACTTCATTGAGCTGAAGTGGTCTGGGTGACTATAGTGTCCCTTTAACTTTGAAATTCACTTTTAATGCACTATAAATTCTCACTTTAGGAAACAGCCCTTTGAATTCTACTTATCGAATAGTAATTTTCCAATAGTCTTTTACAGGGAAATTGCAATACAAAAAGCAGAGTAAACCCTTACTCTGTTAAGAGAATCTAGCCACAATTTCATATTTTTTTCTAAAATTTTACAGAGACATTCTACACAAGAATTCAAGCGTTGCCAGGTATTTGGTATGGTTATGATGATCCTGAATCAATTATGTTGGTGGGGAAGCATACATTGGACAGAAGTGGCACTCTCAAGTGCTCCTCATTTCAGGCCTCCTGTCCCTCTTTAGTTGCATTCCAGGAGTTACAAATATCACTTTTGTAGCAAAAAAAAAACTTAGCTCTGGCAGGATGGATCAACATTTAAAATATACAGATGATTTGCCATGATTGCAAATTTTTTCAGCAATCAAGATTGATGTGGAATCATACCATAGACAGGGATTCTAGACACAGCTTTGACATGGGTTTCGGTTTTGGTTTTGTTTCCCCTGTGTTGTTGAATCTTGTGACTTTCTTGTTAGTGCCAATAAAGTGCTTTTTTTCTCATACTCAGCTAAGTTTTCTGTCCAGCTTTAACTGAGTCCCATATCTGCTGCCAAGAAACAGCTACTTGTCACTTACATGCCTGTGATATTTGCAGCTGCTGCCTAGTTCATACTTGAGAACATCTGGGGCTGCATATACCTAGAACTTAAAGAAACCAAAACCTATTGCCTCCAGGAGTGATTCTAATAATAACTTTTGTGAAATATATCTGGGGGTATATTGTGTTTGTTTGCTATAAACTCTAAAATTGTGTCTTGCAAAAGCCTTGCTAACAGCCCGCCCCTGGCTGCTCTCACCCCTAAAACTAAAGGGACAGTCTCACTGCTCAATTCTCTGTCATTTAGGAATTAAATAACTTTGTTTATGCTGTCCTAGTTACACCTCCCTGCATGTGACTGCCATAGCCATCCTAAACACTTCCTGTACAGAATCATCTAATGTTTATACTTCCTTTAATGAAAATCCTGTTTAATTCAGAATTTCTTATCTCCACCTCTGTCTGATTGACAGTGAAATCATTTTCTTTTCACACAGGCTTTGTGAGTCACTGCCAGAGGAGGTATTACCAGGGCTGCATAAACAGAAACAAAAGTGATTTGAATGTGAAATGGCAGTGAATTGAGCAGTAAGACTGCAGAGGCATGCTCTACACACCAAAACTGCTTCATTAAGCTAAATATGTTTTGGTGACTAGTGTCCCTTTAAATTGTCCCTCTTTTTCATTTAAAAATGTTTGGTAGTATGCCATATCATGGTTCCATGATTTCCATAAATAATTCATGATAGTTTATCATATGATCATATTTACAAATTTAGCAGAACAAGGTCATGATTATTACAGGTGTGAAGTATGGTCCAGATACTATGCAGTCATGTTGTTAAATTCAAATATAAAAATGTATATATATATATATATATTTATATATATATTTATTTTTTTTAATGGGTACATTCTCAACAAATATATTCACAGAATAAAAATATGCTTTTGTAGTATCACTATAATTTAAAATACAGCTCTTGCCTGCAGATATGGTGCTACTTTAGAAAAACAATACAAATGTCTCATTTAACCACCGGTTATCTGCACGCAGTAAATCTCCTGTCTTATGCTATGATAAGTCTTTTATGACTTTCTTTATTCTTGCTCAAGTCTGATAGAATAACAAACGTTGTGACAGGGATCCAACTTAATTTGATTTTGTGAGAATGCTGGTGAAAAGAAGGTTTTCAGTGTTCTCCGAGAAGTGGCATCCTTGCGAGGACAAACAAACCTATTGGACTCTCTCCCTTCCCCCAACACAGAGCCAGGTTGCGAAGCTTTACAGAAGTCTAGCCCAGCCAAGCAGATGTGACTGACACATGACAGGAATAGGCATATGATACCTTAAATCACTATGCAACTTTTCTCACCACACACCACACAGTAACACAATTTCCTCTTTAGTCAGTGTCTCCTGAACAGTTGGTAGTAACATGATATCAATATTAGGAGAATCATAATTACATAGTAGTTATAGTTACTGTGCGTAGTAATATTGGCTGACTGAAGACTGTTAAAGAGACAGTATAGTCACCTGAACTACTTCAGCTTAATGAGGTTGTTCAGGTGAGAACTATAGCTCCCTGCAGCCTTTCTCATGTAAACACTGTATCCCGAACGAGCCCAAGCAGTTGGTGTTTTTCTTTTGATTTAGGTAAACTAGAAAAATGGTCAGAGTTGTGGCAACTGAAATTTAATGTGGATAAGTGCAAGATAATGCAACTTGGACGTAAAAACCCAAGGGCAGAATACAGAATATTTGATACAGTCCTAACCTCAACATCTGAGGAAAGTGATTTAGGGGTGATTATTTCTGATGACTTAAAGGTAGGCCGACAATGTAACAGAGCAGCAGGAAATGCTAGCAGAATGCTTGGTTGTATAGGGAGAGGTATTAGCAGTAGAAAGAGGGAAGTGCTCATGCCATTGTACAGAACACTGGTGAGACCTCACTTGGAGTATTGTACGCAGTACTGGAGACCGTATCTTCAGAAGGATATTGATACCTTAGAGAGAGTTCAGAGAAGGGCTACTAAACTGGTTCATGGATTGCAGGATAAAACTTACCAGGAAAGGTTAAAGGATCTTAACATGTATAGCTTGGAGGAAAGATGAGACAGGGGGGATATGATAGAAACATTTAAATACATAAAGGGAATCAACACAGTAAAGGAGGAGACTATATTTAAACAAAGAAAAACTACCACAACAAGAGGACATAGTCTTAAATTAGAGGGACAAAGGTTTAAAAATAATACCAGGAAGTATTACTTTACTGAGAGGGTAGTGGATGCATGGAATAGCCTTCCAGCTGAAGTGGTAGAGGTTAACACAGTAAAGGAGTTTAAGCATGCGTGGGATAGGCATAAGGATATCCTAACTATAAGATAAGGCCAGAGACTAATGAAAGTATTTAGAAAATTGGGCAGACTAGATGGTTCTTATCTGCTGTCACATTCTATGTTTCTATGTTTCTATTTTCTGAGAAAATACAGTGTTTACATTGAAAGCTAGGAACACCTCCAGTTGCAGTCACTCAGAGTGAACCAGAGGGACTTCGGAGTTGATGGAGGCATAATATGCCTCCATCCACTCAGATCTGCTGTCAGCAGAGCACAGGGCAGCACTGTGCACAGCATCCTGTGATTCAGTATCTCCTCCCTCTGCATGCAGACACTGAACTTTCCTCATAGAGATTCATTGATTCAATTAATCTCTATGAGGAGATGCTGATTGGCATGGGCTGTGTTTGAATCATGCTGGCTCTGCCCCTGATCTGCCTCTTTGTCAGTCTCAGCCAATCCTATGGGGAAGCATTGTGATTAGATCAGGCTACCACATGTCAGCAGACTGCGTGTTTTTCTGAGTCTAACAGCATGCAGAGTTACAGCTTCTGGCTTGAATACAGTAAGATTTTTACTATATTTATGGAGGCATGATGGGCCCAGGGGGGCTAGATGGTGGTGTTAACACTATAGGGTCAGGAATACATGTTTATGTTCCTGACCCTATAGTGATCCTTTAAGTTAGGCCTTTTTTTCCCAATTCTTTATTTTTGACTGACAGGTAGTACAAAAAGTTACAGTACACAGGAATCCAGTATTTTGAGGTAATCACAACAGAGGCAGAATTATACATATAGCCTTGAAGTCGAGATATACCTCACAGTGAGCCCCTGACACTGTCAGGTATTTTAATAAATTCTTAATAGAAATAAGGATACATAAATCAGAACATATTAAGTTATTAAAGAAAGAAGTGTATATAAAATGGAAGTTCAGCCTTTTATGCAATGTTTTTTCTACCGTTGATCAAAAAGAAGGCACAAAAGCCCGATTTGAAGCTTTTTCCAATTGTGATAAAAAGAGGAATTAATCATTATTTAGCCCAAAAAAAATAACATCCTGATTTATCTCTGGATCAACAGGCTCTTACCCCACATATTAACTATTATATCCTTAAATCTTTTATTTCCCCCCCAAAAATCCAGATATTTGAAAATAACTACAGAAATTTATACGACTGTCTTTGTAGGCAGAGAATTTCAAATCTTATTCTTATAAATAACCAGAAGAGCTCACCACCGGACCACAAGGGATCTAATATGGTCTGATTAGGGAGAAGTTCCATAGAGGGGTCGACACCAGGAGTCACTACATTGGGTGACACCAACCGTAATGAAGCTGCTGGCAATACGCATTACTAGTAGGAAGAGATCATCGCAATAGAAGTACTGACACGTGTGGCCATAAAGGGGGAACGGAAAGTATCATCTGAGTAGGTATGTGGGCCAAGGTGACCAACTGGAATACACTTATATGTGTAGATATGCCCAGAGGTATGCTTGTATTCAGCACCGTCTTGAATGTCTTGCTCAGGCTGAGTATATGTCAGGGTACCTGTAGTCTCTACCCCTGAGACGGGTAGAGACTTAGACGTTTTTCCATCCAGACGGCATGATTCTCCCGTTCCTCGCGGTCCCCTCGCGCATGTAAACGCCGGCCGCGAGAGAACTATGCCTTTTTGTAACGTGACGCTCAATAGTCGACGTCATGACGCTATTCTAGC
Organism: Pelobates fuscus; assembly: GCF_036172605.1. Classification (NCBI taxonomy): domain Eukaryota; kingdom Metazoa; phylum Chordata; class Amphibia; order Anura; family Pelobatidae; genus Pelobates; species Pelobates fuscus. The sequence goes on along the minus strand of NC_086318.1, from coordinate 321,740,549 downwards.
CCGACCTGTCAGTCAAATCCCGGACACGAATCAGGTCTCGGCGGAGGCGTGATTAGTCTCTAGAACCAGGGTATTTAAGGGAGCTCTCAGCATTTGCTCATTGCCCTGTCGTGGTTCTAGCCTGCCTAGTCACACAGTGCTCTTGTATTCTCTTGTCTTTTGGTTCTGACCCAGCTTTGTTATTACTTACCTGTCTTCTCTGTTATCCTTGACCCGGCTTGTCTCTCGCTTACCTGTCTTCTCGTTCCCTCGACCTCGGCTTGTCCCTGACCATTCTATACGTAGTATTACGTTAAGTCCGGCCATTCTAAGGTCCGGTATACGTATCTGCTACTCTTTGTACTCTGCATGTTGGATCCCTGTCCCGATCCTGACATTACGACAGGGCCAATGGATCCTGCAGGTACAAACTGTCAGCTTGGTTCTCCTGATCCTAGGTTTGACGCCATGGATCATAGAATGGATCAGATGGCACTAGCACTACAGGCGTTACTATCACGTCCTAATAATCCACCTGAGGAGATGCGTAATACTTCTATTCCCCCTGGGAGTTCAGGGCTAGAGGTAGCCACTGTAGGTGCTTCTTCCCGAGTTACCCCACCTGTACGTTATGCTGGTTCTCCTGAAAAGTGTCGTGGCTTTTTGAACCAGATCAGTATCCATTTCGAGCTACAACCCCGTTCCTACCCTACTGATAGGGCAAAGGTGGGATTTATTATCACCTTACTCATTGAGAAGGCTCTGAGATGGGCTAATCCGTTGTGGGAGAATGATAATCCATTAGTCTATAACTATAATGCCTTTGTAGCTGCTTTTAGAAGAACTTTTGACCCCCCTGGCAGAAAGGTCAATGCAGCTAGATTACTGCTGCGCCTTAGACAAGAGAACCGAACACTTGTGGATTACGCACTAGAGTTCAGGTCTTTGGCGGCAGAGGTTAAGTGGAATGAACAGGCTTATATAGACGTATTTTTAAACGGATTATCCGATGTAATACTTGACGAGGTAGCGACGAGAGAGCTTCCCGAGAATTTGGAGGACTTAATTTCCTTTATCTCTCGCATTGACGAACGTCTAAGAGAGAGGCAGAACACTCGAGATAGAACCGGTAGACCTTCCTTTAGACTAGCTCCTTCATTTCAAAGTCCTGAAACCAAAAATCCACAGTTTCCAGAACCTATGCAGATAGGCCTTACTCGCCTCTCAGAAGAGGAGAGACAGTACAGGAGAAGGGAGGGACTGTGTATGTATTGTGGAGTCAGAGGTCACTTACGTTTGAATTGTCCCAATCGCCCGGGAAACTCTCGCACCTAAGTTTCTCTAGAGGACAGGCCTTGGGTGTTTCTATTTTGTCCTCTATTCATAACTACAAAGAACACAGGCTTCTATTACCCGTCTCTTTAACTTGGGAGAAGGGAACTTTAGAGACTGTGGCATTGATAGACTCCGGAGCTGCTGAGAGCTTTATCGACCAAGTTTTTCTCACCAAACACGCTATCCCATCCCAGTTAAGGAAGACACCTTTGGCTGTTGAGGCCATAGATGGTAGACCTTTAGTTGAGCCTGTGATTTTCCGGGAGACCACACCTCTTAACTACTGGTATTCTACACAAGGAGGAGATATCTCTACTACTCATTTCATCTCCTTCTGTTCCCATAGTCCTGGGATACTCCTGGCTGAAGAGACATAACCCCATTATAGATTGGAAATCAGGGGAAATAGTCTTGTGGGGTCAGGGTTGTCAAGAGAGATGTTTAAAGAGAGTGTCACCCCTTTGTATTGTTAACACACTTAATAACTCTACCGACTCTACTAAAGTACAGATACCGTCCTTGTATCTAGATTTAAAGGCAGTATTTGACAAAGGAAAGGCTGATACCTTACCACCACACAGGCCTTTTGATTGCAAAATTAATTTACTTCCTGGTACTATGCCTCCCAGGGGCCATGTATACCCTTTGTCTACGAATGAGAACTTACTCTTAGAGGAGTATATTCGTGAAAACCTAGACAAAGGGTTCATTAGGAGATCCTCCTCCCCTGCTGGGGCTGGATTTTTTTTTGTTAAAAAGAAGGATGGTTCTTTAAGACCTTGCATTGACTACCGAGGTTTGAACAAGATAACCATTAGAAATGCCTATCCGATTCCCTTGATCACCGAGCTTTTTGATCGATTAAAGGGTTCCAAGATTTTCACTAAGTTAGACCTCAGAGGTGCTTATAACTTGGTGAGAATTCAGCAGGGACACGAGTGGAAGACTGCGTTCAATACTCGTTATGGGCACTATGAGTATACTGTAATGCCTTTTGGTCTCTGCAATGCCCCGGCGTTATTTCAGGATCTAATTAATGAAGTTCTTAGGGAGTTTCAACATGACTGTGTTATTGTATACCTCGATGATATACTTATACATTCCAGGGATATTGAGACTCACCACGGACAGGTCAGAAGGGTTTTGCACAAACTTCTTCAACATGGCTTGTACTGCAAATTAGAGAAATGTAGCTTTGACCAATCCCAGACTACCTTTCTTGGTTACGTGGTTTCTGGAGAGGGGTTTGAAATGGATCCGGAGAAACTCCAATCCATTTTAGATTGGCCTTTACCTAAGGGTCTCAAGGCCATTCAGAGATTTATTGGTTTCTCTAATTATTACAGACGTTTCATTAAGGGTTACTCCTCTATTATTGCTCCTATCACCAATATGACCAGACAAGGGGCTGACACTAAGAATTGGTCTACTGAAGCACTTCTGGCTTTTCAGACTCTCAAGGAGCTGTTTGCTTCCGCACCAATTTTAGTTCACCCTGATACTACTCTGCCTTTCCTACTCGAAGTTGACGCTTCTGAGACGGGTATAGGTGCCATCCTGTCCCAAAGGTTGGGTGTGGATAAACCATTACATCCATGTGGGTATTTTTCCAAAAAATTATCGGGTACTGAGAGCAGATATGACATTGGTGACAGGGAACTCCTAGCGGTTATCATGGCTTTAAAGGAGTGGAGACATCTATTGGAGGGGACTTTGCATCCTGTTACCATTTTGACGGATCATAAAAACTTATCCTATATTGGGGAGGCTAAACGATTATCATCGAGACAGGCCCGTTGGTCTATATTCCTCACTCACTTCAATTACATACTCACATATAGGCCTGGTTCTAAGAATTCTAAAGCTGATGCCTTGTCTCGCCAACATGAACCTTCTGCCATATCTGAGCCGGTTTTATCCTCTATAGTACCTAAGTGTAATATCATTGCTAACACAACTCTCAAAATCAATTCTCCGCTTCTTGATCAGATCAGGAGCTTGCAGCATCTGGCACCTAGACTGACTCCTGCGTCTAGACACTTCGTTCCTCCTGAACTCCAACTGGAGCTCTTACAGTGTCTTCACGAGAGTAAAGTGGCTGGTCATCCGGGCGTTCGCAAAACATATTCCTTGATCTCTAAGGATTTCTGGTGGCCTTCTTTACGGAGGGATATTAAGGATTTTATCGGAGCCTGTGAGGTCTTACATCCCCTGGAAGTTCCAGAAAAACCTTAGTCCTGTTTGGCGATGGATTTTATTGTGGATTTGCCTGTTTCGAAAAAGCACACTGTTATTCTCACAGTGGTGGATAGGTTTACCAAGATGGCTCATTTCGTGCCTTTACCTAAACTTCCGACTTCACCTGAATTAGCGGAGATTTTTGCTAAAGAGATCTTTCGCTTACATGGGATACCTTCCGAGATTACTTCTGATAGAGGTTCCCAGTTTGTTTCACGTTTCTGGAGATCATTCTGTTCTCAACTAGGCATTAAATTGAATTTTTCTTCTGCTTATCACCCTCAGTCTAACGGAGCCGCTGAACGTACCAATCAAAAGATTGAACAATATCTGCGTTGTTTTGTTTCTGAACACCAGGACGATTGGGTCGGTCTGATTCCTTGGGCAGAGTTCGCACACAATAATCTTGTTTGCGATTCAACTCGCTCTAGCCCCTTTTTCATGAATTATGGTTTTCATCCTTCCATTCTTCCCTCGGTTCCTTCTTCCCAGGGGGTACCGTCGGTTGATACTCATGTTGCCAATCTGAAGAAGTTGTGGGATCAGACTCGACAAATTCTCCTACATAATTCTATACTGTATAAAAAACACGCTGACAAACGCAGAAGGCCGGCTCCTAGTTTTGTCCCTGGTGATAGGGTATGGTTGAGTACTAGAAACATTCGTTTGAAAGTACCGTCTATGAAATTCGCTCCTCGCTACATTGGACCCTATAAGATCCTGAATCAAATTAATCCTGTTGCGTATCGCCTAGCGCTCCCCTCTGCCTTACGTATTCCTAATTCCTTTCATGTTTCCTTGCTAAAACCCCTGATTTGTAACAGATTCTCCTCCAAGGTCTCCTCTCCTCACTCTGTTCAGGTTGAGGGTCAGGAGGAGTACGAAATCAACTCCATCATCGATTCTCGAATCTCCCGGGGGAAAATCCAATACCTGGTTGACTGGAAGGGATATGGTCCAGAAGAGAGGACCTGGGTACCACAGGAGGATGTCCATGCTCCTCGTCTTCGCAGGGCTTTTCATCTCGTCCCGGTTCCTTCCGCCCGGTGGGCGTTTCTGAGAGGGGGGGTACTGTCAGGGTACCTGTAGTCTCTACCCCTGAGACGAGTAGAGACTTAGACGTTTTTCCATCCAGACGGCATGATTCTCCCGTTCCTCGCGGTCCCCTCGCGCATGTAAACGCCGGCCGCGAGAGAACTATGCCTTTTTGTAACGTGACGCTCAATAGTCGACGTCATGACGCTATTCTAGCCCGACCTGTCAGTCAAATCCCAGACACGAATCAGGTCTCGGCGGAGGCGTGATTAGTCTCTAGAACCAGGGTATTTAAGGGAGCTCTCAGCATTTGCTCATTGCCCTGTCGTGGTTCTAGCCTGCCTAGTCACACAGTGCTCTTGTATTCTCTTGTCTTTTGGTTCTGACCCGGCTTTGTTATTACTTACCTGTCTTCTCTGTTATCCTTGACCCGGCTTGTCTCTCGCTTACCTGTCTTCTCGTTCCCTCGACCTCGGCTTGTCCCTGACCATTCTATACGTAGTATTACGTTAAGTCCGGCCATTCTAAGGTCCGGTATACGTATCTGCTACTCTTTGTACTCTGCGTGTTGGATCGCTGTCCCGATCCTGACAGTATATGAACACATTTATCTGGTGTCCAAAGAGACAGAACCTCAGAAAAAAACAAACACTAAATAAGCTTCTACAATAGGACTTATCTGCTGCAGTACATCATATGTTCTTGTACACAATTACAGTGTGGGTATGTGTTTAACATGGTGTATGGTAGCATGATCCCAAGTGCTATTTCTTTGTTTAATGAAATACAAAATGTATGATTGCTTGTTATTTCCTATTTTAAGAGGAATTGGTGAGATAACTAAAGTTCAAAATATAGCTGGAATTTATGTAAAGTAAAGAGAAGAAAATGGCTTCCTGCCCTATCGCAAGGACATAGAAATGATATACAGATGTGGACACTTCGGCTCCAAACAAGAGAGAACATTTTACATTTTTTTTCAAGAACGATCAGATAAAGTATAACCGCGATTTTTCTTTATTGGATAAATCTCATACATTTGACACAGTTGGTAAAGTTACAGACAGAATATAAGTTAAAATTATATATATATATATATACAAAGTTCCAATTGCTTGCACTCCTGGATTAATAGTAAAAAGCCCGGTGCTTAACAGCCAAATAATAGAAATAAAGTAATGATAGCACTCCAAGGACTTCGAAAATATTGTGAAAAAACTTAGCTTTTATTCAGGCATCTGCCACAGAAGATCAACGTTTCAGTTCTCTAAGGAACTTTCGTCAGAGAACTGAAACGTTGATCTTGGAGTTGATCTTGGAGTGCTATCATTACTTTATTTATTTATATATATATATATATATATATATATATATATATATACCCTGTTCCAAATTATTATGCAAATTCTATTTAAGTGTCAAAAAAATTAAATATTTTGTTTTTCAGTTTAACTCATGGATGGCATTGTGTCCCAGTGCTCTTTTGATCACTGAAAACAATCTTGGACACCTGTGATAATTAGATTGCCAGGTGAGCCCAATTTAAGGAAAAACTACTAAAGGAGTGTTCCATATTATTAAGCAGAGCACCATTTTCATGCAATATGGGGAAGAAAAAGGATCTCTCTGCTGCTGAAAAGAGTGAAATAGTTCAATGCCTTGGACGAGGTATGAAAACATTAGATATTTCATGAAAACTTAAGCGTGATCATCGCACTATTAAGAGATTTGTGGCTGATTCAGAGCACAGACGGGTTCGTGCAGATAAAGGCACATTGAGGAAGATTTCTGCCAGATGCATGCATCGGATCAAGAGAGCAGCTGCTAAAATACCATTACATAGCAGCAAACAGATATTTGAAGCTGCTGGTGCCTCTGGAGTCCCACGGACATCAAGGTGTAGAGTCCTCCAGAGCAACTGTGCATAAACCTTCTATTCGGCCACCACTAACCAATGCTCAGAAACGGCTGCATTGGGCAGAAAAATACATGAAGACTAATTTTCAAACAGTCCTGTTCACTGATGAATGCCGTGCAACCCTGGATGGTCCAGATGGATGGAGTACTGGATGGTTGGTGGACGGTCACCAGTGGTGTATCCTGGTTTTGTGCTGCCCTAGGCAGGACAAAACTCAGGCGCCCTCCTCCTCCCCCCCCCCGCATTCTAAATACACACACACATTCACTGACAGAAACACACACACACTAACAGACACACTCACACTCACTAACAGACAAACACACAGTCAATAACAGACACACTCACTCACTAGCAGACACAAACTAGCAGACACACATACTCACTAACAGACACACACACTCACTAACAGACACACACACAGTCAGACACACACACAGTCAGACACACACACACACACACACACACTAACAGACGCACACACTCACAGGCAAACACACATGCTAACACACACACACTAACAGGCAAACACACACGCTAACACACACACTAACACACACACTAACAGACACACACACACTAACAGACATACACACACACTAACAGACACACACACACTAACAGACACACACACACACACTAACAGACACACACACACACTAACAGACACACACACACACTAACAGACACACACACACTAACACACACACACACACACACACACACACACTAACAGACACACACACTAACAGACATACACACACACTCACTCATACTAACACTTTTTTTTTTACCCCCCCCCCCCCAGCCTCCTTACCTTTGGGAATGCTGGGGGGCGGGGGTTCTCGTTCTCCCTGGTGGTCCAGTGGCTGCTGGGCTGGGCGGGCGGCTGGCGAGGGAGCACTTCCTCTGAGCGGTCTGCTCAGCTCCCTTGCGCGCCGCAGAGTGAGGTTGGGAGCCGGAATATGACGTCATACTCCGGCTCCCAGCCTCACTCTGCGGGCGGCGCGCGAGGGAGCTGAGCAGACCGCTCAGAGGAAGTGCTCCCTCGCCAGCCAGCCGCCCGCCCAGCCCAGCAGCCCGACCGGAAGCCCAGGATGTCTGTTAGCCGCAAGGCTAACAAGGCATTTACCCTGGGCATTTGGGGGCGGCGTTTTTTGCCGCCCCCTGGAAAATGCTGCCCAAGGCAAATGCCATGTTTGCCTCGCGGCTAAAACGTCCCTGACGGTCACCCTGTTCCAACAAGGCTGTGACGTCAGCAAGGCAGTGGTGGAGTCATGTTTTGGGCCGGAATTATAGGAAGAGAGCTGGTCGGACCCTTTAGGGTCCCCCGAAGGTGTAAAGATGACCTCTGCAAAGTATGTGGAGTTTCTGACTGACCACTTTCTTCCCTGGTACAGAAGGAAGAACTATGCTTTCCGTAATAAAATCATCTTCATGCATGACAATGCACCATCTCATGCTGCAAAGAATACCTCTGCATCAATGGCTGCTATGGGGATAAAAGGAGAGAAAGTCATGGTGTGGCCTCCATCCTCCATCCCCTGACCTCAATCCTATTGAGAACCTTTGGAGCATCCTCAAGCAAAAGATCTATGAGGGTGGGAGGCAGTTTACATCCAAACAGCAGCTCTGGGAGGCTATTCTGACATCTTGCAAACAAATTCAAGCAGAAACTGTCCTAAAACTCACAAGTTCAATGGATGCAGGACTTGTGAAACTGCTATCAAATAAGGGGTCCAATGTTAAAAGGTAACGTGACCTGTTAAAATGTTTAAAAAGTTAAAATGTTGTTACAAGTTTGATTGAAATAGCTTTTGATTTCAGTAAATATGCTGCAAATACAACACATGACAATTTTCAGTTCTTTACAATCTATAAAGTGTTTTGAAACTTACTGTGCGTAATCATTTGGAATAGTGCATTGTAAGTTTTTTATGTATAAAAAAAATACTGTTATCATTAGGAGGTTTGTTCAATAAAATTTGAATTGTACTCTTAATAGTTAATAACATAAAAAATTATGCTGACTGTTATTTACATCAGTTTAGGTAAATGAGAAAAATATAATTTGCATAATAATTTGGAACAAGGTGTATGTATGTATATATATATTAAATTTTAATTTCACTCTTAACATGTCAAACCTCCATAGGATGTTGAATTGCAAAGATTCACTATTAAAAGTTAGCTATTTTTCTAAAGCTTATGCTTTAGTCTAAACTTTTCAGTTCAATTATTAAATAACCAATAGGAAAAAGTCCATTATACATAATAAAAGAATAACGTGTATTGATCTATAGGGTTATGTAGGCAGTGCCTTGTGATTATAGACATTAAGCTAAACTGATAAGCAAAGTATCTTATTTTATGGGTTTCATTACTTATGGTCTAAAGTCTTAGTGCTTTCTGTAGTATCAGCATTAATTGTCTGAGCATAGTTTTAATTCTGTTGTGAAGATGAATATGGTGCATGAAGGATTAGCACATTACTCCTTGTGTATTCACTAATGGTACTTACTGTTACAATGGCTTCCCACTGGAGAATTGGAAACATCGTTGCACTAAGATGCTTTACAACACTCTCTTGACGATAAATTGTGTTCAGATATTCTTAAGAAAATATGGACAAGGTTAAGTCTGGCATATCACCAATAATGATGTTTTTTTTTGTTTTATCTACACAGCATTAAAAGACTGAACCTATTTTACTTTCTAGGAATAAACATAGCAGGTGGTCAATCAGCACTACTCCATATGTACAATTGCATTTGCTATGAAAAGCCCACAAAGCAAAACATTATTATAAGTCACCAAATACCAGGGTCTTTCATTTAAAAGGACACTCAAGGCACCATAACCATTTCATCTAATTGAATTGGTAATATTATCAATAGTCCATTGGCACTGTTTCTCCGTTCAGTAATAAACCATTTTGTAGCAGTTTAGCCGTGAATGTGGATCTTTGCCCTCCTAGAGCCTAGCCCTCCTTGCAGGAAATTAGACACTTCCTTCTAGATATACCAATTCATATCAGCAATGGTGGCTGGGATAAACCGAAGGGTCTGCCTTGAGCCTGTCAGACAATCACCACCACTAATTGCTGCTCAGGCTAATTCTCAAGCAGTACAAAGGGATGTGCTGCTGGGGACTCTCCTATAGCATTAAAACATTCAAAACAGTTTAATACTGAAAGAAAGGAGGGCACCAGACGACTCCAGGCACTATAATCACTTAATAGAGATGAAGCAGTTACAGTGCCTACACTGTCCCTTTAATGAAAAAGTTACCTTAATGTACCAACTGCTGAGTTGTAGCTTTCTACACTGTATACATCAAGCCATATTTGCATTGTTCTAAGCAGCAAACAGTGCAGTTCAGTTACTACTGAGGAACATTCTTCATCATTCCTTATACACCTCTTAGAAAGGCAACATTTACAAACTTTGCATATTATGGTGTGTCTATGTATGTAGCGGAGAGCTGATATTCCACAGCTATTCTCCACTTAAGATCCCAGTGAGGCTCAGGAACAAGTATTATAAATCCATAGAGTAGTGATTCCAGCAGGCAAAATAATCCAACAATATCCCAACAGCACTCCCAATAACTGGACGACACACAGCATCAGGAGCAGAACTCAACTTTTATTCCCACAGCTTATTTTTAAGACATTCTCCCATGCAAGGGAGGGATTTGCAATCATTAAGACATTAACCAATACAGTAACAGTTAACTCCCACACATCTCCTCCCCTCAGAGTGACTCATAATCCTCTTAACTGTACTGTACATTTACCCCAAACCTGGATGTACCCCTAAACCATTACATAGCCTAAATATTAGGGTACCGCCAGGTAACCCTGATCTGGGTGAAGAATATATCCAAAATTCACCCAGATCGGACCAGGAGTTCGGGAGTTAGATGGAGGGTGAAGTTTGACCGACTGCACACGAGGTAGTATCCGAAAAGGGTTCCATGTGTTTGGGCCCTGCGGTCGGTCTCCGTTCGGCAGTAAGAACACATAGCAATCTTTGCCATCCACACTTAAATTTACTTGCATTAAAGTTCCCTGGTTCGGTACTTTGTTTCTACCGAATGGGAGGTCGGTTGGTCCCTCCGTTCGGTAGTTACGGAGCTCTGGAGGTCATCTTATGTGTAAGATGGCCGCCGCGCGTGGTTCGTATACTGAACAGCGGCCACCCAGGCATTAACAATTCAGCTGCGGTTTGGGAGAAGTGTGAACGCCTAACGAGGCGCACACTTCTCACTGGGGTGGTCTGATGGTTCGGTAGTTTCATTCCCATGAGACTACCGAACCCACATACGAAAATTACACATTTATTACAGATATAGACGAGTACAATAAAACAAATGCAGTCTTATGTGAAGATTACAGGACAGGCTTAATACAATCCGCTACAGTATGTATGTATGTGTGGATGAATTTATGTGTACCCATGAATGTGTGCTAGCATGTATTTATGTACTATATGCAAATATGTGCATCTATGTGTGATCATGTCTAACAATGTATGTGTGCCTGTGTCTGTTTGTGTGAAGTTAGAACTTATCACCTTAATAAAAAAATATGTCTCTGCTATACCCCCTATTAGAGAACGAGACACTGAATCTACTAACCAACTAAGACAATTACACTACCGCACAAATAGACATGAACAATACAACACTTTCAATCACTACATTAAACCAACGCGAAATGTCTCCCACTATTCTCCACCCAAACCAAGATTTTACAAAGCACAAACCAATCAACATTATGTCCCCCAGTACAAACAGTACCAACCCATAAAAAATCAACACTACCCACCACAACAAAGATATCGCAAAATATCATATCGAGCACCAATAAAATCTAGACCATCACCAAATTATTACGACGCTCTGAGTCCAAATGATAAATATTACTCACCTAAACCACAAAGATCTCGCCTCATGTACAAAAAAAATGAATATTACTCAAATCACCACAAATCACCCAATCACCCAAATCACCCAAACAGATATCAAATATTGTCACTGAACTCCGAGATCAATCACCCAAACAGATATCAAATATTGTCACTGAACTCCGAGATCGAGAATGACGAACATTTTTTAGAAATTCTAACCCATCCCAACACAACTACACAAACACCATACCCCCCAAGAGCAAAAAATAGAATTTTAAATCAAAGCCTAGAGGAAGATGAAGCGGTAGACGAATACAACAAAGAAAGATCAGAAAGTTTATAACTATGCCCAATGAAAAAGAGTGTGGAATTTTTAATCTATCACAATTTTTTTTTAACCATTTCAGAAATATCTGTTCTTAGCAAAGGTCATATATTTGCCCCTACCAATTCTTTTAAACCATTTGAAGCATTTTTAGATTTCAACAAATTTGTACGAAAGGCCACTCTAAAGAGTTTTTATTTAGACAAAAATGACCGCACCAACCAGCCTACCTCAATTCCAAACATTCCTCAAAGTGAAACTAAAATTATCCACACTAATGTAAAAAAAAATCTAAATTTGATCCTTCCAGTTTTAAAACGGCACCACTAATAATGTTCAAAAAATCAGTCTTAAAATATTTTGAAAAAATTAAACACAAAGGTGCTCCACATAATCTAACACAATCAGAAAAAATAGTATTAAAACAACTGCAGGATGACAAAAGTATAGTTATCAAACCAGCAGACAAAGGTGGAGGACTGGTTATATTATCTAGCGAAACCTATATAGAGGAGGCCCTTAGACAACTAACCGATACTAATGTCTATGATAAATTACCCTATGACCCTACACCTAATATGCAACAAATTTTATTCACTATTTTAAACAAAGAACTTGAGCTGAAGATTCTAAATAACCAAGAATTTAATTACTTAAACATTAAATATCCAAAAATCCCTGTCATTTATTTCCTGCCAAAAATTCATAAAAATGAGACCAAACCTCCAGGGAGACCAATTGTGTAGGGAATAGTCTTTTATGCAATTTATCACAGTACGTCGATATTCTATTACAGCAATTAGTACGTCTGATGAAATCATACCCAAAAGATTCTATGTCACTTTTAAGATTTTTAAGCAATTTTAATTGGAACCTCAATCTCATTTTAGTAACATGTGACGTACAGTCACTATACACAATAATCCCCAACCATATAGGTTGTGAAGCTATGAGGAATATTTTAAAAACTGAAGCACGGATTTCTGATGCCCAAATTGGCTACATCCTAGAAGGTATCAATATTATTTTAACAAATAAAGTAAAATAATGGAGTTTCTGAGCAGGGCTGCCGTTCACTGCTTTAATTAGAGGGACCAACAGAGAAATCTCAAAGCATTATTAGTATAACCGGTATTATTAAATGAGCATCAAGCAGAATACTCCTTCCATTCCATTACAACCCTGAATTAGTAATTTTATAATACTGTCCCCAGTTAAAAATTATCTTCCTGATAGGCTATGTTTGAGAGTAAAAGGTACACTGGAGCGTTACGAATACATTTCTGTATTGTAAACCCCCTACAGTCCAGGTGCCCCTTATCAGTTTCCTCCCCCCACCTGTACAAAAATAAAAGCGAAAAAATAAAATAAACAAATTATTCACCTTTTCTGCAGCGTCAAGACCTCCTCCTCTTCAGGTTGCCTCATCTTCGAGGCGTACCTCACAGAGGAGCAATGGGGAACATAACAGAGGCATCTCCAAAAAACATAAAAGTCGGGAGCACTGTTAAAAAATGGGTCCCCCCGCGGCGCACGAGTGGGGGCTTTTTAACTAAAGGGGGGGCCTATTGCCCCCCGGCCCCCACCCATGAGTGGCAGGTGGGGGCCCTAAAGTAAAATAATGGGGGGGGGGACCTATTGTCCTCCCCCCGGCCCATACCCATGAGTGGCGGATGGGGGCCCTAAAGTAAAATAATGGGGGGACCTATTGTCCTCTCCCCGCCACCCACCCCTGAGCGGCGGGTGGGGGCCCTAAAGTAAAATAATGGGGGGACCTATTGTCCTCCCTCCTGGCCCCCACCCCTGAGCGATGGGTGGGGGCCCTAAATTAGAATGAGGACTTAATGTCCTCCCCCCTTATTAGCCTTGCCCCGCCCTACAATTAGGCTCAGAGCACTCTGATTGGTGGGTTTAAGCCATCCAATCAGAGTGCTCTGACAGGTAAATGAAGAGACGGACAGGTAAGTCTCTACATTTACCTGTCACAGAACTTTGATTGGTTGGTTTGAAATCCACTAATCAGAGTGCTCTGTGTCATTTTACACAGCGTGGGAAAGTTCTTTGGAATTTTTCCACGCTGTGTAATTTTACTCATAACTCTCTGATTGGTTATTTAATCCAACAATCAGAGTGTTATGAGTCAAATTAAACAGCATGGGAAAATTCCAAAGAATTCCCCCCTCCCGAACCCCCACCCACGATGCGCGAGTAGGGGCTTTTAAACTAAAGGGGGGCCTATTGCGCCCCCGGCCCCACCCCTGAGCGGCGGGTGGGGGCCCTTAAGTAAAATAATGGGGGGACCTATTGTCCTCCTCCCTGGTTCCCACCCCTGAGCAGTGGGTGGGGGCCCTAAATTAGAATGAGGGGGGGACCTAATGTCCTCCCCTACTGCCCCCACTCCTGAGCGGTGGGTAGGGGCCCTAAAATCTAATTAGGGGGGGGACCTAATGTCCTCCTCCCTGGTCCCCACCCCTGAGCGGTGGGTGGGGGCCCTAAATTAGAATGAGGGGGGGGACCTAATGTCCTCCCCCCTGGCCCCCACCCCTGAGCGGTGGGTGGGGGCCCTAAAATACTAATGAGGTGGGGGGACCTAATGTCCTCAACCCCTGGCCCCTACCCCTGAGCGGTGGGTGGGGGCCCTAAATTAGAATGTCCTGATGTCCTCCCCCCTGGCCCCCACCCCAGAGCAGTGGGTGGGGGCCCTAAAATTCTAATTAGGGGGGAACTAATGTCCTCCCCCTGGCCCCCACCCCTGTGCGTTTCGTGGGGCCCTAAATAAAAAAAATAACCCCCCCTCCCCCGGGTGACTAGGGGTCCCCAAACCTCTAGTCACCCCCCTCCCCCCAAATAATTAACCCCTACCTACCCCCCTACATACCCCCCTCAATAATGAGGGGGGACCATTTAAGTACCTGAAAAGAAATAAAATAAAACTTACCATTTGATGTTTTCTTTCTTCTAAAATCTTCTTTTTTCAGCCCCAGAAAAGGCCAAATAAAAAGCCATAATAACCGACACAGACACAGGCCTCATTGCCATTCCCATATGCTCTTATAACAAGCAGAAGATGCATATTTCCTTGAGGAGTTATCACAGCAACTATGGCCAATACACTATATTTATTTTGATTACTTACATATCAAAATATATCCAATTTTTTACAGTCAATCTTTCCTCTAATGTTGTGCAGAACGTTATAGAATGAGTTAGACCAGTGCTTTAAAGTGACATACATAATTTGGCAATTATTTTTTAAACCAGCAGCAAACACATTTAAACAAATAAACAAAACAAAAAAACAAACAAACTTTTGAAAAGTATATAATAAACGTTTATTTATTTACGATAAACTTGGTCAATTTGCATTATTGGGCTAGGGGAATTTCTTCAGTCCCCTTCTTCATTTTACCCACCCATCTGAGTTTCAGACCACTCCACTAATGACAGGAACATGACATTATTGTACATCAACAAGACAGAGAAGAAGGGCACTGGATCCTGCTCTGCATGATCACACTGATCAGACTTCCGTTCTAGTCCTCCCGTCAGAATGTTGTAAGGTTAAGAGATCTTCCAACTGCACATATGTAAATCTGTCAGGCATGCCTAATGCACTTTTCTAGTATTCCTAGGGATACAACACTAATTAGTTAGATCAGTGTCCCTCCTGCAGTGGGTGTGCAAAGCATAAGAAAGAAGAAGGAAAATATGAAAAACAAAATCGTGTTTACCTGATTTTTTTCTCAGACTGCAGATCGAGACAACTTGCTTTTGGATGAGACAGTTGTCTCAAAATTATGCACATCCATTTAAAGAGAAAGTTTAAGCACCAACATTATGATGAAGCCACTACAGACGTCAAACTACAATAGATTCAGTAATTGAAACTACTTGATATCTGGAGTAAGCAGGCAAGTTATGCTGACTCCACACACAGCATGTGTCCGATGCTTACTAACACATTGTATTCAGTACTTCTCATACAGAAGCACTGGCTTGGTGGATTGAACTGATTTCTGCGCATGCATCATTTGTCCTCAGTGCTTGTCTATGAGAAGGATTTGATCGGACAAAAGTCATCAGTATTGACGAGGTCACTGAAGAAAGATTGGGCTGCAGCGAGTGGTCTGTCTCGGTATCGGAATAAAGATAAGTTTAATAGCTAGCAATTTTTAAAGATTTTTTTTTTTTTTTTAAATAAAGGTTGACCATGTTTTCTAAAAAGAATAACATCTAATAAAATAATACATATTTTTTGTGTTTGTTCACAGCGTTCTTTTAACCATTTAACATAAGTCATTCCTTACAATACATAGAACGATTACTTGCAAATATCCTATAATATTACTAGTGAATGTAAGGCAAGACCTCAAGGCTGAAAAGACACATAGAATGATATGCAAACATACAGCACACCTGGGTATACTAACAGAACAATGTTCCTTCAGTGTCCTCTCTTTCTGTTTCTAGTCTTCCTGGAAAGTATTCCATTAGGGATTGACACAACGTTAATTGGCTTAGTACAAACCAGCAAAATACACTTACCAGGAGCTCCATGCTTCCTGTGCTTGAGTTTCTGATCAGGGCTGCCGTTCACTGCTTTAATTAGAGGGACCTACAGAGAAATCTCAAAGCATCATTAGTATAACCGGTATTATTAAATGAGCATCAAGCAGAATACTCCTTCCATTCCATTACAACCCTGAATTAGGCGTTTCATAATACTGTCCCCAGTTAAAAATTATCTTCCTGATAGGCTATGTTTGAGAGTAAAAGGTACACTGGAGCGTTACGAATACATTTCTGTATTGTAAACGCCCTACAGTCCAGGTGCCCCTTATCAGTTCCCTCCCCCCACCTGTACAAAAATAAAAGCGAAAAAATAAAATAAACAAATTATTCACCTTTTCTCCAGCGTCAAGACCTCCTCCTCTTCAGGTTGCCTCATCTTCGAGGCGTACCTCACAGAGGAACAATGGGGAACATAACAGAGGCATCTCCAAAAAACAAAAGTAGGGAGCACTGTCTCCCTACACAAGCTGCAGCAGCAGTGCACAGAGGGTGGTATTCCCACATGCAGCCAAAGGGGGCACTGTACTGGGAGGAACATCATCCTGGGTCACAGAGAGCAGCGCAGGGGACAGACAGGGAGAAGAAGTTTAGCTCTGCACAGAGTGTGGGGGAATAAGGCATCAGTGTGTGTGTAAGGGTGTATGTGTGTATGGGTCAGTCTGTGTGGAGGAACAGTCTGTGTGTGTGTGTGTATGGAACAGTCTGTGTGTGTGTGTGTGTATGGTGCAGTCTGTGTGTGTATGGGGCTGTCTGTGGGGGGGAAGTCTGTGTGTGGGGGGCAGTCTGTATATGCGTATGGTTCAGTGTGTGTGTGTGGGGGGGTAAATTTGTGTGTGTGTGGTTCAGTCTGTGGGTTTGCATGGGTCAGTATGTGTAAGTACCTGAGCTCAAAGAGAGATAACTTTCATTTTGTGACCTCCCCTGTACTTGAAGGATAAGCAGCCTTCTCAACCACCTCCTGAGATGATTGTGCCACCCCTCTTTGCAAGACCAGTGAAAAGGAAAAAAAAAAATATATAAATATTTTATTTGTATTTTTTTTTTAACTCTTATTAAAGAACACAATACACCTTCACAGACAGTGAACCCCCACATACGGTACATTCCCACCCACACAGAGTACACTTCTGCATTAACACACAGTGCACCCCTTACACACATCATCTCTTCACCCACATACACGCTTTATCCCCACGTGCATTCAGCCCCCCACACACACACACACACACACTTCACCTCATTGCACACGGAATCATACACAGATACACACCCCATTACATACACACATACACACAACAGCTCCTTGATAAGCACACAATACAACCCTAATACACATTCATCACACTGCAGTCCCTAGATGCCCACGCACACACTTTACAGGCCGTCTCGGCACAAACACACAATCTCAAAAGCTCCTATACATGAGCACATGTTCCTACTAGTTACACATAGTACACCATAAACAGACACCTATATAGACACACTTCACCACAGCCCATTCTAAACACCATGGAAGATGATATTGCATCTCCTGAAAAGGTTTTCCAGTTTCTGTGAAAAGGTGTCTTGCCTGTAATAAGGAAGGCAGAGTGGTGGAACTACAGGCAGTGCTGGTGTTGCGGTTACACCGGGGGCCCATTGAGTGGCCCGTGCACTTAGGGCCACCCCATAGGCATGTGTATTCAGGGGCCCCAAAATGTTTTGCACCAGGGCCCTCTCTACGTTAGTGTCACGGTTCTCACCATGACATCCAGACTGTCAGACGAGGTCGCCCCAGAAGTACTCAATGAGGGATTTGAACCTGGTTACTCTGCAGTGCTGGGGCTGCTGTTTTTTGCCTCTGAGCCACCATACAGCTCAGGAAATTTCCAGAAGTCTACTCTTGCCATGTATCCAGCACGGGGGGCACAGGGGGCTGGACGTTATCTGAGACTACTCCTGTCACTCATGGTTCACCTGTGGCTGATCACTGATAAGCCAGGTATAAGACACTGCCTCTCCCTGAGGGCAGTGTCAGTTCATTGACTCTGGTTCAAGTATTGCTGTTTTGTGTTCCAGTGTTCTCCTGTTGATTCCTGACCTTGGCTTGTTGTTTCGTGTACCCTGACTTCTATCATCCTCGGCTCTCTACTGGTTTATCCTGATTTCTGGCACCCACTGACCTTTGGCTTACCAAAGGTCCGTATCTGCACTGCGACTTGGAGCATCATCCTGCACATCCCCCGTGCCCCGACTCACAGGCCAGGTGAATTCTTACCTGACCACCTTGGCCTGTGTTTACTTGCAAGGGTGAGCACATATTTCTGCGCTACAGACTCCAACTCAGGTAAGCCCTGACAGTTAGTTCTGCCACGGTGCAGCAGCTTCCCCGGTACACAAGCTCTGCCCTTACATGGAAGATCGCCTCCCCGTATGCAAGCTTTGCCCCCACATGGAGCTTCTCCCCCACTCTCTAGCAGAAGACCTTGCTGCAGAAAGAGGCCTGAAAATGGCTTCCCAGTTCTCCCACAGCCACAGCCTCCAGTGCCAGGTAGGCTTCCAAAACTTAGCATGACAGTTATCTTGTATGTGAATGTGCCTGCTACTGAGTCTTGTGTGTGTATGAGTGCGCGTATGTAGTGAGCTTCTGTGTGTCAGTGAGCTTGTCTGTAGTAAGCGTGTGTATCAGTCAGCTTGTTTACTCCCTGCGGTAGCCGGCTTTAATGTAAACTGCGTGGCTTTGCAAAGGGCTGACAAATCCCAGGTACCAGAGCAAAACTTCAAGTTGCATGGCGTCCCGTCACCTGGGATTTGTCGAGCTGTATATATATATATATATAGTGTTCAAGTAGAGATTGTAGCTGTATTAGTCCAATAAAAAAGGTATTACAAGATATGAATTGTATCTTTTTTTTTGTTGTTTTGTTTTTTACACACACACACACAAGCTAGCCAGATTCAGGTTAAAGGGACACTCCAGGCACCCAGACCACTTCTGCCCATTGGAGTGGTCTGGGTGCCAACTACCACCACTATTTTTAACCCTGCAACTGTAATTATTGCAGTTTTTTTTTATAAACTGCAATAATTACATTGCAGGGTTAACTCCACGTCTAGTGGCTGTCTAGTAGACAGCCACTAGAGGGCACTTCCTTGTCCACAGCACAGAAAACCTGTGCTAGAGCGCCGCTGGACATCCTCACGCGTCGCTCATTTCCCCATAGGAAAGCATTGAAATGCATTTTCAATGCTTTCCTATGGGGAGCGCTAATGCGCATGCGCGGCATTGCCGGGATAAGTCTCGCCCACCGGCCGACGCAATCAGAGGGAGGTGAATCACCCCTTCAGCAACCGGGGATTGGGAGGAGGGAGGGAGAGGGGACCTGCAGTGCCAGGAAAACGGATTGTTTTTTCTGGCACTGGAGTTTCCCTTTAACAGTATATCAAAGGCAGTGACGTCTCCAGGGGGGCAATTATAAAACATGTACATATGTGTGTATACAATCCAGCACACTCGCTTATTCACTAAACAATTATTTCAAATCTCACAGATTGTATTAGTTTTATTTAAAAACACCTCACCTTGGCAAAAAATAATGGGGGTTTAGTACATACATTATATGATCATATATTGCATAAGCCTGCCACAACGTCAATGTACCCCATTCTTCATTCACTCCTCCCAGCAATCACTGAGAGCCCGCCCGGGAGGAAGCAGATGGAGTCAGAGTGGGAACTCTGACTCCCATCAACCTGAGCCTTTACTGGACCCCAGGGAAAGTCACCCTCCTGCACCTAAAAGGTAGGAAACAGGAGGGTGACTTAAATATTATGTGTGTGTGTTTGCAGCGGTGGACTGACCACTCGGGCACATCGGTCATGGACAGAGGGCCCTAAACAGCCAGGGACCTGGCCGTACAGCCAAGCTCCAAGCGGAGGTATCAGATCTCTCCAACTGGAATGGCAAAAATAATTTTTTTCCTTTTAATAGGTTGCTGGGGCCCCTGATGCAGCGCAGGGCCCCACAGCTTACTGCTCTGTACATCACCTTCCCTCGCCCCTCCTCAAATGAGACATGGCAGCATTATCTGCTCTCTGCCAGGTCTCCTTCCTGTCCCATGCGGATCTGTGTGATGGGGAGAGGCGGGGCCAGGAAGTGACCTCACTTCCTGTTTACTCCTCTCACACAAAACAACTCAACTTTGGTTTCATCTGTCCACAGAATGTTTTGCCAGTACTGCTGTGGAACATCCAGGTGCTCTTGTGCAAACTGTAAACGTGCAGCAATGTTTTGTTTGGACAGCAGTGGCTTCCTCTGTGGTATCCTCCCATTAAATCCATTCTTGTTTAGTGTTTTACGTATTGTAGATTCGCTAACAGGGATTTTAGCATTTGCCAGTGACTTTTGTAAGTCTTTAGCTGACACTCTAGTATGAGTGTGTATGTCACTAAGTGCTTGTCTGTCAGTGAGTGTTTTAAATCAGTGATATTGTGTCTTCCATTGAGAGTGTGTCTGTTAGTGTGTGTGTCTGTCAGTGTGAGTGTTTCAAATCAGTGAAATTGTGTGTCTGTCATTGAGAATGTCTGTCTGTGTACTTAAGAACCATTAATAAATATTTGTACATTTGTTTGTACGATCTTAACCAAATGTTTCTTAAAGGGGCACTATAGGCATCCAGCAACTTTAGCTTATTGAAGTGGTTTGGGTGCATTGTCCCAGATCCCATAACCCTGCAGGGGTAATTATTGCAGTTTTTAATAAACTGCAATTATTATATGTTGTGGGTTAACTCCACCTCTTGTGGCTGTCTACTTGAGGGAGGGACTTCCGGGTTGTTAGGCGACTTTTGGTCGCCTGATGCTGGACGTCCTCATGCTCTGCAGCTTCACCCAAAACCGCAGCCATCTCCGTGCATGCTCGTTAGGTCTCCCCCGCCTGCTGACATCAGTGGGGGAAGAGTGGAAGCGGAGGCTGACCCAGCACTGAAGTAGATTGTCGCTGGAATCAGGTAAGTGACAGAAGGAATTTTTAACCCGGAGACGGAGGGGGGGCACTGTAGAGAGCTATAGTGCCAGGAAAACAACTTTGTTTTTCTGGCAGTTTAGTTTCCCTTTAATTAGAATCCGCAACCCTTTCATAGAAACTGCAATCTTTGTGATAGGAAAAGCTTTCATTTCAGTAAAAGTCTATGTTAATATGAACAAAGAGCTACTTCTGCTTGATATATTGTCAGTAGAGACCAAGCTATTAATCAAATAATTCATGCATAGCTTGTTTATTAATGAATCATTTTTAATAACATGTTTAGACAGAACAATACTTAGTGCAATCATACATGAAAATGAATAAAATTACTGTGAGTAGGGTTGATAATGTGTTACTGTTTTACCTGTCAGTCTAATAAATTAATCTTGTTCAGTCTTAACGTATGCAAGAGCATAAAGCAAAAAAAAAATTAAAAAAAGTTTTGTTGTTTTACTTGTGATTAAACATTATGAAAGTGACAAATTAATTTATTTCAAACAGCTTTCATTAAATGACATGTAAATTAGTTGAGTTTAGAATAATGCAAAATGGATTATATAATGAAAACTAAGTATTCATTTGTTTCCGTTTTATGATTAAGCAAAGAACTTCAAAGACACTAGCTTTGTAAATTTGATAATTTAAAAAAAAAAAAAAAAAAATATGTGTTGGAAAAACAATCAACTTTACACAGGAGCAACTCAGACTTAAGGAGAGATTCCACTGCTCAAATACAAAAATAAAATAAAAAATACTATTTAACCCCTTAAGGACATATGACATGTGTGACCTGTCATGATTCCCTTTTATTCCAGAGATTGGTCCTTAAGGGGGGGGGCGGGGGGAGAAAGGGAGGGGGGGTGGGGAGGGGTAGGGTTAGATCTGTCACGGGTGTCCTGTCCTCTCCTTGGTCTCTAGTGCACACCTGTGACAAACAGCTATGTAGGTATATGAGTAGTCATTAGGCTTGTGCTATGCCTGGTGGGGTAAGATGTATACTTTGCAAGCTAGTGGGGCCCTTCATCGTAAAGGTCTCAGGAGCAGAGATGGGATCGTGGGAGTGGGAGTGCGCCTGATTGGTGTTCACTTTGGTGGCTAGGGAAATTGTCTCCCGATCTCCGCCCAGGAGCCTGGACATGACCCTGTTGTCTAATGTTGGGGTCTTATTTAGTTACTCATGTGAAATTTGAATTGGGTGTGTGCCCCCCTAGGCCCCCAGTGCGACTTGAACGGTAGGTTGCGGGGGTTCTGGATGCGACCCGGGGAGCTGTGTCCGGCGATTCTGGGCGTCCCAACACCCCCACACCAGCAGCTCGATCCCCCTGCCAGGTGATAGTCAAGGCCTAGGAGCAGTATAGGTACCATGGCGCCCATTGTTCTGCGTGTTTCTCCTGTCTCCCCATCAGGCAGGCTATCGTAGACTCGGCTCTGTGGATATCCTCGACCCTAAGTCTCCACTGTCCGATGGTCGGGCGGGTTCGTGTTTTCCAGAATAGCGGTATCAGAGCCTTAGCTGCATTCAGCAGGTGTCTAAGAATCGATTTCTTGTAAGTCGACAGTGAGCCTTCTGTGTGGTGTAATAGGGTTAGGCACGCCGTTAAGGTTGCGGGTTCCCTCAGTACTTCACGTATCTCCGTTTCAAGTTCGTTCCAAAACGGCCGGATCTCGGTACCAGATATGTTTGATGGTTCCCACTCCAGATTCGCATCTCCAGCAGGTGTCCGGTATGTTTGGGTTAATTCGATGGAGGAGGGATGGCGTACGGTACCAGTGGGATAGTAACTTATAGTTCATTTCCTGGTAAGTGGTGTTTGATGAACTCTTGTGCTGCCGCAATAGGATCTGTTCCCATTGATCTTCCGTGAATGTAGTGTCTAGCAGTTCTTCCCACTGCCTTTTAAACAGATCGTTTGTGTCTTTTTCTCCCGTTATCAGTTTTTGGTATATAATCGAGACCGAGACGTTCGATTCAGGCGTCAGAAGGCAGAGACGTTCAAACCAGGTTAGGCCTCTGTGTAGTTTGTTTCTGTTCGGGAGGTTATGGTAAAAGTGCCTAAGTTGCGCATAATGGAATTGGTGTAGGGGAGTGGTTATCCGTTCGTCCGATAAGTCTCGCATGGTTCGCAATCCAGAATCAGTTAGCGCCAGATGCAGCGGGATGTAGCCTTCATGGGCCTCCAATGGCCACGCTGATGGTGGGAGGTTATCTCCTATGTGCGAGTTGTGGGTGATGGGGATCAGTGGGCTGGGAGAGGGGGAGATGTAGGGTGTCCTCCTCAGTCTGGTCCATGGTTTGAGCATATGAGTGATGGGAGATTCATCCCCCATCGGGGTTGTGGCATCGTTTCCATCATGCCAGATGTATTGGAGCAGCTGGTTTCGGGTGAGGTCTTTACACAGTGTGGTCCACCGTTTCTGAGGGGTGGCTACATGGAGTTCCCTAATACGCTGCAGCACCGTAGCCTGGTGGTATTTGTTGAAGTCGGGCAGGGCGAGTCCCCCCCACGACTTGGGAAGGCTCAGCCTACCGTGAGCTATCCTGGCTCTATCCCCTTTCCATATGTATTTGAGGATCGCTGTTCGGAGCGTTTTAAAGAAGGTTTGGGGTATGGGGCATGGGAGCGTGTGGAAGACGTAGAGTATCCTGGGGAGGATATTCATCTTCACCACCGCGATTCGCCCCTGCCAGGAGATGTGGTTGTAGTTCCATCTCCCAAGGTCCTTCAATACTGCGGACAGAAGGGGCGTGTAGTTGCGTGCGTAGAGATCTTTCGCTGCAGGGGTAACCTGGAGTCCTAGGTATTGCATACTGTCTGCGCACCAGTGGAACGGGAATTGTCGCCTTAGCTGCCCGCATTCCTCCTCCGGCACCGTCACGTTTAGGATCTCGCACTTGGGCATATTGAGTTTGAGCCCTGATATAGCCCCGTATGTCTGAAATTCCACCAGAAGGTGAGGGATTGATTCAAGGGGTTCAGCCAGGAAAAACATCATGTCGTCTGCGTACGCAGCGACCTTGTGTTCCTGCATCCCACTTCTAAGGCCAAGTATCCTGGGGTTTTTACGTATTTTATCCAAGAGCGGTTCCAAGGTGAGTGCAAAGAGAAGCGGTGAGAGTGGGCAGCCTTGTCTGGTCCCGTTCATTATGTTGAAGCTCTCTGTGAGTGCCCCGTTCACTCGAACTTTAGCGTTCGGCCGGTGGTATAGCGTCCCGATCCAGTGTCTCATTTGGTCACCAATGCCTGTCCTTCGTAGCGTTTCCATCACGAATCGCCAGTCCACTCTATCGAATGCTTTCTCTGCATTCGTAGATAGCAGAAGTAGCTTCTTCCGATAGAGTTTCGCCGCATGTTGGACCACGAAGAGCCGGAGGGTGCTATCCCTGGCTTCCCTGCCCGGGATGAATCCCGTTTGGTCCGGGTGGACCAGTCGCGGTATGTACTGTCGTAGTCGAGAGGACAGGACTTTTGAAAAGAGCTTGATGTCAGCATTGATAAGCGAGATCGGGCGATAGTTACCAACCTGTTCTGGGTTTTTACCCGGTTTCGGGATCACCGTTATCGTTGCCGCTAGGGACTCCTTGTGAAAGGATGCGCCTTCCCGGAGGCTGTTCAGTGCGTTGACCAGCTTCGGAACCAATTCCTCACCGAACTTCTTGTAATACTCTACCGGAAAGCCATCCGGACCTGGCGCTTTACCATTTTTGCCCACCTTGAGGGCGAGTTTGACCTCTTCTTCAGTCACCGGTGCGTCGAGTGATTCAGCTTCCTCAGGGGTGAGTGTATCGGGGTTGAAGTCCCTTAGGTATTCTATGGTGTTTCTCTGTTTGCGTGCAGCAGCGGGGCCCTCAGGTGAGTTGTCCAAGTTATAGAGGTTGGTATAGAAGACCTCAAATTCCTTTGCGATAGCCTCGGGGAATTGCGTCAGTACTCCTTGTCTGGTGCGCAGAGTGTGTACTTGGGCCCGATTTTGTGGGCCTCTTAACATTTGGGCCAGCAGTTTACCCCCTTTGTTAGCATGCCTGTAAAAGAAAACTTTGGAGCGTTGTAACTGTCTCGTATATTTGCGTTCTAGGATGTCAGTTAGTCTTCTCCTTTGTGTGACAAGATCTTTAAAAGTTTGATCTTGTTGAGATCTTTTATGGCTCTGCTCTAAGGCCGCTATCTGTTCGGTGAGGTCGCGTATCTGTTGCCCTTCTTCTCTCTTTTTCCGTGCTGCTATCCGAATTAGGTGGCCTCTGAGGACACTCTTGTGCGCTTCCCATAACGTCATGTCTGTCAGTTCCTCTGTCGCGTTCTCCTCAAAGAATTGACGGATGTGCCCCGCAATTTGCATTCTCGTCGGTTCGTCTAAGAGCAAGGCATCATTTAGTCTCCATGTCCTTTTTGTCGGGCAGTATAAGGGTGACTCCATCTCCACTTTCACTGCACTGTGATCCGACCAGGGTGTAGTTTGGATAGCAGCTGACCTGAGATAAGTCAGTCCTTCCTGTTGTACGCAGATATAGTCAATTCTGGAGTATCGACGGTGTAGCGTGGAGTAGTATGTGAAGTCCCTCTCCATTGGGTGTAGTGCTCGCCACGCATCCATGAGCCGAAGGTCTCTGAGGGCCTTCAGGATGGTCCTGATTGTCGAGCTTGGCACACTGCTCCGTCCCGTGGATGTGTCAGTCAGGGGGTCCAACGGGACATTGAAGTCCCCCCCCAGGATCAGGACTCCCTCCACGAATTTGGTTAGCTTCAACAGTGTTCTGCGGATAAAGCTCGCCTGTCCCGAATTTGGGGCGTAGATGTTCGCGAACGTATACTTTTTCCCTGTTATCACCCCTTTCACGAACAGGAATCTGCCGTCGGCATCCGCTATCTGGTCGGAGACTGTGAATTGGAGATGGGCCGCGATCAGTATAGCAGTACCTGCCTTTCTCATTGAGGGGTGGTTGCTATAAAAGTTGTTCGGGTAGTACTTGTTCTTGAGTAGGGGATTCGCTGCCGCCCTTAGGTGGGTTTCTTGTAAGAGCGCGATTGAGATGTGTTGGCTCCTGAGGGTCCTCAAGAGATGGGATCTCTTTTCCGGGGCATTGAGTCCCCTGCAGTTCTGCGTGAGAACAGTTAAGGGTGATGGGGAGTAGGCCATCGTGGGAAGGGGGGGTGTCGGTGTCGATCCGCCGGTGCACGGGTCAGGGGCCCAGCCCCGCCGGACTACCAGCTGCACAGGAAGACAGAAAAAGGAGGGGGGGTAGCGGTGGGGGGGGGGGGGGTAGCGGTCGCCTGGGGGCCCAGGAGGGGAGGGTGTGAGGCAAAGGTGTGTGTGTTGGTCCTCCCACAGAAGCTACTGTGCTCCTCGTGTGTTAGTATCCTGATGTGTGTTAATGTGTGAGGGTAGTTACCCCAAAGTATCCCAACGTGTGGGGTTGATACTGCCTTTTTCAGGCAGAGTCCCGTGTAACTGGGTGGGCGGCCTACGCTGTACCACTACACGGTGAGTACCGGAGCGGCAGCAAGCGCGGTTCCCCCAGTAGTCCTGGTGTACTCGGGTCTAGGTCGGGTCGTGGCTCTCGCCTAGTGGCGACGGTCAGGTGTGTGTGTTCCTTATGGGTCGGGTTCCGGTTCCGCTAAGCATGTGTCAGTAGGTGTGCACATAGCGATCGGGTCAAGTGCCAATGCGTACTCTCCATTTGGGGCCTGAGTCGTCCGTCAAGTGTGTTTCGTACCAATGTGGTCCCCCTGTCTCCCGTAGTCCGGGCTCTCATCATGATAGCTGGTAGGGCCATCTAAGCATACAGATAAAGTAGTGAGCATGTCATTCGGGAGCAGAGGGGAGGCGGGGGGGGGGGGGAGCGAGGGAAACAGCATGGTCCACCTTCCCACAATACTGCATAACAAGCAACAAAAACATATGAACTAAGGTACATAAACATGTATAGCTCCCCCCCCCCCCTCCACCCCCCACCCAGCCCAGCCAAACATCCCCGGCCACCCGTCAGGTGAAGAATATTGCATATACATAGGGCAAGTTATAACGTTCAGTATTATCAACCAGACAGTTCAGCATAATCAGGATGACTTGTGGCACATTTGTCCCCATTGTAGTGGAACCCCTCCCACCCCAACATGTGTTCCCACCCAATATTGTCGTGGTTCTTGTGCAATCCATTAATAGAGCTGTTAGTGTGTGTGGCCCACCATAAATCTTCCGCTGTACTGCTGTAGCGCTGATGTAGATAGGGTCCATGAAGAACACCCCCCACTCAGCTCAGTGCCCCGTCTCCATGCGGGAACCCCCAGTCCCCCCTCCCAAAGTGTCCACATGGCAACATAATGCTCCTTAGTGTGTGTGTTTCCATCAAAAGTTATGCCCCATGATGGGAAGGGTCCCCGGGGGGACGAGTCACTTTCACGAGTGTGAGGGTAGCAGTTGGTAAACGACCCATTATGGGTGGTGGACAGTGCTCATCCACGACTGTACAGTGTGTGGTGTTTCCGCTATCTTAGCTGCAACTATGGGTGTGGTGCATGCTACCAGTAGAGGTCATACCTCGTGGTGGGCTAGGTCCCGGGGGGGGACGGGTGTATGTCTATCGCAGAAAGTTATCAGTCAGTGTGCAGCCCAAAATGGAGGGGGTGGAAAGTACTTATCTGTTTCTGTGCGGGGAATGACGTCTGGGTCCTATAATCAGATGCGGCATCATCTCCGGACCACAGGGCAGGGGGGAGAGTCACTCCGGTCAAGCTGGTCCGCTCGGCTATTACTCAGCATGCGGGGCCGGGTTGCGCGGCCTGTGTGCTGGGGATCTGCGTGGCGAGTCCTCTCTGCGTCTCCTAGCGGCTCTCTGAGCGACGGGACCTGGTCGCTGTTCAAGGGGTCCCAGTATCCAGTCCGCAACTTCGGTCGGCGGTAGGCCTAGTTTCCTCAGGAACACGGGGACCTCGTCTGGCCACCTCACGGGTACCCATTCATTTTCATGGCGAGCTAGCAGGCTAAAGGGGAATCCCCATTTATATGGTATATTTCTGCTTCTGAGCAATTGCGTTACAGGTCGTAGAGCTCTGCGGGCTTCTAGTGTGAGGGGTGAGAGGTCCTGGTAGAGGGCGACTTCGGCTCCTTGAAACAGCCAGGTTTGTCTGGATCTGGCTTTTGACATGATGAGATCTTTCACCCTAAATTCGTGTAGGCAGCAAATGATATCTCTGGGTGAATTGTCTGCATTGCGGGGCCGGAGTGCTCTGTGTGCCCTGTCGAATTTGAAGGTCGGCGGTGAATCAGGGCCCAAAATCTCTGTAAATAGGGCAGTGAGAGTAGCTTCCACATTCTCTTCATTACGTGGTTCAGGGAGGTTACGTATCCTGATGTTAGACCTGCGGCCCCTGTTGTCCAGGTCTTCCGCCTGTCTCCTAAGGTGTAAGAGGATGGTACCTTGTCTGCTTATAGCCAGGTTGTTAGCTTCTATGCGGCCCGACATTGTTTGTTCTGCTGCTTCCAAGGCCAGTATACGGGTGCCCTGCGCTGCTAGGTCATTCCCCAGCGTTGCGACCTCGGCACGAATAGCCTCATGTAAGGTATCGGATGAGGCCTTTAGGTCCGCTTTAGTGACCATGCTGGCAGTCAGGGTAGTCAGGGCTCTTATGTCCGCCCTGATGTCTGCTAGCGAGAGGGTCTCCCCCTCCGGTGGCGTGGTCGGCCCGTCGGCCATCTTGGGGCCCTGTTCAGCTTGGGACGGTCGCAACGGCGTGCGAAGGTATCCGTCCAGCGGTCCGCTCTGTGAAGCGGGCAACTGCCCCCTGGGTGTCTGTGGAGCGTCTGGGCGTTTGGTGAGTCTGTGCTTCGGGATGTGCCCTTATTATCGCTGCGCGGGTCGGAGCTCCGAGATCAAGGGGCCGGCGCCATCAGCGTTCAAGCCACGCCCCCCAGCTATTATTTTTAAACGTCTGCAAAGGGAACCTGCCTGTAACTACTTACCTGATCCTCAGCTTCCTTACCGCATTTTTCGTACAGAGGTGGGTATTACACGTCTGTAGCACCCACATCTGGTCAGCCCGAGCTTCTCTTCTGCTGTTCACTGATTTACCAAATAGGTCAACCCTTCTCGGTCATGTCACACTGGCGTCATGTGACACCGTTCCAACACTCCCTATTCAGCAATAGCAGCGCCAGCTAGGATGTTTCAAAGCACTGTGGTTGCTATGGGTGTTCCTGTTGGAGTTCTCTTCTGCTCTCCATTGTTAATCAATTCTTCTGTATAGAGTCTTTGCTGAATAATTAATTGACAGATGGGAGAAAGAAACTGTTTTCGAATTGGTTTTTCTTCCAATCTATACTTTTGGTAGCAAAACTGCTAGCACAATGTACAGATGTAATTTAATAATTTTTTAAAAGAGATAAGGTTGTTTTATTTTCATGCTACATTTTGTGATGTGATGTGATGTGTTTTATTTACCTGTTAATTTATAGGAACAAACGTATCTGACTGAACATTGATGCCTTATTTTAATATGTAACAGTACTGTAAGCATGAAATACAATGAATCAGTTACAGTTTTACCTACATGAAATTGATGGATTTTTAATTGCATACTGTGTTCAAAATTACAGCTATGAAGCAAATCAATTTTCCATACAGACTGCATTAGTATGAACCCTATGTTTTTTTTTGCTGTTAAAGTTGCACTATCACCTGAATATTATGTTCCATAAATCATCGTAAATTAATAATGAGAATAAAATAGACTAAAGGGATGCTCCAAGCACCATAAACACTACAGCTTGCAATAGTTGTTATGGTGCCAGGAGTGCTCTGACACCATCCAAGAGTAAGTAGTCAAAACATTTGCAAAATGTTTAACAACTTACCTGAGGTCCACTGAGCGCTGGTCACATTCAACTTCGGTGCTGTAAGCAACAATACAGAGCATCACAAGGCTTAGTTCAGAGGATATCATAAACCATTTGAAAATGGGTTTACTACTTACCTTAGAAGGCACTTCTGGCCAGATCTACGACCACTACAGCAGACTAGTCTTGTGCCAGTCAGCAGAGGCAATAATATCATTATTGATGTCCTGCACATCCTAAAAATTATTTGGGGGATTTCCCTCTAGGAACTAGCTAGATAGCAGTCCAGGAAATTACTTAACGGATTGGTCAGCTAGTAACTCATCAAGCTTGAATGAGAGCCTTTCAAGCAGCTGATGAAGGCCCTTTTTAAACCAAACACCAATTTCCTTCATGCAGCACTTTCAGAAATGTTCTCTACTTCCTGTGTTGCAGTGCTGAATGGGTAGCATGCGAATGCTGGTGGTCTGTCAATGCACTTCACCACTGAGTGCTCTTTGTGGCCAGTATGCTTTTCTGTCTCTGGTAGCACATTGATGGCAGTCCAAGATGTCTGATGAGAATGCGACTAGTGGTGGTGCATCAACAGGCGTTCAGTGTCTCCATGTAGAACATAGAAAAACTGAACATAGATCCTGCAAAGATTGCAGGACCTAGCCGAGGAAGTTCCTCTAGTGGCTGTCTGTGTGACAGCTATCAGAAGTGTTACTAGGCAGCAATGTAAACACTACCTTTTCTCTGATAAGGTAGCATATACATTGCTGAGCCTGCAGGGACATTGTGCTGCAGTGGTTCTGATGCCTATAATGTCCCTTTAAGATAAAGGAAAGAAGGTCCAGACACTCCTTGGTTCAAGACAGGCACTTTTTTAGAACCACAGCAACGTTTTGACCATATAGGTCTTTATCAAGTTAACAAATACACCAACTAACACAATATATAGGTAAATGTAAACAATCAAATAACATACAGCACACATGTGAATGAGTATAATTGACAGGCAAGTGACAGCTGTACATCATAATGCAATGTCAATAGTAATTAATCTGCATTGATAATCAGCATAAATTAATTCAAACAAGTTACTGACCATATATGAGAAGAACCGCCAAACAGGTTTCCCTGTGGATGCCATGGTGGAACGAAAGCTGCGTTTCATTACACTTATTTCCAGGTACACACATGCGCTCACAGGAGCCAGCTGACACAATCCTTGGCTAAGTCCGGGCGCATGCTCGGATATCCCTGACCAACCACAAAATATAATGTCCCTTTAAGCCTTTCTGGGTTGCCTTTGTACTCTGACACCTTTATATCATGGGCAGCATTATGTTTTTCAGCAATTTTAGCTACAGTAGCTCTTCTGTGTGATCGAACCAGATGGGCTAGCCCAGTGGCGTACACACAATCTCTGAGGGCGGGGCGAAACTGATTTGTGCCCCCCCGTGATCCTTCCACTCCCTCCCCCCCCCCCGACAGACACATACAGACACATACATACAGACCGACAGACACAAACAGGCACATACATACAAACAGACATACAGACAGACATACACACACACACATACATCCATACATACAAACAGACAGGCATACATTCAGACAGACACACACATACAGACAGACAGACACACATACAGACAGGCACACATACATACAGACACACAAACACATACAAACAAACACACATATACAAAATGCTTAAGTTACCATCCTGTTTCCTACCTTTTAGGTGCAGGAGGGTGACTTTCTCTGTGGTCTAGTGGTGGCTCAGGCTGGTGGGAGTCAGAGTTCCTCTGCTTCCTCCTGCGCGGGCTATGTGTCTTAGCTGGGAGGAGTGACGTGCAGTCACTTTCTCCCAGCGTGTGATATAATCACAGGGGTCCCGCTGTCAGGGCCGCCATCAGGGGGTGACAACCATAATAGTTGTCACGGGCCCGGCGGCCCTTGGGGGCCCGGCCGCCCGGGGCCCATCGGGTGGCCCACACACTTAGGGCCACCCGATGAGCCCCCTCCTTCAGGGGCCCGGTCAGCGCTGTGGCCGTTGTATAGCGCGACCGGGCCCCTTTAAAAAAAAAAAAAAGCACCCGCAAGTGCTGCTGGGAGGAAGTGGTCACTTCCTCCCAGCTCACTCCGCGCGGGAGGAGCGCGCGCCCAGCCGTGAAGAGGGAGAGCCAGGCAGTGAAGAGGGAGCCACGCTGACTCCCATCATCCCCAGCCACCCTCCTGCAAAGAAAAGGTAAGAGACAAGAGGGTGGCTGGAAAATGAGCTGTGTGTGTGCATGTATGTATGTATGCAAGTCCTGTGTGTTAACACAAAGTATTTGCTGTTTATACACTCTCTAAGTGCATTCTAAAAAGAACCAGCAAAGAGTATTTTTTAAAATTTAGTAAATCTTGAAGTAAAAATTATTAGGGTAGGGATGTGCAAAAATAAAGGAAATTAAGGAGGTGCAAATATTTTTTTCATAGCATGGTAATATAAACTTTTTACTGCCTTCAAATGGCTGTATGGGTATGTAGGGTCAGTATGTGGCTATGAAAATCTTCAATATAAAAACCAGTAGGTCTTGTTAGTTTTCATTAACTAGCCAGCTAAGAAATTTTAATCCTAAACCTCCTGCTGTTCCACAATTAAATTTATTTTATTATTATTATAATTCATGACATCTGTCTGGCACAAGGTCTCTCTCCGTTCCATAAATCTCTTCCAACTCACCTCATGTAATACAAGCTTATAGCATTACCTCCAACCTATAGTTGGACATGGTTTCCACACAATGGTGTCCCATTCCATAAAGCTTAGTCAAGATTAAAATATATATTAATTAAGGGGTATGTAATGATCAGTGTGAGTAAGGTACAATGTACCTGTCAATATGTCAGCTTAGATATAAAACGTGCAGTGATCTACATATTCTTACGGTGGTCAACCCTAAAGTGAGAATTGTGGGGAATTCAAAATAAATTCAAAGTGAATATCAAGTATGAGACCAAAATAGTCAAACTAAAAATAACTGACTTTTTAAAAGATTTGACTATTTTGACCTAAAATTTTAAATTCACGTTTAATTCCTGACAATTAACACTTTCT
Organism: Pelobates fuscus; assembly: GCF_036172605.1. Classification (NCBI taxonomy): domain Eukaryota; kingdom Metazoa; phylum Chordata; class Amphibia; order Anura; family Pelobatidae; genus Pelobates; species Pelobates fuscus. The sequence goes on along the minus strand of NC_086318.1, from coordinate 321,707,303 downwards.
TTTTTTTTTAAATTCTTTATTTTTGGAGTACGTAAACAGGTAACACGTGCATATGAGGTACCCCAAAGGCAATCCTCTTGCAATACAATAGCATTCAGTACATTAGGGTATATAATAAGACATGCACAGTACATTTTTTTTTTTTTTTTTTAGTAGAGTACGTGGAGGTGCTATGTTTTTGACAGGTTCAATCAGACTCATTATCACGTAAGGTCGTGGAAAGTTGGTTACCTCCGTTGAACGCGCTGGTTCATGCTCACACCTATCTTGTTACATAAGTCTGCATAACTGTCTCTCGTGTCTATGGTTTGTTGTACAGATTCTAATAACCTATGATTGCTCTGCCCTGGGCGGTTTATGTTATTCGGTGAGATGTGTCGATAAGCATGTTGTGTTGGTAGGGAGTAGTGCCCTGCCGGTGCAGAAGTAGGGCGAAAGCAGGATGGTACATCATGTGCTGTCAATACTTCAGTGTCTTGAAAACTTTAGTTTGACGACCTGAAAATATTCTTCATATAATAAAATCAGCTCCTCTCCAACAGGTTCCATAGAACATATAATGTGTAGTGGTTTTTTTCAAGGTTTCATTTTCAGTAGATACAAAAGATAGATTGCAAAATTCCATAAAAAGCTAATCTTTCCCCATATTGCATGGTTGGAGTCAGTTAAAACATTTTTTTATTTTTTAACGATTCCTTTTATTATTATTTTTAACAATTTAGTAGATATATCCATGCATATTTTTTTCCCTGCATTTTTCTGGGGGGGGAGGGTATAAGAAAAAACAGCTTGTAAAACGGAAAGTGTGTGCCAGGGAATATACCAATTATAGGCCTCTGTGCTGGATCCAGTGGCGGAACAATAGGGGTCACTAAAGTTGAGCGTGCAACCAGGTCCTCTGTGTTCTGCCCATCACAGGGAACCAAGAGCCAGTCAGCTGGCACCCATAGGGCACCTCACAAGGTCTGCACTATAGCAGAGTAGACACCTACCTTGTATGTCTGTGTCTGTATGCATGTATGTCTGTCTATGCATGTATGCATGTATGTCTGTCTGTATGCATGTATGTCTATGTCTGTATGTATGTCTGTCTGTATGTCTGTATGCATGTATGTCTATGTCTGTATGTATGTCTGTCTGTGTGTCTGTATGCATGTATGTGTATGTATGTCTGTCTGTATGCGTGTATGTCTGTCTGTATGCATGTATGTCTGTGTGTCTGGATGCATGTATGTGTATGTATGTATTTCTGTCTGCATGCATGTATGTCTGTCCATATGTATGTATGTCTGTATGCATGTATGTCTGTCTGTATGTATATATGTATGTCTGTATGTCATTATATATGCATATATGTATGTCAGTATGAATGTATGTCTGCATATCATTATGAACGTAGGTCTGTGTGCATGTGTGTATGGATGTCTGTATGCATGTATGTCTGTCAGTATGTTTGTATGTATGTATGTATGTCTGTATGCCATTATGAATGTATGTCTGTATGCCATTATGAATGTATGTGTGTATGGATGTCAGTGTCTGTATGTATGATTGCGTGTGTGTGTATGTATGTATGTCGGTGTCTGTATGTGTCTTTATGTCCTCTTGCATGTGTGTCTGTATGTATGTTAGTATGTGTCTGTCTGTCACTATGTATGCCTGTGTGTATGTCTCAGTATGTGTGTGTCAGTATGTATGTCTGTTTCAGTATGTGTGTCTGTTAGTATGTATCTGTGTCCTTTTGTATCAGTGTGTGCGTTTGTGTCTGTGTGTGGACCCAGTGGGCGGTATTTGGAGGCGGGCCCCAGGGGGCCCAGACCCTGAGCTGAGTTAGGGGCCCCAAAATTTCTGGTGGCGGCCCTGCCCGCTGTTAAACCGCCCAGCGCTGACCGGGCCCCCTGAAATCCATCTCCATCAGGCGGCCCCGGCGGTTTGCCGCGTTGGCCGGGGCTGCAAAAGATGGCGGCCGGTACCCGGTCACAGGGGTCCAGAAGGCGGGCCCGGTCGCAGTTGCGACCCCTGCGACCGCAGTATGTACGCCACTGGGCTAGCCTTCACTCCCCACATGCACCAATGAACCTTGGGTGCCCCTGACCCCAATGCTGGTTCACTAATTGTCCTTCCTACCATCTTTGTTAAGTACTAACCACTGCATACCAGAAACACCCCACAAGTGAGTCTTTTTGAAGATGCTCTGACCCAGTCATTTAGCCATCACTATTTGGCCCTTTTTAAAGTTAAACAGATCTTTTTGCTTGCCCATTTACCCTGTTTCTAACACATGAAATTCAAGAACTGACTGTTCACTTGATGCCTAATATATCCCACCCTTGGACAAGTGCCGTTGTAACAATATAATCAATGTTATTCACTTCACCTGCCAGTGGTTTTAATGTTATGGCTGATCAGTGTATCTACACCCTGTACTCAATATTGGGAAAGCTCACAAAGGTAAAGCTACTAAGTTAGCTCTAACTTAACAGCTTCTGGGCCAGTTTCACCGGTAACTTTTGTTTATATTTTTTAAGGAATTTTGTTGAAGACGAAAAAGCAGGCATATTGGTGATAAGTATATATAAGCACAATTGTTATTTAAATAGTGCTCCCCTTACTTCGGATTTTTTTTTTTTTTAATTCTTTATTTTTTTGTGCTTAGAATAACAAACAGCTTTGCTTCGCCACGACAGCTGGAGCAAGCAATGCAGTAACAAACATTGACATGGCATAACAAGACAGCACATTTTTATATTATAGAGAATAACAACAGTTGATATCTTAAGACCTGCTTTCATCAGTAAGTTAGGGCAAATAGAGCTGTGTCTGAGAAGGTCTAAGGCAGATTAATTAGAGTGGTAAGTAAAGATTGGAAACAAGAGTAAGCTCCCAGGGGGGTCCCAGGCTGGCGACATTCAGTATGCTGGACAACAGTATAATACGATATTGGCAGCACTATTTTGGCGTTTTAAATCATAATGAAGGTAAAGCTGTGTATATAGCACATTACACATGGAGAACTATGCTTTATGTAACACATGAGACGGAGAACAGGCTGGGTCTAGAGCTTAAAGTTCACCTTATCACTGGTCCCTGCACAATGCCAGCTGACAAAATTAAGTTAATAAGTAAATAGCATATACACAAGGGCATGGTACATCTACTGGTGGCTATCTAAACACTTTCAACGCTTAAGAATTAGACAGCAGGCTTATGCCCATTAGAGAGTCACCGGTCAGCCGATTCCAAGGCTCGGGAAGAGGAGTGTGTTGTAGTAGGTAAAATGTCCTTGGCAGAGTTGGTTGCTCAGGTTGGTGATGCATGCCCCTGATGCCCTCCGTTTTTATCCTGGGCTTCTGTATCACAGTGAGGCATTTCGGATCTCTGCGCCCGGTTAGCAGTGGAAGAAGCTGGTCTGTACGTCGGGTCCAGGGTCGTTGAGGAGTTTTCGACGGGTGATACTTTATGGCTGTCCGAGGGTGATTTGCAGCATCTAGCATGGGAGGCTGGTTTGTGTGGGCGATGTGTGGCGCTAGGCTGTGTCTCTGTCCCCTCCGCCTGGCTCCAGTGTCTGATGGTGAGTGTCATAAGGTGTGCATCATGCTTGGGCACTTGTGTTTGTGTGCCAGGCTGGCTGCTGCTGGTGTTAAGTCTGGCGATGTCTGTGAGCCATTCAGGTTTCAAGTGGTGCAGGGAGAACGTTTGTCCCTCTCCATAGGCTCTGGCGCACGTGGCCTCCGCCATCTTTAATGGAGGCTGCGGGTCACAGAGGTGATGTCGCTTTTGCCCTGGATGCTTTGTAGCGGTCGGGGCCCCGGGGCGTGGGCCGGGATCACCCCCCCCCCCGGCCCAGAGGGGGGGAAACGGGGCCGGTACCTCGTGTGTTTAGGTCCCTGGGTGGGCACCGTTATGCGGGATAGCGGAGCAGCGGCCGTCTGTCCCGCTCACCGCCGGAGTAGGCCTCCACCGGGGTAACGAAGGTCTCTCCTCCAAGGGACTGCAGCTCAAGGAGCCAGCCTCTCCCTGGATCCAGTGTCCCCCACTCATCGAGAGCTGCCGCTGCGGGTCAGTATTGCCTTCCAGGATCATAGTTTCATGGTTGAAATTTAGCTAAGTTGTTGGAGCTGATCTGTCTTGCGGCCATCCAGCTCGGCGGTCCGGCCCCGCCCCCCTTACTTCGGATTTTAGGAACAAGATATTTTAGTGTGTTTTTGGACAAGTTTCACATGATGTGTATAAGCTGATAATTTTGTGAAATATTTTAAGCACTATGGTATTATCAGGAATTATATATATTGGGATATATTTATTGTACTGAAGTGCAATAATACATTTTTGTTTTGCTCTGATTGAGGTTGAATTTCAGCAGCAGGAGTCCAATATTTCTGCAACTCCTAGTGGCAGCAACAGCACTAAAGGGCTGAGTGGAACAGCTCTATTTTAGGTACAGGATTGTTTGGTTGGACCGACTGAGGAAAAGAAAGGAGGATAAAAAATGGCAAGGCAAACCTTGGATAACTACCGTTGCCCCCTACTGGAGACCCTCTGCGGTACCTGGATGACAAGAAGTGTATGGCCTGCCTTTTCCATAGTAGCCCAGGTGCTTTCCTCAACCAATGTGCAAAGTGAGCGAGTTATTTCCGAAAACAAAAATTTACTGACCTCTCAGCGCTCACAACTGGCAACGCAGCTGTGGTCTTTCTCAAATTCAGTCTACCAATGCTGGGTTTCCCAACCCTGAGCTTTGACATAGATTAATATGTAATACAAAATATTACAGGAAAAGGATATCAGACAAAAACCACCTAAAGTGTTTCGGCTAAACAAGGATTTGATAAAGAACCCTTGCCAAAGCCGTGTTTAGCTGAAACGTTAGGTAGTTTTCTGATCTCCCTTTCCAGTCTGGGAGGGAGGTATACTGACCCACACTGATATATTTTTCATTGATTGAATGTCATGAAGATCATTGTTATTTTTGTGGCTATTGGTGTCCTTTTGGGATTATTTATTGTAGTTTTCATGTTGGACCACTAGGGGAAGTGATCTGACCCAATTCTTTGCACCCATTAATCAGGTACTTGTCTGTATTAGGTTGTGTGCTCCTACATTGACTAATTTCCTAGCTTTCAAGCCAAGGCTCATAGTTGTATGCCAAAACTGAGACGTATCTTGAAAATCTTTTTTTAATGTGTAAGATGAATGATGCAATGTACACAGTGCACGGCGGTACACATGTGCCCAACCAGTCACTCTGCCCACCCACCATAAAGCACAATCTATATAATAATCTCCCACATGCAATTGCTGCATACAAAGTTACATTAGAGACATTCTCAAACTGAAATAATCAACACATGTAAAAGAAAAACTACAGGTTTATTTACTGAAGATAAAAGTGTCGAGAATTCAAAGAGAATGCAAAGTGAATTAAAAGTTTTAAACCAAAATAGCTGAACTGGAAGCCTAGCTGATTTTCAGAATGTTTCCAATTCAGCTATTTAGGCTTTCAGTTAAATTATTTACCATTCCTGACAATTTTCCCTATCCTGCTGTGTCTATTTTAATTTTATTCTTCATTTCTTAGTTACAGTATTACTTTATTAGCAAGAGGCAAAGTGAGAGTACTAACTCTATAGTATTGGTCTTTGGCAAATAGCATGCCTTGAGTATTTAGCTTTAGAGCCTTAGGCCATTAGGCTCCATGTGCGAAAAATCTTCCGAGTACCTCCCTACCCCCAGTCATACATCTTCATCCATGTACGTGTCTTTGTATAGGGGATTTATTATATTAATAATTTAAACACAAATATTCATTCTCCCTTCCCGGTTGTTACCTTGCAGTGAGAGGGGGAATGCTGATCTATGGTGTTCCAGTGTGCTGGGAATCTGGTCTGCCCCTTCACCGTGGTGCAGACTGAGTAACTGCCTCGTTAGCTCAGGCATTTACAGTGTCAGAGCTGTGATTATCCACAGCAACCCACTGATTGGTCGGGGCTCGGAAGACAGCTACTTATGCAGGCAGCAGAAGTGCAGGCCAAAGGTGACAGACTGCTCAGTTATAGGCAGACAGACAGTCACACACAGGTAGACAGTCACACACACACACACAGCTACTTATGATCTGTAGCCAGCAGAAGTGCAGGCAAGAGGTGCCAGACTGCATCCCTGCATTACAGAGGGACAGACTAAGTATGTCACACACAGACAGTCACATACAGTTACTGGCAGATTGTCACACACACAGTTACATGCAGGCAGTCACGCACACACATTTACAGGCAGATAGTCACACACGCTCAGTTACAGGCAGTCACAGACACACACAGAGTAACAGGCAGACATTCACATACAATTACAGACAGACACTCATGCACAAAGGCAGACAGGCACACACACAGAGTTACAGGCAGAAAGTCACACAAGCTTAGTTACAGGCAGACAGTCACACACACTTAATTACAGTCACACAGACACACACACTCGCACACCGTTGCAATCACACACACAAGCAAAGTTACAGTCACACACAGGCAGACACACACACAGTTACAGGCAGACAGTCACACACACACACACAGTTACAGACAGTCACACACACACACACTGTGGCAGTCACACACAGAGGCAAAGTCACACACAGGCAGAAAATTACACAGGCAGTCACACACAAACACACAGGTGAACAGTCACACACAGGCAGTGACACACACACAGGCAGACAGTGACACACACAGGTAGACAGTCACACACACACTTACCTCTTTTCATTATTGGTTTAAAGGGAGGAGTGTAGGCAGTGCAGCTGTAGTCTAGTTGTTGGGGGAAGCGAGGGCTGCTTTCCCTTCCTGTGCAGCACTTACCAGGGGCTTCTGGGAGCTTTAAAAACCACCCCCGATGCCATGTTAGCCCCACCTCGTGATAAGCTCCGCCCCCTCTGCCTTGCTATTTTTTTTTTTTCCATAGACCCGGGTGGAAAATAATTAAATCCTCCACCCAGTTATCTGCTCTAGCTCCCCCCTACACTCCTATCACCGGCCATGTGTAAGCTGTGTCAGCTGCATTGCGCCCCCTGATCTATGGCGCACCTGTGCGGCCGCACAGCTTGCGCACCCCTAAGGCCGGCCCTGTTTAGCCTATATACCAATCTGCATACAGCAGCCCCAGAAAATCGGTTCAGCTTTGTCAGCCTTTGGGCCTCATCAGCAGGGTGGAGCGGATATCCCTCTAGAAACAGTGAGCTCGGGGTCCACATCTGGATTATCTTTTTATTGCTATTGGGCCAGGACAGTCAAATTGAAAACAAAAAATCTTCAAATCACCTATTTTTTCTCCTGCTCTTTTCGACTGAATTTTCAATAGCGTTTTCATTTGTTTGCAACTTCCAGTTTGGCTGACAAACCCATGGTTAATATGTCTGGAAAGGTAGCCTAATTCTAGAGAGAGTGAGCAAGAACATACACAATATACTAGAGAGGTTAGATTTACTATATAGTAATGAGCAATATGTACATGACATAATACATTCTCTATGTGTCAACATAGTTTTTCACTATAGTACTTAACCTTTTTTTTTTTAACATTGACTACATTACGCAGTCTTCAGGTGTTATATAATTAAAATTAACTTAGGGACCTACTTTATCAAGGAAACACAATGAGAAAACCTTTTCTGGGTAGGTACCTTGGGAATGATGAATCTGACATATCTGTTCCTTCTAGCCAGTGCGTGTCCACTGAAGAACTGAAGGCCAACAGCTTACAATCACGATTCATCAACCAAAAAATGATGAATATAGAAGACAAGCAATTTGCAGTTTTGAATGATCAATTGCTAATTGATGGGGAAGGAGAAGGTGGAATATTTTTACTTGTCACGTAAGGTGGCTGTTTGGATAGATTTAAAATTAACCAGATGACCATGATCGGGAACTTACTAGTAAACAAAATTAAAAAACAAACAACAGATGACTGAGCAGAACTTTGCCCTTCATTTTCTGTTATATATGTTTATAAAATCTATAATTGTGTTTAAGAGGGAGAGCGAATGACTTGTGTTGTTCGGATCCCAATTTAATCAAATCACTATCATCTGCAATTACACTTTTGAACTGCTAGATATTATGCATTTCACAAGAAGCATCTGTTGCTCACTGCTTTCATTTCCCATCAATTCCTTATGCCATTCAACATTTCATTATGCGCAAGCACAAACATGTAATGCAACAGCACGATGAGAGATATGTTTGTAAAATAAAATGATCAAGAATTATTTATATAGACAGTGTTAGAATATGCTGCTCTCGCATTGGGGAGGGGGCAAGCGATAAGAAGACACCTGCACATATTAAACATCTAAGATGCATATTATATATAATTTATGTTAACATCTTCTCCTCAGAAAATGTCTAGCATACCATCTGGTAAGACCATTGTCTCTTCACCCCAAGTTTTCAGACTCCTGGCTTTGTGCTTCAAACCAATCCTCTCTTCCTCATTCACTCCATATTCTCTTCCTGTAATTTCTAATAATTTGAGCCCTTTTCTTGGTGCACTAGAGGACTATAACACGTGGTCTGGCATAAAAGGAAATATAAAGTATGTGTTTATTCCGCAGACACAGAATGTAGTGTTTGTTTCTTTGTGTGTCCTCTTGTGCTTACTGGTTCCCATAATTGGTGGTGGGTGTAATGCCATCATTGTCCTTGGGGCTCCGACTCATAAAAAGGTATTATGTACAAGGGAGCAAACATTGCAGATTGATCTCCTAAAAAATATCCTATAGCTTCAGGTAGTGTATAAGGGGTTTGTTATTCAATTAATAGCAGATATATATTCAGAGCTTGTAAACCACTGTACAATGGAGGGATAGATAGGACAGACAGAAAATATAGAAATATAGTAGCTAAGCATCCTTAGAACCCATGAGTAAATATGTATATTTTACATAGAAATTTGAAATTACATTCTCCTGGAAACTGGATTTTTCGGAATTGGAAGATACTAGTTCTGTTCTCACACAAACACCTCCTTATAATTTAGAATGATATCCGCTCTGAATCCCTCTCTGCTCTATTGTTTTTATCTACAAAATGATAAAAACAAATCCCTGCATGTTCTCTTTAAATCTCCGTAACCTTTTGTAAATTAGATTCATTCCACTTGCTACAGCAACTAGAACAAGTGTTGGCTAGAAAATGAAATAATATATATATATATATATATATATATATATATATATATATATATACCATAGCAAAACAATGAATAAATCATGGAAATAATAATACACAAATGAATAAATGACGGAAACGAATAAAAGTATGAAAAATGAAATGTGTCCTCCAAAATAAAAAGCCATACAAATAACTTCTGAATCTAGAGGACTTTGCAGATGAATGGTGAAATGACGATGGATAAAATCCAATACTGGAAGGCAGACAGAGAGAGAGTACATTTTTGATGAAGAATTTGTTGTAAGCTAAAAACATTCCATACCTTGATGTGGGGATAATGCTCCTTCAAATTGACCTACTGAGTGCCTTGCCCTTGGCGTATGGAGTGATTCCTGTAAGGATCCCAATAAGTGCTGGAAAATGTAGATGTTCAGATTCTCTGGTGTAAGTCTATTAATATAGATAACCATACATGCTGTTTATTCAACACATTTCTATCTTTCAGTCATGATAGCATGGTGGAGTTATGTATTCTGCCACAAGGGACAACGTTTACATAGTGGTTAAAATGACACTGTGTGCACTGTAACTGCTCTATCTCACTGAAGTGGTTATAGTGTCTGGAGTCCTCTGGCACTGTCCTTCTATTCAGTGTTAAACTATTTTAATGTGTTTATAAGAGTTTTCTGCAGGCCACCCACTCTGTGCTGCTTGGGTTCATGTATTAGCAGGGCCGGCCTTAGGCATTTGGGCGCCCTGTGCAAAAAATCTTCACAGCGCCCCCCCCCCCCACTCCTTACCCCTTCCCACACACCCTGTCACACACACACACACACAGGCAGGCAGACAGCCATACACACACACACACACAAACACACTCAGGCAGTCATACACAGACAGCCACACACAAACACACACACAGACATAGAATGTGACGGCAGATAAGAACCATTCGGCCCATCTAGTCTGCCCAGACAGTCACACATAGGCAGTCACACACAAACACACACACACACACACCGGCAGACAGCCACACACACACACCGGCAGACAGCCACACACAGCCACACACAAGCACACAGGCAGACAGCCAAACACACAGAGGCAAACAGCCACACACACACACACACACAGTCACACACACACAGACAAACACACACAGACAAACACACACAGACAAACAGTCAAACACACACAGACAAACAGTCAAACACACACAGTCACACACAGACAGACACACACACACACACACACACACACTGGCAGACAGTCACACACACACACACACACTGGCAGACAGTCACACACACACACACACACACACTGGCAGACAGTCACACACACACACACACACGCGCAGACAGTCACACACACACACGCGCAGACAGTCACACACACGCGCAGACAATCACACACACACGCGCAGACAGACACACACACGCAGACAGTCACACACACGCGCAGACAGTCTCACACACACACACACACATAGGCAAACAGCCACACACACACAGTCAGACACACTAACAGACACAGACATACACTAACAGACACAGACACACACTAACAGACACACATACACACACACACACACTAACAGATACAGACACACACTAACATACAGACACACACACACTAACAGACACACACTAACAGACACACACACTCACCCACATTAACACATTTTTAAAAATGTATTTAGACACCCCCCCCCCCCCAGCCTGCTTACCTTTGGGAATGCTGGGGGTGTCTCTTCCTCCATGGTGGTCCAGTGGCTGCTGGGCTGGGCGGGCGGCTGGCGAGGGAGCTCTTCCTCTGAGCTGTTTGCTCAGCTCACTCGCGCGCCGCAGAGTGAGGCTGGGAGCCGGAATATGACATCATATTCCGGCTCCGCCTCCCAGCCTCACTCTGCGGCCGGCGAGGGAGCTGAGCAAACAGCTCAGAGGAAGAGCTCCCTCGCCAGCCGCCCGACCGCCCAGCATGTCTGTTAGCATTGCGGCTAACAAACATGCCGTGTGAGCTATGCAGCCACAGGGCGCCCCCTGCACCATGGCGCCCTGTGCGGCCGCACAGCTCTCACACCCCTAAGGCCGGCCCTGTGTATTAGCATGTGCAGCAATTGGTAGCTGTGATGGGCTGTCAGCTAACCGCACTCAGCCTATCACAGCGCCCATTGCTGCTATGAGTTGGTATAGCTAAAAGGAGGTGTGTAGCTACTGCCTTAGGTATAACTTCAGTGGAGGCTGAATTGTGGGTAGCCAGAGACCATTTTTTTTTGTTTGCTTTAAACTGCTCAAATATGGTTAACACTGAAAAGAGGGACAGTGCAGAGGACTCCAGGTACTATAACAATGTCAATGAGATAAAATGTTTATAGTGTACACAGTATTCCTTTAATGTACCCTGGCGTGAACAGAAATAGAGGAAGAGAATAACAAATGAGAGATGGAATATTAAAGGAACACTGTAGGCTCTGCAACAGCTTTGTCTCACTGAAGTGGTTATAATTGCTGGAGTTGTTCTGTTCTTTAATGCTAAACGATATCCCCTCTGCGCTACGTGGTCTAAGGAAACATGCGTCATAGCAGCTGCGATGATTGGCTGAGGGTTTCAGCTGGCAGTTTTCACAGCTGCCCATTGCAAGTATGAATTTTACCATATGACAGGAGGCTTCATATTTTGCACGAACTTCCTTTATTTACTCCATAGCAGCAAAGAATAGAAAAAAACAAAAAACAATCAGATGTAAGGATAAAGTATAAGAAGCCCCATCCCCTTAAGACACTTCCTCTTTCTTTGCTGCTCCATCACGAGTCAGGTCAGAATATTTTGTTCTTACATTATCTTTGACTTGCCTATTGTATTTCATAATTTTATTCTATTATTGTTTAATCTTTATACTGTTTTAACCTATTGTTACGTTTTTCTGTGGTAACTGTTTAACCCCTTAGTGACCAAGCCGTTTTTCAAAATTCTTGCCGCTGGGACCAAGGCTCTTTTTACATTTCTGTGGTGTTTGTGTTTAGCTGTAATTTTCCTCTTGCTCATTTACTGTACCCACACATATTATATGCTGGTTTTCTCGCCATTAAATGGTCTTTATGAAGATACCATTATTTTCATCATATCAAAATTACAACATATATGCTGGTTTTGTCGCCATTAAATGGTCTTTATGAAGATACCATTATTTTCATCATATCAAAATTATAAAATATGATGGAAAAAAACACACTTTTTTGAACTTTGAACCCCAAAATCTGTTACACATCTACAACTGCCAAAAACACCCGTGCTAAATAGTTTCAAAATGTTGTCCTGAGTTTAGAAATGCCCAATGTTAGTATGTTCTTAGCATTTTTTTGGAAAGTTATAGGGCTAAAAGCAGAAGTAGCACTTTGCTATTTCCAAACCAATATTTTTCAAAATTAACGCAAGTAACATTGTAACACTGATATCTGTCAGGAATCCCGGAATAACCCTTCACATGTATATGTTTTTTAAAAGAAGACAACCTAAGGTATTCAAAATACCCGAATCTTTTCATGCACCCATTTTACCACCAATCTATGCCAAATAAAAAAATAAAATAAATAATTGGTGATTTTTTTGAAACACATAACAATTTAAGAATATATGTACTGAGAACTTTAAGGGTTACTGCCAAAAAACACCCCAATATGTGTTCAGCATCATCTCCCGAGTACAGGGATACCACCCATGTATAGGTGTGTTGGGTTCTCTGGGGGCTAAAATATCTTATTTGGAGGGTGCGCATTCCAGTTTTCCAACTTGGAATTTTCACAGTAAGTCATCGTGCACTCATGTCCCATTTGCGACATTTTTGAAGCCGGACAATATAATTTACGCCCATCAAACCATATATTTTTGAAATGTAGACACCGTAGGGTACTTTTAAATGGTGGTATTTTAACACTTTCCATGCACTAATTCTACCACCAGCCTTTGGATTTTTAGTTCTGTTTATGTGTTGCTGACAAAGAAACCCCCAATATGTGTTCAGCAACATCTCCTGAGGACAACAGTGCCCCCAAGTACAGGTTTTATGGGCTTTTGCAAACTTACAGGGGTTAAATGTAGGGCTTTTCCATTGACATTTGCCAGATTGGTTTGCTGGGCCTATGTTGCCTTTGAGACCGTATAGCAGCCCAGGAATTAAAATGAACCCCATCGTGGCATACCATTTGTAAAAGTAGACAACCCAGGGCATTCAAAATGGGGTATGTTCAGTCTTTTGTAGTAGCTAGTGATATCGCGAACATGAAATTTTCCGTTCGCGAACGGCGAACGCGAACTTCCGCAAATGTTCGCGAACAGGGCGAACCGCCATAGACTTCAATAGGCAGGCGAATTTTAAAACCCACAGGGACTCTTTCTGGCCACAATAGTGATGGAAAAGTTGTTTCAAGGGGATTAACACCTGGACTGTGGCATGCCGGAGGGGGATCCATGGCAAAACTCCCATGGAAAATTACATAGTTGATGCAGAGTCTGGTTTTAATCCATAAAGGGCATAAATCACCTAACATTCCTAAATTGTTTGGAATAACGTGCTTTAAAACATCAGGTATGATGTTGTATCGATCAGGTAGTGTAAGGGTTACGCCCGCTTCACAGTGACAGACCAAACTCCCCGTTTAACGCACCGCAAACAGTCCATTTGCACAACCGCAAACTCCCCATTTGCACAAGGTTGGATACCAAGCTAGCCATGTCCCGTTCCTTGTCCTCACTGATGTCATTGAAGGTCTCTTCCTCCACTCAGCCACGTACAACACCAAGGGTCCCCGAAAGGTGACAACAAGCCCCCTATATATATATTTTTTAAATGTACACTACTGTTACACCAGATATACCCTGGCAGGCCCTGAAACGCACACGTGTGAAGGAAACTGACTGCTATTATATTACAGTCAAAAAAGTTTTTTTTTTTTTTTTTTTTTTTAAATGCAAGCTATTGTGACACCAGATATGAGTGGTGGCACTGGGACCACCTTAAAAATATTGGATATTGCTAAAAATCATAATCACTATATACTTTCTCTACAAACCTCTAAAACTAACAAAACTACTCATCCATCCGCTATACCACTTTATCCCACCGAGAACTAGTGCCCAGTTAAAATACTTGACTCTTACTTACCCACACTCAGTCATGCCACACACATTTCACCACTACTCTTACTGAATCCCTCTGACTACGGCTAAATTCATCTTCTACATCAGAACACTACTCCTAAGATTGGGTTGTATCCATGTCTCGGGTCTTTCATTTAGAATAGGGGCAGCTTCGGTCTCCTTCAACACTGACACTCCAGTGCATATTATTAAAAGATTGGGCAGATGGAAATCCTCAGTCTACAACTGATATATTCCTCATCCCGAAAAAGAAATGAGGAAAGCTTTTAAAAGTTTGGCTTTGTAAATTTCATGCAATAAGTGTGTTTTTCTTTAATACCTTTTCACCCTCTTTGCATGAACCAGATTTACATATATTACTAATATTTTTCTGAACATATATATTATATTATTCACTCACTCTCTGGGCCGGCCTAAGACATCATGCTGCCTAGGTCCAACGATAAATGACTATGGGGGATAATGTATAATAAACACAGGTTACTGGCTATGGGGGGGATAATGTATAATAAACACAGGTTACTGGCTATGGGAGGGATAATGTATAATAAACACAGGTTAATGGCTATGGGAGGGATAATGTATAATAAACACAGGTTACTGGCTATGGGAGGATAATGTATAATAAACACAGGTTACTGGCTATGGGAGGATAATGTATAATAAACACAGGTGTTCAGTTCCTAGGGTTCGAAATGGACTCTCAATCCTGTATGCTCTGACTAACTTCCACAAAAATCTCGGCAATACGCAAGGAGATTTGCAATATACTATTCCTCTCAGACTTCATGGGACTACTGTCATCCTCAATCCAAGCAATATTCCAGGGCCCATTGCACTATCGGGTCATGCAAAAGCTCAAAGCTCGCTACCTTCAGAGAGACCCTACTTACGATCAGCCGGTTCCCATGACGAGGGAAACCCATCAAGAACTCACATGGTGGTTCGAGTGCATGGCAGCTTGAAATGGTCGGGCCATTTTTGGAACCCGCCCGGACTTTGTGCTGGAATCTGACGCCAGTCGATGGGACTATGGAGCTACAGATGGAGGAACGTCAACAGGGTGGTGTGTGGACAATGCAGAAACAATCCCTGCATATAAATTGCCTGGAACTGCTGGCAGGAGCATTCACCATATGCAGCCTGGCAAAAGCGAAATCCAATTGCAGTGTTCTCCTCTGCATGGACAATGTCTCTGCAGTCAGCTATGTCAACCATCTGGGCGGTACACGATCACAGACGTTGACAGAACTCACAAAGGAGATATTCGACTATTGCCTTTCACGAAACATAACATTGTTGGCAGAACACCTCCCCAGGTGAAACAAACCTCACAGCAGACAGGTTCTCTCGTCACTGGTGAGACAGCAGCAACTGGCAACTGGACCCCCGAATGTTTGCAAACCTGGACACGTACAAGAGACCATTGACGTTAGACTTCTTCGTATCCTGCACCAACCTTTAACTGCCAACATTTACAGTTGGTTACCAGACCCGGAGAGCGCAGCGGTGGATGCATTTCTATAGACATGGCCGCACCAAGGAGCCTAGGCCTTCCCTCCATTTTTGATGATAGCGAGGGTGCTACACCACATTCGCCTGCAAAAAAGTGAAGGTGCTACTCCTGACGCCATGGTGGCAGAGTCAACCTTGGTTTCCAGACCTGCTTGCCCTTTCCTGCGACCATTTGCTACTCAGGGACCCAGTAGGGAATCCTCATCCAATGTTACTAGATGGATGTCTCTCTTTAGTGGCCTGTAGTCTTTCAGGGGTGCCTGGAATATCGAGGAATTATCGCCAACAGTTAGAGACCTCCTCTGGGACTCTTAGGCCCAAGAAAATAGACAATGTTATCTCTCTGCATGGCACTGCTGGGTCGATTGGTGTGTGGGATGGAATCCCGATTCCTTTACATCCCCTGTTTCATCCATCTTGAACTTTCTATCATCTCTCTTTTCGGATGGCAAGTCATACCGCTCTATTAATGTAGTCCGCTCAGCCATCTGTGCCGCCCACGTCCTGTTCCAAGGGAAAGCAGTGGGACAAAACCCGTTAATTTGCTGCTTGCTAAGAGGTATTCGACTTCGGTGACCACCGATGCCTAAATAAAAGATGCTATGGGGACGTCAACACGGTTCTCCAGTTTTTAAAAGGATCGGCCTCCTAATGACAGATTATCGTTGCATCAACTTACGGCCAAGATGACGCTTCTTCTGTGCCTGGTTTCATTCCGATGGGTTTCGGATATACGCGCTTTTGACGTAGATGCTTTCTCCTTTTCGCCAGAACGTGTTGCATTCCGCATTTTCTGATGTACTAAATCTAACTTCACATTGTTTTTTAACCCATTTTTTTCATTGGAACCGCAACTTTGTGTAGTTGCTACATTATTGACATATGTGACGGCGACAGCGTATATACGCTCGGCAGCTGCACGACAATTGCTTATCTCCTATGTCAGACCTCATGCGCCGGTTTTTGGTCACTACTCTACCGAGGTGGGTCCGTTGGTTACTTTCTCTGGCAGGGATTGACCCCTCATTCGGAGCTCACTCGGTTAGGGGTGCAGCGTAGTCATCTGCTTTTATGGGAGGTGCTGAAAAACCCTCAATCATCTATAATGAATGCGGTGGCGAGGCTCATTTTCCTGTCCGCTTGCATCTCCCTCGCCTTCCCTGCTCTGTCAGTCCCTGCTTTGGCTTCCAGTTAGATATAAAAATTCTGGTGCTTGCTACAAGTCCCTACATAATGCTGCTCCAACCTACCTAACCTCCCTAATACACAAGTATGTCCTGTCGAGGCCCCTACGCTCTGCCAAAGACCTACGTATATCCTCTGTCCGTACTCCCACCTCTAATGCTCGCCTCCAAGATTTCTCCAGACCTCTTCTGTGGAACTCCCTTCCCTTCTCCGTAAGACTTTCACCTAGTCTCCACTCATTCATAAAATCATTGAAAACTCACTTCTTCAAGAAAGCATATCAATTAAACTGAAGTTTTAATCCCCCACCCCCATGACTCCTCTCCTGCAACTGTCAAAATTACCTACTAAGCCCTCAGTGAATACTTTTCCAGCAACCTACTTCGTACCCCTACTTTTACCCTTTGTGTCACTATACCCCACTCCCTCTAGAATGTAAGCTCATTGAGCAGAGCCCTCCACCTCTCTGTTCCTGTACGTCCAGTTGTCTGGTTACAATTACATGTTAGTCAACCCATTGTACAGCACTATGGAATCTGATGGTGCTATATAAATGATAAAATAATAATAATAATTCAATGAAATAAAAATATTAGTGTTCGTAGCATCCCTATAAGGGTGCTTTACTTGAGTAGCCTCTATATTTAGCTTTACTCAATTGTAAGTAAATTACTCAATTAAATTGTATTTTTGTTATTATTTTCCCTAGGCACATATCAATCTAGAAAATGAGCAATGTTCCATTTAAGATCAATACAGGAGACAAACAGGTTTGTAGCATTTACCAATTAACCAGTTTTCAAGCTTTTCTAATTCCAATTCCATCAACTCACAGTTTATTAATGAACCCTGATCGTCTAATTTAAAGAAAGCTCATACACATCTTTATAATATCTTCCAAACAATCTGGATGGCAGTCTCTGTTGAAGAGATGAAGAATAACATTGCAGACATCATATGCCCTCCCAAACAGTTTAAAATCAAGGAAGTCTGTAAGTGTGCTTGAGAGATTGGACCATAATCCTGTAAACAGACTTTGGGAGAGGGGTGAGTGGACCCTCTTGTGTTCTGAATCCAGAATTTTAATTCGTTTGAAATGTTTTTCTATTAGAAATTGATATTGTTACTGTATTTAGGACTATTTATGAGCTCAGGTTCATTTTGCAAGATCTAAAATCTTTTTTTTGTTTATAATGACTGGTAAAGGGAGTTTTCATTTCCACATTTTATTTAGTAGAATGAAAACAAGTGTTAATTAGACATGTGCAATTAGTTTCGGTCTGAATGTAAGTTTGGATGAATTTTGTCAATTCGGACATTCAGATGCTTCCGAATGTCCGAATTGCTGAATTTCCAAAGTGCCGAACCGAACCAAATTGCTGAAGTGCTTCGGGTTTCTGAAAAGTGGCAGAACAGGAGAGGGAGGGAAAATTAAGGGAATGATGACAGGAATCTAACCCTAACCCTTAACCCCAAACCTAGTAGGGTTAAGGGTAGGGTTAGGGAATTGCCAAAATCCCAAATTCCTGATTTTCGGAAGTGCCGAACCGAATCAAAGTCCCGAATTTTGGAAGTGCTGAACCGAAGTGCCGAATTGCCTAAGTCCCGAAATTTTTGCCCATGCACATCCCTAGTGTTAATTCACTTGTAGTTTTTTGATTCTTATTTAAAATATATGTTTACATGTATTGTATGTGAACCAAATTAGTTCTTTATCTGTCAATGATGTTTACATTTTACAGCTCAGCTTCTGGTGATATACATTTTTGACTTCTTATTAAATTCAATGGCCAGTTATAATGTCTAAGTAGCCATATGTTTTTTTTTCCTCAAAAAACAAAAAGAACACTTTGTTACTGCTCCAAACCCATGTGAGGATACATTTTAGAGCTTCTTAATATACATTTTTTATGTATCTATTCAAGACACTTATGGATTTACAAAAACAGCATTTAAAGGGATACTATAGGCACTCAAACCATTTCATTACATTGAAGTGATCTGGGTGCAGTGTCTCTGTCCCCCTTAGTCCTGCAATGTAAAATATTTCAGTTCTTGAGAACCTGCAATGTTTATAGGTTTACACTGCAGAACTAAGACAGCCAATAGAGGTGCTTCCGGGAGTTTACCGGACTCTGGGTCGCCTAAATAGCACTGAACGTCCTCACGCTCTGCATGAGGACATCCACCATCAGTGAAATTGCCATAGGAAAGCATTGAGTCAATGCTTTCCTATGGGTAGGGCCTAATGCAGTTGCGGTGCATCAGTCCCTCCCTTTGGATGACGTAGGATTGTTTACATATCTATTTCAATGCAGGAACAATGCAATAAAATCCTCCTGAGATGGTACTCCAGGAAGACCTGTGCCTGTGTTGGAAAAATTGATAGAGGGATACCAGTTTGATTGGAGAAAGTAATTTCTTTCTTATTTAGGAATTAATTTGAACAAGAACCGGTCAAACATGCATTCATTTAACCTCGCCAAGCTGTGGCCAGAACTTAAAAAAGAGTTGGTAAAATGGTCTGAACTTGAGTTATCAAAATGAATATCCTGCCCAGGGCCGCCATCAGGGCATGACAACCGCAACGGTTGTCATGGGCCCGGCGGTCCTGGGGGGCCCGGACTGCTCAGGTCGTCCAGGCCCCACATTCAGTGGGAACATACCGGGTCGCAGGGGGCCCTGCGACCCCGGTATGTTCCCACTGGGCCAGCCTCTTCTCCTGGGGGGCCCAGCAGCCGGTCACCTCAGGGCCCCCCAGAGGCTGGCCCTGCTGACACCCGGCGGGCGTGCGAGGGAGCACTCTCCTCTGAGTGCTTCCTCTTCAGCTCCCTCGCGCACCGTACTGATGCCGGAGCCGGAAGATGACGTCATCTTCCGGCTCCGGCATCAGTACGCGGCGCGCGAGGGAGCTGAAGAGGAACCAGACCAGTGGAGCCAGAGGGCAGCTGAAGCCCATCATCATCCCCATCTGGTTGTAAGTAGGCAATCTAGTATATTATTCGTGGCACTAATCTTTAATTTACCTCACATTAAAGGGACACTATAGTCCCCAGAACCACTGCAGCTTAATGTAGTGGTTCTGGTGTCTATAGCCTGTCCCTGCAGGCCTTTTATTGTAAACGCGGCGGCACTGCAGCACTGTGTTAGTTAACATGGCAGATCATATGGGTGGGGCACTGTGATGTCACATGGGGGGGCGGCAAACTTTACTTTTGCTAAGGGCGGCAAAAATCCTTGCACCGGCCCTGCAGACACTGCATCCCTGTGGGCGGACTCGGGGGCGGGGGGGGGGGGGGGGACTCGGGTCCAGGCACCGGGGGGCCCAGACCTTGAGCTGTGTCAGGGGCCCCAACATTTCTGATGGCAGCCCTGATCCTGCCTAAAGTCTTATATTTTACAAGATCTTAAGTGTTTCCTTGTCTTTTTTTAAGAAGATACATTTGGATCTTCTTGGATTTATCTGAAGGAACAGAATGTGCAGAGTTAAGTTAATGGTTCTACAGAGCTTGTAGGGCTCGGGAGGCCTGGGAGTGCCCGATTTAAAAAAATACTATTATGCAGCCACTGCAGCAGCTGCTATTAAATGTAATCTAGATTCACTTAAACCAAGATGGTTAGAGATGGAAACAGAAAAATAACACCCATACTCTATTAAAGAATATTTCTAAAAGACCTAAATTATCTGCAATGTTTCCATCAACGAAAATCTCTTTAAAAACTTTGAATGCATTGTTTAAAAAAAGTTTAAAACCCAACTTGTCTTGGTTAAGAGCTATGCTGCTTTCTATCCTAAATCATTATTATCCACAAATACATTTGACTGATTGGTGCTCCAAATTCATAAACAATATTGATAATTTTTTCAACAATGATTTGCTAATGTCGTTTTAAAAATGTAAAATTAAATATGATTTGGATGATAGTTGGGACCCCCGGTACTCGACAATTACTGAGATCCTACAAGAGCAAATTAACATCCCAATCTTGACCACAAATTTGAAACTGTTTAAATTTTGAACCTTGAAAAAATTATTTATTTCACCCAAATTAAAAATATATGATCTCCTTATGTTACTCTTATTTTTTTTTTCAGTTCAAGATTTAAGTCCAGATTATATTCTAGACTGGAAAAAAGATTTGGGTCTGCAATGGGACATGGAAGAATGGCTTGCATTCACATCATCTCTCAAAGGGATCACAAAGTGTTCCAACCAAATAAAAAATAACTACAAAATTATATGCCGATGGCACCTGGCCCCTTCAAGACTTCACAAAACATTCAGACAAGTGTTGGAGGGGTTGTGGAGGCCTTGGAACTCTTTCACATATATAGTGGCACTGTGCAAAATTGCAACTGTTCTGGCAGGGAATACATTCACAGATTAAAAAGATAGATCCGCACACAGAGGGACCAGCGTTGATGGCCGCCCTGGGACTCCTGAACCCTGCACAGGCTCCAACAACGAGGCTTGCACACCGTCCAGGGACAACAGGCGCAGATCTACTAATGACACCTGGACCAAGCCGGGGCACTAAAACCTGAACAAACTCTATCTGCATACAGCCTTATAGGCCTTAGTTTAAACAGTTTAAAAGTTTTATGTCACAACTGTTCATAACTTTACAAACAGTCTGTCATACCCCAACGGTTATTGTAACGGGCAAAAAGGCCCAAGGGAGCTGACAAACACTGCCACGGTGACACCATCTCCCCCCCTCCCTCCCTGGAGTTAAAGGGAAAGGACAGCAGCGCACACACTTCTAGCCTCTTGCCCCAAGGGCACAGTTCAACCCAGACGCAACACAGCGACTTTCACACAACTAGACCCAACCTTTAATAGTAGTAAACTAGACCAGCGTTACACGCAACCACTCCTAGGACTACATAGCACCCTATGACTCCCAGAATACTGCGCACGCTGAAGTACACTAATGACCACGATCAGAAGAGACACGAGACGGGACCTAGACATGATAGGGGGCAACACAAAGTGAATCCGCAACTATCACCACACAAGCCCCACCCACTCACACAGAGGCCACGAGACACATAGCTCACCCACGGCAAGTGAGACGCGACAGGGGAACAGAATAGCTATCAGACATAGCCGTCACTACCCACCCCCCTCCACCAATGGCCCCGCAGTACTCAGGGTGATCTCTTTAGAAGGGTGCCTTTAACCCTAACAGTTCTACACCTCAACTCACTCGTTATAACATTGACACTGTGTATACTTAGAAAAATGTGTGCCTAGAATCTTGCAAAATGCTTATGATAATGTCTGTCGTATGGAGGCTATTGTGGCCCTGCACATATACTCTTCATTGCACACGAAAAATAAAGAATTAAAAAAAAAAAAAAAAAGATAGGTAAATTATAACATTTTCTTCAGAGATGGGTTTATTCAAAAGACCTCAAGTAAATTAGAAAGAATCATGGTAGGCCACATTTTTATTGCGGCCACGTCGATCATACCTTGTTATTGGAAGTCTACTTCTTTACCATCAGTTAAGGAAGCACTGATTTTATTACTCGATAACAAAAGGTATAAACTGGCATTGAGGCAACCCTCACCTCAAAAAGTGAATTTGCAATTTCATAGGGATGCCTGGGAAAATGAGGCAGAATTCCACAATTCCATACTGATATACAAATATATTTAGACATAATTGGTTATATTACTTTCTGTAATTTATTTTGACTGGGAAAAAAAAATGCACTATTTTATTTTTATACATTTGGATAATATCCGTCATCTCCCTTTTTTTCTTTTTGATAATTTTTTCCCCTTCCCTTCATATTTCTACTCATGTCTATTGTTAAATGTTGATTTATTTCTATACCAAATTAATGTGAATTATTTTGTTTAAATACTGTTCAGTAAAAATAGTTTGAAAAGACAGTCTTGATTTGTTAATATTGTTTGTGTAATTGTTTGTCCACTTCAGAACACAGTTATTTTAGAGGTTTTTGTTTAGTTGCAATCCCGGATAAAGAACATACATTTATACAGTGAAATATACTCCCAAGATAACATTTTCTCACTTTGCTTCTTTCGTCTGCCAAATGCTCCCATGTAACTTCTGCAGTAAAAACATTTTTTTTTACATTTAATGTAACAAGAAAACAAAAGCCTGAACAATAACTATAGTTATGGCTAACCAAGTTAAATGAAGCAAGAAGCTGTAGTGTTTTTGTTTGACCATACTAACTAAAGGTTTTATATATTATGACATTGCTTTAAATTGGTTATAAATTATACATTTTCTTTAATACAGCACAAATCAATTTCTCAAGATTAATCAAAAGAAAACAAGCCTTCAGTTTCGGGACAATATGTACTAGTCATCATTTATTTTTATTAGCCACTGTTTTAAGTTAGCTGGCTGAATGCTTCACTTGCATTTTAAATACGTTTGGAACCTTGGTGTTTAATGCCATGCTGGAGTTCATAATATTATTTATCATTCTTGCTATGTATTTATGCAAATTACACCACTAGTTTGTTTTTCCCCCCAGTTATGTTTTATTACATGGCTTCATACAGATCTTTATCTCAAAGGCAGTCACATGGTATACACGTCTCTCCAAATTTACTTCACCAGTACCTTCCTAGCATACTCCCTCTTTAAAACCCAATTATTCTTTTGAGACATTCAGTACATATGAGTGAACATTTACACAAATTAACACATTTGCACGGCATATCACATACATGATCAGACAGGCTGCATGTTCTCTAGGTATGTGAAACTTATTAGGTCGTTTGATCTAGAGAAGAGAAGACTTGGTTTATTACAGCTCCATAAGACATGACAGTGAATTCCTGTTTGCACAATATTTAATAAATAAAAATGTATAATTTTTTTGTACTTCCTATGGCACTTTCACTACATGAATACCCTTGTGCGGTGTGGTGTGCTTCATATAGCCATGGTTTATGATTTTTACAGTTTTACAACTCTGACAAACAGACTAGGACATCTGGTCCCCCAGATGTTGATCGTATATAATTCCCAGAATTCTTTAAATGCAATAGATGACCGTAGAATTGTGGGATTTGTAGTTCAGCAACATCTAGAGATAAGAATTTGAGATGCCTGGACAAGAGTCACGTTCTGGTAGATTTGGCACATTACTAATTTGTTGTAAATACTGAGGATGCATTTATCTACTCACCTGTAATTGTTACATCTATAGGCTGACCTGAGATTGCAGGACTAAAAGTTTACAAAGCTGAAACTTGCCAAACTGGATACACATATGCACTGAATCATTGCTATTTTTAGTGAAGTTGTATAAAAAAAAAAAAAAAAAAAATTCTGGAACTTACATGAAATACAAGACAGCTAAGTGATGCATTAAACTAAAGGGTGCTCTAAATTCTTTGAGTCTCATGGTGGGAACAACTCACTTTATAAAAAAATTTCAGTACAGTCCAGTCCAGATTCCTTACTAAACTGGGGACTTGTGGATAATTGAAAGGGAATTGCTAATTGCAGACTAAATTAAAGAAAATAGTTGTTAAAGGAAAACTATAGTGCTAGGAAAACAAAGTTGTGTAATGCTTTCCTATGGGATTTTGGGTGATGCATAGCGTTTACATTGCAGCTCTAAGTCTGCCCTCAGTGGCTGTCTACCAGACAGCCACTGGGGGCGTTTCCAGAATCTAAAATCTTTGGACCATATCTGACGCTGGACGTCCTGACGCTCAGCATGAGGACCTCCAGCGTCACATTTTCCCCAGAGGAAATCATTGAATAATGCTTTTAATGCTTTCCTATGGGGAACTCTCATGCACTTATTTCTCCCCCGCCGGCTGATGTCGGCGGGGGAGGAGCTCGAGCGGGCTTGTCCCAACACCGAGGGACATCGGCGCTAGATTCAGCCCCGCGGGAGGAGGGGTACGAGGGGAGGTGCACCTTTTAAACCTATAGTGCCAGGAAAATGGATTTGTTTTTCTGGCACTATAGGATCCCTTTAAGTGATCAAAAGTCGCCTAACCACCTTGAAGTCCCTCTAGTGGCTGTCTGGTAGGTGGAGTTAACCCTGCAATGCATTTATTGCAGTTTATCAAAAACTGCAATAATTACAATTGCAAGGTTAAGGGGCCTGAAACACTGCACCCAGACCACTTCAATGAACAGTAGTGGTCTGGGTACCTATAGAGTCCCTTTAAAACGTTTCCACGCCAGTTATTTTGCTCTAATACAATCAATTCCCTTTTCAATTCTTCACAAACTCCCACTTAGTAAAGCGCACTAA
This sequence comes from Pelobates fuscus, assembly GCF_036172605.1. NCBI lineage: Eukaryota > Metazoa > Chordata > Amphibia > Anura > Pelobatidae > Pelobates > Pelobates fuscus. Next base: position 321,682,007 of record NC_086318.1, on the reverse strand, counting down.
GTGTAACAGTTACCAGTGAAAAAGGAATGAAGATTATCTTGTTAAACGTAAAATGGAAAACGGAATCAGACTGTCTTTCAAACTATTTTTAGGCAAGTTCAAATGAAATAGCTTTTCTATTAAACAGCATATAGCTGGTAATCGGAAATACTTGCTGGAATGGAGGTTATGTTCAAACATTAAATAGCACTGAACTGGTAAGACTGCCACATTATTTAAATCCAGCATCATCTAATAATGCCATCTACAACTTTGTACATTAATAAAAATAAATTGAATGTGTAATTTTATGCGATAGGAACATTGGAACATTTGAATTTGCTCATTCTTGTAAAGATTGCATGGGGAGAGATAACATTAAATAGTAAATGAATGACCTTTTTATTATCAGTAGGGTAAATGCGATCCATCATAACAATCTGATTATATTTTTTCTTAAGAAATTTAGCGTGCTGTGAGGTCCTGATCAAAGCTATTTAAAAAAGGAATTTCTGTTTAAAGATTAAAGAGTTAAAGTTTAAGATGAAACCATGCTTCTGCAGACTTGTATGTGAGTTGCCAAAGTCTATGGAAGGTACCAAGCCCATTAAACAGATCTATAGAATACAAAACGCTTGGAGTCAAGCTTTTCTGTAGCTAAATCTGCCAGTCTAAAAATAGGGACATTCGTGCATGACCTGATATTGCCACGAGCACAAGGGACACTTGCAGAATGAAATTGAAAGAGGAAAAGCTATTTGGAGTAATGGCACTTCAATATATTGGTATGGAGCAAATGACTATCACAAGTGAGATTTTTTTTCTATGACTCCTGAAAAAAAATGAGAAATAGAATATTGAGTTTTTAAATTCTTAACTAAATCTCCTTGGACTTATTTATAGTGGCAATTACACTCAGTGTGAGCTGTGCTATTAATATGTATGTCTGATATAAAATTTACATTTGCATGTATTTCATGTTTTTATTATTCGCAAACATCAGGTGTTGATTACTAAAACATGTATATCGGAATGGGGCAACTAAGCATTAATGGAGTGTAAATATCTCGGCAAGAATCTCCAAAATGTAGATCAAACAACTATTATAAAACAACTCCAATGATGCTTTGTCAGTATTATACAAGGAATTTTTAAAAAATAAACAAAAAATTACCTGTCTCTACATTGGCATGTGATGAATACATATAAGATGTCAAACAATTTATTTTCAAGTAGAATAATACTAATACATACTATAATAACTGTTAAACATGTCAGTGACTTGGGGTATAAAAAAAAAAAAAAAAAAGAAAGGCAAAGTCTAGACTGCCCCCGGAATTAACACATGTAAAATATTATGTAACACACTCCAGTAAAAAAAAAAAAACATTAGAAAAAGAAAAGACTGCTAAGTTAAGAACAAGCTGATTTAAAAAATATGGTATTGGGGATGGGGGCGGAGTCGACTTCCAGTGTGAGCATTTGCATGGAGTCAGAGCTCTGAGCACCACGGGACCCGCATGCTATAATTTTGCAGTATTTAGCAAATATAATTGAGCACTCGATAGCTCACATCATAAAGCATATACCTATGGCTCCTTCCAAGCAGACGGAACTCATGGATCCAGTCCGGGGCACGAAAAAGGACAAGAGCCCCCGCACTCTCCAGTCTACACAGATGAGGTGGTCACAGAGAAGTGCCTGGACAGAATGCTGCAAAGAATGCAGGCTACCATCTCTGCAGACCTTAAGATGCTCTGAGAGGACATTAGAAAGGATATCTCTGAACTTGAGGACCTCACAAACCATCTTGAGCAACGCACTGAGGAGTTGTGCGAAGCCCACAATGAAGTCGTGGACAAAGTGCAAAAGTTGGCTTAAGAAAATTCAGCATTAAAAAACAAAATTGCGGACATAGAAGACGGGTTGCGGCGAGAGAACGTGAGATTTAGGGGTATCCCTGAAAATATTATGCAAGAAGCGCTTCCTGCCTACATCACAGCCATCTCCAAGGTCGTAGTCCTGGAGGCACCAGATACTGCATGGCAATTTGACCGTCTGCACAGGCTACCAAGACCGTCGAGATTCCCTGTGGACACCCCCAGGGATGTGATCGAGTGTTATCACTATCACTACAAGAGCCTACTACTCACAGCAGCCAGGATGACGCCTACACTGCCAGACCCTTATCAAGCAATCACTCTCTATGCCGATTTGTCAGCGACCACCATGGCAAGATGGAGAGAATTTGTCAATGTCATGAGAATTCTGTGCAAATGGGGATATCCAACAAAGCTATTGGTATGGAAGGAAGGCAGAACACGTTATGGCAGATCCAGATGACGGCTTTAAGAAACTGAAGGACTGGGGGCTCTCAGCCACTTCAAGTGCCAATCCACAGAAAGGTATCTGCTATGTTGTTACATGCCTTCTTGCATAGGGCCACTATACATTGCCTCCTTGCATGCCTCTTCTATAGCTGTTTAATATAGCACTGTTGGGCCTGAGCTGAGATGCCTCCATAGCATGCAGAGCATGGTAGATAGGCCTTAACGTCTCTAGCTTAATTGCATGGTAAAGCATTGGGAGTCAAAAATCAATCACACAAGGTAAAGTTGTGTGGTGACAACTGACCGGGCATGCAAGTTTAAAAATGGTATTGCATATCAGCGTTTCCAGCAGAGCGAATTAGAAAAATATAATATATATATATTTGTGGTCAGAACTTAATACATATATGAAAATAGAGAAGAGGGGGAAAGTTGGAAGTGGTGTGCTAAAACCAACGTACGGATAGGCCTGTAATAAAGAGGGCCCACCAGAGGTAATGTAATGATGATAGTAAGTTATTAGAGGGAGTGGAAGGAGGGGTCGCTCTAACAGGAACCAGCATCGGTAAACAGGGGGTTAGATCTTTTATAGGGAAAACTCCTCCCAAAAATTCAGGCCTATGGCGTTTTACTTGTGGTCGGAACTTAATTCGTATATGAAAATAGAGAAGAGGGGGAAAGTTGGTAGTGTTGTGCCAAAACCAACGTACGGGTAGGCCTGTAATAAAGAGGGCAAAACATATTGCAGAGAACACACTTTCTTTTAATAATGTATTACATTTAAAGGCTTTCCTGAGTTCTTTCTTTCTCAGGATGTGGAGTATAAGTGCTGTAAACAGAGGATTTCTACTTCCCAGTCTTTTGAAGTTAGGTGGGAGACTGAAGCTTGTGGATATAAATAAGTTGAGTATTTTAACGGGACACCAGAGGTTCTCTGTAGGAAACAGAGGGATTGTAGTTGGGTAGTTTGTGTGGTTGGTTTTAGATGAGTGTCAAGACATCAAGTAATGGTCACTGTGTTTGGTTAGGTTCGATAGTTTTACACAGGAGCTGACATCCGTTTGACGGACCACAGTGAATGTTCGGGGTCTGAGGAAGTCGTAGAAGGGGATGTAAATGGCTACTTGATGACAGAGTTAGTCTGGATATTAAAGGGGTTTGTATCCAATAGGTCTGACATGTTCATGAATATGGTTCCGTCTATGGGTAATCTATTGGTAGTTGGAAGTCGATCTATTTTGTTGATACCATTGAGAATAAATTTGATGGGGTACGTGAAAAGAAAAGGGGAGTGATTGGGAAAGGTTGTGAGGACGTGGTGCTGTATACCTGTAAGATGTAATTTAATAGTGTTATGTGCTAATTTTAGGTGTAGGTGACAAAAAGAGGCAAAAGCCCCCATGCTCTCGATAGAGTAATTATCTGAAACTTGAAACTCCCCACCCAATATGTGGAAATCAGTCAACGCCCTGTTGTAGACTGTTTTGGTGTTGGTAGACAGAACGTTTCGTGAGAGTGACTGTGCGTGGGTCAATAATCTTGTTAATCCACTGTTAACTCTGGAAATGGCGGTATTCTGGATGGGAGCTGGTTGGCGAAGGGATGCACCTTGTAGAATGCCTGAAAGTGAGATTGGGACAAAGCGCCAGCTGCCGTATTGTGGATGCCTGGAATGTGCTTGCACCCTAGAAAGAATTGTAGTTTGGCGGTCAATCTCCGTAATAACCGCATTATTGTTAAGGAGGAAGAGCGCCCTTTATTAATGATTTCGCAAGCCACCAAATTGTCTGAGAAACACTTGACCGATTTACCGGCTTACCGGCCCAAAGCTGACCCCAAGTATGAGCTGCTGCTGCAATGGGATAGATCGCGAAAAGGGCTGAAGATTCCCTGAAGGCTGGTAAGGCAAGCACCTCTTGAGGCCACACGTCCCTGAACCAGTGGTTATCAAAAATTGCAGCAAACCCCAAGTGGGCTGCTGCATCAGTCCAAATAACAGGAGAGTGCTTGGTCAGTGGGGGAACGAACATGGAGATGCCGTTCCACTCTGCTAGAAAGTGCTTCCACAGGATTAAATTGGCTATGACTGGCGTGTTGATGACTACGGTGCCATCATCAGGCACGCCGGGTAGGAGGCAGGGTAGCCTGGAGATGAAGGATCTCCCTTGTGGAATGATACGCATGGTAAATTGAGGGAACCCAGTAGAGACTGGAGATCCCGCCGAGTACCAGTAACTTTTTGCAGGAATTGGTCCAGCTCTTGTCTAATGCATAACACATTCACATCGGGGAGGCGTGCCTACATAGACACTGAGTCGAGTGAGATACCCAGGAATACCAACTGTGTTGTGGGGCCTATTGTTTTATCAGGGGACAATGGGACACCTAGTGCCGAAAACAGTGCAGGTGCTAATGATACTATGTGGAGTGAGGGATCCTGCCTCGACGAGTAAAAAATCATCCAAATAGAGTATGACTGTGGGGCATCTGACTGTATTCAGTAGCAGCCAACAAAGAGTTTCTGGAAATATATCGAACAGCTTCGGGCTGCTCCTGGAACCGAAAGGGAGTCTGGTGGCAAGTAATAACTATCCCTCCATTTAATGCCGTGGATATGCCAGAAAGACGGATGGATCGGTAGTAATTTGAAAGCGTTAGTTATATCCGTCTTACTAAGCCAGGCTTGTTTGCCGGCCAGTAGTATAGCTTGTATGGCATGATCCACGGAGGCATAATGGAGAGAGAATTCTTCAGCCGGTATTAATGAATTTAAACTAGGTTTTTTTTTAAGAATTTAAGAACGTTTTTTTATTAGATGTGCTGTTGGTAACCACTCTGAACCACTGGGTTTGTGCGCCATGTAGAAAAAGGAGGGTGCGGAAAAGGACCGATCATAAAGCCTGATGTGGTCTCTCTCTGTAGCAACTCATCAACGGCAGATGGGTCGTTTGTAGCCAAGAGTAAATTAGGACATTCCAGTGTGCCTGTTGGGAGCGTGTGTAAATGGAAAGTTAAGGTGTCAATGTTTACCTCAGTCAGTGATTTCCTAGGGGAAAACTTAGAAGGGCACATGGCTTTTATATGTGCCCTGAAACAGATGTAGCAAATATGCAACAACTTATCTCTCTGTCCCCTATCCTGACTGACAGAGGGGTTGGGGAATGGGTAGGAAGTGGAGGGCTGAGATGTAGAGTGTTCTGCTTTGCAGGGACACAAGTTGTAGGAGTGTGAGGTAGAGGAGCAAACCACACAAGACGGGGGTCTAAAGCCGGCGAAATGCCTGCAGAACAGCTCTGTGTCCAACTGACTCCAATCGATGCGAGTGTTGGACTGGGCCAGAGCGGCTGCTGCCTTTGATGAAACCGACCTGTGATAATCATAGAAGGCAAAACCCCCGTACTTGTGCCCCAGGTCCACCACCTTGTGTAGATAGAGGTCGAATTCCTCTTGCCTCTGAGGGAATACAGAGCAGATGACGTCTCTGTATAGTCCGAAGCCGAGAACAAATTCAGGGATGGAGAGCTTTTTATTAAGAGGTTGGTCCCTTGTTTTGTGGATCACTGACATGTCACCAAAACAAAAATTCTCTCCTTTCCTGCGAAGCTATAAGGAGAGAGACTAGACTGACATCCTTGCCATCCAGAATGTCTTTCCTAATGGAAGCTGGAACAGAATTTACAGAGTTGATGCCATGTGAAGTGGAAGGAGTGATAGTAATTTCCCTAACTTGCATGTTTGAAGGTGCAGGTGCTGGGCCTGGAGTGTGATGTGCACTGGTAACCATAGGGATTATGGTTTCTATATTGGTCATTCTCTCGTTAAGTGACTGAAGGGTTGACAAGATGGACCACAAAGTGTCTTTAAACTGTCCCAAACAGCTGACATTGGACTCCTGAGAACTTGTGCCGGACCTGGGATCGTTGGACTGGACTGTTAACAACTTAAAGAGTTCTGCTTTCCTAGCTGTGGCCAGGAAAGGAACGTTCCTATGGCGTAGTTCTGCTGCCAATTTAGGAATGGTCCAAGATCTCAGAGACCCAGGGGTAGCGATTATGAGAGATACAGCTGGTGACATAGGTCTAATGGGTGTATTGGGCCCGGGGGGAGAGCCCTGTAGAGACAAGTTGTCTTCATGGAGTGATTCTTGCGACATCCTATGAAGAGATTAGTAAATACAAAACTTTGAGCCAGTGGTGAAATATCGTATATAGAACTGGCTTGCTAGGCTAGTGCCGGTGGCGAAGAACTTAACTACCCGTGATTGGTGAATCCCTGCTAATTGCCAAGTGGCACGGAGAGGCTCTACCTATGATTTGGCACGTGGGGAAATGTGGCCACCGAATGATGTTGGCCTCTCGTTGACAGTATAAAGAAAAAAGTTTGGTCGTTGCATGTGACATTCTAACAACCCCTGTAGAAGGAGATATGAGGCAAATAATCTAACGTTGGGCCATGTGGGCAATACCTCCGTGTGAGGTGGGGAGGCCTCATGGGAACTAGAACTTAAAAGTATGAGGGGCGGAGCCGAGCAGGCGAACCAACAAGTCGCACACACCATGAGCTCCGGCCGTGGGGGCTTAACTGAACCGATAACTCAGGACACAATGACAAAACTCACCCGAAAACAAGCCCACTGGAAAGCTGCAGCGTCTGCGCACCCGGCGACACCCAAATCGGGACCCGGCGTGCCCGAAAACCGCCGTGGCCGGCTCGGGCCTACCGGAGGAGGTGAGGGGGAAGGACGGCCGCCTTCCCGCCCGACTCAGTGACCCACAAGCGTATGGAAAAAGCTTCCCCCCCCCCGGACCGGTGGGGGATATCCCGGTCCCCGCCAGGAGGGAGACCTCGCACGCCACACCAAGCGATGGCCCCTACTAGCCCCTCATGTAAAGTGGCGGTGACGGCCTCCAAGATGGCGGCGCGGAACGACCCAGCTACACGAAGGATAGCCTCCCAGCAAGGGAGAAAGACAAAGGACACAGACGGCTACAAGCCCTCCCGCTCCCTCGAAGCCCTAGACCGGCTGTGTCTGAGCCTCTGCATGACACTGCGGAGCAAGGGGGTACCCTATCGGCAAGCAGCTACACTGGTGTCCGCATGGCTTCGACCTATAACCCGCCGCCGCCATTACGAGCTCCCATCCCGGGCATTCCAGGCGGCAATCCGACCACACAGAAACCGAAAGCCGGCATTGCGAGCAACAAAGCCACATGACCTGGGCCCACACACCCGCTATCATCCTCAGAAGAGCGAGACAACCGGGCAGGCCCCAAGCACTCCACCCAAGCATACAACACTGCAAAGGAGCAACCCATCTGACCTGCACACTCGAGCCCTAAGCAGCTCAGCACCATGTTCCCAAACAGCAGCGGCGAATCAAGAGACCACACGGGAGAAAGTACCACGACACCCCACAAGCCTAAACAGCATGCCCATGGGCCTCAACCCACCACCGAATGGCCAACTCTCACCTCGGCAGGAGGAACCGGGCCAAAGAATGGACTATCTGTTCAAACACACTAACGGCATCGGGTGACGGTCTGCAGCAGAAAGGACTCTTAAAAGCAGCTGAACTCAGTTTGCATTCATTATCTCCATTTTTTAATTTACTAAATTGCTTTTCCCTACTACTGTCTCAACACTGCAGTCCTACAGTATATGCATGGCCAGCCTGTAATGGGTTCACTGATCATTTGTCTTACTGTTGCATTGCTCAATTTTTGCTATGGGTATTGCGCCACCTTAGCTTAAGCTAACAGGTATCCGGATGCCATACCCTGACTACTCACCTCGGCTAGTCCCACACATGGTGTCAGTTAGTTTAGCTTGTAATGATATTGTTAATTATTATTTACTGACAAATGCTTTTTATGCCCTTTTTGCTAAGCATCAATTGTTTTCTTTACCTTTACTTTTACATTGCTGTTCTAACTAAGTAGTCAAGCTTATCTTTTTCGCAATGTACTGCTAAACTAGGATATAAGCCTAACATAGTTAACTCATGTACTTACTTGTAACGTCAAGATCTAGAGGTCACTTCACCTTTACTCCCCCTTTATTCCACTATATGTATTTGATTAAGCTTGCTATTAATGGGGGCAATCCGTATCAGTGCCTATATGTACTCACTATAACGAAACTAGTTTTCTAACCACTCATGTGCACTGTATAGTTTCCATCACTGTTCTTTCATGTTTAAAAAAAAAAAAAAGTGCTGTACTGCTGACATTTCACAACCAACTTGATCTTAACTTCATTGTATTGGAAAAACTTCTCACTTGAAAATGTCACTGTGTACTTGTTGACTAAACCATGCACTACAAAAATAAAGATTAAAAAAAAAAAAGTATGAGGGGCAGCTCCTGTCCCTTGCAGCCAGTTCTCTATCCCTGGCTGGGGCTTGTCTTATGGAAAAGCAGCGTAAACGTACGTACCTAATAACAGGATGAGATAGACCCAGAGTAGAAAGCTGGAGGGATTATGCAGGTTTAGAGATGCCTATTTAAAAAAAGGATCAATTATTAACTAATGATAAGTGGAGTAATGGTTATATCCCAGTGTATATATGTATACATAAACATACCCTTAATTGAGCCTAAGAGAGAGAACTCTTACGTGATAAGAGTCTCTTATGTGCGCCTGAAAGAAAAATTGGGGATATGTGTAATAAGTAGTAATGTATAAATGTAATAACGGAACAAAATTATTAATTTTTTACCTGATAGGTGTTGTAGTAACTCTATGCGTCTTAAGTTTGTCAAAGGTATTGCTTACCAAAGCTGGAAACATATAGCACAACAGAAGATTTGTAAGATATCGTATAGAGGTTCCCAAAAGTGGGATGTAATAAGACAAGCCTCTTAACGTGTAAACGTAAAAGGCAGTACGAGGCCTTGATGTACCGGTTATGATTGAATATGAGCGTGAGGAAATGGAAATACCTAAAACAAAATTGGCCGGAAGAACAACGCTGTCCCAGGTTTTACCAGGAACTTGCTAACCATAGAAATGGGCACCTAAGATACACGTGTGATATAAGGACAATATAAGTACCGTGCAGAGGAAAATTCGTATATAAAGACTAGTATATGATTGTGCTTAAGTTATCTAACAGATGTACTAAATAGCAATTGTGACAGATTTATTTGAAATAGTATCCCGTGAGACAGAGTCCAGCCAAATAGCGAGCAACATTTTAACATGCAGGTGGAATTTATATTAGTAACCCGGGCAGGCTGGTGCACAAGTTAAATAACCGTGTAGCAGGGGAGAGTGAGGAAAGTAATGTGCAGGGCTCGTTAGATCTAGGGAACTAACCTACAAATACTTGCAGGAACAAAACTGAAGTGTCCGTGAGATTTAAGTTATATCTAGGAACTGCTTAGACCGAACAGTTAACTGTACTAATTTGTGAAATACCCCACATGAATCATGACTATATGCAAAATTACCAATCGACTAGCAAAAACAAATTATAGTGGTAGCCTTTAAGTATTCTAGGATTTAATGGGCATTTGATATAGCAAACGTACGAATGATAGAGTGTGCAACTGTACGGCTTAATTTGTAAGAGACAGAGGAACAGCTTTAACAGTGATTTAAACGAAATATATATTAACGAGTAGCTTTAAACGAAAACGATTTTAAACTAATTTATATAAACGAGAAGGATTACACGAAATGATTTAAATGAGTGACCAATTTTAATGGAATATAAACTAACAGAATTTGACAAACGGCATGAATTATACGAAACAGAGGGAGCTAATCCCCACGTTTGTTAGTCCCGAATGTGGGAACGCCGCGAAGGGCATGTTGCATCTAGCGGCCGGGAGCCGGTGTCAGGATCGGGTCAAAGGCCCTGCGTGCGGTTGGGGCCTCAGTGAAGCTGCAAGCCGGCTTGGGGAGCTGCAGGTCGGGTTGGAAAGGCTGCAGTGGAGTCCGTGGCTGCTGGAACAACTGGGAAGGCTGAAACTGGAAGTGCTGGTTATCATGGCAACATCGCTCTAACCAGGGGTGTATCTATCACAAGGCAAAGAAGGCATTGGCACTTACCAATGGGGCGGCAAAATGCCTTGTTTGCTTAGTGATAGTTACACAATAATATGTTAAATATTTTTTTTGCCCTGAGTACCGATCCGATCCTTCACTATGCAAGCAGCTTCGCCAGCGCCACATAGTGACGGAGTTGAAAGACTTGCTTGCTCCTTCTCCTGACTTCCTCCCGACCTCCCCTGCCTTTTGCGTCCGCGCGTTACCGTCGTGATGTCACATGGAGGTAGAGTCACGGGCCGGCAACGCTAGGGTGAGCCTTATGTCCTCCAGCTGCGGTGCTGCTGCACACGGTCACCGTGAACACTGAGCCCAGGCCCCGGACCCCAATGCACTGATCCCTGAGCCTGCTGTCTTCAAAAACTGTAAGTACTTAAATTACAGTAATTAACTAAAAATAAATTACTTAGTTGTTTTATGGGGTAAGGGAGCTGAGTGGTTAGGGGGAGGGGGGATTAGACAGGGGTTAATACTGTACTCTCTCTAGCTGCACATTGTTTTTTAAAAAAAATAATAAGTAATCTGTAAAATACATTTGTCAGAAGGTGTGCTTTTTTAATTTTTGCAATAATGATACAGGCAGCCATTTTATTTAATGTATTTGTGCTAATTTCTGTGCTGTTGGAGGGGGGTGAGGGGCAGTATTACACAATCTTTATATTTTTTTATACATATACTGATTGTGTAAAAGATGCCTGTCAAAGCTTAAATTGAAATTGGACTCAAGTTACCGAAGCCTTAACAAAAATTAAGGAAAATACAGCAGAGGCACCAGTAACATGCAAGGAAGCTGAAGGTCTTTTGAATAAAATACAATGCCTGGAGACTGCACTTATGAGTGGTTTGTGGGGTACTATCCTGGATAGATTTGGTGCAGTTAGCAAAAAAAAACTCCAAAGCATTGGCATTGATGTTGGAATTGTAGGGGAGCTGTATGAGTCACTGATCCAGTTTGTTCGAGAAACCAGAGACATATTGCTGACTTTCGAAGCTGCTGCAATGGAAGAATCAGTTGTGAAGGATTATGAGACTAAGAGGAAAGGTGTACAAGCAAGGAAAGGTTCAGCAACTTCCAGCAAGACACAGGCAGAGGAAGCCCAAGAAAATGTTCGCATTGACACCTTTTAGGTTATTTGTGACAACTTCGTTGCTGAACTTATGAGAAGAAAAACAGCATATGACTCTTTCTTTGGAAAGTTTAAATTCATTACTGATCTATCAAAAACTGAGCCATCAGCAATTTCACAGCATGCAAATAACCTTTGTTCTTCTTACAGCAAAGACTTGGAACAGGAGTGTTTTGTTGATGAGCGCCTCCACTTTCATTCATACCTAATAAGTTCTTCTGCAGAAGACAACTCTGTACCCTGGCAGTGTTGGCAATAGAGTCCGAGCTAACAAAATCTTTGGACTATGAAGAGCTCATCAACAGCTTTGCCACACAGAGAGTTAGGCGAAAGCCACTTTAGATCTAATAGTCTAATATTCAACAGTTTGCACTTATTTTAAGTCAGAAATGTTTACAGTTTTATTTGTTGTATTCAACAAGTTGCATTTCAGTTTAATATATTTACCGTATTTTTCGCTCCATAAGACGCACCTCACCATAAGACGCACCTAGTTTTTAGAGGAAGAAACCCAGAAAAAAAATAATTCTGATCAAACTGTCCCATAGTGTTTCTTAATATTTTTTTTCTCCCCTGTCCCATAGTGTCCCCCCCTTCCATAGTCTTCTCCTCTCTCCCACAGACTTCATCTCCCCCCCTTCCATAGTCTTCTCCTCTCTCCCACAGACTTCATCTCCCCCCCTCCCCACAGACTTCCATCTGCCCCCCCCTCCCCAGACTTCCATCTGCCCCCCTCCCCACAGACTTCCATCTGCCCCCCTCCCCACAGACTTCCATCTGCCCCCCTCCCCACAGACTTCCATCTGCCCCCCTCCCCACAGACTTCCATCTCCCCCCCTCCCCACAGACTTCCATCTCCCCCCCCTCCCCACAGACTTCCATCTCCCCCCCCTCCCCACAGACTTCCATCTCCCCCCCCTCCCCACAGACTTCCATCTCCCCCCCCTCCCCACAGACTTCCATCTCCCCCCCCTCCCCACAGACTTCCATCTCCCCCCCCTCCCCACAGACTTCCATCTCCCCCCCTCCCCACAGACTTCCATCTCCCCCCCCTCCCCACAGACTTCCATCTCCCCCCCCTCCCCACAGACTTCCATCTCCCCCCCCTCCCCACAGACTTCCATCTCCCCCCCCTCCCCACAGACTTCCATCTCCCCCCCTCCCCACAGACTTCCATCTCCCCCCCCCTCCCCACAGACTTCCATCTCCCCCCCCTCCCCCACAGACTTCCATCTCCCCCCCCCTCCCCACAGACTTCCATCTCCCCCCCTCCCTCCCTCCCCATAGACTTTATCCCCCTCCCATACTGTCCCCCTCCCCTTGTCCTATAATTACTTACCTGTCTTGCAGCGTTGGCCGGCAGCACAGGGTGCACCGCGGTAGTGGAACTTGAATTTCATGTTCCGGTTTCCGGCGGGACTGAAAGGAAGTGCGCACTCCGCTTGTGCGCACTTCCTTTCAGTCCCGCCGGAAACCGGAACATGAAATTCAAGTTCCACTACCGCGGTGCGCCCTGTGCTGCCGGCCAACGCTGCAAGACAGGTAAGTAAAGCTTCATATTCGCTCCATAAGACGCACAGACATTTCCCCTCACTTTTGAGGGGAAAAAAAGTGCGTCTTATGGAGCGAAAAATACGGTAATTAAAGTTATCTAAGTTATTAAAAACCTCATCGTGTCAGTTTCAGGATGGATGGATTGATGTAAGTAAATGGTGTGTGAAAGTCTGTGCTATGGCTAAAGTAGTGTAATGGACTGGATGTGTTGATATGTGCAGTGGCATTGTCTTGTATGAATGACACAAATTGTGTTTGCATGTCCAGTGACAGCTGTTGAAGCCTTGGTGCTGTTACTGCTCATGTGGACTGACCACGTGCTAATTCAAACAATTTGAGTGTCTGTGATCAATATAGTATAGTTGACCTGGATGACTGATCTTTGTAAAGTGGTTGAATTTACACTTTATATTATTATATGTACCAAGATACACCACTGGCTCTAACATAAACCAGCATAGGTAATCAGGGGGGTAGAGCTTTTATTTGGAAAACGCCTCCCACAAATTCAGGCCTATGGCCTTTTACACACACACACGCATATATATATAAAAAAAAATGTATGAACAAAAAAATTAAAATAAAATAAACAAATGAAACTTTTACTGGGTTTTTAGGTATAGCTGGTTACTTAGCAATTTGGTGCTATCGAGGCCCACAGCCTTATCATAGATGTGAAGTATTGTTAGATGTTCAGTATTCCCGATATATATATACACTATGACACGTGCTATTCTTCGTATAAGATGGCAATATTTGCTAATATGTTATAACTTAATCGGGTACCGGATGTATCTCCCTTCTGCTCACCCCTCCTTGGCCACTGACAAGTAGTCCACTCAAAAAGTGGTGTCTCTTACTTTGGCCTATGGTTTCACTCTACTTACTCAGAATGTTATGTATATACTTGTTTTATTAATGCTTTATTTGTTATTGCCTTTGTTTTACTCTTTCTGGGAAAAATATGCTCACTACCATGTAGTTCTCTGGGATAACGCATCTTGATTGTTCAATACCCATTGACTATTATAGACGCACAGAGTCATAACAGTTGGAGCAGTTATAGGCCCAATGCAACCAGGCCCCACTCTAACGTGACAGTCCCTGACGCTACATTCAGATTATTGGAGCCAATCGCTCTACTGCTGTGATGACACTCTATGAGCCTGGCATATTTGATTAAAAAATGGCTTTAAATAACCACTTGAAAGTGCTTTCCTTTAATGCCAAGGGATTAAATAGCCTACATAAGCGGAGACTAGCTTTGAGAGATATGCATGCGACAAATGCAGCTGTGGTATGCATCCAAGAAACCCATTTTTGCAAATGAAACCCGCCACAACTTAAATCCAAAAAATATCCTGTGGCCTACCGCGCTTATGCCCCTCATAAGTCAAAAGGGATTTCAGTGCTCTTTCTCCAATGTAAAACAATTATCATACTGTCTGGGTAGAGTGCTGATTCAAGTTGTAGACTTGAATAGGATTCAGGTGACTACAGCCTCTTTCTATGCCCCCAATGAATCTCAACATACATTATCGGAGGCAGCTATTAAAAAAAATAACAAAAATGGCAACAGGCGATATAATCATATGCGGGAACTTCAACTGCACGTTGAAGGCCGATTTGGATATTATGAGAGAAAGGAATAGAGCCCCACACAGGTCTTTGCTTCGTATGAGTCATTGTGTGTCCAAAATGCTGCACACCCATGACCTAAAGATTATTCGTGTACTCACGAATTGACTTGTGCTGGGTGGATAAGCAAACCCTGCCAAATCTGATGGATGTTTCTATAGGTCAAAGGACGTTTTCAGACCATGCTCCTGTAGTGATTACAATAAGGGTCCTGTACCCTGCAAGAGGGAGGGGTAAATGGCGCCTGAATGAGGCCATCCTGGATTCCCCAAACACTGTGCAGAAGCAGGGGGAAGCAATAAACAATTACTATTCCGACACACACTCCAGACATGCCCCAAACTACCCTAAGGTTAGCCCATAAAGCAGTATTGCGGGGACTGCTGATCAAGCTAGGTTCCCAGCGTAAAAAAAAAAAGAGAAGTAGGGATCGTTCTAGATGTCTCAAAGAACTAGTAGCACTGGAAATGCAGAATAAAACATAGCCATCTAAATACCTGTCCAAGCAAATAGGAGCAGTTCAAAGGGAATTGCAAGAACTGAACTTACATAAAACGGAAAAACAGATGAGGCAAACTAAAAAAAAATAATACTTGTTCGGCAATAAAGCTGGTAAGTTACTAGCCAATAAGCTAAAAACCAATTATCGCCAAACCAAAATCCCCTACATATTCTCCTCCACAGGTGATACACTCTACAACCCCACTATGATAGTTGAGGAGCTTGCAAAATTCTACACTCACCGTTATAATTTAATGAGGACAAAACAGTATACACCCCGGCATCTACCGATATTCAAGCCTTTTTAAATAATGTCGAGCTACCGGGCCTCTCACTTCACAATCCGAGGCTTTAGACACTCCTTTTACAGAAGAGGAGGTTAGAGAAGCAATTCAATCCATGTCCAAACATAAAGAATCCGGACCGGATGGTCTCACAAATTATTATTATATCAAATTTGAACGATATTTAACACCGCACCTAGTGCACCTTTTTAATGTGATAAAACAATCTGGCGATATGCCATCGGAAATGTTGGAGCCATACATCATAACATTGCCCAAACCTAACAAACCACCTACATCTGGGGCAAACTTGCGCCCGATTTCCCTGTTAAATGCAGATGTTAAATTATATGCAAAACTGATAGCAGACATCAGATACACACACATCTGGAAAATAAAACTTCCTAGGTCAGAGCAAATCTAAACTGCCTGCCATTTAACAAAGGGGGTCTGGGGATCCCATGTTTTCACCTATACTACAGAGCGTCTTTGCAAGCTCAGGGATTGGAGCGTATAACAAAATGCAAAGGTCCGATATGGCTACCCCTGGAATCGACCTGTGCACAGGCTGACTCATTAGTTGATTTCATATGGGCAAGTTCACAGACCCTGGATAGAGGAGGTTTAGCAAACTCTAAATTCATGCTTAGATCTTGGCAATTGTGGCAGACACCCTTCTTACTGTCTGAAACCTTGCTGTCTATTGCCCCTATACGAACACTAGCATCCATAACACCAAATCTACCACAAAAAAATTGGATTACACAGGGCATAACTAAAATAGAGCACCTCCTAGACTATGAAGGCATTACGTAATTTCCACAGCTGAGAGAAGATTTCTCTCTACAGAGCAGGGAAATATTCACATATTTATGCAATAAAAATATAATTGCCACAAGAAATGTGAGAAAAATAGATCATGCACTCCTGAATCTCCACTAAAACATGTATATCCTTCCATTGGAAACTGGGGGAGGTCACCCAAAAGCTTAACTCCTTAAGCCTTTATGAAAAAAATTTCTACTGCATGCAAGGTAACCTGGCGTAGTATGACAGTAGATGGGGCGGTTGTGATAATGTGTAGCATGAACAGCAAGCCGGGTTCATAGCCCGGTGCATTACCTTAGAGCAGGCATAGGCAACCTTCGGCACTCCAGATGTTTTGGACTACACCTCCCATGATGCTTTGCCAGCATCATGGGTGTAAGAGCATTATGGGAGATGTAGTCCAAAACATCTGGAGTGCCGAAGGTTGCCTATCCCTGCCTTAGAGTATTGGTCCCCTGTATCCTTCACTCTCAAGGCCATTTTCCCGGTCTATCCAGCCAGCCATTTAATTTCATCCAGCCATTTAATTTCATAGCAGGGAAGTCGGTGGTATGAATCATAAATAAAGGGGCCTTGCCCTCGCCCTCTCACATAGATGGTGTGACACAGCCGATGCACTCCACACATGAGATAGGTAGAAGTTGTTCCAGTACGGTAATTCCATGCGGTAATCCAATTGCAAGGGAACTCCGTTGCCACATCACATAGAGTTATGTTATCTCCCCTTACACCTAGTTCTTTTAGTCCTTTTAGTTTATTAAGTTCCTAAATTCATCACACTATGGTATCATGCAGATCCTTAGGGTTACAACAGCTGGGAAGGCTCATCACACTTTCTTGAGATGATGTGCCCTTCTACGTCTATTCAGAATATGCATCTGTACGATTAATGCAATGTAATCTATAGGATACTATGTACGGCTCTAAGACTTTCAGATGTTGCATGGCAAACAGATTTTTAAACTATGTTGTACAAAAGTGCATTAACCAGGGATGTGTAGCCATAATGTATTCCCATACTGTGTAACTGTTATATTCCTTGTCTTGAAAACCAATACAAATTATATATTGAAAAAAAATATGGTATTGGGTATATACATAATAATGGTCACTATGATTTTCCTCTTACACTGTCACAACCATACACATGTTAAGGAATTCGTCATTCAACTGCATCTTAACGTTAATAGTTGTATACATTCATGCTGGAGACGTTTTAACAGCTTTAATTCCACTTTAGTTGCCAATGTCAGGACTGTGCAACAACTACCCAAGCACATTAAAGGTACAATACAAAAAGTCGAAGTGAAGAATTTAAAAAAAAAACAACTCACAGATGGTCTGTCTTTCCCTTCAAATAAGAATAAAATTAAATGTGATAGACAATGAAAGAATTAATTTGATATGGATCATAAATATATTGTACATATGACCAACTTCCATAGCATTCGTGTAAAATGCATACAATTTATAGACAAGTCAGTGTAACTTGCAGAACATGTCGGCTCAAATAAACAATCCAACCCTCCCACCTGTGATATGTTTAAAAAGATGGCATAACAATAACATTAAGCAAAAAGATGATTGATTGATGAATTCCATCTGTGAAGTTTACATATGAATATTTGATCTTTAGATTGTGTTTGTAAAGCCCTTGTTTTCATAAGCAGACCTTATACATTGAACTCATTCAACCCAGTCAAGACCTGTACATTTTGCAATAAAAGCAAACATGTCAGACACCTCCTCTATTACTTTAGCAGTAGGTTTCCCTGCGCCATGGCCAGCCTTGGTGTCCACGTGAATCATGAGTGGGTTTGTCTGGGTTTTATTTTTTCCCACTTCATGTTGCAGAGTAGCTATAAATTTCAGGGAATGTAAAGGTACAACTCTATCATCATGGTCAGCTGTGAGAAGCAGAGTGGCTGGGTACTGCGTTCCATTGTCTTCTAACGCCTTGATGTTGTGAAGCGGGGAATATCTGCAAAATAGACAGAAATATGTCAACCTACCACTTTTCAAACCACAGTACACACCATCAATGAAATAGAATTTCCATAGCAGGACAAGCAGAATGCACAAGCACAGAGCACCATATCATAAAATACCATTCTTGGGTCACCGAGCAAAACATAATTGCAGCCTCTGTCTCATTCCCCAACCCCATTTATAGTGAACAACCCAACTATGGAAGTTACTTCCCCTTCTTTTGTTTTCTTTCATCTAAAACATTTTTTTCCTTTCCACATCCATCTCCCCTCACTCCTACACTCTTATCCCCCCTTTTCTCTATCTTACTCAGCAGTAATAAAGTAGATACGATAAGAATATTTGAAGAATCAATACTCCTATTCAGATAGTAGTGATCGAGTTTAGCGTTTCACAGACAGATTTGGTTTTCTATCTTTGCATTAAGTGGTAAAGCATGTTCTGTTATATATATATATATAAATATCTATATCTTAGACTATATATGTTCAAATGTGTAAATGTTTACTCCTGCTTCAATAAAAATTTTTTAAAAAAACAAACCCAAAACATTATTAATAGGAAACACAACATAAATGATTTTCAGTGAATGGTCAGTTGTTGAGAACTCAATATTGAATTGCTAATTTCAATTTACAATATCCAAACTACATTATCAATCTACCATGTCGATTTTTTATTTTAGAAAAATAAAATAAAAAATAACACCCCACAAAAAACATGATGCTTCTTTTTGGTAATTAGCTCTAGGGTGTTCCTGCACTTATCATTTACTGACGTTTCTATAAGGTAGTTTAGTAGCTTCATTCATGTATTTTCAAATTAGTTTATAGTCCATGTTCATAACTTTCACTGAGAATTTACTGTGAATAGTGATCCACTTCGTGATCCTTGAAGAAGCTGCTGATTTGCAGCAGATAAGGGAAGTTTAGAGGTGGAAAACGTCTTCTTTCTCAATAACTGAACTCAATTCATTTTATCTGAATGCACTGTCTGCGCAATGTATTTGAAAAGGTCCAGCCAGCGCAGAGTAAAAAAAAAATGTTTATTGCTAAACTTTAATTCTAGGAAATATTTTGTTGATTGTTAGATCTAAAAGTTCAATATTCCTTTTGTTTACTCATATTACTTGAGTAGTCACAATAAGCAAAGGCTAATAAGACAGATAGCATTGACAGTTTAACCATTAGCACTTTGCAACAAACTATCAGCTTCCTTCTTGACAGTTTGAATTTATTTTCTGCTGTATTAGTGATATTTTATCCCGCGTTGATGAAACCTGAAATCAGTAAGTGCTTACAGTAAGAGATTTAACATCGTCTGCTTTTATCAGCACACATAATAGAATAACCCTGTGTTCTGCAATAAGTCTGTTAAGGAGATCTGTGCAAATACATCTGTATCAGATTACATTTTTCTACATCTGCAGATTTTAAATGGAAAGTATAATAGGTTATTTACTTTTAGAAAAATGTAGCCTCCAGGGACTTTTGATGCAGTTGTATTTAAAGGGACACATCTTAATGTAGTGGTTTTATTGGATAGATGCTCTGCTTTCCACGGACAATGTAAAACAATGCTGTCTCTCACAAATGGCTATGTTTCAATTCAGCCAAAAACATGTCTCTAGTGTCACTAAAGCCTCTTCCTCCTTCAAATCGTTTGAAGGACTTCACATATGGCGTTGTCACGCACAGCATAACACCGCCAAATGCAGCTAATGCTTTTCATACATAAGCATTGAATTGGTGGATCATGATATGTCCACAATGCTTCTATATGAGAAATTGACTGCACTGGACTAGACAGAGATGTTCAAGACTGATTATCTCAACGCAGGCAGATCACTTTGCAGAGAGGAGTGCGTCTCAGTGCTTGATTGCTTGATTACAAGGAATTTTAAGATAAATGAATATTTCTATAAAGGTGGTGAGGCTGTGGAATTTAAATGAAAGGACAAATACTATGGACATATACCGTATATACTCGAGTATAAGCCGACCCGAATATAAGCCGAGGCCCCTAATTTTACCCCAAAAAACTGGGAAAACTTATTGACTTGAGTATAAGACTAGGGTGGGAAATGCAGCAGCTACTGGTACATTTCTAAATAAAATTAGATCCTCAAAAAATATATATTAATTGAATATGTATTTACAGTGTGTGTATATAATGAATGCAGTGTGTGTATGAGTGCAGTGTGTGTATGAATGCAGTGTGTGTGTGTGTGTATGAGTGCAGTGTGTGTGTGTGTGTATGAGTACAGTGTGTGTGTGTGTGTGTATGAGTACAGTGTGTGTGTGTGTGTATGAGTGCAGTGTGTGTGTGTGTATGAGTGCAGTGTGTGTGTGTGTATGAGTGCAGTGTGTGTGTGTGTATGAGTGCAGTGTGTGTGTGTGTGTATGAGTGCAGTGTGTGTGTGTGTATGAGTGCAGTGTGTGTGTGTGTGTATGAGTGCAGTGTGTGTGTGTATTAATGCAGTGTGTGTGTATGAATGCAGTGTGTGTGTGTATGAATGCAGTGTGTGTGTGTATGAATGCAGTGTGTGTGTGTGTATGAGTGCAGTGTGTGATGCAGAGCCTTGGGGGGGGGGGGCATTTTTATTATTATTTTTTAATTATTATTTTAATATTTTTTTTTATTAGTAATATTTTTTTAATTATTTTTTTATTATTAAGATTTTATTTTATTATTTACATTTTTTTTTTTTTTTTCCATCCCAACTCCCTGCTTGATACATGGCAGGGAGGGGGGCTCTCATTCCCTGGTGATCCAGTGGATGGGCTGTGTAGGAGGGGGGCTGGCATCGAGCTGTAACTTACCATTCCTGCAGCTCCTGTCAGCTCCCTTCTCCTCCGGTCCGGTCAGCTCCCCTGTCAGTCTCGCGGTGCGAGTGCCGCGCTGAGCGTTGCCACGATAACCCGTGGCAACGCTCTGACCCCACGGCTCTCGCGAGATTTACAATGGGAGCTAACAGGGTAGCTGACCGGACCGGCGCGGAGGAGGAGGGAGCTGACAGGAGCTGCAGGCACATGCACTACAATCGCCGCTCTCTGCCAATCAAATGCTCTGTATGAGCAGCATCTGACTGAGAACGGAGTCAGACCCAGTACTCAAAGGGTAAGTATCTCTAGTTGAAAAGGCGGGGACACTGCATCCAGATCACTTTACTGAGATAAAGTGGTCTGGGTGCCTTTAGTAGTCCTTTTAAGTAATGATTATCATAAAGCAGCTTCCTGAATAGGTGTAGTCACAGTAAGTCTCTGCACTGTCAGCAGGCATACAAATAGTGCAGAGAAACAAGTTGCAACATGTCTTTACATTTTCAACTCAATTTGAATCCCGTGTGTTAGCATACAGTTTTTCAAAAATACATTATGATTCAATTCACTGTTGAAGGATATTGGATTCTCAGCAGGTTTGCTTATCCACTTGGAAGAAAAAAGGAGGATAAGAATGTATGAGACACACACACTACGGGAGGGAACATGTGTGTTTAATGTTATTCCAAGTTTCTTATGATGGATTTCATTACTGAACCCATATGAGCAACTTGTCTGTGCCTTGTGGAATGATATAAATCCAGATGGTGTGGAATTTCTCTAGCATATCATACTGTGAATTGTAACATAAACCAAAACTGTGGTTTTATTATTTCAATGCATTAATGATAAAATCATTTTTTTTTAGCTTTACCGTATTTAAAGGGACACTATAGTCACTAGCAACTTGTCAGTCTACCTGTGCTTGATAGTGAGTTACTTTAAAATAGTGGTAGTTCATGCCTAACCACTATGCTATTCTTCTTTCTACCCCAATGAATTACTCCAGCACAGATACAGTGTAATATATGTTATTTTATCCCATTCTCCCTTAAAGGAATATGTTCATTCTCCAAATAAAAGGATTACTCAACAGAAGCCTTAATTGAAAGTGATCATAAAGCTGTTGTTGTGGGTTTTTCTTCTTGTTGTTTGTAATTTCCAATCTTAATGAAGGTTGTGGGAGTAAACAATGTGGATTATTATGACAAACTGTTACTACCAAATACTATGTTAACCAGTACAGGACATGTGATTGTCATAAAGAATGACAATTTGGTTGTACTCTGGCATAAGTGTTTCTGTTCATTTACTATTCACAAGACTCTATAGAGCTTTTGATGATAAATAACTGTCACATACTGTGATTGTGCCAAAGACCAAGTTAATAGGTCAGCACAGATTGTCATAGACATAGGCCATAAGCTAACCATCTCTTGTTTCCCATTACATTGCTACAAGATTGTACTCCTGACTGCCAGATGCAATGTCTGCCTACACTAGGAATGGTGTCAAAAGCGGCTGTGAGCTTGCCCCCAGAGACAATGTTTCTGGGTTAGAAACAGCAGAGAAATGGAATGGAGACTGGAAGAGCAAATTTCTTTTGAATGAGTATAGATGATGATAAATGTATACATAAGTTAGTATTGTTGATAATTTTAAGTGATATACTGTTTATTCACATAAAAATGCATTGGATAATGCCATCTCTAAAAAATTAAATTACAGATTTTTCGAGGGTTATATTTTTTGCTACAATTGCAAGAGACACATTTTTATCCACTGGGTAGGGGCAACATACTTGTGTAACCATTTGAAGTCTTCTTTGTTGTCTGAGCATCCAAAGTCCGTGGTCCATGCATGGCCAATTGTGAACTTATGGAACTTCAACATGTCCATCACACCGACCTGAGCGATTGCACATCCAAATAGATCAGGGCGCTGATTACAACATGCAGCTTGAAAACAACAATTTGTATAAGTTAATTGCATGCCTATGAAAACTTTAAATACAGTTCTACATTATGCATTATGTGCTTTTTAAAGTCTGGCTTCTGGTAACTACTGTTCTGGGCTCTACTCCAATACAAGACAATATTTGTAGCCAAGTTACAAAAAATGTTGAAATTCATATTACAAGGGACATTCCAGGCAACTGAATTATACCTTTATGGTGTATCATTTTAGGTCAAAAAACTATTTTTTCATAATGTCCTGATTTCCTGATCCTTTCCTGTAGTGTTATTGCTACAGTAAGCAGTATGTGACATCATCATATACGGTTTTATGAGATAGCTTGAGCAGGTATCTTCTCACTTTGTACAGTAAGAAAGATTCTGTGATACAAAATGTGTGTACTATGCCCTTCAATAAATCCAGGTAGGACACAGCATTCCCTAAATGCTTTACACTTGCCCATCTGTGTGTCTACTGTGAACCAAGAGAGTGCAACAGTGGTTATTATTATATAACTGCGCAGAGGTAACATGTAATTTTATAGGTAATAATCTTTATAGATTCTTCACTGTCTGGGTCTATTATATGTTTTTCATGTCTGATGTATATACCTTAATGTTACCTATAATTTTAAAGGAAAGCATTATTAGATCCCCGTATGGAGGTGTTCTCTTAATTTTTATATTTTGCTTTTTGACCGATTAGCAGTTGGTGACAGGTGGTTAGTTATTAGAGGTGAGTGGAAACACGTTGTGACTGTGCTCGATTAATACAATTTACACATGGATGGGTGAGGAGGTAATTGAGCAGTGCAAGCAAGGAAACCGTTTATGCAGGATAATATCTGATTACATTTTGCAGCTGCGGACTGATATTGCAGATTTTTGCTAGGCCCATTCCATCACAAAACTTCTATATATTTCTCATTTAGGGAATTAAAGGAACACTAAAGTGTTAGGAATAAAATGATGTATTCCTTACACTTTAGTGTCCCTGTCCCTATCAAACTAAAAAATCATCCTATAGTCACCTTTTTTCAGCGCTGAAGTTCCCTTGGCGCTGTTTACTTCTCTGCCTCGCACTATATAAAAGAGGACACATGCCCTACTCCGGAGTCTGTCCATTAATCCTGCAGGTAACTTAAGTGGTCATTTAAAGCAAGCTTTTATTTTGTGAGCTCATTAATTATTATTAATATTTATATAGTGCTCACATATACTGCAGTGTTTTACAATAGAGGAAAGGGGTGAAGAAGGCTCTTCTTAAACCAGATTACAAGCTATGGGACTATATCATTCATTTCTTGCCCAAGGACACTTACCACTAGATGGTCTAACGAGGACTCAAACTTGAGCTTTCCAGTTCTAAGACACTGACGTTACTACCACTCTAACCAGCCCATAATAAACAGCTAAAGAGAAGGCACCGCATAATACAAACAAGCAAGCCAATTTGTGAAACTAATAGAAACTGGTTACTACATCTACGTAGAGTGGATTTGATCAGTTAAGGCTAATTAGGTTGCCAAACGTACTTAAAGTTACACTATAGGCACCTAAACAACTTAAGCTTAATTAAGTAGTTTTGGTGAATAGATCATCCCCTTCCAGTTTCACTTCTCAATTCACTGCCATTTCGGAGGTAAATTCCTTTGTTTATGCAGCCCTAGGTACACCTCCATGCATGTGACTTGCACAGCCTTCCTAAACACTTCCTGTAAAGAGTCATCTAATGGTTATACTTTATTTATTGTAAATTCTGTTTCATTTAGAATTTCTTATCTTCTGCTCTGTTAATAGCTTGCTTTACCCTGCAGGGGCCTATTGAAAGTAATTAAAGTTCAAATTACAGAGCAGGAGATAAAAAACATTCTGTTTCCACGCAGGCTGTGTGAGTCACAGCGAGGGGAGGTGTGGCTAGGACTGCATAAACAGAACCAGAAGTGATTTAACTCCTAAATGGCAGAGAATTGACCAGTGATACTGCAGTTGCATGATCGATACACTATAACTGCTTCATTAAGCTAAAGTTGTTTTGGTGACTATAGTGTCCCTTTAATGCACTGAAAACTGAATGACACGAATAATAAAATACAATAGTGTTTATTTGAACACATTGTTTCTTTCACAGTTGGGAAGCATTCTGAAAATCTACTAATAAATCTATTTTTTGTTTCCCGTATCATGTAAGTTTTTCTAAATGTACCCCATTGCATTACTGGGACTCTAAGGGAGTAGAATTTGAAAGTAAATCATTGCTTTTAGAGGAACTAGTTTCTAATAATATATTTAAAAAAAAAAAAAAAGGCAGAAAGGAAATCAAAAGTAACTATATTCTATTGGGTAATACAAAGAGAAAAAAAAAAAAATCTAACAATGAAAATTAAATCTATGGGGAATACAAGACACCTTCTGCTGCCTCATCTTTCCTAATAATGAGGGATTGTATGATGAATGTCAAATTAGAAAATGCGTACAGGTCAGCAGCTGAGGTAGCAAGTGATGGTATCGTACATGAAAATGTAGGTCTAGCTCCCAAAGGACGAAGTCTAGCGGCAACGAACGATCCTAGCATTTTTATGAAGGTAAAAGACAAGTATAACAGATACCAGAACATGTTTCTCTTTTTTTTTTCTACAGATATCCGCACTGTAATTATTTTCACTAGGTGAGACAATAATTGTAGGGAGTTTACAAATCTTGAAACGTACCCACTAACAGGCCTCCATTCGAGCCCCCGTTGATTGTTATCTTTTGCGGAGAGGAGTATTTTTCCTTGATCAGGTACTCAGCAGCACATTGGAAGTCGTCAAAACAGTTCTGCTTGTTACCAAGGATTGCACCTTTAAAAACAAAAAACAAAATTAAAAGGCAAATACATTAGGCAGCTTCACTACTTTTTGCTTACTGTAATTACCAATGGGATAGACATCCATATTTGAATGCTCTACAGAAATTGCACTTTTCAACCAGTGTGCTTATTCTTCCATTTACTTTAAATACAGTTAGCACTGCCAATTATCACACTGGAGCTGACCTATCCTTGCTTTATTTGAACATGTTATATAGATTGGTGATGTCCAAATGGCAGTTATCTGCAAAGTGTAGCTAAAGTTGAATAAAAAATCTGCACCTATACCCTGGCCCCTTAGCTGATATAATAAAGCATTCATTTGGCTTCCACAATTCAAGTGCAAATTCTATGGCAGTGTTAAGATTACCCCGTACATCCCGGAACAGTAGTGCTTTATGTGCATACCAGATACGTTTGAGGAGTTTTACCACTGAAGTATAACTCAGAAACCTCTTTTGAAAAGTCTGATGACATATTTACTACAAGATAAAGGAGTGTAGGGAAAAATTTGGCTTTTGGAGTAAACCAACTTAATATTATGTTAATGTTTATTTCTTTATATACTGAATTAGATTATTAATACTAATTTTTTAAAAACTTAACCTACACATTGCACCTTGCCTCTAAGGGTGCCTGAAGTATTGCTTTAGGAGCAGCCAATATTGTTTTTTTCCTATATGCTTGATTTACATTATGACTTCGAAACCATTCCATGTAGAAATTAGGCTATGGCAAGCTTAAAGAAGCATAAGCTTCTGTGTTTTCCGAAAGAGATCACCCAGACGGGGTCAAAAACTAGGCACTGATGCAAAGAATGCGGTCAACATGTGCTTAGAGGTGCATATTCACTCTTGCACCTCCAATAAATTTTTTGTTCAATGAGCTGGTTATGTCTGATGAGTGGCAGAGGGGAGCAAAAGAGATGCAATGTGAATCCATGCTCTGAACTAAAAATCCATGGTCGGTAAACCAAATTGTGACTTGCTTCACTGATCCAAGAGGCATTCTGAGTTTCAGATCCTATAAATGGTGTCTTCCTGTGTAATATAGCAATACAACTTTTATATTTATGACTTCGACCTTATGTAACGTCTTAATGCTGGTTACTGTAATCTAAAATAATTTTTTCCATATTCTTTTTGAAATATATTTAGTTAAACTAAAAACCAAAAAGACACAAACTCCCCTCCCCTCCCCAAAAAAAAAACAAACAAAAAAAAAAACATTCAAAGGGCAAATTGAACACTGGCTCTAATTGTTTTCCTAAAATAACTTATGCTTGTAACATCTGTCAACCTGCATGAAGGACACATTTAATCATTTAATGCATATCATGGTCTTCATTATTACTGTAGGATAAGTTAAAAAAAACTGATCAGTTATAAAATGTCCACTGTTAGCCAACAGGGAAACTATCTATTATCTTAAATACCGCCAGACAAAAAACATCGGCCCATGAAATAGTTAATTGATAAGAAAATCAGCTCCACAGATGTGCAATCAAGACATTAAAAACAGACATTGGAGATATCGAAACTGCATTTCTAAATGCAGACAATTATTTTGTGTAACCACCTGAATGGAAATTAAGATATTTTCAGATCATGAGTTAAAAAAATAAAAATAAAAAAGTTACTAAATTTGTACAGCAGCCAAATTATTTTAACAAACCACGTAAATGAAAATGAAGATTTAAAACTTGTCAGGGGATTTCTGACAAGGTAATTGGAAGACAAATTTACATGATTTTTAGAAAGAAATACTAAAAATTCCCCTGCATTTTTCTTTTGCAATGTCTGTATGTATATCAACTTTAATTCTGACTATGTCAATCGGGAGTACCAGAAATACTTCATAAACTTACCTTTCCCCAATCGCTTCCTCTTCTCTCCATCTCTCAGGATCAGTTATTCATTTCTTTCTAACTTATCTAGTTTTCTTTAAAACGTAAGACAAAGGGATTTATGTATTTTTCCTACGCTTGACCAGCTTTGACCCACTTCCTGGAGGGTCAAAGAAATGTTCCCACAGTACTCACCCTTTCCTCCATTATCTCTCAATTCCTAATTTCAGTATTCCCGAATGTCCTGTCATATAGAAAGGACACTGACAAAACTACCGAATTTCATCCTAACAGAATGAGAACAGTTTGTTCATTCGTGTTAGGACAACCTTCCGTACTTTCTATTCAGATCGGAATGTCATTGGATGAATGAAATGCCAATCCTTTTCGTGCCGGGGCTGCATCTTGCAGCCACTTAGTAAATAGCTCCCTAATTCCCCAAATACCAAACGGCTGAAAGACCAAAATTGGGCTTTCAGTTAAATTTACCAATAATAAGTAAAGGTTACAATAGGTCCCCTACCCTTTGTTACTTTTGGCCCCCACCCACCGCTCATGAGTGTCGGCTGGGGGAGGCAGTATGCCACCCCCTCCTCTTTTGTTATTTTGGGACCTACCCGATGCTTATGGGTGGGGTCCGGCAGTATGCCCCCCCTTTCTTATTTACCCTAGGTCTCCTGTTCCATTGAATAGCCCCCACTCATGGGGCACGGTTGGGGGCTAGGGGAGGATACTATGTCCGCCCCTGTTAAATATTTTTCTAGATGCCCCACAACCTGCATTAGGTCCCCCTTTAATTGATTCAGGGGGTGGGGGGCCTTTTTTTAGAACAGTGAGCAGCCACAGGCTGTTCGCTGTTTAGTAGGCATAACGAGTAGGCTGGCATAACGAGTAGCACTGCTCCCTGCTGCTTCTAATTTCACATATTGCAAGGAGGGAGCCGCGAGCTGATAGCTCCCTCCTTGTAATAAAGTAAACGAACGAACAAAGAGTTCTTCGTTCATTCATTTGGAATTTCTTTTCATTCATTCGTATTTCTGACGAATAAATGAATTGTCTAAATTCCCGTCCGAATGCCCAAGTGTTTAACTGGGCATGCGCAGGAATTTCATAGTGCTATCTAGTGTGGGCAGATGACGTGTCCCACAGGACCTTCATCTGCCCACACAAAGATGGCAGCTCTCCGGACCTAGGACTGGACATTAATTACAGTTATTAAAAAAGGTAAAATGGGGGCCTAGGGGCACAATAATATGTATTGCAGTCGGTTAAAAAAACAAAACAAAAAAAAGCGGATGTGGCCATGACAGTGCCGCTTTAAAACTTCCATGACTGATTACATGTCTGGTTCATCATGATTTATCGAGATATTGCCAAATCCCCAAAGGATATATCCCTTGCTATATCCTGCCAATCGTAGCTAAACATTCTTATCTTTCACCGCTGATTCTTATGCCAAGATTGGCAACCTACAGACTCCAACCTAATATATTACCTCTGAAACTGCATGTTTTCTATGCATTTTGGTAGAAAGCTTTTCCACTTTATAAAAATAAAGTTTCATTTTTGCTACAGGATTTATCTTTAATGTCAGTAGTGAAGTTGACAGATTGTTTAGTTATAGCTGCTTTAAAATCAATATTGCATCATTGGTTAGAACCTAATCCAATTTTACGGTTACTCTGTAAAAGGACAATTTGTACATTTTATGCATTTAGAATTGACAATAGCCATGAAAGATAGAGAAACTGGTGATGTTTCTTCAAGACGTGGCAACCACTGTTTCTCACTTTGCCTTATTCATTAAATACCCAAATTGATCCAGCCGTCAAGTACTAATTAGATCAATCTAATCTTATTGATAGGTATG
Organism: Pelobates fuscus; assembly: GCF_036172605.1. Taxonomy (NCBI): domain Eukaryota; kingdom Metazoa; phylum Chordata; class Amphibia; order Anura; family Pelobatidae; genus Pelobates; species Pelobates fuscus. The sequence continues at coordinate 321,652,381 of NC_086318.1, read as the reverse complement.
CCTCAAGCATAATGTAGAGACTATCTTTTAGAGACCAAATTGGTAGTCCCTGTGTACCACTGAGTCTCTATAGCTCAATTCTTTGCCATTTAATAGTTAAATCACTTTTGTATCTACATTGAGGGGGGGGGGGGGGGGGGGGGGAAGTATTTGATCCCCTGCTGATTTTTAACGTTTATCCACTGACAAAGAAATGATCAGTCTATAAGTTTAATGGTAGGTGTATTTAACAGTGAGAGACAGAATAACAACAAATAAAATCCAGAAAAACACATGTAAAAAAAGTTGTACATTGATTTGCATGTCAATGAGTGAAATATGTATTTGATCCCTTATCAATCAGCAATATTTCTGGCTCCCAGGTGTCTTTTATAAGGGAGTGCTCCTAATCTCAGCTCATTACCTGTATAAAAAACACATGTCCACAGAAGCAATCAATCAGATTACAAACTCTCCACAATGGCAAAGATCAAAGAGATGTCCAAGGATGTCAGGGACAAGATTGTAGACTTACACAAGGCTGGAATGGGCTAAAAGACCATCGTCAACCAGCTTAGTGAGAAGGTGACAACAGTTAGTGCGATTATTCGCAAATGGAAGAAACACAAAATAACTGTCAGTCTCCCTCGGTCTGGTGCTCCATGCAAGATCTCACCTCGTGGAGCTTCAATGATCATGAGAATGGTAAGGAATCAGCCCAGAACTACACGGGAGGGTCTTGTTATTGATCTCAAGGCAGCTGGGACCATAGTCACCAAGAAAACAATTGGTAATACACTACACCGTGAAGGACTGAAATCCTGCAGCGCCCGCAAGGTCCCCCTGCTTAAGAAAGCACATATACAGGCCCATCTGAAATTTGCCAAGGAACATCTGAATGATTCAGAGGAGAACTGGGTGAAAGTATTGTGAAAGGGTCAGATGAGACCAAAATCAAGCTCTTTGGCATCAACTTAATTAGCAGTGTTTGGAGGAGGAGGAATGCTGCCTATGACCCCAAGAACACCATCCCCACCGTCAAACTGGAGTCTACAACAGCTGGTAACAGCCAACAGATAAGAACTCACTGTCCTTAAGGCAGTGTGTGCCGTGCCCAGGGAAGGTGTGGCTAGGGCTGCATAAACAATAGCTTAACTCATGAATGGCTGAGAATTGAACAGTAAGAAGGAAAGGGCATGACCTATACACCAAAATTAGCAACAAGTTGTTTTGGTGCTTAAAGAATCCCTTTAACCCCTTAAGGACACATGACATGTGTGACATGTCCTGATTCCCTTTTATTCCAGAAGTTTGGTCCTTAAGGGGTTAAAGGGGCGCTTTAAGCACACACAAAAAAAAAACCAAAACATTCCAGATTAGTGTGAAGGTTACGCTGTTGCATATAGTCTTTTGGTGCTGTGACGTGGTTTTCTGTCAAACTGTGGACCTCTCCATGGCACCTGGAGAACGACCCTTCTACTCAGCCACATTGATCATTGCATTAATTATGAAGTATTAAAACTTCTGCCATATAAACAGTTTGACATAAAACTGGAGGATCTCACCCACACACTCTAGGCACCATCAACATTACATTGTGCTGCAGGAGTTAGAGTTATGCTATTTATAGAGTCGATTTAAATATAAATTTCATATGTATGTTCTAAAACAGGCATAGGCAACCTTTGGCACTCCAGATGTTTTGGATTACACCCCCTATGATGCTTTGCCAGCATTATGGGTGTAAGAGCATTATGGGGGATGTAGTCCACAACCTCTGGAGTGCCAAACTTTGCTTACCCCTGTTCTATAACATGGGTATTATATCTCTAGACCTTTTTGAGAAAAATCATGGCTTACCTTTATGCCAGGTTTCACCATATTCACCACCACCTCTGATATTGGCAACAGCGAGAATTCCACCAAGATGCCTCACAAAGATAAGCCTGGACACACTGAAAATTAAAAACAACTTTGAATTATTGCATTTATATGTAAAATTATGAATAGTGCTTTTTGTAGGCTTCTCAGAAAAGAGGAGAAAAAAAAAAACAAAAAAAAAAACACCAGCATGCTTTCTAAATTTCTCTGACAAATGTACTATTTCTATCAGTTTGTAGATTTTATATTCCAGGAGACCAGCTTTGATTTTCTGTCAACCTGCCCCTGCTGGAAGTATTTTTAGAATGGGTATGCACATAATAGATGCTGGTATAAAGTGGACACGTCATCTAAAGAATATGTACACGGCAGGGTCACCTTAGGGGAGATATATAATTAATGTATACATTTTGATGGATACTATAAACCGTAGAGTTGTACCCCATTTCTAAGATAGCCACAATAGATGCAAACCTCTATGCTTGAAGCAGTCTGTCCCTAAAGGACAATAGCAACGTCCTACAATGACTGCACAGAAGACATTGGGAGAGATGCCTGCCATGTCTTTTGGAGATCCGCAGATAAGCCACATGCATAGTCTTTTACTGCTGTGTTGAATGCAGCGTTATTATTACTTGTAGTATTTATATAGTGCCATCTTATTCCGCAGCTCTTTAGAATATTAGAGGAGGGGTAATTTAATAATAAATGAGACCATTACAAAATGTTACAGGAACAATCGGTCGATGAGGACCATATTTAAACAAGATTACAGTATAGAGCAGAGCTCCTCAACACTCTCCTCAAGGCACACCTACCAGTCCAGGGTTTAGTGGTTACCCAAGTGTGTGGGTAACCACTAAACCCTGGGTGTTTAAAAACCCGGGTGTGTTCGTGTTTTTTGTTTGTTTAAAAACAAACAAAAAACACGGACACACCCGGGTAATCCCGAAATCCAGGACGGTTAGGTGTGCCTTGAAGAGAGGGTTGAGGAGCACTGGTCTAGAGGATAAACTTTTATTCCCTGTATAGGAGTTGCAATAGGGATGTGTCCAATAAACTGTGATGAACTGAACTATACCCTAATAGCATAGATGAGAACAAGCTCAAGCCTCCAAAAACAAAAACAAGCATTATGTCATATTTTATAGTAATACTTTTTAAACTAATTTATATTTAATATATTAAAATATTTTTTTTTTAAATGGGTTCATATACATATTATTTTAAGTTCCTTGTGTCCAAAAAGCAGGTATTGAGCAACAAGTGGGCAGATCAGCATAGCTTCCCAAGCAAGTTCTGCCACTAAGAAAAAGTAGGATTTTGAAAATATACATTGAAAATGTACATTGTAATGTTTTAAAATAAAAAAAAATATATATATGTTTTAATAGGATGTAATGAGTTTGTCTCTTTAAAATAACTCAACTCATGAATATTTGCATCATTTGATAGGTTCTGTGAAACTTTTCCTTGAGAGAATTTCACTTGCATATCACCTCTTTGGAAAATAAATCATATCATAAAAGGTAGCTAAGAGTTAGGCTAAAATAGGTTCATTGATTTTTGAAAGCACAGTCAATTAAATGCAATACGCCTAAAGGCAAACACTCATCTCCTAACATTAATAACCACTTGACATATGCTAAACAAAGGATAAAAAAAACTCACATTGACAGTGAACTATGCGACTGTACTTTTCAGCAAAGATTAAAAAACAAAACAAAAAAAAAAACATTTTCATCCATAACAAACACTAAACCGCCCCCCCCCTCCCCCCAAAAAAAACTATCTTAAAGGGATAGTCTAACAACTAGCGTAATGAAGCAGTTTTAGTGCAAATCATGTCCCTGTACCCTCACTGCTCTATACTCTGCCATTTAGGAAATAAAGGGACACTATAGTCACCAGAACAACTACAGTTTAATGTAGTTCTGGTGAGTATAATCATTATAATCAACTACAGTTTACATTGTCCCCTATGGACACCACCAGTGGTCACTCCTCAGATGGCCACTGGAGGTGCTTCCTGGGGCAGTGTTGTACAGTGTGAATGGAGAAGCAGAATTTTACACATAGAAATGCATTGATTTAATGCATCTATATGAGGAGGTACTGATTGGCCAAGTTGGCATTTGGCCCCGCCCCAATCCCTCCTCCTTGCAGGTTTCAGCCAATCCAATGCTTTCCCCTAGGGAAAGCATTGGATTGGCTAAAAATCATATTCTGATGATGTCAGCAAGAAGGTGAATCAGGGGCCGCACAGTGCCCAGATAAGTTTTATTACCTTTTAAGGGGGTTAAGGAGGGGTAAGCCACCTAAATGGCGGTTTTCGCAAGAGTCAGGAATACATGTTTGTTGTCCTGACCCTATAGTATTCCTTTATATCACTTGTGTCTGCTTATGGTGCCCTAGCCACAACTCCCCTGACTGTTACTCAAACAGATAAGATGAAACATTTGTTTCATTTTCAATCAAATCTGATAGCACCGTGTATCAAGTTTAGATGGTTTTATCTCCTGTTCTGTTGATTTAAATGGACGCTATAGTCATCAGAACAACTACAGCTTATTGTATTTGTTCTGGTGTGTATAATCATTCTCGTCAGGATTGTTGCAGTAGAGAAAAGGCAGTGTTTACATTAAAGCCTAGGAATACCTCCACTGGCCACTCCTCAGATGGCTACTGGAGGTGCTTCCTGGGGCAGTGCTGCACAGTGTGCAGCATTGCCATTCAGTGCTTCCACCCTCTACATGGAGACACTGAAATGTACTCATAAGAAAGCATTGTAGTTGGCTCAGTTCAACACTTCTAATCCGGGCCGGTGCAAGCATTTTTGGCGCCCTAGGTGAAAACATATTTGCTGCCCCATTTTCTTCACCCAATCATGCAGACTAACACACGCTGACTCAAGTAGACACACACTGACCATCCAAACTGACACACACACTGACCCATACAGACACACACACTGACCCATACAGACACACACACTGACCCATACAGACACACACACTGACCCATACAGACACACACACTGACCCATACAGACACACACACTGACCCATACAGACACACACAATGACCATACAGACACACACAATGACCATACAGACACTCTTTTTTAAATGCATGTCAAGGCTAAGAAAGTGTAACTTAGCAGCAGCCAATGAAGCTCTTGACCTACAGGTACCATGTTTCCTTATGCATAGCCCATTCTTAAAACTTTACAGCTACACAACCTTTCTGGACCAATACTTATCGCAGGCATTAACTTGTGCAATCATAATATTCCAATATGTCTACAAAAAATGTAAACAGGAATAATACAATGAGATTTCCAAGAAAACCTTTAGAATGCAATGCTGTACATTTAAAACAAATGTATTAAGGAGTATGTAAATATTAAAGGGTACTCCAAGCGCCATAACCACTTCAGTGATTTGAGCGGTCATCTTGACTGAAGTCGATATGTACAGCGTTTCACTGTGAAACTCTGCACATATACTTGGAACTTCACCTCTGGCAGTGTCAGTCAAGGAATATTGACAGTCTATGCCATCATGCAGTGCAGTGTTTTGAAGCCCACTGATGGCATAGGCCGTCATGCAGTAAAAGTACCAGCTGGGGCAAAATCGCTGCTGGTTCCAAGGAACACCATGTTCCATTCGATACCGGAGGGTTCCCTCTGTCAGCTGGGGTCACAGTTAGTGGCACCAGACTGACAGATGAATTGAGCGCTGCAGATAGCCTTTTAAATACCGGGGCTGAGTGATTTTGGACGCCCAGATATCGGACACATGGGCACAATTAGTGGCCCCAGACTGACAAAAGAGCAATGTTCAGCGCTCAAACTGAGAAAATACCACTATAAATGAATTTAAATAATTTTGGGAATAAATATTTAGTGTCGTCCCCTCCAGGCTGGCACAGTCCCCCCTGCAAAGAATAAATGTTGAGTTAGTTTTCTTAAGTTGCACTTGGTGTGTAAAAATTATTAAATGTAAAACTGAAAAAAAGTGTTGTTTCCCTTTTAAATGTAATATTGTCTTATGTACACATGTATACATGCCATATTTGTCCTTTTAAAAATGATATACAATATGCGTGCACTTATACAGAAAGGGGGAAATTGTGGTAGAATGAGCGCATGCCAAAAAGGCCTTGGTCACAAATGAATCGCAACTCAAAAAAAGTCTTGGTACTTATAGGGTCAACATTGTTTTGGGGGTTACAGTGTGTTAATTAGGTGTCTAAGGCTAAATATAGCTGTATGCTTCTTTACATGCTCATCACACTGACAAGGAGAAGCCACGGACAAGGTTGCTCTTGCTTGTTTTCCAATAGCCTGTCTCACAATCCACACACTGCAGATCAAAGGTATGTGTACACGCAAAAGACCTTTCTCACTGATCAGCCACATCTTCTGAACATTACATTACTTACCCCTCCCCCGCTCCAAAGAAGCACATTTATCACTTTCATTATTGATAGAATTGCTATGTTAGCTGAACGTAGAATAAAATAGATCCTGTGGCGGAACCAACCTCGCCACTGTGCACTGGAGAAGCCTGGTTGCTCGCCTGCTCCCTTTAGACTATGGCCCGGCAGTTAAAACCTTTTATTTTCCCTGCTGAAAGGCTTATTCGGGCCTTCTGCCGGGGCATTCGGTAGATTCAATCTACTGAACAAACTACCGATCGATGGACCACCTGAGAACTGGAGTGTGCCGTCAATTGACCGCCCAGAAGCTGCGGTTAACCATAGCTTAATTGAGGAATGCTAGGTGGCCTTGGTTCGTTTGCCGAACACGTGGCAGCGGCCATTTTACCTCCCGGCCAGAATGTTCAGCGCCAAAACTATGAAACTGAAAACGGACACTTATTTGCGCGAACACCGCTGAGCCGCCAGCCTCCTTACCTCTGCATTCAGTAGTTTAACCGTATGAACAGCATCACCCCAGATAGCCATGCCATGGAGCCTATTCGTGTAACGAAAGACTAGGGGAAAGACTTTGGCTCCATGGCGATTGAACTGTATGTATGTGATCTGAGCACCATTCGGTAGGAATGTGCGCTCAAATCTAAGCTATCTGGGGATATGTAGGATGTGTATGTTTTATGTGTTAAATGTAACCGTATGTAATTGTGGTTAATGGAGTTTTGCCTCTGTCCTTGGAGGTAATTGGATTGCTTCCCAATTATCTCCAGGGCAGAAGGGAGGGATTGTGATGCATTGTGGGAGTGTTTAAAGGTGTATGTCTGTGATTGGTCAATGTCCAATATGTTTCCCAGTTTCCCATCTGGTCCCCTAGGGGAGTGTCCACCAGGTGGGAGACTTGCATAAAAGCCAGGCAGTTAGCCCCAGTAAATCAGATTCTGCTTAACCCTCAAACCGAAGTGTCGTCTCGTTATTGGGGGATTTGGATTGTATGCCGATTGCCAGGAGTGTAAGCTGATTGTATGCTTTTCCTGTTCGGCTGTTTCCCGGGTTTGTGTGTTTCCTGTTCGGGAGTTGGAGGATTCGTGTAGTTTGCAGTTCGGGAGATTGGTGCTTACAGTAGCTGCCGGTGCATCTGGAAAGGGGAATACCGCCTAAACGTTTTTTAACCTCTTGTGTGCAAAACGGTCCGTTACACATCCATACATACATAAAGTGATAAACTATGTTGCTGAGCAGTTTAATGTCAAATTATAATATTTCTAATTATAATAACCCTAAAAGGGACAGTCTATGCATCAATACTACTTAAATGTATTTTATAGCTTTTGAACTAATTAATACTGCACGTTCAAATCTTTATCGTTTTTGCACAATTTTTTTTTAATGTTTAGCCATGCCTGCTTAGTGATGCTCCTTCATACAAGAAATACTTCCTTACCAAAGGTATACACACAGCCACTGACAGCACTAAGAGAGCTGCTTTTAATTCACAACCCGGCTACAGACAGTCAGAAAAAAAATGTAAACCTGTAGTGATAACCTTATTTTATGTCGTCGCCTTCTAAGGTAGATTGCTTTATAGTTCAGATCAGGTCAGCGGCTGGGCTGTGTACATACATTTGATAAGGAAACATTTTTCTTGTGTGAGGGGGCATGTCTAAGGAGGAAGGCCTTTAAAGCAGCTTTTTGAAAAACTTATTTTTTTGCGCAAAGACTATTAAGATTTTAATATGCAAAAATTACAGCATATTAATGAGGCCAAATACTATTATGAGGCACCCACAATACCCAATCATTGAGAAAATCCCCCCTTTCACAGACCTGATTCACTAGGAGAGCATCTCGTATCTAAACTATTTTTCCCTAGCCATCCATTAAATATTAAAAAGCTGGAGGATACACTGTTTATGGCTACACATGTGAAGCAGGACCAGGCAATGTAGCATATCTTACTCGTAACTTGGTGTGATGGATATGTTGAATCCACCATAGCCGTATAGAAAGGCAGGGTGAGAACCATCCAGGTGTATGCCTGCTTTGTGAACAATAAACATTGGTACTTGGGTTCCATCTTTGCTGGGGTAAAAAACCTGAGAACGAGAAAGGTTTTAATGTTATTTCATGAAGAAGAAAAAAAAAAGGTTACTTAAAAGTCTAAAAAAAAAAAAAAACATTAAAATGACTTAAATGATCCCTTTTATGTTTTACTACTCTTACATTTGTAAGAAAAATTATTTGCTTCCAACCTACAAGACAATTAGGTCAAAATAAACATTACACATGGCTTGAATATTGTAAAGTAAAAGTGATTATACAAATTACATGGCTGGCTCTGATCTTGGGTAGGTGGCAGATGAAAGCACAGCAAAATAACTTTTTCCAAATGTATTTGCTTTGATTGCAAAGCCTGGGCAAGTTATGCAAGTTATTTAATTAAAAGAGAAATCTGGGCTCTGCTTACTGGAATACCAATCGAAGATGGTCAAACAATCAGTACAATAGACCTTCCTATCACACGTGCACAGATGTGCTAATCTGCAATGCAATTGGAGCGTATCAATAATACCAGAGGCAGTGGTTCCCAATTACATTTATAGTGATGACTGTATGTATGTATAAAGCATTCTTTAAAAATGGAGGAGAGATGACTAGATGGGACAACTGAAGCAAACTAAATATTTGAAAGAAAAAAAAAAGAATGGAAAACCTGTAGAGTGGATAGATGAGAGTAGAGTGGACTGTGAAAGCACTAATTATGTGAGGTGTGACCAGAACAGAGTGATGTAAAGGGGTAAGTTACCCAGGAAAATTATGAGTTTTCCAAAGGAGATGCGTTTTGAGGGAATTCTTAAAGGACTGGAGACTTTAGAATTTAGGCAATTGAACCTGCACTAATGATTAAAATTAAGCTAAACAAAAAAATGAGCTTCCTGTACAGTGAGTTTTGCAAGACACATACACTGATCACCCACAACATTAAAACCACCTGCCTATTATTGTTGCCAAAACAGCTTAGATGTGCTGAGTATGGTCTCCACAAGACCATGTACTGTGGTATCTGGCACAAAGACACTAGCAGCAGATCATTTATGTTTTGGAAGTTGTGAGGTGGAGTCTCAATAGATGGGATTTGCAGGTCCAGCACATCCCACAGATGCTCAATCGGATTGAGATCTGGGGAATTTAGAAGCCCAAGGCAACATCTTGAATGGTTTATCATAATCCTCAAACCATTTCTTGAAAAGTTCTTGCAGTGTGGCAGGGTACATTGTCCTGTTGAAAGAGACCACTGCCATTAGTGAACACCATTGCCATGAAGGGGTATATGTTGTCTGCAACAATCTCTAGATAGGTTGTTCATGTCAAAGTAATCTCTCAAATGAAGGCCAGGATTCCAGGTTTTCCAGCAAAACATTGCCCAGAACATAACACTGTCTCTGTTTGCCAGCCTTCTTCCCATAAAGCATCCTGCTGCCATCTCTTACCTAATGACACTCACTTAAAGGACCACTCTAGGCACCCAGACCACTTCAGCTTAATGAAGTGGTCTGGGTGCCAGGTCCCTCTAGGATTAACCCTTTTTATTATAAACATAGCAGTTTCAGAGAAACTGCTATGTTTATACTGAGGGTTAATCCAGCCTCCAAAATCTCTAGTGGCTGTCTCATTGACAGCCGCTAGAGGCGCTTGCGTGATTCTCACTGTGAAAATCACAGTGAGAGCACGCAAGCGTCCATAGGAAAGCATTGTGAATGCTTTCCTATGCGACCGGCTGAATGCGAGCGCGGCTCCTGCCGCGCATGCGCATTCAGCCGATGACGTCGCGAGGAAGAAGGAGAGGAGGAGGAAAGCTCCCTGCCCGGCGCTGGAGAAAGAGGTAAGTTTAACCCCTTCCTCCCCCCAGAGCCCGGCGGGAGTGGGTCCCTGAGGGTGGGGGCACCCTCAGGGCACTCTAGTGCCAGGAAAACGAGTGTTTTCCTGGCACTAGAGTGGTCCTTTAAACGATTCCCATTTGGTCCTCCACCTGATCTAAAAGAAAATGTGATTCATCAGACCACGCAACCTTCTTTCATTGCTCCATGGTCCAGTTCTGACACTTACCTGTCAGTGCTTTTAATGTTGTGTATGAATCAGTGCAAATGGTTTTGGTGTCCCGTTAGAACAAGAATCTTGGTAGTTTACTCATCACACAAAAGAAAGTTTCTGTCACTTCAAATACTTATTTTTTTGGGAACGGTTTTCCTGCAGTGCTGCTAAATTGATTCAAATCTTAAGAAAACATTTAACCTGTCTGCCTAGCATGGTGTGACCTTTGGTATACTAAACACAAAAAATAAGCTTCCTTGTAATCAAACCATCAGCTGAAGTGCAGTGATTATCTTGTCCAGTAGAAATAGAGAAGCAGATCAATTACTGTGCTGCACAGATATCATGCTCTTAGAAAGACTTCGAAACCGATAACTCTTAACGGCAAATTCAATCTCATCGTCAGTCCTCTACAGTGAATGGTGCCAAGCCTTTTCTTATACACAATAATGAGAAATGTTCCTATTTTTAAGATAAAAGTACATCGTGATAAGACAGGTTTGTTGATGCATAGAATTATTAATTTTATTACAAGACAGGAAAGTTATAATTTCTTAGTTGTGGGTTACTATGCACAGTTAGATGCAGAGAAAGAGCCAGTGGATTGCATTCGAGAACCAATCCCAAATAATATAGAAGGCAAATTAAAAAGGGTGATAGCAAAAGGATTCACAAATGGCATGAGTTTTGCACAGCTATGACTTAAAGTAGGTAGAACCCTTGCAAACCTGGCTTTATGTGTAATGGAGACCCAAGTGCTTAAAGGACCACTCTAGTGCCAGGAAAACATACTCGTTTTCCTGGCACTATAGTGCCCTGAGGGTGCCCCCACCCTCAGGGTCCCCCTCCCGCCCGGCTCTGGAAAGAGGAAAAGGGGTAAAACTTACCTTTTTCCAGCGGTGGGCGGGGAGATCTCTACCTCCGATCCTCCTCCGTTCCGCCCTGTCCCCTGAATGCGCACACGCGGCAAGAGCTGCGCGCGCATTCAGCCGGTCGCATAGGAAAGCATTTACAATGCTTTCCTATGGACGCTTGCGTGCTCTCACTGTGATTTTCACAGTGAGAATCACGCAAGCGCCTCTAGCGGCTGTCAATGAGAAAGCCACTAGAGGATTTGGGGGAAGGCTTAACCCATTAATAAACATAGCAGTTTCTCTGAAACTGCTATGTTTATAAAAAAATGCATTAACCCTAGCTGGACCTGGCACCCAGACCACTTCATTAAGCTGAAGTGGTCTGGGTGCCTAGTTAAAGAGACACTCCAGGCACCCAGACCACTTCTGCCCATTGGAGTGGTCTGGGTGCCAACTTCCACTACTCCTAACCCTGCAAGTGTAATTATTTCAGTTTTTTATAAACTGCAATATTTACCTTGCAGGGTTAACTCCTCCTCTAGTGGCTGTCTACTAGACAGCCACTAGAGAGAACTTCCTGCTCTATAGCACAGAAAACCTGTGCTAGAGCATCGCTGGACATCCTCACGCTGTGTGAGGACCTCCAGCGTCGCTCAATTCCCCATAGGAAAGCATTGAAAATCGTTTTCAATGCTTTCCTATGGGGAGACCTAATGTGCATGCGCGGCATTGCCGCGCATGCGCATTAGGTCTCCTCAGCCGGTGGGCGGGATCAGTCTCGCCCCCCGGCCGACGGAGCCAGTCGGAGGAGCAGCTAGGAGGAGACAGCGAGAGACATCGTCGCTGCCTCAGGTAAGTGACTGAAGGGGTTTTCACCCCTTCAGTAACCGGGGATTGGGAGGTGGGAGGGAGAGGGAACCTTCAGTGCCAGGAAATCAGATTGTTTTCCTGGCACTGGAGTTTCCCTTTAACCAGGGGTAGTTAGTACGGTCATCCACTGGGGAACTACGCCTAATGTAGTCATGGCTATAGCACTCAATTCCCAATGTATCTAATCTACTTGGGCTCTTCTTACATTTTAGTTTTGTCCAAATACATACAAGTCAAAACAGATATGAGAAAATAAAATAAATAAAAGGTCTGTTAGAAGGGGTAGTTACGTGTGTGTGTGGTAGAGGTGGACAAATGTTGGCTCTCCAGATGCTCTGTAGTTTTGCAAAAGCAAGGGATTTACTTTTTGGCAACCCCTTGTGTGTGATGTTTATTATACTGTATACTTAAGGACTGTCAATGTTAAGTTGACAACTGATGCCAAGATGTCATGCAAGTGGTACCGAGTGCTGAAACCCCAACAAATTAACTTCATCAGGCGTGAATTAACTTAACCATGGCAGTTGCCTTTCACTGCTCATTCAGACTCACTGCAGAGAGGTGGAACTTTTAAAAAATAATAACGCACACATGGAAAGATGCTACGTCATCCATGGCAACTAGGTACAAGGCTTCTCATTCACATTCTGTCATTAATTAGTAGTCAGTGTGTCAAGCTTGTCCATCGTATGCCATTGGTACAAGGCTACTGCATAGTAAAGAAACTACAGATTTAAAGAGAAGAGGGTGATATAAAACAAGCTCTAAATCATTTTCAACTTTACCAACAACCTTATTCTGGCAAATTATTAAAGATGGGGATAATAATCCAAGCAGGGTTATTTACAAAAGTGAGAGTTCAAAGTGAATTTCAAATTGAAGGTCAGAGAAGCCAAACAGAAAGGTGACAAAGGTTTTTTCCAGGTGGGTTATTTAGACCTTTGCACAACGGTAATGTTTTTAGCTACAAGGTTAAAAGTGAGGTGGGGGAAACGGGAAGGACGACACATGGCACCCAGACCACTTTATTGAGATGAACTGTACTGGGTGCCAACAGTGTTCCTTTAACTATAAACAACAATGCTGGAACCTTGAGTGTAACATTAAACCTTAAAACATTGTGTTTTTGTATACGCAACATCCAGATTCAAACTGATTTTCCATGTTTTAACTCAAGCAGTAAATTGTTGTACGAGGTCCTTATATACCATATTAATGCTTTGGGTATAGGGATTACACTGAGCTAATTATACAAAAAAAAAAAGCTCTTGAGATTTGAAAAACATCTGCTATTTCTCTCTGCTTTACTTCAAGATCACTTGTTATACACCTAGGAAAGGCTGCACTTGATTTGTCCTTGTATAGTATAGATTAGAACATTGAAAGAACGGTTTATAATAAGACATAAGAAAAGAAGTGATGCTATTTAAGCAGAGAGCAGGCCCTGTTTATTCTCCTTATTTCTTGACTTACACCACATTTGTTTACTTCCAAACTACAGGGAATAAGATGCACTGCAACTCACATAGGGATATTCATTAAGGACATAATTTGCAACCTTAGGGAACATTAAACGAGGGAACTGGGCATCAACGGGCACACTCTAAGGAGGAAGATGCAGGCCCTCCCTCTCCATTACTCCTAACTAACCCACAACTTGCTGCACATGGAGGAGAGAATATGAGCAAGCCCATGACTTTCTCAGATTAAGATGAAAGTCTACTAGAGCCTTGCTGTCTTCTAACCCTTGATGTGCTACACTTTGCGGTAATGAATGGGGACCTACTAAACACCTTCTCTTGAACTGATAGAGGACCCACTAATTATTAATCAAAGTAGATGGTGGGAACCGCACTCAATCCCAGCGGCCAAGGGTGCTCCGGATCAGGACCAGCAATCCCAGAATTATACACGAAAGAAGAAAGGACCACAGGCACTCCAAATTGAAACCGTATGCAGATTTATTAGGAAAAAAATGCAACGCCAAGCAACTTTTCGACCAACAAAGGTCTTTTTCAAGGTCTTTTTCACCAACCTTTGTTGGTCGAAACGTTGCTTGGCGTTGCATTTTTTTCCTAATAAATCTGCATACGGTTTCAATTTGGAGTGCCTGTGGTCCTTTCTTCTTCCACTAATTATTAATGTCACCTGTGCATATTGGGTGATGGGTATAGGGAGAGACCACTAAGCAGTTTCCCCTTGCCCACAGCGGAGACACTGGACCATAAAATGTAATTAACTATTTTTAATTCCAGTGTGTTATTTGAGGGAAAACTAGATGGATAAATGGTAATTTTTTTTTATTGTTTTACTCAGGGAACAGACCTTTATACAGCAAATCCCAAAAGGCTTACTGAAGAAGAAAATTGTAATCAATTAATCAAGTGCATGAAAATATGATTGTTCTCAAAGTTCTGACAAACAAAAAGCCAACAGATTCTCACAGCACATCACAACAAAGAACATCTCCCACCCCAAATCCCAGTGGGTATCACGTAGCAGATTGCTGTACAATGCTGAAGCAAGCATAATTAAAATACATCAGGAGACTTAGCAGATGCACAAAGAAGCTAGTTATCATTGTTTAAACTATTCTGGTTCACAGATTACGGGAGTACTCTGTGAGGATATCATTTACCCAAGTGATCTTATTCTCTGATGCAACAACTTTGTAAACAATTTCAGAGACACAAATTGTTTTTAATAAAAATGAAAAAGAAGTGAAAACAACAGGCATAAATATCTGGCATTATAGCAATGAGCTCCAGGATACACTGGCAACTTTGTGGACTGGAAAAAAGGTCCCAGTTATAAAGTTGAGTTCTACATCACGCTAACTAAAAGGCAATACACAGAAAGTAGGGAGTATGGCAATCTAGATTTTGGGACCATCTCAATCTAATAGAAAAAGGAATCCTTTAAGGAGAACAGACTATGGAACAGCCATCTCCTTCACATTTAACCTCGAACTGGGCCTTTCTGTCCTCAAGGACAGCATCTAATTATCGGACTCATCATTTCACATGGTTAATTTGAATAATAGTGTCTCTTTTGGGCTAATAACATATTTAGAAGAGTTTTCATATTGGGAAATTAAGAGAATTAAAAATGTTATTTGACAGTTTATCTATGAAACCAATTATTCTACTGACACTTATAAAATAAAAACCCAAGATGGGCATGACCACCAAATCAATCTACAATATAATTTATCCGGTAGACTGAATTATTTTTGTGAAATTATGAAATTACCCAACTACTGTACATAAATGCATAAGTAACAATTTACAGGACTAGACTACAACATAAGTTTCCTCTTGTAGGAACAGCCCTGATAAGCCTGGAAAATCCATTTCCATCTATTAACTAGTGAGGGAGCGGGGGGACGGACAAAGTGTCCCTCGAGCTACCACCCGTGCCCCGCGAGTGGGGGCTATGAAAATGTAGAGACTTACCTATCAGTCTCTTCATTTACCTGTCAGAGCACTCTAATTGGTTGGCTTGGAATCAACCAGAGTGCTCCAAGTCAAATTGCAGGGCATGGTTAGGCTTTATAAGCCTTTACTTGCCCTGCGGAGCTCAGTCTGCGCGGTGTCTTCGCTGGGTGAAGATGGATTATTTTTTTTTTTAGCCTCGGGATTTTTTTCCCAGTCATTTTTTGGGCGCTCGGGTTTTTTATTTTCAAGGTTCGACAGGATTTTTATTTGGCCTTTTTTGGGTCTGAAAAAAGAAGGTTTTAGAAAATCAAATGGTAAGTTTTTTTTTTATTTACAGGTATTTAGTTTTATTGTTCCCCCTCACTAACTTTAGGGTGGGGGGGGGTGACTAGGGGCTTGGGGACCCCTAGTCACCTGGGGGGGTTACATTTAGCCCTCACCTGCCATCCATGGGTGGGGGCCGGGGGGACAATAGGCCTGCCCAATTATCATTTAAAGCCCCCACCCGCCACTCATTGTCATTTAGGGCCCCCATCTGTGGCTCATGGGTGGGGGCTGGGGGAGGGGGGGAGGGCAATAGCTCCTCCATTCGGTGTTTACAACTCGATATAGCGAGTAGGGGCAGAATTTACTAATACTAAGCAATCTTTACTTAGGATTAGTAAATTTGTCTGAAAGACCGATTTAGGTCTTTCAACCTTTTTGGTAGATTGCTCCCTAATACCATGGGAATTAGGGAGCTATCTACTAAGCGGCTGCAAGATGTAGCCGTGGTACGAATCAGATCAGAATTTAATTTGTTCAAATGAAATTCCGATCCGAACAAAGTCCTGAATTGTGTCCTAACATGAATGGAGAAACTTGTCTAATTATGTAAGGACGAAATTCGGGAGTTTCGCCGGCGTTCTGTCTAAAATGACAGGACTTTCGGGAATAGTGAAAGGAGGCATTGCGAGATCACGGAGGAAAGGTGAGAATTGTGGGAAATCTCTCTGACCACAGGAAATTAAGCACACTTTCCTCCTCCGTTGGTCATAGCTGGTCAGGCGTAGGAAACCTCCAGAAGACAAAGTAGTCCCTACTTTGTCTTATGTTTTAAAGAAAACTAGAGCAGAAAGGAAGAAATGAAGAACAGATCCTGACAGAGGAAGAGAAGAGGAAACGATTGGGGAAAGGTAATTTATCTCTTACTCTGTTAAAAGCCTTTTAGACCCTTCTAGACAGGATCCTCCTGTGTGTGTGATGAGTCTAATTTACAGATGAGTTAAAAACATCTAAAGTAAGTTAACACCTGAAAACAAAATTGAACCCATGCTGTTTCCACGCAGGCTGTGTCAGTCATAGCCAGGAGGTGTGTGGCTAGCACTGCATAAATTGAACCAAAATTTATTTAACTCCTGGCAGAGAATTGAGCAGTGAGACTGCAGGGGCATGTTCTATACACCTACCTGCTCCATTAAGCTAAAGTTGTTTTGGTGCCTATAGTATATCTTTAAATCAGCTTCTTCCATTTAGCGATATGCCTGATGAGAAAAAAATTGCAATGTCTCTGTAGACCCAGCTACTCTTCAGACTCTTACAGTATAATATCAGCTTCTGCAAATAGCAGTTGTTGCCTGGGAATGTTACTTCTACTAACAATACTTCTACTAATAATGCCTATATCTGGACATCTATGTCCCAAAGCTGCCCTGAGATTAATAGCTCACCACACTGTACAGTATTGATAGTGTTAAGTTTTTTTTAATTCCAACTGCCGAGTCATACAACTTGCAATAATGAACTTGAAAACAAGATCTGGCCCCCGAGTCAAAATATTGAATGGAAACACTTGCAATCATGGCTAATGTTTAAATCAGCATTGTAATCAATTTTATTTATTTAAAATGATAAATACATTAAATAATTGTCTGCTTAACCCCTTAAGGACACATGACATGTGTGACATGTTGTGATTCCCTTTTATTATAGAAGCTTGGTCCTTAAGGGGTTAAAGGAAATAAATTGGTAGGTGAGCTTGAACACAATCCATTACTAGCTTCCACTAGTGCTCACGCCAACCAAGAATAAGATATAAGATATCTCTTGTGAGTGCTGTATGCTTCTTGCTTGATGTCTTCTGGTCACAATGAACAAGTGTGAAAGAAATTAGGAGCATTTATATCCCTCCATCCCATACAAAAGTAAAACAAAAATCATGTATTTGCCATCAAGCAAAGAAATAATCCAGGCAATTTTCCAGATGCATGTCTGCAGAGTTTATACCCGGAGTGTAAAAGCTATGCATTGTATTTGTGCTTTATGTATCAAGAAAAGCGGCACAGAATGTGTTACTATATACATTCTCCAAAGGAAGACATAGCCCAATGAAGCAATGGGAGCCTAAGGTGACAAGAGAAATGATTTACGCAATAAGGTGTAGAAAAAACCCAAAGCATTACTATCAGTCATACTGGGTCTCGTCAGCTGATGGCAGACAGTGACACAAGCCAGCTTGCTTTCTGAGAGTGAATGTGCTCAAGGCCAGTGTCCTAGACAAAGCAGAGAGACATCAATCAAACTTTCAGTAATAGGAGGCTTTGTGATAGAAACTCTGATATTTTCAAAAGTACAATAAATCAATACAAATGAGATACGAAAACATGCTGCAGGTGGTACTTAATACCTTCTAAACAATTCACCCAGTTTGGATTAGGTGTTCATGTATTTTCCGACCCTTTAACCCCTTAAGGACACGTGACATGTCATGACTCCCTTTTATTCCAGAAGTTTGGTCCTTAAGGGCTTAAAGCCACTTTATTGAAATTCCATTGCAATCAAAAGATATGAGACAAAACAGGGAATACTTTTTGGAAGGAGTGACGTCACTGAATGCATAGTCTTCAATGTACAGCATTGAAGTCTATGGAGGAAAGAACCAATGCCCTGCAGCCCTTACTGGTGATGGCTGGAGGGGAGGGGAGGAGGATTTCACTGGAATTACAACACAGTCAAAATGAGTATATCAAAGATTCTATCTTAATGAAATACTAATATTACTGTAATTTAATAGCAGTCAGTTTCCTTCACACATGTGCGTTTCAGGGCCTGCCAGGGCACAGTGTCACACCAGTGCAACTCATATCTGGTGTAACAGTAGTGTACATTTAAAAAAAAATAAAAAAAAAAAAATTGACTGTAATAGATTGAAAAGCAGTTAGTTGTCTGCAAGCGTGTGTGTCAGACCTACAGCGTCTACTCTACAAACTTCTGCCAGTGCACAGTGCCACTCATATCTGTTGTCACAGTAGCTTGCACGCATAGTACCACTAATCGAAAAAAAACTGACAGGCAGAGGCAGGCCACCCGGCAGGGGCTGTCGTGGTCGTGGTGCTGTGATTCCCTTTGGCCCTAGAATAATGCCCAGTGTTCAGAGGCCACGTACCCTGAAGTCAAAAAGTTCTGAGGACATAGTTGACTGGCTAACACAGGACACCCAATCTTTTACAGCTTCCACTCGGAACCTTGACGCACCATCCTCCTCCAGCTTAGCTCCGGGCACCTCTCAAGTTACCACTCACCCGCCTGCCGCCACCACCAATACTAGCACCACAGCCGCTTCACTTGGTATGTCAGAGGAGTTATTTACACATCAGTTGGTAGAAATGAGTGATGCGCAAGCATTATTGCCAGAGGATGTAGATAACAGGGATATGTCTCAGGCAGGCAGCATTACACACATGGACGTACGGTGTGATGATGATGATGATGTTGTACCCGCTGCTGCTTCCTTTGCTGAGTTGTCAGATACAAGTGAAGCGGTTGATGATGACGATGCGTCCGTGGATGTCACGTGGGTGCCCGCTAGAAGAGAAGAAGAACACGGGAAAGTTCAGATGGGGAGACAGACAGGAGGAGGAGGAGACTAGTTGGAAGCAGGGGGAGGTCGTCGCAAGGAGCTAGTGGCACAGTCAGACAGCATGCATCGGCACCCGGGGTCAGCCAGACAGCACGCCAATCAACGCATGCTGTTGCCACCACCAGAATGCTGTCATTGCAGAGCTCAGCAGTGTGGCATTTTTTTTGTGTGTCTGCCTCTGACAACAGCGATGCCATTTGCAACCTGTGCCAAAAGAAACTGAGTCGTGGGAAGTCCAACACCCACCTAAGTACAACTGCTTTGCGAAGGCACATGATCGTACATCACAAACGCCTATGGGATCAACACATGAGTACAAGCAGCACACAAACTCAAAGCCGCCATCCTCATCCTGGTCCAGCATCTTCAGCCACGTCAACCACTGCAGTCCTCCTTGCCCCCTCTCAACCATCCGCCACTCCGTCTCTCGCCTTGAGCAGTTCCTGCTCATCTGACCACAGTCAGGTGTCTATCAAGGACATGTTTGAGCGTAAGAAGCCAATGTCACAAAGTCACCCCCTTGCCCGGCGTCTGACAGCTGGCTTGACTGTACTATTAGCCCGCCAGCTTTTACCATACAAACTGGTGGAGTCTGAGGCGTTCAAAAAAATTATAGCTATTGGGACACCGCAGTGGAAGGTACCTGGCCGAAATTTCTTTGCACACAAGGCAATCCCCAACCTGTACTCGATTGTGCAAAAGGAAGAAATGGCATGTCTGGCACACAGTGTTGGGGCAAGGGTCCATCTGACCACTGATACCTGGTCTGCAAAGCATGGTCAGGGCAGTTATATCACCTACATTGCGCATTGGGTAAACCTGCATGGAATGCGTGGCTCTGCAGAGGAGTTGGTGACACCGCCACGACTTGCAGGCAGGCCTGCTGCCACCTCCTCTACTCCTCCTACTCCATCCTCTTCCATAACCTCCTCGGCTGAGTCCTCTTCTGCTGCTGCGTCATGCTCCACATCAACGGCACCCCCCCAGCTCCCCAGGTACTATTCCACATCCCGGATACGGCAGTGTCACGCAGTGTCACGCTGTCTTGCCTGAAAGCAGAGAGTCACACCGGACAAGCACTCCTGTCCGCCCTGAACGCACAGGTGGATCAGTGGCTGACTCCGCACCAACTGGAGATCGGCCAAGTGGTTTGTGACAACGGAAGAAATTTGTTGGCGGCATTGAATTTGGGCAAGTTGACACATGTGCCGTGCATGGTACATGTGTGTAATCTGATCGTACAACGCTTTGTGCTTAAGTACCCAGGCTTACAGGACGTCCTGAAGCAGGCCAGGAAGGTGTGTGGCCATTTCAGGCGTTCCTACACGGCCATGGCGCACTTTTCAGATATTCAGCGTCGAAACAACATGCCAGTGAGGCGCTTGATTTGCGACAGCCCAACACGTTGGAATTCAACACTCCGAATGTTCGACCGCCTGCTCCGACAAGAAAAAGCCGTTAACGACTATTTGTATGACCGGGGTGCTAGGACAGCCTCTGCGGAGCTGGGAATTTTTTTGCCACATTACTGGACGCTCATGCGCAATGCCTGTAGGCTCATGCGTCCTTTTGAGGAGGTGACAAACCTAGTCAGTCGCACCGAAGGCACCATCAGCGACATCATACCATTTGTTTTCTTCCTGGAGCGTGCCCTGCGAAGAGTGATGGATCAGGCCGTAGATGAGCATGAAGAGGAAGAGTTGTGGTCACCATCACCACCAGAAATAGCCTTATCAGCATCGCTTGCTGGACCTGTGGCAACGCTGGAAGAGGATTGTGAGGAAGAGGAGTCAGAGGAGGAATGTGGCTTTGAGGAGGAGGAGGAAGACCAACCACAACAGGCATCCCAGGGTGCTCGTTGTCACCTATCTGGTACCCGTGGTGTCGTACGTGGCTGGGGTGAAGAACATACCTTCAGTGAGATCACTGAGGACGAGGAAAGGGACATGAGTAGCTCGGCATCCAACCTTGTGCAAATGGGGTCTTTCATGCTGTCGTGCCTGTTGAGAGACCCTCGTATAAAAAAGCTGAAGGCGAACGACCTGTACTGGATGTCCACGCTACTAGACCCCCGGTATGAGCAGAAAGTGCCTGAAATGTTACAAAATTACCGCAAGTCGGAAAGGATGCAACAGTTCCAAAATAAATTAAAAAGTATGCTTTACACAGCGTATAAGGGTGATGTCACAGCACAACGGGAATCTAACAGGGGAAGAGGTGAAAGTAATCATCCTCCCACGACCATGCCGGCAAGGACAGGACGCTTTACAGACGTGTTGTTGATGGAGGACATGCGGAGCTTTTTACGTTCTACGCATCGTCACAGCCCTTCGGGGTCCACCCTCAGAGAACGACTCGACCGACAGGTAGCAGACTACCTCGCCTTAACTGCAGATATCGACACTCTGAGGAGCGATGAACCCCTTGACTACTGGGTGTGCAGGCTTGACCTGTGGCCTGAGCTATCCCAATTTGCAATAGAACTTCTGGCCTGCCCCGCTTCAAGTGTCCTGTGAGAAAGGACCTTCATTGCAGCAGGAGGTATTGTTACTGAGAAGAGAAGCTGCCTAGGTCAAAAAAGTCTAGATTACCTCACCTTTATTAAGATGAATGAGGGATGGATCCCAAAGGGACTGACCGTGGGCAATACATTTGACTAAATAAGGCCTGATGCAACTCATATCTGGTGTAACACTTAACACACCACTCCTATCTGGTGGCACATTAGATTACACGTGAAGTGCCCCAAATTTGAAGTAGGAGGACCAACTAATAGGAATAGTACTACTTAACACACCTTATAATAACACAGAGAGAGGCAACGCAGAGAGAGGAGTCTGAAGAAGAGGAGTCAGAGGAGGAAGGTGGCTTTGAGGTGGAAGACCAAACACAGCAGGCATCCCAGGGAGCTTGTTGTCACCTTTCGGGGACCCTTGGTGTTGTACGTGGCTGGGTGGAGGAAGAGACCTTCAATGACATCAGTGAGGACAAGGAACAGGACATGGCTAGCTTGGTATCCAACCTTGTGCAAATGGGGAGTTTGCGGTTGTGCAAATGGACTGTTTGCGGTTGTTTGCGGTGCGTTAAACGCAAAGTTTGGTCAGTCACTGTGAAGCGGGCGTAACTCTTACACTACCTGATCGATACAACATCATACCTGATGTTTTAAAGCATGTTATTCCAAACAATTTAGGAATGTTAGGTGATTTATGCCCTTTATGGATTAAAACCAGACTCTGCATCAACTATGTAATTTTCCATGGGAGTTTTGCCATGGATCCCCCTCCGGCATGCCACAGTCCAGGTGTTAGTCCCCTTGAAACAACTTTTCCATCACTATTGTGGCCAGAAAGAGTCCCTGTGGGTTTTAAAATTCACCTGCCCATTGAAGTCTATGGCGGTTCGCCCGTTCGGCAACATTTGTGGAAATTTGCGTTCGCCGTTTGCGAACGGAAAATTTTATGTTTGCGACATCATTATTAAACACAGCCAAATTATGTGCTGTAACTTCTTCAATACGAATGACAATATGAGTACACTTTGATATCTTAACCACACTTTTATAGTAAAGAAAAAAAAAGTTGTGCAAATATTATTCCTATTTCATAAAACAGTCACGTAGAGAAACATGATTAATCAACAATAAATCAGTGAATTGTCCGCCATACAAGCATAATTTGATGTGGAATATCTATTTAAGTAGGCTAATTTTATATCTTTGAAATAAAAAATTCTAAAGTTTTAAATAGTAAGCTAATAAAGCCGAAAATCGACAGATTGAAGTGCAAAATTTAGGTTGCGGCCATTGAGAGTTGGAGAATTCTTTCAGATCTGTGGTTTTAGGCTAAATGTTGCCCTTTGGATGTTAATTCGCTGCCACACAGAGTTTGGCGTTCGTGTATAAACTTCGAAGTGTGAACGTTTTTTAAAACTGCCCAAAATATTTCTCCATTTCTGAAATAAAAGGACCCTCCAAGTATGAGTACCAATTGAGCTCCTTGCAAAGAAGATAGTGCAAGGGGGTTTCTGCTTCTTCACTACAATTATGATGCACATGCATTAATTACAATGCATGTGCATCAGGTCCCCAATGCTTCTCTAAGAGGAGCATTGGTTGGTCACGTCTCCTCGATGATGTTTCAAAAGGAGGAGAGGTAAGCAACACTGAGGGAGCCTTAGTGCTGGAAAAAGTAAAAACCTTTATTTTATTATTTTTAGTTGCACACGTGGTGGGGTAGAGGGAAGGACACATCTATATAAATAGGGACAGGAAGCCTGAAGTGTTAGGAATACAGGTTTGTATTCCTAATGCTTTAGTGTTGCTCTAAAAGAGCATAACTTTCAATGAGGCGTAAAGTACCAACAGCCAACAATATTGGACAGATTAGATCCATCCTAAAAATCTGTGTGGTACAATGTAAAAATACATTGATGAACTCTTCAAACACAAGTGACTTGGCAGATTGAAAAAAAGACCGCTGTGATGGATGACCAAATAATTCCTTTCTACTTCAAATACCAAATAATTGAAGAACATTATCCAGAATGTAGACAAAAAAAAATGTATCTGAGTAACAATAAACCAAAGACTGCAAAAGCATTACTTTACAGGGTTGATACAAATACAAAGAAACTAGTCCTGCGCTCAAACTCCCATTACTCCTGGGCGGCAGCAATGAATATAGTACACATCAGCCAAAATACATATAGTAAAAACCAAAGGAAAAAAAGTAACCTGCGCTCAAAAGTGAATACAAATACAAAGAATCTAGTCCTGCGCTTTGGTTTTTACTATATGCATTTTAACTGATGTGTACTATATTCATTGCTGCCGCCCAGGAGTAATGGGAGTTTGAGCGCAGGACTAGTTTCTTTGTATTTTTATTTACTATACAGGGTTACAGCATACCACTGGTTAACATCAAGGAAACAGTGGGTAAGTTACAGCTTGCTTAAAAGTGCATACAATTTAAATCTCTCTCTTCTTTAGTGTCATCTTCTGTGATTTGGAACCAAGTCACATGGACAGATGAGATGGTAGGTAGACTATACCAGAATGGAAAGAGCAAGATGTGGTGAAACTGCATACAAACCAAAACATACCATGTGCAACACAGTGGAGGTGGTCTTACAGCTTGAACATATATGGCTGCCACTGGCTCAATTTTCACAAATGATGGAACTACAAACACCAGCTGGGTGAAATCAAACGTAAACACAAACCACTTTGTTTTGTTCGCTGTATGAAAATTATCCCATATCATTTATGGCTAAAGCAGCCTTGGAGTCCTTCAGAGTCACAAGTGAAATGTGTTGACTTTAGTGACTTGAATCCAATTAAGCATTACCAAGGAAGATATAAGGCGTTTCCAGATGTCTATGGGTCACAGACTTTAGAACGTTACCAAGTAGAAATTAAATGGAATGAAACATTAACAATTTTGTTCAGGGTTATGTTATTTTTTCTTGTTATTATTGGTGCTATTTAAGTTTGAATTATGTAGCAATATTAGATCAAATGTATTCCTAATCAAAATTTCATGAATATGTACTACACGCCATATGGCAGGACAACACTTTATTGTCTTTAAATATAAAATGTCAGAAACAATTTTGACCAACATATTACTTTACAAATGTGACTTCTCATGCGGAGGTTACTAGCTATTCTAAACATAAATGTGTCTGTGGAGCTGCTAACTTGTGTCCTTCACTGGAAATTCAGTAGTTGCCACTGCAGATTTCAGACTGTCTAGTAGAGAACAGAGAATGTGTTATTCCCAGACATACTAACTATTTCAACCGAAGGGGCACATGATGTGTCCCACACATCCAATCTTCTTGATATTGGTGATGCGGGAAGAGAACATTGGACTCCAATTAGGCTGGATTTTAGTAGCCTTAAATATCCAAGCTTTGCCTTTGCAGGAATTCAAATTCTCAGAATATCCATCTTCAGCTTTCCTTGACAGTCCGTTTACAGTGTGTCCAGATTTGTCAGAGAGCTCTGTGGCCATAATATGAGCCCATGCTTTCCATAATTAATGCAGTTGATTGTCTGCTTTCTATATACAGGACAAATAAGTTCTACCAGTCTCTTCAACTTTGTTGCCTTCAAAGTGCCAATCATAATGATACTTATTCAGTTATCACCTTTGTAGTCGAGTCTAATGCGAATATGAGTGTCATATTGAATATGCCTATGGTTTCAGATGGGGGTGCCCTTGGCAAAACATTTCCATCTCAGAGGTCCATTTTCTGCATCTTTAACCCCTTAAGGACACATGACATGTGTGACATGTCATGATTCCGTTTTATTCCACAAGTTTGGTCCTTAAGGGGTTAATCCCCAGGGAATGGTAGGAAGATATGCTGTCATAAGCCCAGTGTTTTTCTTTTTGGAAAACCTAGCCTGGTTCTTGGGCATGCAGACCAAAATAAATGGTAGCCAGCAATCTCTCTATGATCTGGACACAGCTAGAGGACGTTTACGTTGGTGTTTCGTTTCCCTGCATGTGCCGAGACATACCCATAAACCATAATATACAGAGACTGTGATGGGTGACTTTAAACAATTCAGTGTGATAAAATGGTTAGACTGCCTACACTGTCCCTTTAAGAAAAATGTCTATCGTATATAAGGAAATACTTTAACGTTTTAGTTCAACATAGAAAAAGATCTATAGGAATATGTATCCAACAGCTCTGTTTCATTATTTCAACTTTCATGTTTGGAATTGAGCTTGCCAATTTCACACTCCGTGCAGAGGCCCAGCAATATGTCACGGTAAAATATTGACAGCACGAAAGTACATAAATGACCAACTCACATACACCATGTAAAATCAATTTCACCTCTTCAAGACTATGTTAATTTAACATATTCAAACAGGTAGAGCTCCATCCAAATACATTAACTTTCTGGAACAGGACAGTGTTTTGAAGGGCTCGGGCGGCCAGAAAGACAGTGCAATACAAATCAAAAAGATCCCCAAGCACAAATCACGGATTAGGGAAATGGTAGGAACAAAGCAGGCATGAGAGCATCTATATATGTAGCATCATGTACTGCGTTTAAGTAACGCAATAAATAAGCCAAGTTTTAATATGTTGTCTCTGTCTAAGTAATCAACCCACACAGGCACTTTGGGATATCTATTGTTTTTCTATTCTAGAAAATATAAACAGTAGATGCACAGAACAAAAGAGAAAACGTAAGTGGCATTACATTCTCTATTTTTGAAAATATCACAAAACGACAGTAAACCATGTTACTACTATAAAGCGATGGCACTTCAGCAAAAATAAATACGTAAGACAAAGAAGGGAAAATTAATTCACGTTTTTATTCAACCTACTCACAGCTGCAGATAACTGTGGTGGTTGTACAGTCTCACTTATAGAAAGATATGAGACTTTCCAAACAAGCTAGTACTTTTATGAATTGGCTTGTATTTGAAGCATGTATTACAAATTGTTCTTAGTTTATTCAACAGATGAAAGGGAGACAGATTTGAGTAAGTTTCTTCCACCATAACCCAAGCATGGAACATAAATTATGGCAGAACTTTAATTGTCGGTTTAACATTTGCAGAAAAGTTTGTAATTTACTGTGGAGACTGATCTTCCTGATATATTACCCTTCTTACTTTATTGAGATTAAAGTAGATCTGTCACTGTCTGTGGATTCTGCAAAGACCTCCTACAGTGACATTGCCGCTGGGGAACCGGTGACCAGGGTGCCGCCATCGTCTTCCTGTTGCTCCCGGAGAAGCCATCACTGCTGTACTTTAGTGAATGTGCAGGAGTACAGCAGTGAGGTCTATGGAGGATCCTGCGTGGAAAGAGCTACTTTTCCTGTCACTGGTGATGGCTGGGGGAAATTACAAGGGCTTGACGGTGGTAGCTCCGCCCAGTGTCAAGCGGAAGAAAAATAGAGACGTCACTGCATGCACAAGAGTACAGCACTGAGGTGTATGTAGGATCCTTCTTACAGCTAATTCCCAAATTTCCATAGACGGCTAGGGCGATTGACACTTCTAGAAGGTGGTAGCTAGAAATGTCAGGTGTAGGAAATTTACAGAGACAAAGTAGTCCCTATTTTGTCGGGTTGTAATTTCAGTGAAATTCCAACACAGTCAATAAGAGTATTTCATAAAGACTATATTTAAAAAATGCTCTTTTTGCAAGGAGGTGACAGTACCACTTTAAAGGACCACTATAGTCACCCAGACCACTTCAGCTCAATGAAGTGGTCTGGGTGCCAGGTCCCCCAGGTTTTAACCTTGCAGCTGTAAACATAGCAGTTTCAGACAAACTGCTATGTTTACATTGCAGGGTTAGTCCAGCCTCCAGTGGCTGTCTTCCCGATCGCCGCTTGAGGCGCTTCCCTGACACTAAATGCATTTGAGCACGCAGAACGTCCATAGAAAGGCATTGAGAAATGGTTTCCTATGGGCGTTTTTAATGCGCGCGGCTCTGGCCGCGCATGTGCATTTGGCTCCACTCAGAGCTGACCTCGGAGGAGGAGAGATCACCAGCTCCGAGGGGGCCCGGTGCTGGATAAAGGTAAACCCTGAGAGTAGGGGGGACCGAAGGACTATATAGTGCCAGGAAAACGAGTTTGTTTTCCTGACACTATAGTGATCCTTTAATTTTTTTAATCATTATAGGGCCAATACACTAACCAGAACAACTACAGCTTAATGTATTCGTTCTGGTGAGTATAAATAATGCATCTCTATGAGGAGATTGCTGATTGGACAGGGCTGTGTTTGGCTTGTACTGGCTCTGTCCCTGATCTGCCTCCTTTACAAACTCAGCCAATCCAAAGTTTTCTTATGTGAAAGCATTGTGATTGGCTCAGAACACCACTTCTGATGATGTCATCCAAGCAGGCATATCAGGGGCAGAGTCAGAAGCAGCAGTATGGAGTAAAGGTAAGATTTTGCTATATTTAGGGAGGGCAAGAGGGGGGCTAGACCGTGGTTTTAACACTATAGGTAAAGGAACACATGTTTGTGTCCCTGACCCTATAGTGTTTCTTTAACTACATGATTAATATTACATCTAATACATTATTCACACTCTTTTAATGACTTCCTTAGCCCTTGTCATCAGTATAGCATTAAAGACTGCAAATATCAATTACACTGGCAACCTTATCTTGGCTACCGTAGGAAGTAGCATTTTAAGGAGGCAGTGATGCAATTCTTTCTATGTCCGTTCTTAAGAGGCTTCTTAAGGAGTTTTGTACTAGTGAGTCAGTTGTAGGCCTAGCTAACATCTTAGAACTTTCAAATGTGTTGTGATAGTTCTTCGAAACAGCTTTTTGCTCTTCAGTACATTTTAATACATATTCCATGTATGTTTAAATTGTAAAAAATTAACAATTAAGTAAACTTAGGGGGGAAAGTTATGAAATTGCCTTAACCTTGTATTTCTTACAATTTTCTAAGTTGTAACAGTATACTCCACCGCCACCCCCACAAACATTAATCATTCTTAAAATGAAATCTGTGTGTTACAGAAATGTTATTTCCTTTGGTTTGTGCTGTAGAGGTTCAGTTATGAAGAAATCGTGAAGAATTTATAAGACAATTCACCAAGGCAGGTGCAGTTGTGCACAAGAGCTCCTATAATTCACATTTCATTCACGTTCTACAGACAACAAATCCAAGTCTGTACAATCCGCCATTCCCGAGGTAAATCAAGGAAACGCTAACCCAGAGTCAGAGATCAATAGAAGTTAGAGAATGTAGTGACTCTTAATGGTCAAGTAGGAAGCAACACTGTGCAGCTGAAGAAAAAATAAATACAGAAATTATACTTTTTTTTTTGTTTATTTACCTTTTCTATTCACTTAACACAATGAATGTTTTATTAATAGCGTTAACAAAGCTCATAATAGTCTATATACTTGCTGTATTATTGCTCTGCCAATTATAGCATTTGTATAAAATTTGCAGTCAAACACCTCTCAATAATTAATATGGACGACGTAGGACAACTTTACTTCAGGGGGTGACTGAAAGTGTGGTTAGTGGATAAGGCTGTCTCAGGATATTTTAGGCGACTTCCTGGCATACTGATAACCAATTATACAAATGAAAAAAAAGCACAGAACAATATCAAAACTCAATGTGACACATTTCTAAACATATCTGTTGTAATCCAAATAAAGGATTATTGTAAATCTAATTACCGTAAAGTTCTGTTAGATGTTCATTAGCACATACAATTCTATTGCTCCCAGAAAAGAGAGATGGAAGGATGAGGGCCAAATCCTAAAAATACGACACAGGATTTTTTTTTGATTCCTAAATTTGTGGTTAAAAGCTGCCTGCGTACTGTATTCAAACACTCAACCCTTGCAATATTGGGTTACTCCGTGTAATTTGCCCTGTGGACCACCATAGAGGATCTTCATCTTCTACATGGTCTGACAGGAAGCTGCTCATTGGAAGCAGCAAACAGCTTCCTGTTGGACCATGTACAGAATAAAAAAAAAACCTTGTGTTGTGTTATGCCACTCCCCCCACCCAATGTTCTGGTTAAAATATATAGGCATGTCTGCCTGAAAAATATGGTACTGATGGGGCAAACTTATTTTACGTTCAAACATACTTAAACACTGTCACTCACAATGCTAATTTTTTTTTCTAATTGCTACAAAAAACTGACTGTATTCAAATGTCACTAAATTCCAATGTATATGGCCAATACACAAAGTAAGTACTATTCATGTTTGAGCCTAATTTGGGCAAAACAAGGCAATGAGCAGAGCTTAAAGCAGTTTCTGAGGCCATGTTTCCAAACAAGAGCTGCCATCTTCTCACACGATATGCAATAAAAATAAATATCATGTTAATGCGCTTATAACAACAGATATGGGGAATCTGCAGTGCTGCTGAATATTTCCTAATGTCCTGTTTTGTACTATCATACATGTTCTAAGATAAACCAGTGATACAGATTTCACTGGATGAAGCTAAGAGATGAAGAGAAGCATTGGTGTGTCAGGAAGAAGAGAGATTAAGGTAGAGATTAAGTAGATCTAACTTCCCCTTCGCCCTGAGCTGGCAAAATGAATACAGACATGACACAATGGGAGCTTTGTGGTGAAGTACCATGATGTAAGCCCTGGGTGGCAAGCCAAGTTTCAGCCAATTCCCATGGTCGGGAAACATCAATTTTGTGTGAGAAGAGAAGGATAATCAGTGTTGCCAGATGCACGATGTAGGGCATCCCTTCCACCCCAGGCCTGCATCTTCGGTCCATGGACTCTGGTTCTCATGGAGTCTAAGTCTTTACCCTTACCCTATGGAAGGCCTGTGTGATACGTCTGTGTGGACGATGCAGTGGGCATTTGCCCCTGATGATCCTCGGTCCAGAAGGGCTAGTAGTGTAGGGTACTCGTGCTAGTCTTGAGTGAGAGCCGGAAGGAGGCCCCCTAACCATCCGGCTCCCACTCTCCAGATCTCCTCCCTGACAGTGCAGGTAAATATTTATTCTAATTACCTAAGGAACTGGACGATGGGGTCAGGATGTGCCACACAGGATTGCATATGTTCTGGGCCAGAAGGAGAAAACACTGCCGCCTTGTGAGATTGAGTTGTGTGCAGGTACACTGGTCTGCTGAAGACAGTCAGGATAACCACTTCATCATCCCAGTGAGGACCAGGATATCCCCCACCGGACGATAGCTGTATCAACAGGTTGCAAATTTCTAGGTGCCAAATAATCGGCAGTGCGTTCCTCTGGTTATAGAGCAAGAGTTAGCCATCAAAAAGTACGGCAAAGTCCAGTTTGAGGCAATATACAGGTGATACTCGAAAAATTTGAATAACGTGCAAAAGTTCATTTATTTCAGTAATGCAACGTAAAAAGGGAAACAAATATATGAGATAGACGCATTACATGCAAAGCAAGATAGTTCAAGCAGTCATTCATATTTAATACAATCACTTTATATTAAGTATTTTTGTGTATATACACCACTCATTGTAGTTGCACTGTTCAATTATCTGCCATTTAGGAGTTTAAAAAGTTTCAGGGCTTTTTACTAAAGTGAGAATTCAAAGTGAATTTAAGATGTAAGGTCAAAATGGTCAAAGCAGAAATATTCTCTAAGTCAGCTACGTTTTCAGTTTGTGTACGTTTGCTTTTAATTTAAAATTGTTCTTAAACTCTCACTTCGGTGGTGAGAACCGCAAAGGTGACATGTAGGATCGGGGGGAACCATAGACGACTTGGTGAGACAGGGGGAAGGACTGATGTAGCCAAGATGGCTGCGAGTTCCAGAGTGCATTATGTAGCTGCAGGGGGCTCCAGTCACGTGAATGGCTCAGACTATACATACACCCAAGCATTTCCATCAGTCAGTGCTTGGTTGTTCTGTTGCC
The DNA here is from genome assembly GCF_036172605.1 of Pelobates fuscus. Lineage (NCBI taxonomy): Eukaryota > Metazoa > Chordata > Amphibia > Anura > Pelobatidae > Pelobates > Pelobates fuscus. Next base: position 321,620,529 of record NC_086318.1, on the reverse strand, counting down.
TTGCTATAGACTGGAGATTTGTGCTTTACTTCTACGATTCCTGTCCTTCCCTCCAGTATAGAGATTTCCCATATTTTGACCTTTAGTTTTGATCCTTACTTTGAGCTCTGGACAGCCTGACTTCGATTCCCATCTGCTCCTTTCTTGGATACCTCGCATTTCTGTGTTTTTTTTTTGTTTTGTTTTTTATAAATTCTTTATTTTGGTATTTTTGGTTTTACATAGAGGGAAAATAAACCTTTACATTTGTGTCATTTTGGTTGTACAGAGAGGAAAAGCCATACATCCCACAACAAGGCATAGTGTCTTGTGCTGTGTGTCGAGGCCATCGTTGATTCCATATGGACCGTTGTCAGCGTTCTGGAGGAGGCTTCCTGTTGCCCTATGATAAAGTCCAGACACCAGTTGGGGTTAGGGGGCGCCAGGGCCGGACTGGGAGAAAAATTCGGCCCAGGCATTTTTTATCACAGCGGCCCACTAAGAGGAGGTGTGTTTTGTCATCACCAATGACAAGCACGCCCCCTCTCAAAGTGAGCATGTTGGTTCAATGCTCTTCCAGGGCAGATCATGTGCAGAGCTCTGCTGAAGAGCTCTAGCATGAGAAAAAACTGTGTGTCCTTGCAACTTGTCTCGGGTGTCTCTATAAATGGATACCAGGAGACAGAAGGGCCAGGAAAGAGCATTGTGCATGTGTTTGGAGTCTGCTTGTGGTATTGCATGTGTGTAGAGTGAGCTGATTGTGGTGTGGTATTGTGTAATAAGGTTGGTTTTAGTCATGTTGTGTTTGTGGTGTAATGTGATGCATATGTGGCTAGGGGCTGTAGAGAATGTATGTATAGGGGATGTAGCAAGTGTGTGCATACAGGCTATAGAGTGTGTGTATGGGTGATGTAGTGTTTGTAGAAAGTGTGTGTTTAGGGGTGTAGTATGTGTTTGCTTACAAGGAATCTAGTGTGTGTGTATGTATGTGTGTATATATATATGTGTGTGTGTGTGTTTGGAACTATTGTGTATGTGTGTGGTGCAGTGTGTTGGGGGGGTTCTGTGTGTATGTGAGGGGTGCAGTATGTGTGTGTGAGGGGTGCTGTGTGTGAGGGGTGCTGTGTGTGATGGGTGCGGTGTGTGATGTGTGTAAGAGTACTGTGTATGATGTGTGTGTGAGAGTGCTGTGTGTGTGTGTGTGTGAGAGAGAGTGCTGTGTGTGTGTGTGTGTGTGTGAGAGTGCTGTGTGTGTGTGTGTGTGAGAGTGTGTGTGTGAGAGTGCTGTGTGTGTATGTGTGTGAGAGTGTGTGTGTGAGAGTGCTGTGTGTGATGGGTTAGAGAGTGCTGTGTGTTAGAGAGTGCTGTGTGTGAGAGTGCTGTGTATGATGTGTGTGAGAGTGCTGTGTGTGATGTGTTAGAGAGTGCTGTGTGTGATGTGTTAGAGAGTGCTGAGTGTGAGAGTGCTGAGTGTGAGAGTGCTGAGTGTGAGAGTGCTGAGTGTGAGAGTGCTGAGTGTGATGGGTGTGAGAGTGCTGTGTGTGAGAGTGCTGAGTGTGATGTGTGTGAGAGTGCTGAGTGTGAGAGTGCTGAGTGTGATGTGTGTGAGAGTGCTGAGTGTGATGTGGGTGAGAGTGCTGTGTGTGATGTGGGTGAGAGTGCTGTGTGTGAGAGTGCTGTATAAATGTTAAAATGGATTTTGTGTGTGTGTGTGTGGGGGGGGGAGGTAAATAAACAAATGATATAACAGCCATTATGTCCCCCCCTCCCTTCTTACCTGTAGCCTGGGAGGGGGGGACCTGCACGCTGGTGAGTGGGAGGGGGAGACCGATGCTCGCACATTATCCCTGGTGGTCCTAATGGTGAGTGAACTCTAGCCTGCGGGCTAGAGTTCACTCTCGCGAGATCCGGTCGTTGCCATGGCAACGCTCCGGATCTCGCGAGAGAAACCCGGCGGAGCTGCAAGTTAGAGCTCCGCCGGGTCCTCTCTCCGGGCAGGCTGGCTCCCTCCCTCTCTCCCCGCCGGCGGCCGCATATCTATTCAAGTGGGCCGGTGAGGGAGATCTCTGATCTCCCCACCGGCCCTCCATGGAATACAGCGGGGCCGGCGCTGGGATAGTGCCGGCCCTGCTTAGACCGGCAGGGGAAGTCCTGGGACCTTCCCCTGCCGGCCTCGGCCCATGACCACCGCGGCCCACCGGGCATTTGCCCGGTGTGCCCGATGGCCAGTCCGGGCCTGGGGGGGCGCAGTACCCCTGGCTATCCCAGAGAGTGTTCTACCATTCCACCGTGGTTCCGATCGAGCGGTGCATGGGGTTGTGAGTTGTCACTGCTGTTCGGAGGGCATGGGGCCTCTAGAATATTGTGCTGGATAGGGTGTCCAGTGGTCTCTAAGTTTATGTTGTTGTGGGTGATGGTCATAGGGAGATATGGGGGAGGGGGATGGGCCGACCCCGCAGGGACACAGCAGATGAGTTCAGTTCTCCGGGCCGGGGGGGGCAGGGATGGAGGGAGGGGAGTGCTATTGATCCAGCATCTGGCCCGGCATTTGCATAGTGTTTGGGGACCCCGTTTGGTGCGTACCCTGTGCTGGGTTGCTGATGATGTAGTGGTGTTTGAGTTTGGTGCGTGTTGTTCGGGGGTTTTGGGTCTTGTCCATGGTGTTCCCGGTCGGGGTCATATACCGCGTGCCGCCCTCGCTTTGGAAGGGTTGGATGGGATGTGGGTTCTGCTATCTGCCCCCACCGGGCCCCTGGGGAGCTGAATGGGAGGGAGTGGGGGAGGGACTGAGAAGGAAAGAAGAGGGAAGAGAAGTAGTGATGAGGGAGAAAAAAATAGAAGTGAGAGGGGAGAGAAAGGGGAGTGGTAGAGGAGGGGAAAAAAGGGGGGGGGGGGTACGGGAGTAAAGGGAGGTTAGGTTGTGCTGTTCCTGGCTTTGTTGTCCATTGGTTTGCAATCCTTATACTTTGCGGAGTCCTGCGGGCCTCTGTTGTTGGGTTGGTCTTTGTCGCCGTGGCCGGTTATCTTGTTCGGGGATGTCTATCTCAGCATCAACGGTCCGAAAGGGGCAGTAGGCAGAGGATTGTTTGGCATGTGGTGTACCTAGATTTAGTCCTGGGTATTTTGTGTCCCAGAGGTCCCAGGTCCTGTGGAAGGATTTGTATTTGTCGTGTATTTGTACAGGGATTTCGTCGAGGTCCCGTGTTTCCTTTCCTTTATTTTGGGGATGCGTTGGTCTTCCCGTAGTTCCGCGATTGCCCATTGCGTTTCCAGTGTTATCCTGGCGGCAAGTTTGTTCTCGCTTCTGGTTAGAGAGTCCGTGGGTTTGGTAAGCAGCATGGTCCACAGGTTTGCTGTGATGGTCTTTTCGATGATTTTTTCTATGAGTTGGTGTACTGCCGTCCAAAGTGGTTTAAGCTTGGGGCAGTGCCACCAGTAGTAGAGGTATGAGCCTGTTTCTCTGCATTGTTTCCAACATTGGCCGTTGGGCAGTTTCCTCATTTTGTGAAGTTGTTATGGCTTCAGGTACCAGCAGTATAGTGTTTTGTAGGCTTGCTCATTTATAGGTGACACATACTGTTAGTGAGCGTACTGCTTCCCATATTTTGGCCCAATCGATCGGTTCCTCTGGTGGTCCGAGGTCAATCTTCCATGAGGCAACATATGTAAGGTTAAATTGGTATATGTGTGTTGTGAGGGTGATGTAGATATCTGATACCTGTTTGGAGTGTAGGGTGTGTCAAAGTATTGTTTCTCAAATGCCGTCGGGTGTGACGTGCCTGCTTGTTTGATCATGAGCTGTTGTGCTAGGTCTCTTAGTTGTAGGTATCAGAAGCAGTCTGAAGTGCTGAGGGATTCTGCATTTGGGAGGTCGTCATATGTGATCACTTCACCTCTGGTCAAAGTTGACAAAGTTCTTTGGGGTTAGATCGGGCGGGAAGAGTTTGTTTCAGTAGATTGGCGCGACCAGTGAGAGAAAGGAGGAAAGAACATATTTGGGGTTTAATTTGTCCTATTGGGCTAGCATATGAGTGACGCCAGTGAGGTGGGCGGTGGTAGCGGTCTATGCTTTGGGGGAACCCACATGTAGGAGGATGGTTGGTCCCATCACAGGATGTCATGCTCGAGGTCGTACATTTCTGTGTTTTAAGGCACCCCGTGCCCCAATAGATCTTACGCAGTCCTGTATCACTTCCAGGTGTACCTGGGGAGGTTGTGTTTGCAAGGGATGCTGTTCTGCTCCAAGTTCATCTCCAAACCAGCTGATTTTGAGACCATGTTACCAAAATGTATCACTTTCTCTTTTTTGACAACTTTTTATACTTTCAAACACTTGAAAATGAGTTCTTAAAACAAATGTTTTTCAAACTCTTTATTTTGAATGGTATAAAAGTCAAGTTAAACTACCATTGTTACAAAACTAAATAACAGCACTTTTGACACGAGTTACTCTTAAGTTTAAAACTGCCATGAGTATAGATTATTACAGTCCAAAGCAAAAGAAATATAAGCACAAGTAGAACATATATCACAAATAAATCTAGTTTTGTGTTTTTAAACACTATTTTTAAACATAATCTTTGCTGTAATGTCCACAAGGGAATAAACCATAAAATATCTTGTAGCAAGACATACTAATAAAAGGTATTTCAATTACTTTATATTTCCAATCCAAGTTGTTCCTATAGTGTAAATGAGCATAAATGTAGCAAACTACATGTGACTCATTAACGAGGAAAGAAAAATAAAATTAATGCAAAGTACTTATGAGGTTAAATCTAGTTTGCCTTTTTTACAAATGCGTTAAGTTTGAGGTTGACAACTGGAAAGGTTATTTCATAAACACTTCATTGTATTTTTATATTTAGTTGTGTACAAATTCCCAACTTTTTGGAATATTGATTTGTCAGGCATATATATATATATATATATATATATATATATATATACACATACATACACACACACACACACACACACACACACACATATATATATATTTTATATAAAAAATAAATAAAAGCAGAACTACATGATAAAATTCATACCTGCAAGTCTGTGTTATAAACAAATCTTTGCAATGACTTGGGAAAAGTTTACACTAACAATCCAATACAGTCACCTTAACCCCTTAGTGATCAGACCGTTTTTCAATTTTCTTACCGTTGCATTTCTGCAGTGTTTGTGTTTAGCTGCAATTTTCCTCTTACTCATTTACTGTACCCACACATTATATACGTTTTTTCTCGTCAAATGGTCTTTCGAAAGATACCATTATTTTCATCATATAAATCATAATTTACTATAAACAAAATTATATAACAATGAGGGGGGGACCTATTGTCATCCCCCCGGCCCCCACCCCTGATCGGCGGGTGGGGGCCCAAAATGAAAACGGGGGGTGGGAACCTATTGTCCTACCCCACGGCCAACACCCCTAAGCGGCGGGTGGGGGCATTAAATAACAAAAAGGGGGGGGGGGGGAAATCTACTGACTCATAACACTCTGATTGGTTGCTATCAAACAGCCAGAGAGTTATGGAGTCAAATTACACAGCATGTAAAAATTCCAAAGAACTTTCCCACGCTGTGTAAAATAAAACAGAGCAATCCGATTGGTTGGATTTCAAGCCAACCAATCAGAGTGCTGTGACAGGTAAATTTTGACTTACCGGTCAGTCTCCTTATCTACCTGTCAGAGCACTCTGATTGGTTGGATTTCAAGCTAAACAATTAGTGCGCTCTGAGCCTTTATAAGACTTTCGCCGCCCACCGGAGCTCAGTCTGCGAGGTGCCCTCCATGGGTGAAGTAGGATTATATTTTAGCGTCTGTTTTTTGCGCTCTGGTTTATTTTATTTTCAATGTCCGATGAGCATTATGGACTTTTATTTGGTCTTTTTTGGGGGATGAAAAAATAAGATTTTAGGAAAAAAGACATCAAATGGTAAATTATTTTGTATTTACAGGGATTTAGTTCTATTGTTCATCCCTCACTATTTTTAGGATGAGGAGTGTAGGTAGGGGTTTATTAAAGTTTTTTTGGTGGAGGAGTGACTAGGGGTTTGGGGACACTTGGGCCTGGGTTTTATTTTTACAGTGTGCATCCACTGGCTTCTCACTGTTTACTGGACATGCCCCTACTCGCGATATAGCTAGTAGGGGCAGAATTGACCAACACTAAGTAATCTTTACGTAGTATTAGTACATTTGGCTGAAAGACCAGTTTGCCGTTTGTGTGTGGAAAATGCAATAAACGTCACTTTCACTGACAATTAGAGATGTCCCGAATAGTTCGCTGGCGAATAGTTCGCTGGCGAATAGTTCCTGGCGAACATAGCTTGTTCGCGTTCGCCACGGCGGGCAAACATATGCGATGTTCGGTCCGCCCCCTATTCATCGTCATTGAGTAAACTTTGACCCTGTACCTCACAGTCAGCAGACACATTCCAGCCAATCAGCAGCAGACCCCCCCACCTCCTGGACAGCATCCATTTTAGATTCATTCGGAAGCTGCATTCTTAGTGAGAGGAGGGACAGTGTAGCTGCTGCTGATTTAATAGGGAAATGGATAGCTAGGCTAGTGTATTCAGTGTCCACTACAGTCCCGAAGGACTCATCTGATCTCTGCTGTAAGGACAGCACCCCAAAAAGCCCTTTTTAGGGCTAGAACATCAGTCTGCTTTTTTTTTTTTTACATTTAAAAAAAATAACACTTTTTTTGACTGTGAAATAATAGCAGTCAGTTTCCTTCACGCGTGTGCGTTTCAGGGCCTGCCAGGTCACAGTGTCACACCAGTGCAACTCATATCTGGTGTAACAGTAGTGTACATTTAAAAAATAATACAATTTTGACTGTAATAGATTGAATAGCAGTTAGTTGTCTGCAAGCGTGTGTGTCAGGCCTACAGCATCTACTCTGCCAACATCTGCCAGTGCACAGTGCCACTCATATCTGTTGTCACAGTAGCTTGCACGCATAGTACCACTAAAAAATGACAGGCAGAGGCAGGCCACCCCTCAGGTGCCGTCGTGGTCGTGGTGCTGTGATTCCCTATGGCCTTAAAATAATGCCCAGTGTTCAGAAGCCACGTACCCTGAACTCGAAAAGTTCTGAGGACATAGTTGACTGGCTAACACAGGACACCCGATCTTCTACAGCTTCCGCTCGGAACCTTAACGCACCATCCTCCTCCAGCCTAGCTTTGGGCACCTCTCAAGTAACCACTCGCCTGCCTGACGCCACCACCAATACTAGCCGCTTCATTTGATATGTCAGAGGAGTTATTTACACATCAGTTGGAAGAAATGAGTGATGCGCAACCATTATTGCCAGAGGATGTAGATAATAGGGATATGTCTCAGTCAGGCAGCATTACACACATGGACGTACGGTGTGATGATGATGATGTTGTACCCGCTGCTGCTTCCTTTGCTGAGTTGTCAGATACAAGTGAAGCGGTTGATGATGCCGATGCGTCCGTGGATGTCACGTAGTTGCCCGCTAGAAGAGAAGAAGAACAGGGGGAAAGTTCAGATGGGGAGACAGAGAGGAGGAGGAGACGAGTTGGAAGCAGGGGGGGGTCATCGCAAGGAGCTAGTGGCACAGTCAGACAGCATGCATCGGCACGCAGGGTCAGCCAGACAGCACGCCAATCAACGTATGCTGTTGCCACCACCAGAATGCAGTCATTGCAGAGCTCAGCAGTGTGGCATTTTTTTTGTGTGTCTGCCTCTGACAACAGCGATGCCATTTGCAACCTGTGCCAAAAGAAACTGAGTCGTGGGAAGTCCAACACCCACCTAGGTACAACTGCTTTGCGAAGGCACATGATCGCACATGACAAACACCTATGGGATCAACACATGAGTACAAGCAGCACACAAACTCAAAGCCGCCATCCTCCTCCTGGTCCAGCATCTTCAGCCACCTCAACCACTGCTGTCCTCCTTGCCCCCTCTCAACCATCCGCCACTCCGTCTCTCGCCTTGAGCAGTTCCTGCTCATCGGCCCACAGTCAGGTGTCTGTCAAGGACATGTTTGAGCGTAAGAAGCCAATGTCACAAAGTCACCCCCTTGCCCGGCGTCTGACAGCTGGCTTGTCTGAACTCTTAGCCCGACAGCTTTTACCATACCAGCTGGTGGAGTCTGAGGCGTTCCAAAAATTTGTAGCTATTGGACACCGCAGTGGAAGGTAGCCGGCCGAAATTTCTTTGCCCAAAAGGCAATCCCCAACCTGTACTCGATTGTGCAAAAGGAAGCAATTGCATTTCTGGCACACAGTGTTGGGGCAAGGGTCCATCTGACCACTGATACCTGGTCTGCAAAGCATGGTCAGGGCAGGTATATCACCTACACTGCGCATTGGGTAAACCTGCTGACGGCTGCCAAGCATGGAATGCGTGGCTCTGCAGAGGAGTTGGTGACACCGCCACGACTTGCAGGCAGGGCTGCTGCCACCTCCTCTACTCCTCCTACTCCATCCTCTTCCATAACCTCCTCGGCTGAGTCCTCTTCTGCTGCTGCATCTTGCTCCACATCAACGGCACCCCCCCAGCTCCCCAGGTACTATTCCACATCCCGGATACGCCATCACGCCGTCTTGGGGTTGACTTGCAGGAAAGCAGAGAGTCACACCGGACCAGCACTCCTGTCTGCCCTGAACGCACAGGTGGATCAGTGGCTGACTCCGCACCAACTGGAGATCGGCCAAGTGGTTTGTTGCAACGGAAGAAATTTGTTGGCGGCATTGAATTTGGGCAAGTTGACACATGTGCCGTGCATGGCACATGTGTGTAATCTGATCGTACAACGCTTTGTGCTTAAGTACCCAGGCTTACAGGACGTCCTGAAGCAGGCCAGGAAGGTGTGTGGCCATTTCAGGCATTCCTACACGGCCATGGCGCACTTTTCAGATATCCAGCGGCGAAACAACATGCCAGTGAGGCGCTTGATTTGCGACAGCCCAACACGTTGGAATTCAACACTCCTAATGTTCGACCGCCTGCTCCAACAAGAAAAAGACGTTAACGACTATTTGTATGACCGGGGTGCTAGGACAGCCTCTGCGGAGCTGGGAATTATTTTGCCACTTTACTGGACGCTCATGCGCAATGCCTGTAGGCTCATGCGCCCTTTTGAGGAGGTGACAAACCGAAGGCACCATCAGCGACATCATACCATTTGTTTTCTTCCTGGAGCGTGCCCTGCGAAGAGTGCTGGATCAGGCCGTAGATGAGCGTGAAGAGGAAGAGATGTGGTCACCATCACCACCAGAAACAGCCTTATCAGCATCGCTTGCTGGACCTGCGGCAACGCTGGACGAGGATTGTGAGGAAGAGGAGTCAGAGGAGGAATGTGGTTTTGAGGAGGAGAAGGAAGACCAACCACAACAGGCATCCCAGGGTGCTCGTTGTCACCTATCTGGTACCCGTGGTGTCGTACGTGGCTGGGGTGAAGAACATACCTTTAGTGAGAATACGGAGGACGAGGAATGGGACATGAGTAGCTCGGCATCCAACCTTGTGCAAATGGGGTCTTTCATGCTGTCGTGCATGTTGAGGGACCCTCGTATAAAAAGGCTGAAGGAGAACGACCTGTACTGGGTGTCCACGCTACTAGACCCCCGGTATAAGCAGAAAGTGCCCGAAATGTTACCGAATTACCGCAAGTCGGAAAGGATGCAGCAGTTCCAAAATAAATTAGAAAGTATACTTTACACAGCGTATAAGGGTGATGTCACAGCACAACGGGAATCTAACAGGGGAAGAGGTGAAAGTAATCCTCCTCCTCCCACGACCACGCCGGCAAGGACAGGACTCTTTACAGACGTGTTGTTGATGGAGGACATGCGGAGCTTTTTAAGTCCTACGCATCGCCACAGCCCTTCGGGGTCCACCGTCAGAGAACGACTCGACCGACAGGTAGCAGACTACCTCGCCTTAAATGCAGATATCGACACTCTGAGGAGCGATGAACCCCTTGACTACTGGGTGTGCAGGCTTGACCTGTGGCCTGAGCTATCCCAATTTGCGATAGAACTTCTGGCCTGCCCCGCTTCAAGTGTCCTGTCAGAAAGGACCTTCAGTGCAGCAGGAGGTATTGTAACTGAGAAGAGAAGTCGCCTAGGTCAAAAAAGTCTAGATTACCTCACTTTTAATAAGATGAATGAGGGATGGATCCCGAAGGGACTCACAGTGGGCGATACATTAGACTAAAAAAGGCCTGATGAGGGGGACGTAACAGGGATTAAACTGATAAGAATAGTACTACTTAACACACCACTCCTATCTGGTGGCACATTAGATTGCACGCGCAGTGCCCCAAATTTGAAGTAGGAGGACCGACCAAGCATCTTTTTCCATCTCCCGGTTCCTAAAATCGATGCAATATACACGTCCCCTGATAGGGGACATAACAAGGATTAAACTGATAAGAATAGTACTACTTAACACACCACTCCTATCTGGTGGCACATTAGATTACACGCGCAGTGCCCCAAATTTGAAGTAGGAGGACCAACCAAGCATCTTTTTCCATCTCCCGGTTCCTAAAATCGATGCCATATACACGTCCCCTGATAAGGGACGTAACAGGGATTAAACTGATAGGAATAGTACTACTTAACACACCTTATAATAACGCAGAGAGAGGAGTCTGAAGAAGAGGAGTCAGAGGAGGAAGGTGGCTTTGAGGAGGTGGAAGACCAAACACAGCAGGCGTCCCAGGGGGCTTGTTGTCACCTTTCGGGGACCCTTGGTGTTGTATGTGGCTAGGTGGAGGAAGAGACCTTCAATGACATCAGTGAGGACAAGGAACGGGACATGGCTAGCTTGGTATCCAACCTTGTGCAAATGGGGAGTTTGCGGTTGTGCAAATGGACTGTTTGCGGTTCGTTAAACGGGGAGTATGGTCTGTCACAGTGAAGCAGGCGTAACGCTTACACTACATGATCGATACAACATTATACCTGATGTTTTAAAGCACGTTATTTCATACAATTTAGGAATGTTAGGTGATTTATGCCCTTTATGGATTAAAACCAGACTCTGCATCAACTATGTAATTTTCCATGGGAGTTTTTCCATGGATCCCCCTCCAGTATGCCACAGTCCAGGTGTTAGTCCCCTTGAAACAACTTTTCCATCACTATTGTGGCCAGAAAGAGTCCCTGTGGGTTTTTAAAATTCGCCTGCCCATTGAAGTCTATGGCGGTTCGCGAACATTTGCGGAAATTCGCGTTCGCCGTTTGCGAACGGAAAATTTTATGTTCGCGACATCTCTACTGACAATATCATTCCTGTGATATGTTTTACTGTTTTGAAACACTAATATTTGTGTTCAGCGAAGTCTCCTGAGTAAAACAGTACCCCCCATGTACAGGTTTTAGGGTGTCTTGGAAAGTTACAGGGTTAAATATAATGCTAGCAAATTAAATTCTCTGGACTTTCAGCCTGTGCTGTCAGGCAGGTCCCATAAATTGCAATCAATAAAATTACTTAATTATGTAAAAATATTACACAAATATGCAAGATGAATTTAAATATATATATATATTTATATTTTTGAAGTCTACGTGTATATTTATGAAATTATTTATGTATCTATGTATATGGTATATTTCAAATTTTTATTTATTTATATACACACAGATTATATATATATATATATATATATATATATATATAAAACATTTCATTCTAAGTGTATTTTGATATAAATATATATGTATATTAATATTAAAATACAGTTAGAATAAAATTACATATATACTTATATTATTATTATTAAAAAAATATATATAATAATATGATATATATATATATATATTTTTATTTTTATTTTAAAATGTATTCATTAACTTTTTTATTTTTATTTAACAGAAGCAGGAAGACTGCCAGTCAGTTCAGGCAGTCCCTCTGCAGGCAGCACTATGGACTCTTATTGCGGCCATGTGAATGCTCTTTCTAAATTGCAGAGGGGGGACTGTCTGGGCTGTCAGACAGTCCCCCCAGCATTAGGTTTTTCAGCATTTTAAGTTACAGTGGCTTTTCTGTTTGATCAGACCAGATGTGCTAGCCTTCGCTCTAAAAGTGCATCAATGAGTCTTGGGCACCTACGACCAGTTGTCCTTCCTTGCACAATTTTTGGTAGGTACTAACATAATGGGAACACCCCACAAGAATTGCCATTTTGGCGATGCTGTGACATCTAGCCATCACTATTTGGCCCTTGTCTATTCACTTGTCCATTTTCCCTGCATCCAACACATAAAATACAAGAAACGGACTGTTCACTTGCTGCCTAATATATCCCACCCCTTGACAGGTGCCATTGTAATGATATAATCACTTCACCTGTCAGTGGTTTTAATGTTGAGGCTGTTCTGTGTATTTACTGGACACATGATGAAAATTTCACAAATCCGTACTGCATAACAGAAAATGCAAAACACATCATCAAGATTAAAAAGATGTGCAGAGAAAATATTAAATTTAAGATACATATACTGTAAATAATGAAATTACTAAGCAGTAAAAGTTAAAGAACTGCTTCAGTTACCAAGACCACTTCAATAAAGTGGTCTGGGAGCCAGTGGTCCTATACTTTAAACCCAGCAATGTAAATAACATTGCAGTTTGTAGGAAACTACAATGTTTCCATTGCAGTGTTAATTCATCGATAGGGTCGGCTTGTATGGAGAACAGAGTTAAACTCATTTCTAAGAAATGCTGCTTCCCTATGGGGAGGCACTGGATTGGCTGAGATCATCAAGACTGAAGTCAATGAGACAGTGCAGTCGCAGAGAGAGCATGATGAGGTAAAAAAGGCAAGTAAGTCTCATTTCTAAAGCACAACACATCGACAGGACACTATAGTGCTAAAAATACATGCTTCTATTCCTAACACTATTCTTCCTTGAAAGATCACACCTAAACTTACTAAAAGATGCTGCTATTCATCAACCAAGGAGAAAAACAATAGATGTCGGTCTAAGTAAATGAAGGGCAGTACTTAAAAGAGCACTATAGGGTCAAGAACACAAACATATTTCTGACCTTATAGTGTTAAAACCACCATATAGCCCCCCATGCCCTCTCTTGCCTCCCTAAATATAGTAAAATCGTATTTGTATTCAAGCCTGAAGCTACTGTTCTGAGCCAATCACAATGCCTCCTAAAAGGATTGGCTGAGACTGTGAAGGAGGCAGATCGGGGGCAGAGCCAGCACAAGTTAAACACAGCCCTGGCCAATGAGCATCTCCTCATAGAGCTAAATTGAATCAATTAGTCTCTATGAGGAAAGTTCAGTGTCTGCATGCAAAGGGAGGAGATACTGATAAGTTGTGATGCACACTAGGCAAGACTGAGATAGGAAGCAGCTCTAGCAGCCATCTGATGAGTGGCCAGTGAAGTTATCAATAGGCTGTAATGTAAACACATACAGTGTTTACAGCAAAAAGCCTGAATGGTATGATTCTACGCACCAGAACAATGCAATAAGCTGTAGTAGTTCTGGTGACTATAGTGTCCCTTTAATTCTGCAATGTTAATTTGTTTAGAGAGAGAATCAGAGGACCATTCCAAGCTTAAATTTAATTAAGCTTTAACCAGTATAGTTTTGCACTGGAATGTAAGACAAACAATACATTTTAAACTGATTGGCAGCTAAAGACGAAATGATGAGACTATGGAAATGTTTTGAATCAGAGAAGATAAAATAAATGGGCACAATCTTCAGGCTATTGTAGTGGTTATGGTGCTAGTAGGCTATGGCCACCAACCCCCCGATTTTAAAGTAGTTAAAACCAAAACAAAACATGTGTCCCTAAGCAAAAAAGTGTCCCAACCCCTTGCATGCCGTACTGCTAATTTCCATTTTCACATTAGCAACACCATATCTAGGCTATGTTAAATAAAATGTCCTTTTAAGAGTAAATTCAAGGTGTGTTTTAAATAAATTGGTTTGTATTTACTACTTTATTTTCGGTTTTCATTATTACATATCAGGCAAAATGGGGATAAAAACAAAACAAAAAAAGCCCCACAATAAAAAACATTTTTCCAACATAATCGTTTATACTTTATTTTCTCCCCATGTTCTCTTGGCTCCTGTAGAGTGCTCTCTGGCCAAGTACTGCATCCACTTTATTGTCTTTTCATTTCTGATTTTAAAATCTTATTTTTCTCAGGAGTGTTTTCTTTCATTTTCATTGCATTTTTCTGAACAAATGTTGACAACCACAGATCGATAACATGAAAGCAGCAGAGATGTTCACATGAGAATAAATTGTTTTGTCCCGAGGAATGAAAATGTACAGATGAACGGCTTATCTCTGCTCCAATGTGACAACAAATGCTTTTGCAAGCGCTCATTTTCCATTGTTCGATGTAGGAGCTTCGCACAGGCATGAAATTCAGCATATAGATATTTGTTTTCCTAAACAAAGCAGCTCATGCATTTTTATAATGTGTAAAGAATTTTTGAAAACAAAATCTGGGAGCATAGCTAAGAAACACAGTTGCAGAGCAGATGTTCTTTAGCTTTTACATACTTGCAACAAAATGAATTCACCAGCTTACATTTGGCAGCATGTTTATTTCAAAGGATGAAAAATATATAAAGGTGAACTATTGTTTTCTTTTTTTGCATCTAACAAAAATAGACTTCGAGACTTACATGCTAAACAAGGGGTAACATTTAATTAACCTCAATGCTCTATATGTTAAATTTCAGATACATACCTTACCCGCACAAATACTTCTTAAAGAAGTAAGGTGATGGTAGCACTTTATATGGTCAAACTATTTTGTATGGACATATAAATTCCAAAAGCAGCATATTGCCCTGGATTTAGCAGATATGGAAATGAAAGTGGTTAGAAATTTAGCATTGAGGCAGTTACAATTCCTTTCCAATCCGTTCTGAATTTCCAAGTACCAGCCCCAAAAGCTAACCCAGGGGGGAATGTTCACCACCACTTTTGGTAGGGACATATGCAGAATAGTTTCTTTAAAATGAAATGGGCCCCAGTTCCCTGCACCACAATGTTTATGCTTTCAATTATTCGCCTCTGTTTCAGAACTTAAACGCTCTACTCACCTGCTGGACTCCATATAACTTAAAAATTATCTTGCTGAAGATTCAGGCTTTGTTTCTGACCCTCCAGATTGAGGCACTCTCTAAACTTCAGAGGAATATGCATGTTTGTGTAGGCAGATAAGAAAAGGCACCTATTAGCTTTAGTTGCTCATCGCTCGATAGCTACAGGAGGGCTAGGAGTACCTAATCTGACATTGATTTTAGAGCAGCCCTTTTCACACAGACTGTTTCTGATCTACTAGACATCTAGCTGCCCTTACGTTTGATGCCATTATGTGGAAGTATTTGCCAGGGTTTACTAGGTATGTGCATGGGGAAAATTTTCAGTTCGGCATTCCGAAATTCGGCACTTCTTTTGCAGCCGCTTAGTAGATAACTCCCTAATTCCCACGGTATTAGGGAGTTATCTACCAAAAGGCTGAAAGACCTAAATTCATCTTTCAGCCAAATTTACTAATACTAAGTAACTTACTTAGTAATAGTAAATTTTGCCCCTACTCGCTATACTGCGAGTAGGGGCATGTCTATTAAACAGTGAAGCTTTTAAACTAAAGGGGGGACCTATTGCCCCCCTCGGCCCCCACCCCTAAGTGGAGGGTGGGGGCCCTAAATTAGAATAAGGGGGGGGGACCTAATGTCCTCCCACCTGTCCCCCACCCCTGAGTGGTGGGTTGGGGTCCTAAATTAGAATAAGGGGGGGACCTAATGTCTTCACCCCTGGCCTCCTGAGGGGTAGGTGGGGGCCCTAAATACCAACAGGGGGGGGGACCTAATATCCTCCCCCCTGCCCCCACCCCTGAGGGGTAGGTGGAGGCCCTAAATACCAACAAGGGGGGAGGGAACCCCTAGTCACCCCCCTCCCTAAAAAAAATTATCCCCTACCTACCCCCCTCACCCTAAAAATAATGAGGGGGGGGGGGGGGGGCGACACCATTAACTAAGTACCTGTAAAAAATAAAATAAAATTACCATTTGATGTTTTCTTTCTTCTAAAATATTTTTCAGCCCCAAAAAAGGCCAAATAAAAATCCATAATAACCGATGCACTTAAAAAAAAATAATAATAATAAAAAAATTAATCAATTTTCTTCACCCATGAAGGGCTCCGCGCAGACTGAGCTCTGCAAGCCTTGCCCCGCCCTGCAATTAGGCTAAGAGCACTCTGATTGGTGGGTTTAAGCCATCCAATCAGAATGCTCTCACAGGTAAATGAAGAGACTGTCAGTCTCTTAATTTGACTCATAACACTCTGATTGGTGGATTGAAAGTAACCAATCAGAGAGTTACAAGTCAAATTAAACAGCATGGGAAAATTCCAAAGAACTTTCCCACGCTGTGTAAAATGACACAGAGCACTCTGATTGGTGGATTTCAAGCTAACCAATCAGAGTGCTGTGACAGGTAAATGTAGAGACTTACCTGTCAGTCTCTTCATTTACCTGTCAGAGCACTCTGATTGGATGGCTTAAACACACCAAGGAAAGTGCTCTGAGCCTAATTTCAGGGCGGGGCAAGGCTTTATAAGATGGATTATTTTTTTTGCGCATCAGTTATTATGAATTTTTATTTGGCCTTTTTTGGTGCTGACAAAAAGAAGATTTTAGAAGAAAGAAAACATCATATGGTAAGATTTTATTTTTACAGATACTTAGTTAATGGTACTCCTTTCATTATTTTTAGGGTTGGGGCCAAGGGGGAGGACATTAGGTTCCTCCCCCCCCCCCCATAATTAGTATTTAGGGCCCCCATCCGCCGCCCCACCCACCATGTTTTTTGCTTTTTTAATCTTTACTTAGTATTAGTAAATTTGGCTGAAAGACTAATTTAGGTCTTTCAGCCTTTTAGTAGATGGCTCCCTAATACCGCGGGAATTAGGGAGTTATCTACTTATGCATTCCTGTCTTTCCATTGACTGGCTAAGTAACTTCCATTTTATATGAATTTGTGTTACTTAATTGTTGTAAGTGTTGCAAATGCTTACAGCTGAATCCTTGCTATGTTTGTTTTTATTTAAAATTGTATACAGTGTAACATTCTTCTTCTTCCACTGGGTAAGTATATTAGTACTTCGGCAATACTGTGCTTCAGAACTTAGGCACTTTGACACTTCGTAAATTTGGTAATTTTGGAACTTCGCCAATTCAGCTATTCAGACATTCGGAAGTACCCGAATTGACCGAAATTCGTCCGAATTCACATTTGGACCGAAACGAATTGCACATGTCAAGGGTTTACTAATATTACACATACCTACACTACCTACTGTGGCGGAAGTATGCTTTGAGAGGGGGACTTAGGACCTCTGTTTCACTGATCACTCCAATCATTGGTGACCCGTGTTTTCATTGTTGCAGCGGCTACACACAAAGATGAGACAATGCATATACAGTGTCCCCATTATCATAGTTTCGAGAATACAGAAAAAGGCATAATCTCATTTTTTATATATGAAAAAGGAAAAAAAAATATTTTTATATACATACAGACACACACACACACATATATATATATATTACACACACACACACACACACACACACACACACACACATATATATATATATATATATATATATATATATATATAAATTGATTTCCTCACCCCTCCTGGTTGGTATATTTATTCCTCATTCTTGGGTCCTCTACCAGACCTGGGAGTCTGAGGGTTCTGCGCTGTAACTTAGCGGTTTCTAGAACTGCACTCTTCTGGACAGTGATCTCAGATATCCCACCTGGAATCTGTTGAAGCCACTCCCCCAACTTGGGAGTCACAGCTCCGAGTGCTACCATCACAACTGGAACTACTACTGCCTTCACTTTCCACATCCTTTCTAGCTCTTCTTTCAGCCCTTAGTATTTGTCGATCTTCTCATGTTCCTTCTTCCTGATGTCAGTCACTGTGTATTGCCACACCCACCCTTACTGCAGTTCCTTGTCAAAAACCACGATTTCAGGTTGGTTGGCCAGTATTGGATCTGGAAATTCCACAGGTTTTTAGCCCTGTCATTCTCAACTCTCAGGTCCAGCCTCTATTCTGAGCAGATGTTCCAGTATACAATCTCCAAGATGGCATATATATATTGTTATATACAGTGAGGATAAAAAAAAAACGTATTTGATTCCCTGCTGATTTCGAACGTTTGCCCACTGACAAAGAAATGATCAGTCTGTAATTTTAATGGTAGGTGTATTTTAACAGTGAGACAAAATAACAAAAATAAAAAATCCAGAAAAACATATGTCAAAAAATTTATGAATTGATTTGCATGTTAATGAGTGAAATAACTATTTTATCCTCTATCAATCAGCAAGATTTCTGGCTCTCAGGTGTCTTTTATACAGGTAACGAGCTGAGATTTGGACCACTCTCTTGAAGTTAGTTCTCCTAATCTCAGCTCGTTACCTGTATAAAAGACACCTGTCCACAGAAGCAATCAGATTCCAAACGCTTCACCATGGCCAAGACCAAAGAGCTGTTCAAGGATGTAATGGACAAGATTGTAGACCTACACAAGACTGGAATGGGCTACAAGACCATCGCCAAGTGGCTAGGTGAGAAGGTGACAACAGTTGGAGCGATTATTCGCAAATGGATGAAACACAAAATAACTGTCAGTTTCCCACGGTCTGGTGCTCCATGGAAATTCTCACATCGTGGAGTTTCAATGATCATTAGAACGAAACAGCCCAGAACTACACAGGAGGATATTGTTAATGATCTCAAGCTGGGACCATAGTCACCAAGAAAACAACTGGTAACACACTACGCCGTGAAATCCTGCAGCACCCGCAAGGTTCCCCTGCTCAAGAAAGCACATATACAGTCCTGTTTGAAGTTTGCCAGTGAACATCTGAATGATTCAGAGGAGAACTGGGTGAAAGAGTTGTGGTCAGATGAGACCAAAATCAAGCTCTTTGGCATTAACTCAACTCACCGTGTTTGGAGGAGAAGGAATGCTGCCTATGACCCCAAGAACACCATCCCCACCGTCAAACATGGAGGAGCAAACATGGAGGACAACTGCACACCATCAAAGGTAAGATGGACAAGGCCATGTACCGTCAAATCTTGGGTGAGAACCTCTTTCCCTCAGCCAGGGCATTGAAAATGGGCTGTGGATGGGTATTCCAGCATGACAATTACCCAAAACACACAGCCAAGGCAACAAAGGAGTTGGAGGAGGTTCAAGAAGAAGCACATGAAGGTCCTGGAGTGGCTTATCCAGTCTCCAGACCGTAATCACATAGAAAATCTGTGGAGGGAGCCGAAGGTTCGAGTTGCCAAACGTCAGCCTTGAAACCTTAACGACTTGGAGAGGATCTGCAAAGAGGAGTGGGACAAAATTCCTCCTGAGATGTGTGCAAACCACAAGAAACATCTGACCTCTGTGATTGCCAACAAGGGTTTTGCCACCTAGTACTAAGTCAAAGGAGTCAAATACTTATTTCACTCATTGACATTATTCTGGATTTTTTTTTTTTTGTTATTCTGGCTCTTACTGTTAAAATACACCTACCATTAAAATTATAGATTGGTCATTTTTTGTCAGTGGGCAAACGTTAAAAATCAGAGGGTCATATACTTTTTTCCCTCACTGTATATATTCCATATCTTAAATGTTTACTCTGTGCTTCAAGATAAATGTCCCCCTAACAAAAGAGAATTCTAGAAGCTTTGGAAACCAAAGATGTATGATAATGATGGAATAATTGTTTTTCACCATTGCTACAAGTTGTTGATCTGCACCATGATACAAGAGAATGGTTCCAAATGTGGCCAGGTAGTATCTTGAACCAGCTCTCCTGGATCTCCTTTTCCCAGATCGGTCTCCTTTGTGTTTTAGGGGGTGTAAGCTGAAAGACACTTCTTATTTTCATATGTCATAGCAGTATGAAAGGGCAATTTTCTTTTGGGGAGTTTTTCCAAAAGAAAGTCATTGCGACACCCAGGCCCTCATCAACGGTGCTCTATCTTCTCCACTCTTAATCCCTGGGAAACTAAGACTTTGCGTTGAAATATCTACCACTGCTAGACTCTGCATTGTTGGATGGAAGATGTCCCTAGCTCTGGTACCCTTCTGAGAAAAATCAGTTTTATCTATAAAATGGAAAAACTATCAGTTGAGGTCATGGGCAGCTTCCGAACTCCTCATAAAATTTGGCAACCACGGAAGGTAGGGATGCACAGAAATTTCGTCTGTCGATATTTTCGGACGAAAATAGAGCAGAGTGACTTGTCAGGTCCTCGGTCCATGACCGAGCACCCGATATTGCGAGGGGGCCCGGCGGCTTGCCCTGTGTGCAGATGGGTGCGAGGTCCCTCCCGTCTGCTCGGGGAATGAGCCAGTACAGTCTGCAGATCCGCTGAGATCTCGCGATCTCCTGCCAATCAGAGTGTTACCGTGGGTTACAACGGCAACGCTCTGACTTCTGTATATCACGAGATACAGCACAGTCTGCAGCTCATACCAGGCGGAGCTTCAGGCTGGAGAGACAGACCACCTGACCACCAGGAAGCAAGGACACTGAACCACCAGGAAGAAAAAAGAAAAAAAAAAAAAAAAGTGTATTTCTAACACCCCTCACTCCGTCACCAGTCGCCCCTTCCCTTAGTCATCGTTGCCCACCTCCCTCATTCACTGTCCCCCCCTCCCTCAGTCACCAGTTGCCCGCTCCCTCCCACACTCTGTCACCCCATCACTTTGCCATCAGTCACATCCTCCCTCACTGCCACCGCCTCACTCTGCCACCTGTCACGCCCTCTCACTCTGCCACCTGTCACCCCCTCCTTCCCTCACTCTGCCACCTGTCACACCCTCATTCTGCCATCCCTATGCCACCCCACACAATGTGTCCTACCCATACTACATCCCTATGATCCCACACTATGTGCCCTGCACCCCTATCACACCCCACACTATGTGTCCTACACACACACTACATCCCTAGCCAAACCACACTATGTGCCGTACACATTCTTCATAACCTACTAACATACAAACTATATCCCTATATTTTCGGTTTTGGCCCAGAATGTTTCATTTCGGTGCATCCCTAACGGAAGGACTATATGGTCTTGCTACCAGTTACCAACTTCAATTAGGAATCTGATCACTTTTGTCAACGTTTACCTCTCCTTTTTTCCCTTCAATTCTTTATTTTATATTTCTTTTCTCTATGATTCCATGACTATATGTTTCTATGCTTTTGTAGTTCCATCTTACTTCATTATTTATTTATTTTTTTATTTATTATTTTTTTGTATGTTGTCTTTTTTAATTATCCTCTTAGCTTAAGAGTGTCTGGTACTTTGTACTTGAAATAATATAGTTTATATAAAAGGAGCTAGATCAAAAACAAATATAGGTTGCCAGAAAGAGAGAGAGAGTGTATGTGTGTGTGTGTGTGTGTGCGCGCGTGTTCCCTTAACTAAACAGCTGTAAGAGAACGGAAAGGCAGCCCAACACAATTTATATTTAAAACTTGAAGAAAAAAAAAAAAAATCACACTAATCAAATGAACTAAGAATGTGTTTGTGCTTTCCGGTCCTACAAACTTTTATACTGCCTGAAACTGTGGATCAGTATCTTAGTAACTTGCAACACGTAGGAAAAAATATTTAACAATAAACAAATAATACCACAGTAAGACAAACTGTATCCAGGAGTGTAAATGGAAAGTACAGATTAATAAAAGTAGTTTTACATTCACAGGGAGAAAGTAAAGTAAATTTAGCTCCCCTGGCTTAAAGGGACACTATAGTCACCAAAACAACTTTAGCGTAATGAAGTAGTTTTGGTGTATAGATCATGCTCCAGGAGTCTTAATCATTCCCCTAATGCTCAATTCCCTGCCATTTAAGCGTTAAATCATGTTGCTTATACAGCCATAGTCAAGACTCTCTTCAAATAACATGTACATCTTTCCTAAACACTTCTTGTAATGTGAGATCTAATGTTTACACTTCCTTTATTGCAAATTCTGTTTAATTTAGAATTTCTTATCTCCTGCTCTGTTAATAGCTTGCTATACCTTGCAGGATTCTCCTTTTTGTAATTCAAGTTTAATTTACAGAGCAGGAGATAAAAACTTCTAAAAAAAGGTTAACATCTGATTAAAAATGTAAATTTTAAATGCATGTAATTTGTTTCATGCAGGTGAGTTACAGCCAGGGAAGGTGTGGCTAGGGCAACATGTACAGAAACAAAAAAAATGATTTAAATCCTAAATGGTAGAGAATTGAGCAGTGAGACTTAGGGGCACGATCTATATAACAAAACTACTTTATGAAGCTAAAGTTATTTCAGTGCTTAGAGTATCCCTTTAAAGACCCCTCTTTGTAGTTTCCACAGAGCTGCTAGGTTACTTGTAACTTGGTGCTTATTCACAGCTACCCTTTACACCATACACTAATATTTAAAATCCTTGATGTCCAGATCCTGTCAGCTGGCACAGCTTGTGGTTAATCTTTTTCAAGATATCTTTATGGAAATCATAAAGGCACCTACGTTATGCCGGCAATAAACTTTTGTTCTTGCTATTGGGGTACTCATACGACAGATAAGACAGATGTTTTCATAAAGTTTCATTCCTATAGGTCATATCACCGTGTGGCACCATATGAAGACAAAAATCTGCTACAATGACAAACAAGACCCAATATTTATGTGGGAGCAAAAAAAAAATAAAAAAAATAGCAAAAAAAAAAACACAAGATCAGTTAAAAAAACAAGCAGACTATCATCTTGTTTCAGAAACCAGCTAGCATGAATATACGCTGTACTAGAAGTCATTACCTTCTGACATTTGCTCATTGATCTATTAACTCTCAGTCTTTCCTTGACTTGACAGGTGTCATTATATAACAGTGATTACACCATGTACCGCAGGAATGACAGGACATGAGAGAAATACTCATCCAAGTAAAATTAAGCAGCAGAGCAGTGAAATGCCTTAAGTTGTCAGTCTGTGTTGAGACAGATTGTGCACCACGGGTGATGCTGATTAATGAGGAGAAACTTGTCAATTTCAAAGAATGGAAAAGAATACCAAACTAACTATAATTGTTAATAAACACTTAAAAGCCAATAAGGAAGTAAATATAAATGTAGAAAATGTATTTTTTTTCTTCATTAATTACCTGTACAGTCTGGTAGTCGGATGGATTAAATCCTTTAACGGTTATTTCACGGAAAACCCTGGGTTCCAACTCCCCGCTGGTCAGGTCACAGTGATAAATAATACCTAAAACAAGAGGTCCAGAATGTCAACTTGATACACATTAATCATCAGGAAAGCAGTGTCTAACACATCATCACACACTATAACAAATGGCACAAGCTAAACCATGGCTGAAATCAGCCCAGGGTACATTTATGCAGTGAATAATTTATTAGCACTTATTCACAAGAAAATTCTGCCTTTTTTTTTTTTAAACAGATTGCTTAAATTTCCTTATTTTAAATAAAGGATATAATTCAACAATGTTCCATTTTCAAAATGCAAATCAGTAAGTGAAATAATGTATGACATAAGTGGGTATATCTAAATGCAAACGACTTAACCCAAGCATGATTGTTATTTTGAAAAGGCCAGATGCTGATCACACGCTAAAGACAAACTGTCTACTTTTAATATTTTACGTTTTTTTTTTTTAAATGAGGAATAAGGAGAATATGCAATCCATCCACTGTAGTCATACCCAAATAAAGTAGCTGTAGTGCAAAACTTATCAGTTTCCAGGTATTCAGATTTCAGAGCTACCAAATGTCCAAAAAGCTGCATGTGCACATGAATGCTGGATATCTATTAGGTTACTAGGGTTGATTGGAACCAGGGTAAAACCATACTTGAGATCAGTGGTTCCAAAAAAATAAAAGTGCAGCGTTCTATTGAAATATGCAGTTCTTGAAAAATTACAAAAATGGAGAACACACTTTACACACCTAAGACACTTTTTTTAGGGTTCAGTGTCCCTTTAAGGTTCTCCAAAAGCAGCTTAAACAAGCAAAATATAATAGAGTAGGAGTTGCCAAGTTTCTAAACCATAAACTACATTAACTGCATTGTAAACCTAATGTTTGATTCTGGACTTAAAATGTCAATTAACTAGGCACACAAGGCCTAGAGGGGTCTCAGCTACACTTCACTAGATGAGGGTCAATGAAGGCCAGAATGATCTGGGTTGCTATGTTTATTGTGCAGAAGGAACTTACCAGCATTTTGGATCTGAAATTCCTGAGCTGGTGGAATTAGTCCGATATGCAAACATAGGAAAGAGTCTACACATATGATATGGCAGCCAGAGTTATCGTACTCTCTGTTTAAGGGTTCTAAATATTTCCACATGGTTTAAGAAGCGGTTTCTTCTTGTTGGAAATAAGGTGAGGTTACATTTTGATAACGGTATATTGAGTTAATTTAGAAATCACAATGCATATGTCTGTTAATTGTATTGAGAAATATATGCACTATTCTTTAATGCTTAAATAACCCTTGTAACAGCGGAATATTGTAAGTAGTAATGCTGGGAAGACATATTCCATGGTACCCAGCAGGCATGAGTTTATACAATCCTCACAATGGACCCTGAAGCTTCAGGTGCAGAGTAATCCTGAGGGATTTCAACTCTTCAGGAGTCCTTGTGGCTCTAAACATAACCTGATTATGCATTTTACTGTCCTAGTTTTTAGAACACCCTTAGGGTTCTCTTGCTGCTACATGACAACGGCACTTCAGTCACGGTTAAATTATTATTAAAAATCACTAGCTGTCTGTTAGTGTTGACACTCACCAGGAACACAAAACTAAATAATGACTTTCAGGCCTGAAACACTGGATGGAGTCAGTGACCTACGAAATTTATACATCAAGCCTTTGTTGACCTAGTTGCAGAAATGGGCTGGTTCCCTATACATTTTGCTAGTAACCACCCCTGCCTCTTTCCATTTAAGAAGTTATTCTATTTCCCATGAAAAACCTTGTAAGCTATTGAGTATGTTTAAAATTGTCTGGTAATTAGTGTGTTATCTTACAACATACAGCTTCAATCATCACAAGGACAGGGACTTATTTTGGACTTGCACCTGGGGTGCCCTGACAAAAAATGATCAAGGTTTCTGTATCTATTGTGCAGAAGGAACTTGCACAATAAAATGGTTTGATTTCTTACCCGGGTCTGCCGGTTGCCATTTCCCACCTCAAATACCACCTCAAATACTTCCTATAGAGAGCCAGTAACTCTGTTTATCTGATCTAAGCAATGCAGATCAACTGGCGCTCTCAGCCAATGAGCTGGCAATGCATTCCTGTGCTTAGCTCAGGAGAGCTTACTAAAGCTCTAACTTGCGAGCTTCAAACTCTCCATAGGAAGTCATAGAGCAGGAGTAGTGCCCAGCAGACACAAAGTAAAACGTTTTTAAACTGTTCTAAAATGGTTCCCTTACTTACTATGTTAAGAGTCACAGACTCAGGCCATCATAACTACCACAGCGAGCTGTAGTGGTCATTGTCCCAATACTGCTCTGGTGCTGTCCCACCAAAAGAGGTGAAACGATTTTGGCACGGTTTGACATCCAGCTTCTTTTGTTTGATAGAGATTAAATGCAGTGGATCTAATACAGGTGCCATAAGGATCCAGGTAATTTATCAAATCATGCTAAAAATGATTGTACATCATACCGTTGGATGGCGCCAGGGCAATCTTGGGTAAATAATGACTATAGAGCATGTAGTAATTATGGTGCTTGGGTGTGTCCCGTTAAAATCTGCCAAAGTGCTTATGTGTCCAGTTTATATATATATATATATTTTTTAAAGTGCATATTTCAAAATAAATTTGCTCTTTTCTAAATCTCCCTCATTACACCTGTCAGACAGCCTAGAGGCTTTTCTACTTAACGTCAAGAGGAAGCGTAGGCTTCTCGAGTGGCCAAACATACTCTCCACAAAACCAGTGCTTCTCCCTAGGGCAGAGATGAAGATGGTCTCTCTGTTGGATTTGAGTAAGTAACTTCTATTTTAGTTTAATTGATCTCACCACAATCTAACATTAGAAATAAATGCATTAATTTTCTAACTTTGTAGTGTTCCTTTAATAGAAGAAATCTAGTACACTAAAGTGCTGACTGGAACAGACTAAAGCTTTTTTTTGCTGTATGATAGCAATCTCTTTTTATTAGGATGGCTATGTGATTTATTAAGCACAATGTAGAAACTCCACAATTCCACGTTTTAGTATCTCAATTAATGGTGCGTCTCTGGTAACTTCTGACAATTCTTCATCCAGAAGACTATCAAGGCTTATAAAAGTTTGCAAGATAACTGCTGTCACAAAATAGATTTGATGCAAACTGAGACATATGCTGACCATGCCAAACTTTTTTGCTGAAACACTTATTCCTTGGATGATAACAATATTTTCATTACATCTGTGAAATATCTAGATGAAAAGTTCGCCAGACTGCTTGTTCCTTCAATAAATTTCTTTTAAAATTCTGTTTACGTGCAAATTCATGGAGGATGTTCATGGCCACTGCTTGCTCAATACATATTTAAAGTTGCTTTTGCTTATTCTGGGAGATGTACACCTAAAGATTACGCAACAGACAAATGCAATCATTCTCAGATGATTAGTCGATTCATGATTAGTCGATGAGAATTCACAAAATTGTGCACCACAGTAAAGAACAAAAATGAATGATTATAGCTCCCATATAGAGTTTAGTCCGTTTGATAATGGAGATGTAACTCTACCTCTGGCAGTGTCATTTAGCAGCATGGAACAAGAACTTCTAATGTCAGTTCTGTGCAAAGATAAGAGTCAGTCGCCAGCATGCATAACATGCAGACGATGGACGACCAATGCCTTCAAGTCTTCCCACCATGCCATCCAAGCTCAGTCCAGCCTTCGGGACATAACTCCACCTGCAGCAAGGTGGAGGACAAGGTTGCAGGGAGAACTTGGGTGGCATAGAGGGAGGTCTGTGCAGCCACTGGTCATCTGTCGCCAGCATGGATGCAATTTGTGCATTAGCAGCCCTGAACGGTCATTCCAGACTGCAACTGAGATGCCATAGGTGTGTAGTAATTCTGCAGTCCCGTAACGGTGTATTAGATTTGACCTTTTTTTCAGGATGTTTCTTTGTAACGCCTCATCTTTCTAGTTACCGTTCTTGGCTGCAGTATACTCAATTGTTTGCTAGAAATATTTGTAATCTGAGAGGAAGTGATTGTCATTGTCTTACTTTTTATTTTTAAATGACTTAATGGAAAAACCAAGTGGACACAATAACAGCAGCAGTACTACCACAAGCGATTAGTGTAATATAACTATTGTAATTTCAATCAAATTGTGTTTGTTTTGTTTTTTTAATTTAATTTGCTAAATTCTATTTGATTAAAAAAAAAATATATGATATGTAAAAAAAAAAAATTGTAAACCGTTACCGTTACAGAAGATGGTGAAGATCATCTTCCTCTTCTTTGATCTCACACCCTCACTTTCTTTAGTCAGATGACCTTATTTTGACAGATGATTGGGCAGGATGTACTGATTAAGGCTTGACGCGGAAATGTTTCATAGAGGCTGAATAAACCTCATTCCTATTTGCACTACTCTGCAAAGCCTTTGGAATTTGATTTTGAATACTTCTAATGGACTGCAGATCCCTACCATGGTGCTCCAGGCGTGATAGACTCTACTGGGTTCCCTGAATGTAACTGGATACTTTCACACCCCTTTTGTGTTTTCTTGAACACATGACTATTAATCTTTATTTAGTTAGTAGTTAATTAATGGAGGTATAGTCAACTAGAAGTAAACAAAAACAGAGAACAGCGCACCAAACATCTAAAGTTACATATCCATCCAGAAAGGCATGCCGTAAACAATACTAAGATGGAAAAGCTAATTGGTTAAAACTCACCTGGTGATAAAAAGGAAGTGAACTGGTAAAATATTTCAGAGTCTTTTTTCTGCCCACTGTATCCCACAACGCTGCCAACATCCAGAGGGAAAGTCTTTAAGTAATTTCCAGAGGCCAAGTCATGCAGTTGTAAGAGGTTTTTCACATCATGGAGGTAGCATAGGACAAGATAGTTG
This sequence comes from Pelobates fuscus, assembly GCF_036172605.1. Lineage (NCBI taxonomy): Eukaryota > Metazoa > Chordata > Amphibia > Anura > Pelobatidae > Pelobates > Pelobates fuscus. The sequence goes on along the minus strand of NC_086318.1, from coordinate 321,592,347 downwards.
GAACGGACGCATGATACCCACTCTAAAAAAAAGAAAAAAACATTTTTTTTAAATAAATAAAATCATAAAAGGCATTAGCAGTCTATGGGGCATCAACAGCGGCCATTAAACACTTATGAAAATTTTACATTAATTACAGTAACTTACAAAAGTTTTAGAACACCTCAGTTTTTCCAGATTTTGTTGAATTTTATTCAGTTTAATGTCTTGAAGTACTTTAATAATAAAGTTAAAAAAAAGTATATTATTAGATATATTAGATATTATAGTTGATATTAGTGGAGTTCTTTCTACAATTTAAATCGAATGTAGTTTGGAAAGTTATTTTACCATTAATATACGTAAGTATTGAATTAGAAAGTACTTGTCATTTACTAGGCAGTATAGAGTGCTGGCAATTCAAGCATACAATACTAAACTCACAAATGGCAAATACACCAATCAGTGGTGATAGCAAACAGGTTTCGTGTGCACTAGTGTGTTCAGCGGAAGACTCTTATAAAAAGTATGCCAGAAACAACAAAGTTCTTATTCTACCCCCTAATACCAAATTGCGTGGAAAGATCGGTTTCCGATTAATTTGTCTACAAGACCTTTATCAAGTCTTCAGAGATGGCCCAAGAAATGCATATTTAAAGCTGATGGCATTTTTGCCATTTCTTGCTGAATTGCAATGTTTACAGTGCAGGGTTTAAATGCCTCTAGTGGCTGTCACCCAGACAGTTACTAGATGTGCTTTCTGTGCAAATAACAGAGTAAAACATTATTATTTATATCAGAAGGTCTCAGAGACCATCTGATTGGCTCAGCACATCTGTTTTTTGCGCAGGCACCCTAGCCTCTCAATACGTGCGTATGCGAAAGCATAGGGATGATTATCTCAGCAATGGAGGTGGCACTGGCCGTGGAGAGAGCACTGTGGTGTGGGGTAAAAGTTACGTGTGAAATACCTGTTTATGCGCTTGGAGATTGGTGGTGGGTGGGTCACTTAAATGGCTTGAAGACACTATAGTGTTAGGAATACAAATTTGAATTCCTAACGCTGTAGTGTTCCTTTAAATAAAAAAAAAAATGGAAAAATGTAAATGTTCTAAAACGTTTGACCGGTAGCGTAATTTAGATCAAACAGCCTGTAGATCTTGTGTGTGTGTGTGTGTCACCAGGTAGCTCTCCAGTTTCTGTGCAATTTCCTGTGGTGCTCCACAGTCTCATTAAATAGAAATGTATGTGTGTATGGCTGGCTGAGAATATCAGGAGTCACAGTTGCATGAATAGGAAACCACGTTAGCTCTTCTATAGACCCTCATCTATAGAAAGCTTGTTTATTTCATCAGTCTAAAAAAGCAGTCATTGATTTATGCATAACAGTGTCAGGTTTTATATGCTCATATATTGCTGGAGCCGTTTTTGTCTTTGTTGCCCACAAAACCCACCTAATCTTCCACAACCAATGAAATGAGAGTTACACTCCTATATGCCTGTACTGACCCCAGACTTGATTTAATCTTAACATGCCGATAGAATGACACTGTAGCTCCATATGTGTCGTATATAATTCTGCCAGTACTTTAAACAGTGCAGTGATCTCAAGTAATGTTCGCTTTTTTAAATGAATAAAAAGTAGGGAGTAGCATTAATCAATTTTGTAAGATCAATGCTAGTTATCCCATCCTGAAAAAACACAAAGTATATTACTGCCATTGAGGCTTCACAAATGGCATTTTCCTTGTCAAAAATTATCTGGGTTGAGATTTATGAATAGAACAGGATGAAAATAGTACAATACCGTATGTGCAAGCAAAATGAAAAAACACAAAGGGCCAAATGTGTAGAGCATTCATTAATAAAAAGCTTAGATTCTTATCAGTTTTCATTATGCTTTCATAGTGCTGTCGGCAGTACTTGAATGGAATAGTTACTGCCTTTCTATTTTTTTCTCCATTTTACAAAAAAAATAATAATGCAGATTTCAATACAAATTGGAACTCATATATTAAACTTGTTACATCCGCGTGTGGTCAATCAGACAACTGGTCCTTCTCCTTCCTGGTAAACTTAGGAGTCGGGTAATTGATCAGAGCACCAGAACAATTTGTTTGTTTTAACATATGCCTGCATATTACACAGAAAGTGGATGTTGGAAATAACCCCCACACTGGCACTGCTTCCTTCCACTGAAAAGTTGCACTAGGTGCCAGGAATTTAGTAAGCATTTTTTCCCTGGCACCTTGAGAGGTCCATGCAACATGTTCCAGACATTCCCTGAAAGAAATTACTATATTGCACAGATAGTCAGAGCTTGAGAGATGCCTCCTCAATAGAGATGTTGAGATAGCATACTGTGGTGACGCCCAGTTGGTACTGATTGCCTCAGAAGTCGTCGCCAGTCTGGGAGATAGAGAGGGCAGTAGAAAAGAGAGAGAGATGTACGCATTTGTTGACGGACTGGTATGTAATTTACTTGGATTGCAATTATGAGCTCAGATAGCGAACTGCTTTCCCAACACAGAGAAAAAGGACGTATGTATGTATGTATGCACACACACGCGCACACAAACACCTATGCAACACAGCATTATAGTAAAAAGTAACATCAGTTAACAAATGGCCTTTACATGTGAATTTAGCAATATTTTTTATTATCTAGAGTCGCTTGGAGCTAGAAGAGTCTGTCTGAAGAATGGTCAATCTGATCTCAAGGTGTGTTAGATCATGGCAATGTAAAAGCAAACAGTTTGACCTTTACTAAATCATATTTCCTAGTCAGATTGTTAAAGGTCAACTGATTACCTTGTGTGACAAGTACGAACATCATACTTGTCACAAGAGGTTTATAACACCAATTGTACTTTGCTGTGGAATTTGTGGCGCCTTATAAATATTAATAACAGTCAGTGTGTTAATGTTTTCACCCAGTGGAGACGCCACTTTCAGCCCAGGAGTACATTTCCTGGTAATAGTAATTGCTTGAGGAAAGTGCTTTGGAAAATAAAGAATTATTAGTTCTAGAACACTTTAAGTTGTCACTCATGCAAACTGAGCAACATCCTTCATATTAGTAACGTAAAACAAGCAGCAGAAAGATATCCTGCAACAAAAAATAAACTGGATCTAAGTCGTATAGTTCAGTATTTGTCTAGTAGCACTGTAAACTGTCAAGCAATTAATAGGGTATGGTAGAGGGGAAATCAGTACTTACAACACAAGAATGAGGTTGCTATATAGAACAGTGAGTCTGTTTATCAACCTGGCAGAATAGGTCTACTACTACACCCAAATAAAAAATACAACGTAACAAAACTTAGGGTATGATGAGTCCAGTTATAACCAATATCAAGATCCCATAAATTCTAGCACAGAGTTTAAGGAAGACTAATTCAACAAAAAAATTGAGGGGAGGAAATAAGATTTGTATAGTCAGATATATGGCCTTGGTTCCGGATCACCAAGGGATGGAGATATACCATCTAATCATGGGGCATTCTCCAGGTAATCAGACATTACAACCCTTTAAGTAGTGTTTATTGGGGCCCAGGTAAGTATAGGCAATAGATACAATCATGCATTAAACATTGGAATATCTAATTTACCTGTGACAACTTCCAAGTCGTCATGATTAAGCATTCAATCAGCATTTCTATACGGTCTTTGCCCCCTGCTGCTACCACTGTAAGGCTAAACAAAAAACCTTCCGAGAAATAGCACTTTAGCAAATTAATCCTGAGTCAGCTATCCTCCAACGTGTATTAATGACCTCATGAAACTATAAAAGTGGAGCTTCCCCACGGTAGTGTATAATGTGGATATCAAATGAATTTTCATTCAAAAGCCAATCTTTAAACAAACCGTAATCTATGTATAGTATTTTACTTGTAGATGCACTTGTACTGTAGATTATACAGTGATTTATTATCTATTTTCCTTTATTTATCTTCAGACGATTTGACCCACATAAATGTATAATACATACTAAAAAGCAAATTACCGCTCTGAAGTGTGATCTTTAATCTACAAAGGGAGAAAAGTCCATATCTAGTCTCTAAAGGACGAAGTTTAAGAAAGATGATTTGCCATTATGGAAAACTAACCATCCATGTCCCAGAAAAATAGCTGGACAATCGATTTGGATCAATAACACGTACTGCAATTAAAAATACAGGCATCATACAAAATCATTCCAGAAGAAATGTAGAAACAGTGGGGGTGGAGGAGGGGGGGGCAAATAAACAAACAAGCCTTAATTATCACAGTTCTTAAACGATTCGTTTTTCATTGCTGGCTAGGAAATACTCAGCTTAGTGATGTTTTGATTGATTTTACAAGGATCAGGAACATAACCACGGCATAAGTTTGGTGACCTATTTTTAATTAATATTAGTTTGGTTACTTATTCTTTAACTGTAATATATTATACATTAAAAATAAATTCCCCAGGCCACCTTCATTTGACTTTGTGTCAAAGAGGTCTCCTCTACTGTGCAGCTACTGCAAATCTTTTATGGGCAGTTCTTTTGGAACCTGACAAATATAGTGTGACTGTTCCAATCACCAAGGAACCATTGCTAATAACACTGGGGCTCAGTTTTGGGTTCTGTCCCAGGGATTAGGAAACACAGAAATGGCTTAAAGATAATCAGATTTGTACTCTTTCCCTGGTTTAAGGTTAGGAATCTCCTGTAGTATTGTGCCAAAATGTTACAAATACAATCATTGCCAATTCAAACAAATGTGCAATGTTCATGAAGCCACTGGATGTTTACACAATTAAATACTAGCAGATTAGAAACTGTATACATGAAGAGTATTTTTATAATATAAATTTTATTAAAAGGTTTATAAACCATACTTGTTTTCCTTTGAACACTTCCAAAGAGCTCTAAATTTAGCCCAAGTCTCTGCTGAATTAATTAACCCCAACTGAGCTTGATTGCCTTGGAAAGGCTGATTCACCACAGTGAGAATACAAATGATTAATCCCTTGATTAACCTTGTGGTGGTAATTTATGTGAGATTGTTGCATTCAGCATTAGGCAGTAAGAAATCTAAAAGAAAAAAAATTGGAACTAAAGTAAAACAATTTTTGTCGATTCCAATTCATTTTCCAATCAAAGAATTGCTTAGTTGTCTCTTAGCTTAATTTAACATAGGAACAAAAACACATCTACCTCAGTAACATCCAGTACCAGAAAATCTGACAGTGCCAAACAACTGAAAATAGCAGCTGTATGGCACTGAAAGTATTCTATACCAATATGAATTTGCACCTGTATTAACATTCCAAATTATAAAAGGGAAAATGAAGGGCAAAGACTAAGGGTTGCTGCCTGCAACTACAACAATTTCCCATCAAAATTCTTAAAGGAACACTATAGCATTAGGAATTCAAACTCGTATTCTTAATGTTATTGTGTTCTCCTATGCCCCCTCCAAAACTAAATTATTGGAAAAAAGGGTTTTAATAACCTTTATTTCTCATGACTGAGATCAAGTTCCTGAAACCGCTCGATCTGATTCCCGTGACGTAATTTTTACTCTTCTCGCTCATCCATTCCAATGCTCCTTACAGACGAGCATTGGGGACGAAAAGCTGTGCTTCTCCAATGAAATGGAGGTTAGCAGTGAGAACAGAGTTTGACTCGGATCTCACAGTGGAAGCGTCTCTAGCGGTTGTCAGGAAGACAGCCACTAGAGACGTAGTTAACCATGCAACGTAAGCATTGTTGTATCTACAAAACACTAATGTGTTACACAGCAGGGTTAAAACGAAAGGACCACTGCACCATCATTAAATCACAAATAAGTGGTCTGGATGCCTTTAGTGGTCCTTTAAACTAGAAGATTCTACAGCAAATTGCTGGCTCTTTAGAACTCAACTTTCTATGTCTTTAACAAATAGTCCCAATGTATAGAACTCTTCTCCCCAGTAACTTCAGTTCTAATGTCTCTTGCCCTTAGCCCCCCTATAGCAGTGGCTCCCAAAACATTTTTCAGACCAAGGCACACTTCAATGAGAGAAATAAGGCACACCTACTGTTTTTGTACCTTCAACCGATTACTACAAAAGTTTACATTCAACCTTGCTGGAGAACTATACAGCATGCCATGTGCAAGTATCTACCGGTATTAACTTTACTGTAAGTATTTTTTGGCAAATAAAAATAAATTAGACACGTTTATAGGTAACATGTGATGACTGCATTCATTCAAATTTTTTCACCAGTAACATAGTAAATAGTTAATAGTTTAATTAGTGGTCCTCAAACATATGCAAAAGTAAAAGCACACACAGTGTTACTTAATAAAGTGACAAATCAAAGTGAATTTAAAAATGTTAAAAGCCAAAAAGCCGAATCAGAAAAATTCTCTAAATTGGCTATGCTTACGGATCGGCTACTTTGACCTTAAATTCTGAAATTCACTCTGAATTCTGACTTCAGTGAATTGCCCTGCCAACTCTGGTCATGATTGAGCAGGGTCTGGAACTACATCAATGCTTGTGAATTCTGCATAGCCTTTCCTGTTTATAAGGGTAGACAGCGAGCAAAGAATTAAAGGACCACTATAGGCACCTAGACCACTTCAGCTCAATGAAGTGGTCTGGGTGCCAGGTCCCCCTTGTTTTAACCCTGCAGCTGTAAACATATCAGTTTCAGAGAAACTGCTATGTTTACAATAGGGTGAATCCAGCCTCTAGTGGCTGTCTCACTGACAGCCGCTAGAGGCGCTTCTGCGCTTCTCACTGTGATTTTCACAGTGAGAAGACGCCAGCATCCATTGGAAAGCATTGAGAATGCTTTCCTATGGACTGGCTGAATGCGCGCGTGGCTCTTGCCGTGCATGCACATTCAGCCGATGACATCAGAAGAGGGAAAAAAGGTAAGGGATTGACCCCCTTCCTCCCCCTTCAGCGCAGCGGGAGTGGGACCCTGAGTTTGTTTTCCTGGCACTATAGTGGTCCTTTAAATTATGGACACTGGATCAAGCATGTGAAAAAACAGTATGCAACTCTGCACACTATTCTTCATGCTATTTTTCAAACCTTTTTTTTTTTTTAAATAAGCTTATGAAGGTCTACAGAAAAAAAACAAAAAACAAAGTTATAAAAAAAGGTGATACGAAGCTTGATTTAATTTCTATTTATTCCGCAATTAGTCAACAAGAATTGGAAATTCTTGGGATGTGTAATTCTTAAAGCACACTTCTCAATGCACCAATGTCAGATACAAATGAACATTTATACAGCAAACCGACGGAAAACGATAAATCACGATAATGGTTGTGCTGTGAACTATGTAAATGAGAACTATTTTACCATATATTCCTATCAAAATATGGAGCACAAGAGACTAATAATGTTTTCAATGCATGTTTTTTTTACCCACAATTTTTTTCTACTATGCGATTCATTTTCGATACTAAATCTTTATGGGGGCACTGTAAATCATGAAACGATGCTTCGTCACAGAATAAGAAATCTGCGGTAAGGAAATGAGATACAGCCTAGCGTATTTCAAATGAAGTGCACATTTGCATGCCAAAGTGTGGTGGTCACAGATCAGACAGAATAAACCTTGCCAAACCCCAGCATTGGTATTTAGATGAACAAACAGACTCTTAGAAGTAGATCACAAAGTATCCATTAAAATCAAGAAATCTTAGTCAGCATTTGGTTGATTTGAACATTTGGAAAAATACAGCTAAGGCAAGAAACAAGTCTTCAAGTCTTTTTAGAGTGAGCAAGGCAAAAAAAAATAAAAACAATACAAACACTCTCCCCACTGGCACTTAATATGCTTCCCTCAGAGACAAATTGAATTGAGATCCCAATTTGCGAATACGTGGATTAATACACAACTTCTGCCATGCTGCCAACTCCCAGAATCCTTAGAAAGTGGGCTTGTCTATGACAAGAATAAGACTGGCATGGCCAAAGTTAAAAAGCCATATATCAGTACTAGTAAACACAAAGGGTAACTAAAGGAATATTGCAATCAGTTGTACCAAAATAGGTGTCATCTCAGGACGTTTTTTGCAAGGAAACTTCAAAAGCACACGGAATATCACAGTAAAATCACATATCAATCAAATGCCATTAAAATCAGAACAAGCAGACAGATGATTTCTGATCTTGGCTGAATTTTGCATGATGATCAGTGAAAATTCATGGCTGACCCCTCAAAAGCACATTTAAGTAGGTAGAACTATACAAGTGAAACTGTGTTTAAAAGGGATTTTCTTTCCTTTGTATTACATTCTTACCTAAGACATCTTTATTATGTTCCGGAATAAGCTCTTTCCACTTGGATTCTTCAGGATCATTGAAGTCTATGTTAATTAACTTGTAGTTTGGTGCATTGCGGTTAGTTTTAAAGGTGAAAACTGTCCCTTCATTTGTGATGTATTCATATTCTCCTTCGAAGTTATCTATTAGCTTCACCCACGGGAGAATTTCTGAAAAATAAAAAAAAATATAAAATCAAGTCCAAAAAAAAAATTACACAATCAAAGTCAATAGTATTTTAAAGAACAGAAATCATTTCACATGCTCTTCCCTCTCTTACGCATCTATAACACAACATGTACCATTCAAACTGTTACTCACAAGGTCAAAGTAAATGGCAGAAGAATAAAACAGGGCAGACAGTTTTGAGAGAACATGGAGTTGGCCTTTAAGAAAGAGGATGAAACCCTGAGCTTTGACAAGTTGACATTGTTCCTTTATATCAAAGTCTCTTTTAGCTGTCACTATGTGTTTGGAAGTTACTACTGTGTAATAACATGCTGTAGGAGGAAGACAAATTTAGTACAGAACAGGTAAAAGGAAAAGTGAATATTCCACATCCAAAATATTATATTTTGCAAAGAGTTCTATAAAGAGAAAAATAAAGAAAAGAATATAGACATAAGCTGAAGAGAACAAAAATGGCGTATCAATTTAGCAATCTGTGGAAACAGCTCTGACCAAAGTATCAAACTATCTACTCACTGCAAAATCTCGCGCCCATTACTCTATCCTAATTCTCATTCACCTTTCCGCTGCTTTTAATACTGTTGATCATCAACAGCTTCTTCTCATCCTCCGTAATCTCGGTCTACGAGATATTCGAGATATTGCCCTCTCCTGGTGTTCCTCCTACCTCACCCAGCACTCTTTTAGTGTCTCTTTCTCTGGCTCTACCTCTTCCTCCCAACCTCTCTCTGTTGGTGTCCCCCAAGGTTCAGTCCTTGGTCCCCTACTGTTCTCGATCTATACTTCCTCCCTTGGTAAACTCATCAGCTCCTTTGGCTTCCAATATCACTTCTGTGCAGATGACACGCAAATCTCTCTCTCCTCTCCTGATCTCTCCCCCCCCCCTCCCCCTCTTGACTAGTGTCTCTGACGGCCTCTGTGCTATTTCTAACTGGATGGCTGCCCACTTCATTAAGTTCAACTTGTCCAAAACAGAACTTCTGGTCTTTCCTCCCTCAAAAGTTGCTACTCCCGTTTCTGTCTCCTTCCACGTTAATGGTGCTACCATCAGCTCCACCAAGCAGGCTCGCTGCCTAGGTGTTCTCTTTGACTCCGACCTCGCCTTCACCCCTCAATGTCCAGTCGATCATTAATTCCTGCCGCTTCCATTTCAAAAACATTTCACACACCCGCCCCTACTCAACGCCAGATGCGACTAAGGTGCTGGTCCATGCCACTGTCCTCTTTCGCCTCGACTACTGCAATCCGCTTCTTAGTGGTCTTACATGTTTCCAACTTGCCCCATTGCAGTCTATAATAAACGTGGCGGCGAGACTCATCTTCCTGTCTGGCCCCACCTCCCATGCCTCACCCCTCTGTCAGTCCCTGCATTGGTTTCCCATAACATATAGGGCTCAATATAAAATTATGGTTCAAATCTCTACATAATGCTACTCCCACCTATCTTCCCTCCCTAATACACATATATGTCCTGTCTAGGCCCCTGCGATCTGCCGAAGACCTGCGTCTATCCTCTGTTTGTACTTCTACCTCTGATGATCGCATTCTAGACTTCTCTAGGGCTGCACCATTTATGTGAAACTCATAAAAGCATATCAATTAAACTGTTAATGGCTAAAAAAAAAACCCCCAAAAAACACACTAAGTCTTCATTGAATACTATTCGACCAATCTACTTCCCTAATACTTCCCTTACATTTTGTGTCACTTTACCCCACTTCCTCTAGCAGGTCCCTCAACTCTTTCTGTGCGTTAAACTTGTCTGGTTACAACTACATGTTTGTTAGTCCACCCACTGTAAAGCGCTACGGAATTTGTTGGCACTATACGAATATTATAATAATAATAATAATAATATATACATTTATAATGTGTATTACACTTCGGAGGGTCAAACTGTGTCTGCATCATTTATTTGCCAGAATATGTAAATTTTTTAAATCCTTGGAACCCTGCACAACTTTCAAACCTCAACAACTGCATTTACAAACACCACACCTGCCTTTCACTATAATTAACGTGCTACCTGTATTACATGCACATAAACCAATTGAAAAAAAAAAAAGAAGAAAAAAAACCAAAAAACTGCTCCATGAAAAAATATCAAGGGAACAACATGTTACGTGAGGTGGGACCTTATTCAGTACTGATGCTAATAAAGTGCTACTTGAGCTTGTTCTTTATTTTTTCTTAAACAGTTTTTATTAAAAGTAGATTTGACAATACCTCCATATTCTATCCTGCTTTCTATAACATTCAAGGTTTCCATTAGAATGTTCTGCCACTCAGAAAACAAAGCAGTGCAAATGTTCATTATAGTAAGGGCAAAACATTTTACTAACAGTGTGTCGCTGCAAGTTTTACTGTTTTAGAATTTTTATTGTGTATGCAGTTGTCAAAGTTGTACTCTGCAAATCTGTTACAGTAACAAACTTGCCTTGGCAAAAGACCTAAACCATTTTATAATGTCATATACCCTTCCTAGATCTCATTAAAAAAGCGATTTCTTTTATTTTTTGCTCTTTATTACCACAGCCGTGCCTATAACAACAGAAGAAAATAAAATCTGTGAAATTAAATAAAAACAGAGCCAGCTGGGAACTTGAAGCATAAAGAACAGGGCACATTAGAATGCCCTCTAGGTGTATACACTTAGAATTGTCTACCTGCCAGATTGTCTTTTAATGTATAAAGAAAAAAATAAAAGTACATGGAGGGAGATTTTTTTTTTTTTAAGTTAATTTAATTTTTTTCTGTTGATTCCAACGTGACTGCCATACTTTTGAAAAAAAATCCCCAACAGTGACATTTGTAACCATTATAATTTCATAAAAAGCGTAAGTGGTTTTATGGTTTTAAAAACACAGCACAAAAGGTGCTGAAATGGAAACCGTGTGTGTAAAATGTTAAAATGTGAGGCATTTTCATATACATCAGGTAGAGGGACATGTTAAATATCATAAGTACTATTTAAAGAGACAGCAACAATCTGTTAGAGACAGCAACAATCGGAATACGGGTGTCCCGTGTTTTGCTCCTGTTGTGTAAAACATTGCTGCTTTGAAAATACGATCATGTTTAGATTGCGGGGTAAACACACCTCCAGTTTTTATCACTCCGACAGACACTAGATGCTTCTTCCACAGTGAGAACACAGTCAGACCCAATTGGTCCTTGATGTTAAACTTCCTCACACATTGAATGAAAATATAAAATATCCTGTGGTGCTTCTCATCGAGAAGCTCTGGGTTCATTGCTTCTCTATAAAAGGCATTTGAATAATAGAGAGGTGAATGCTGCGTATGTGCTTTTCGTCCACAAACTTCTCTGTGAGATGTTTTGTCATTCTAAAGGCATTCTATAACCATGCAAAGCCTCAAGGGAGTTGTAATTAAACAACATCGGGGGATCTACCTTCTGGGTATCCCTGGATCTACACCAGATATATAAGGCGCACAGGTCTCAATTGTTTACATATTGGGAGCATACATACAATCTTTAGACACCCATAACAAAGCTCTTATTCGCCAAATGTTTCAGTTGAGTAGCTGGTATTCTGCATGATTGCTTCGCTGCTGAGCTGACCTCCAATTTGACATGAGTGACAGAAAAGGATGGGGCAATCTTGACAGAATTTTGACCTGGCCATTATTTTACCTTTTCATGAGCAAAATTACTTTCTATATTTTTACAGACCCTCTCAAATACAGACTGAGTTAACTATTTTGTTGGATTACTGTTAATTCTTTTTTTCTGTTTATTTTGAATGCCTGTTAAAGGACCACTATAGTGCCAGGAAAACAAACTTGTTTCCCCTGGCACTATCGGGTCTTCAGGTCCCCCCCATCCTCATGGCCCCCATCCCGCCAACTTTCCTTTCTTCAGCGCCAGGTTCCCTCTATGCTGGGGAACTCTCCTCCCTCTCCCGACGTCAGCTTTGAAATTGCATGCACGGCAAGAGCCGCGCACGCATTCAAACAGTCCATAGGAAAGCAATTCTCAATGCTTTCCTATGGACGTCCAGCGTCTTCTCACTCTGATATTTACAGTGAGAAGCACGGAAGCGCCTCTAGCAGCTGTCAGTGAGACAGCCAATAGAGGCTGGATTCACCCTATTGTAAACATAGCAGTTTCTCTGAAACTGCTATGTTTACAGCTGCAGGATTAAAACAAGGGGGACCTGGCACCCAGACCACTTCATTGAGCTGAAGTGGTCTGGGTGCCTATAGTGGTCCTTTAACACAATTTGTGGTGCTCGATTATGCAATCCCGGCAGAGATAAATATATATATATATATATATATATATATATATATATATATATATATATATATATATAAATACTTCACTACACACCGACTAGAAACTTGGGGAAAAAATACATGCTATTTGTATGCTGCAAGCAGAACTTGGAATTAACATTTCAATCAATTCAAATACCAGATAATGGAAATGATGTTGAAATTTGGAAACAGCTAAGCAAAGATGGCACTTAAAAAAAAAAAAAATTACATTTTTAAATTGTTACTATCCATTAGATGGTTGACATTTTATAATCAACTAATAGTGTAAAATTTGCAATACAAAAGGGAAATAGCTGCAAAATTTAGACTTCCTAATTACAATTGGACCTATTGACACCACTAATTACCGTATATACTCGAGTATAAGACGAGTTTTTTGGCACATATTTTTGTGCTCAAAAAGCCCCCTCGTCTTATACTCGAGTCTAGGTCTGTATTATGGCAACTTACATTGCCATAATACAGACCATGACATGTTGGGGGCCGGAGAAGCTGTTACTTACCTTTACAGCAGCTCCGGTCAGCTCCCAGCACGTCCGCGCGGCTCCTCTGTTAAGCTCCCAGTGTAAATCTCGCGAGACACGCGGGCCGCGAGATTTACAGTGGGAGCAGACCGCGAGACTGGCAGTAAGTACCGGACCCCCTTCACAGCTCCCCCTCCCCCTGGACAGCCCCCCCCATCCACCTGGACAGCCCCCCCTACCCCTGGACAGCCCCCCCTACCGCTGGACAGCCCCCCCTCCCCCTGGACAGCCTCCCCTCCACCTAGACAGCCTCACCTCCCCCTGTACAGCCCCCCTCCCTGGCCAAGTATGAAGTAGGGAGGGGGGGACAAAGAAAATGATTTAAAAAAGTATTCAAATATTAAAATAAAAAAATAATAATAATGCCCAATTGATGGGAGGCTGACTCCCTTTTCTAACTCCCTGTATTTAATGCAGAGTGTGTGTGTATTTAATGCACACACTCTGTATTAAATACAGGGAGTCAGACTCCCATCAATCTGAGTCACCCTCTTGCACCTAAAATGCAGATGTGTGTGTATATAATGTAGAGTGTGTGCATTATATACACATACACTCTGCATTATATGCACACACACTCTGCATTTTAGGTGCAAGAGGGTGACTCAGATTGATGGGAGTCTGACTCCAATTTCTGACTCCCTCTATATAATGCAGTGTGTGCATTATATATATACACACACACACACACACACACTCTGCATTATATACAGAGTGTGTGTGTATCTAATGCACACACACTGCATTAAATACAGGGAGTCAGACTCCCATCAATCTGAATCACCCTCTTGCACCTAAAATGCAGATGTGTGTATATAATATTAAAATCATTAAAAAATAATAAAAAATGCCCACCCCCCACCAAGGCTCTGCATCACACACACACACTGCACTCATATACACACACTGCATTCATACACACACTGCACTCGTACACACACTGCACTCGCACTGCACACACACAAACACTGCGTACACACACACTGCACTCATACACACACACTGCATTCATTATATACACACACTGTAAATAAATATTCAATTAATGTAATTTTTTTAGGATCTAATTTTATTTAGGAATTTACCAGTAGCTGCTGCATTTCTCACCCTAGTCTTATACTCGAGTCAATAAGTTTTCCCAGTTTTTTGGGGTAAAATTAGGGGCCTCGGCTTATATTCGGGTCGGCTTATACTCGAGTATATACGGTAAATAGTTTAGGATTTTTTTTGTTGTCTACATGGGAGTGTTGGAGCTTTACGAAAAAGACCATTTATTCTAAAAATTTGAGGAGAGGGTCAGGCAAGGAAAGCAAAAAGACACTTTAAACAGACATGAACTCGAGTGTTCATAAAGTTTTGGTTTTCCTCACAAACACTGGAAGTCAACTTGACATGAGCACAATCTTGCAGGTCTTAATTTACTGGCTCTGCAAAAAGTGATATGGTAAACGTTTACAGATAACAAATTGGTCTTTACATTGTGCTCAACAGAGGAAAATGGCATATTCTCTCATCTCCTGTGTTAATAACCAACAGAACGTTAGTGGCTACCTTGTCTTCCCTCAATGTATGTTAGTAGAGTTTATTGTTTAAATATGCAGAAATAGACAAAAATATGCCCATCTGTTCTATAACCAGTTTCCTCAACTGTTCAATAAGAGCTTTGCATTTAAGCACAACAAAATGGAGTCGCCCATTCCCTTCAACCTCCAAGAACAGTGCCATGGACTGCCCATTGCCACTGGAATAGAAAAAAAATGTTCCCTAAAATAAAATACTTTTGTTTCCCATCCCAAACATCGATAGGAAGAAATAGGACTCAATTCTTTATTCTTTTCCAATATAATACTTCTGCATTACTGTAAAATATTGCCTATTCTATTGACATTAGATATGGGTGTCTGCATTAAGAGATGGCATCAATAAGTATGGGTTTCTTTTCTGGTATATTCTGGTATATGGATCTGAACCAATTGGAATCATATGAATGTTCGTATTTGATTTGTTCAACCACACAAGAGACATGCTTCTTTACAAACATCCTTTATTTAACAGACTGTCTCTCGCTTCCCGAGTCCTGCAATTAACATCTGCAGTTGAATATCAATCCTCCTGTAACATGTTATTTTATATTCGTAATTGTAAGAAGAGTAAACCTGCACAAAGCAAAGTCTGATGCGTGCTGTAAATTCTAAGGGACACACAGAAGAATTCTAATATATATGCATATTAGCATCATAGCGAGTCACCAAACAAGAAGAAGAGAAATCTATGTTAGAGAAAGAAAAAAAAAGGAGTTTTTCTACGTTTGGCAAGCCAGTCATTACCTTTTTTTAAAGCATGAAGCATTAATTATTTTTTTTTATGGATGACCAATTTCTAGGAGTATGCACATCCAACATTATAGACCAGGGAGCACCTTACATGTGGTTAAGGAAGGGTAAAAAGTTATAGCTCTCTCCCTGTCATCAGCAGCAAAACTACAACTCAAAAAATATGGAAAATGAGTGAGGAGAGAAAAATGGGTTAATAAAAAGTGGTGTTGCTTAAAATCATGTGAGGGTTTGGCATTCATCAAAGTGTTAAAATTCTAATCACTAACAATTAACACCTTTTAATATAGGATTGTGGTTTCTCTCGGGTGTGAAATTATTATTATTATCTTTTGGTTTATAATAAATATGTTTTCATTAACTGTCATGGAATATAAAATAGCCCCCCCCAAAGAATCTTTGCTCAAGTCAATTCCAGGGTGATTTTTAGGATACTGACGCATTGTTTTACGAATATAAAGCTTGACAATGCTGAAACAAATTTACGCAAGCACTTTCAGAGATTCTCTTTCATATGCTTTAGAAAACGCATGAGTGATATAATGCTTATTCTTGAACAGGCAAAGTAAATGTTTAAAAGAGTCTGTAATTAAATTAGCAATCAGAGACCTATAACTTGACTCATTTGAAAACAAAGTAGTATACAGATCGAGTGCACAGTGATTTCAACCAGTAAGAAAAAGGGCCTAAAATCTGTGACCTGATATTTACATATTAGAACCAATAGCATCCTGTATGCTATAAAACGTGCCCTTCCTGAAGTAGTAAAAGTAAAAATTAGCAAGTTCTATAACTTTTACATATAAGTGTGAACATATTTAACTCTGTTTACACACACAAACCTTAATAAGGACACAAATCAGTTCACATTTTTTTTTTAAACCAGCTAAACACATTTAAACAAATATACATATTTAAAATAAAGCAAGAAATACTTTAAGACGTATGAAATAAACGTTTATAAACTTGGTCAAGTTGCATTGTTGGATGCGCCTCCAGCTAGAAGAGTTTCTTCAGCCTCAACAGCCCCGCCCCCTTACCCACCCTTCTCAGTTTCAGATCACACCACTAATGACAGAAACAGGGCATTATTGTGCAACCACAGGAGAGAGAAATCAGACACTGGAGCCTGCTCTGCATGATCACACTGATCGGGCTCCCTCTCTTCTCCCCCTGTAAGGATGTTGCAAGGTGAAGAGTTCTAACTGCACGTGTGTAAATATATCAGGCATGCCAAGTGTACTTATCCAGCATTCCTGGGGAAATGGGTACTGGCTACATCTGTCCACACCCCTGAAGTGGGCGTGGAAAGCATAAGAAGAAGCATGTAAATAAAAAAAAAAAAATCATATTTTCCTTCTTTTTCAGACTGCTGAGTGAGGCAAAAGCTATTGAATGAGACAGTTGCCTCAAAATGATACATATCCCTTTAAGTGACATCTCAGAATATAAATTAGCCATAATTTCCTCATATTGTGATAATGCTTTCAAAAAGAATAACAAAAAAAAAAAAACATTTAAAGTAATATTAAACATTAAATGTCCTAAATTTTCTACAAATCCACATGCTTTAAGAGGGGTCAGGTCCGACAAGCATGCAGCTCTGCATATACAAATGCCACCAATATTTCCAAAGGTGCCAAGGATGTCCCACAACATGTGATCAACAGCCATCCACTGAACAGGTGGAGGCCGTATACGGTAGTTGCAGTGGTGTTTGCATGTTTCTGCATAAAACAGCTATAAAAAGGCATGACATGCCACCATACTGTTGGAGCAAAAAGGCAAACTCTGCAGGTTAGCAGATAATGAAAGGGTGGACTTATAGAGAAAAAAAACATACATATATAAAAATCATGAGATTAATATAAATAAAACAAATCCAGGATAATCAACTGTGACCTAACCTTCACATTGCACCGAATGTGTGTGTGTTTGGAGTGTCATTTTCACACCTCATTTTTTGCAGCCACATACAACTGAGTTAAATAAAACAAGCAAAGCATTGCACAGTGATGTAACAATAGTTTTTGGTTTTATGGACAATGCTAGCAAAATGTTACTGATTCAGTTGCTCTTAGATAGAAAACTCGCACTGACCTCAAAGCATTGACTTCAATGGCGCATAAAAAAGCTGAAACTAGCTATGTTCATTTTGAGCGGTTGAAGAATAACCTACAATACAATGTACTGACAGGCGGCATTTAAGTTTTCGGACATAGAGTCACTGTTTGACAACACAAGCTGCAACATCAAAAGATTCATTTCTAATTTCTGAGGTTTTAGAAGCAAGGATTTAACATTTATGTTTTGAGAAGAAACTTCTGATCTATCAGTTATAGTTCCTTAAAATGGCTCTGTCGCCATAACGCATTGTGAGTATTTTCATAAAGATAGAACCTCAATTCCAGTGAAATTTCAATGCAGTCAAAAGATGTAACACAAGGTCTTATGGACAAGCCTGAAGTGACAATATTTGAAAAAAAAAATGCAGAACTTCCACCGTCAAGTTTGGTCCGTTCCCCCAATGTCACCAGTGACGGCTGTGGGAATAAGTCAGTCATTTTCTTGAACATGGGCATACATGGTCTATGGAGAATTCCGGTGTCTTGTGGGATTCTCCATACAAATCAAAATTGTACTCCAGTTCATCTAGAATAGGACGAAGATCTAGCAGCTGAATAATAATAACATTTAAAAAAAAAAAAAAAAAAAAGACAGCAATGCCTTTAGTGGGACAGTATTCAGGTACAGGTGTTAATTACCGTTTAAACTGCTTATATTTTAACAATCTCGGAATTATAAAATGCAGTGTTAAGTCTGCCAGGACCCTGAGGTCTGTACAGATACTAGATACTCTGCAATCCATAGCATTAACCAAATTACAAATGTATACTAAAAGTGCAAATGGCATAATTACAACGCCATTAAGCATGTGTAGATAACCATCTTTTTAATCCTGCTGATAAGGCAGTGTTAATACCCTGCATGAAATTGTGGATATTAATAGTTCTCCAGCAGGCGAAAGAGGTCATTAATTTTTTTTTTTTTACCCAGCCAAGGCTGTGTCTAATAAATCACACTTACAGTCTGTTAAAAAAAAAAAAAAGAAAAAAAGAAAATAAATAAAAAAAGAAGAAGAAAATAAAATCACAAGAGTAAAGCAAAGCCTCTAAAAGCGAAATAGAAGCTCACTTTGTATTTCTGAACAGCAAAATACATCACAAATCAAAACGACTACTTTAGAGCAGCATGTCAGATGCATAGAGGGTTTTCTGTAGCTTTTGTATAGTTCTGTAGTTGTACTGGAATACTGTAGTAGTTGCAGTGCAAAGAGTTGTTGGGATCTTTCCTCCCAAGCTGTTAGTGTCAAATTGTATGAGCAAACAAACTTTGTCACCTAAAGACTGGCTCCTTGGGTAATGCAGAAGGCAATAACCTACAATTGGCGAATAGTTACACGAGCTGGATATGTCCCCAATTTTGTTTTGTAAACCCACTAAAACACTATTTCCCAAACTATGGGTCGCCGGCTGAATTTTGGTGGGTCATGCTGACCCACGCCGGTGACTCAAAGAGGGGGCCCAGCAGCTTGCAAAGAGTGCCGCTGGGTGCGGGCCCCTTTGTAACCGGGAGAAAGCCCTGCGCACCCTCCAGTCTGCAGTTCCGCCTCCGCCGGGAGCAGAGTTGCAGACCATGCAGTATTCCTGAGCTCGGCCAATCACAGAGCGTTACCGCAGTAATACTTCACGTGCCAGAGCTCGCAGGACTATTTCTGCATGGTCTGCAGCCGGCAGAAGTGGACCTGCAGAGAGGACAGCAAGAGCCACCGGACCACCAGGGAGAAAGGAAGGAGAAGAGACCACTGGATCACCAGTTTCCTCAAAAAAATATTTTTTATGCCTTTCACCTCCCACATACTGTCACTCTCACATCCCACCCACTGTTACCATAACCCCTCCCCCCCCTCACTGTCACCAACCTCACCTTCACCCTCACCTCCCTCCCACACCATCACCCTCACCTCCCCCTTATATCGTCACCCTCACCTATCCCACACCGTCAACCTCACCTACCCCACACCGTCTTCTGTGCTGTTCTATTTAGATGGATGGCTGCAATTAGCTCAATAGTGTGTATATATATATATATATATATATATATATATATATATAAATATATATAAATATAAATATAAATATACACACACACACACACACACACACACAGATGAACGACTGGCCAGCTCACAAAAGTATATTGATAAATAGCTACAGTGAGCTTAATAATGTCTATATCCCAAGTAAAATATGCACATCTATAGGATATATAGTGTATATACTAGGGGTAATGAGGTAAAAAATGGTAGAGACTTCACCAACAGCTACGGGCAGAAACCTACATATTATAAGGATTATACTGCTAGATAGCCCAGTAATGTATTGACTAGTACGGCAGGGTACCCAGGTTTAATGCTGAGGACATTCACCTCAATTGGTATTAACGACAAATCAGAAAAGCTATTTGCTATCGGATAGTTTACTAGACAGCTATATAGAATGATCACCTCTATGGCAAGGTTACATTGGTAACTATCAGACTGTGTTAAATAACAAAGTAGCTGATGTAAAAGATTCACATTCTTTGCTACAATAATGGACTTGGTAGCTTTATTAGATATAGTATGTTACGATGCTACAATGATATAATCAGGATGGGTGCCCAGGAGGGATGTGCGACGGTTAAAGACACAGGAGGTTTGGGTTAGAGATACATTCACTCTCGCCCTACTGTAATCCCACATCAATGGCTCACTTTATCTTCATGAGTGGCAAATCCCCCATTCTAGAACACTGATAGAAAATTATAGATATCTTATCCAAATAATAAACGCACCCAATATTAAAACGGTAGTACAGCAATTGATAGATACCAGACTGAGCGGCAAAAATTAACTCCTACTGTGCTGTGCTCACTTGGATAATCTTTACTAGCTAACTGCTGTAACTCTTGTGATTCAGGGAATTCCAGATCACAGAGATAGAATGTAGGTAAATGCCATTATAGATTTGTACTCATCCAGCATTAGGAGTATTAGATATCTATGATTTATGCCCCCAGTCTTCCTAACCGTGAAGAAATAGTAAAATCTGTCCAGTACATTGTTTGAAACCGACTGATTTTTTTTGTAAGGTAACTTTGTTCCGGTAAAATATCTCCAGTAACCATGAGAAATAATTCTGTTATATGCAATGCTCTTTAGCTGTCTGGTAGCCTAATTCTAAGATGTGCTATATTCCGGTGAGGTACCTCTAGTCGCCCTGCTTCTTGGACTGTCTACTTGTATTATTTGAAGGTAACTGCATGTCTGTTAGATACCCCTAGTCACCCTGACGTGTGTTTCGCAAATTAGCTCAGAAGGATATACAGGAAGGATATACAAGTTTCTTTTTTATTTGCACAAGTGTCTTTTTAGTTTATACATAGTCATAGATTTTTTAAAATTATCTATTAAACTATTAGTTCGAACAATTTAGGATCATTTATTGGTTAATGTTGCCCCCTCCATCTCCTTTTTCTTTTTTGTTAATTCTCACCGGGGTTATGCCCCATAAGGAGGGCCGTAACGCCCTGGCTCCATTTCTCCCTTTTTCAGTCTTTCAGATTGCTTATCTGTGCAGTTCTATTTCTGTGGTTAGAATGTTATATACAGACATGCGAAAAACCTGGGAAATGAGTGCAGAGTGATCCCAGCAAGTCCCTCTGCGCCATCACCGCTAGCACAGCTGCAGAGCTCGGTGCTGCCCTGCAAGCAAGGTGGTAGGCAGGCGCCTGCTCTGGCAGGAAAAGGGGGCACTGTGCATCCCCTGCCTTTGAAGCCTGTTCCCGTGGCAGTGCCCATCAGACTTCAGATAAATTGTCAAGCCACTCCAACCACCATAACCAATTTAGCTCGCTCTAGTGGTTATGGTGCCAGGAGTGCTCTGACACCTTCCCTTTGTAAATAGAGCGGGAAACTTCTAAGTTAGGGCTTTAAGTGCACTCATAATGTTGACTAATTTCTGAACATATTTACAGTAAGATTTATTGCTCTAAAGACCCGTTATACACACACACAAAAAAACAACAACAAAATCTTAGAAAAGCAGGACAAAGGGATTTAGATAAAAAGAGGTCCCTATATCTTGAGGTTCCTATATCTTGATTTAAAGGAATATGGTGAATTTAACAGACATTATCAAATTATTTCCCTTTGACTACACTATATCAACACACAGAAATCATGCTTCAAATATTACCGCAAACAATATTCTTTAAAAAACGGCTAAATCAAACCTGCTCTATTTTAAAAGCTTTTTGCAGTAATTAGCCATTAAAGAATATTAAGTTATTGGATTTAAGAAAAAAGTGAAATATGCAAGATTTTTTCTTTTTAAATAGGCTATTATGCCACCCCTAATAATGCATTAGATTAATAAAGTTCTTAGATATTGTAAAATAAATCGCTCTCTAGTTTTATATTTTCATTGCCTATAAAATAATGAAAAGAAAGAGTTCATTTTACAGGGATCGCAGGCTATTCAAACTGCACTCTACAATAGTATTTGCAAGAAAGAGACGCAGACAGCTTGCAACAAACACGACAAATACAGGCCATGGTTCATGGAGCACATTTAATAAGAACACAGCGGGTACTGCGTGGCGTCCAACACCATAGGTCAGTCAAGCAGCAATGGTGGGCTAAATCTAGGAAATTTAGAAGTCTAATACATTAAATATCCTACACACACATAGCATGACTCCAACAGAGCAGTCAAAGGCTTGACAGTAATGTAAACAACGTTTTGAATATAACGGGTGTCGTAATTCTCAACCTTTAACAATATTCTGTTCTCTAGTAAATATAATGTGTTCACATACATATTACATTTTGATTGACAAAGCTCCATGATTGATATTTATTTTTCCGGCATTTAAAGATATCTACCTTTACTATTACCAATTTAATGACACTATGTATGCTGGCAAAAGCTTTTTAGGACCGTGTTTTTGCACCTGTTATATAGTTTACTTTTATTACAGTCCATACCGTAAAGACAACAACCATTTATACTTCTATTATTATTATTATTATTATATTTATTTATTACTGGTATTTATAAAGCACTAACAGATTCGGCAGCGCTGTACAATTAGTGGAGGATATACAATATACACAGACAAATACAAAAGTTAGAGAGGGCCCTGCCCATAAGCTGAGATCTAGCCATTTAAGCTTTTCATACAAAGTGCTTAGGTAGATTGCCCGAGAGTTTACAATCTAAAGGAATCGAAATCATTGCCATTTATATAGTGCTTTACAATATTATAAGAGGCGGGATTCAACTATAAATAGGACAATTACAAGAAAATTTACAGGAACAAAAGGGTTGAAGAGGACCCTGCTCAAATGAGCTTACAGTCTATAGCTAGTTCCTTCCATGCATTTCAGTTTGCCTGCGCTTCCTTTTATTCAAAATTATTCAGACTAAAGCTGTAGTGCTAAGCTGAGTATATTGTTTAACAAAGGAGAGCCAATTATTTGTAGACGTTAAATTCCTCTTCGCAAATTATATTTTTGTATATATTTGCAAATTATTGTTATTTTTTTAAAACTGGTATTTTTTTCGAACCCTTACTTACAGGGTACTTGGGCTCCCTTGCTTCAACACTGCTCTCATTTTTAATATCAAGAGGGGCAATGCCAGAATGTGGAGGCTCTACGCATACAAAAAGTCAGGCTTATAAACATACTGTATTTCAAAACATTTCCCTTTCTTTTTATATAGGCTAACCATACTTTTCCCAAGGTTCCATTACAAACACATGCGTAGTATTTACAAGAATTTTTAAAGGCTCCAACAAGAGGGTGAGAAGTTATGTCAGGATTTTTAATCTGTTTTATTTATCATCCATACGTCTGCCATCAACAATCTGCAGGACACCACACTGATGCCCAGGTTATAGATTTAACGGGAGTATGTATGATCTAATTCTCCTTCACTTTTGCAATACTCTAAACCAGGGGTCCTCAAACTGCGGCCCTCCAGATGTTGCTGAACTACAACTCCCATGATTCTTTGAATTACATAGATAGCCAGAGAATCATGGGAGTTGTAGTTCAGCAACATCTGGGGGCGCCGGAGTTTGAGGACCCCTGCTCTAAACGTCCAACCTTCACACCCACTCCAAACCTAAAAGCAAAATTTCAAACTGCTCTGTAATGGCAATGAGCAGTTTTGACATTCGTGGGTTAAATACACACTAGAAATTATACATTGGTTCTCTCAATAATGAGAATGATTTAGAAGTTTACCTACTCATTAGCACACAAACATAAATTAGATAAATAAATCAACTGGAATGCTTTCCATCATTTATGTGAAATACGTTACTTTCAACCACATAGTGCTAACACTACTGTAATTTTAATGAACTGTACTTTGTTATGACGTCTCGGAGTAAATAATTAAATCAACAGTTTTGCTTATTTTTCTCTTTTTCGGTTGGTTTCAGAGATGAAAACAAACAAACTTTAATGGAGATTGAAAGTTTAAACACTTCCCGGAGACACCAAGGAAGTAAAAAATTCATAATGTAAAACATCAGCAGGGATACAATCCAATTTTCTACTTTAATGCAACTTACATTTCCTAATTTTGGCACAGAACAGCAGCACTGAAGTAAAGTCTGCAACGGCAAAGGAGAATTCTCTGGGCAAGCCAGAGTTATGTACTGCGTAACGCACTGAGAAATTGTCTAATTAACATACACAAAGAAACAAATGCTCTTCTCTGTCATCTTACCAAACAATACTTGGAAAAGTGCCTTTATATAAGAGCAAAAAAAAAAAAAATTATACCACATTGAGGTCATCACCAAATAACCTATTGACAATGTAATATATAAAATGTATATCCATTATAGTTATATCCCATCGTAAACAGCATCGTCTCACACTGACTGAATGGGTAGTAATGTAATTCTTTCACTTATTTATGTATACATACCTCAGATATATTAAAATTATTACTATATTAATGGGACATGCCATACAACAAGAAATATTTCTGTTATCAATGCAGAATGAGATTGCTTTAGTAATAATCAACAGATTTGCTGATGGGCATAAGTATTCTCTAGAGCAGGCTTCCCCAAACTCCGGCACTCCAGATGTTGCTGAACTACAACTCCCAAGATTCTCAGCCTATTTCATTCGTAGAATCATGGGAGTTGGAGTTCAGCATCATCTGGTGGGCCGGAATTTGGGGAAGCCTGCTCTAGAGTCTTGAAAGCTCGCATTTAAGATAAGAACAGCACCGACTCACCAGTAATGCCATTTGGCAGCTTCTGTAAATTGCAGTACCACAATCGGTTAACCGGTTCACATCCCTCTCGTATAGACAATAAAACATACTGGCCGTCATCGGAGACCTATTTGGAAAAAAAAAATGGTCACTAAATGTGCAAGTTATAAATATCTACAATGCTTGTACCTAAAACGAAAGATTTATATTTTCGGTAGATAATGACATTAACCCCTTAAGGACACATGACATGTGTGACATGTCATGATTCCCTTTTATTCCAGAAGTCTGGTCCTTAAGAGGTTAAAGATGCCAAAATGAGTGCCACTGAATTAAAATCATTTATAATGGGGGCGGAGCCGGCGCCCAAACGAGCTGGACGCGTTTCGGAGCTGCTCTGATACTCAGCCCGAGAAAAAGACTGAAAAGCCCGAAAATCCCTCGCAACCAGACCTCCTCTGGCAGCTGCCTGAACCCCGACGATATGGGGAAAAAAAGCAAGAAGCTACGACCGGACCCGGGCTCGGGTTCGCAAGATATTGGCACTTACATGCGGAATGCAGCGAGGCCGACACACGCCAAGATGGCGCCCGCGGAGGTTTACCCGCATCTGTCCTCGGACGAGGACAGCAGTACAGCCGACCTCTCTCCCCCACCGAGGCGACGAACGGAGCCACTGGCGGCCACAGCGCTTGGGGACTCGGCCCCCGCAACGAGGGCAGATATCAAAGCCCTGGTTGCGGAGATTCAAGCCATGTTCAAGGCTGACTTACGGGAGGAGGTATCCGCACTCACTACCCGCATGCACACTATGGAGGAAAGCATGGCAGGCCACAAGCTTGCCCAGACAGCCACAGATACTGCCATAGGAGCACTGCAGAAACAATATACCGATCACCAGGCTCAACTAGCCAACTGGAAGACAAAGCCAGGGCACGCAACCTAAGAATAAAAGGCATTCCGGATGCAATAACTGATACAGAACTTCCCCACTACTGCAGGAGGCTTCTTGCCACCCTTCTCATGCCCAAGCACTCCAAACAGATACTAGTGGACTCCTGCTACAGGCTTAATAAAACAACTACTTCAGCCCAGGAGACGCCTAAGGAAGTCCTGCTCAAACTGGTACGTGACGCTGACCGGGGCATTATTATGGGGGCAGTAAGGGGTACTCCCACGGTGCCCTTTGAAGGCGATCAGCTTGTTTTTTACCGAGACTTTTCTAGAAACACCCTGTCCTGGCGGCGCTCTCTTAAGCCCATAACCCAAGTGCTTCAGGAGCAGTCTATTACCTACAAGTGGGGCCCCCGCAGGCTACTTGCCAGCAAGGCAGGGAAGACACACGCTATCTCACACCCTGCTGAAGCCTCGAACTTCCTGCAAGCCCTCGGCCTACCGACAGCACAACCACAGACTACAGCCCACCCAGCCTGGAATGTAGCAGACATCACCCCGTTCGTGCCAAGAGGAAGCGCACCCAAGACAACGGCACAGCCACCCTGAACGTTGGGACTGAGTGTCGCCTGTGCACTACCATATGCACGCGCACAAATCCTATAAATGTTGCATATTATTCCCCTTTTCATTTTATCTAAAAGGGATCAAAAGTTGCTTATATGTTTCTATATGTTATTCTATTACTACTATGTTATGTTGCCGACTCCGTAAGCCTTAGATCTAGCTCAGTACCTCAGCACCCTCCCCCCCTAGCGTTATCAAGCGGCGTGCCAGCGCAAAAACAGCAGCCCTCTGGGTGCATAAAGCATAACCCCCGCCCTCAGGTACAGCTTAACAAAATGAGACCTCACACCCGGCTTCGAGGGCACCCAAGCCCAACTATGAGTGCCTCACTATAGCTTAATTACCAGGGCGTATTGTACACTGGCCACAAGGCACATTAGGCCCAAGATCACCGCCCTACCCAGTCATGAGCTAGAGGACAAACGACAGGAAAACTTGGGTAATCCCGCATATTTAAAAATAAAATTGTGTAGACTAAGCTAAGTGGCGAAAGTATCCATGTATTGTAAAAATGTTTTACCTGCTGATCACGAATTATGTTATCTTGTTTGCCAATACACGAAAAAATAAAGAATTAAAAAAAAAAAAAAAAAAATCATTTATAATGTAGAACAATATGAAAGTCATATTGGTCCACTGCAGTTTCAGATGTCAAGAGTTTCTATGGTCTCTTGGGTCACAGAATAGATGTGATAAACTCCATTCTTCGACCGCCAGACACACACACCATGTTTTTGGGATACTCCCTAAGTGTTTGCTCCTGTCTCTTTAAATAAAGCTGCCATAAATTGATGTACACACAAATTAATTATGTAGTGTTGCTTAGTGTGCAGAATGCAAAGCAGGATGATGCATACAAGCATTTTAAGAGGTACATATGTGTGGATCACCAGTGGCAGGTTTATTCATTCTATTTATCTCTACACCATCAGTGGCTGATGGCAGATAATAATCAAAAAATATTTTAACAGGGGGCGGGGCCTGACCGCCGGTCGGATCAGACGTGTTTCGTCTGAGCTCCTGCTTCTGAGCTGAAATATCGGAGCTAACTGCGGGCCACAAGCAGACACCGACCTGAAAATATGATTACAGCACTGTTCAGGCGATGAGGATCCCGGTGATACCCGACAAGACCCCCAGCGGCACCAAAGTAACCCGGTAGAGGCCTGAGGCCTACAAGCTTGAGCCTGGGTGGGACAGCCGCTCGCCCGGTTCTCCGACCGGCGCTCTGACACCCCCCCACCCCTGGACCGGGGGGGGTCATCCCAGTCCACACAGGCTCCCACCACTGCATGCCGCAACACCTCCACTCCGGTCCAGCCGAGCATTGTGATCATCTGAAAGCTGGGAAAGCTCAGATTTGCATGATTTAGTTGTTATATGTTTATTGCTCGGTCTTAGCTTGCCATAGTTGATTTTGTTTCAGTTAGCTAAGAGATATACGCAAATAATAGAAACTTCTATTAATTTACAACCAACAATGTAATAGAACAGAACTAAGTTTCACAAACTGCCAGTAAATGCTTTAATACAATCCTGCCATGGCAGTTAAACAATAACGATGTCACACTTTTGTTTTACAATCAACAAGTATTGGCACAGGGCCAAGACTGTTACCTTCTGTTTCTACCGGTGATATGCAGGTTTTAGCAGGATCACAATGCAGTTAAAAGCCAGATGGAATATCTTACCGACTCATGCCTAGACTTAACCCCACCTAGAAAGTTACCTAGCTTGAACGTATCACGCTTTTATTGTTGTTTTATATAAATGTAAAAATATGTGCAGCTGACACTGATGCCATGCTTGTTTTCCTCTACTACACTATGCTGTCCTTGTACTAGCTGTCGTGGCAGTGCAAGTAACTGTGTTATTTCATTTTGCGCACATCAAAAATAAAGAATAATAAAAATATATATATATAAACAATAAAACTTCATACAAACTATTGCCAAAACAATGCATAGATATGCTGCAACTAGCTAGTTATACTTTTAGCAACTCTAATACATGAAATGTATCCATATGAAAAATTATGCAGACAACTCTATTGGATAATAAATGTAACTATGCAAATTAGTTATATGCAAAATACATTCACACACATTGGTGACTAGGAACGTTCAACCAATAGATATCACTGCCACACAAAGTCCCTTTGGGTGGTTGTGGTTCCATTACATTGGTCAAACCAATGGATGGTGCTGTGCCACAGAATGTCTCAACGGATGGCTGAGGTTCCATCACAATAAGTAAACATGATATTACAAATACTAAGAAGCGGCCATCTCCCTTTAAATACGATTTCCTAATTATTGGCAGAAAATAATCATTTACCTAAATATAGCTTTAGGAACATGAGCTCTGTTCCCCCCAGAATTAATTTGTTAAGGTAAAATTAAGCTCTATTTACACACTCAAACTCCCAATGGAAAAACTATAGTTATATATAATTATGAAAGTGGGCCTGTTCAGATTCAAGATGACTATACTGAACTAGAAGAATAAGAAAAAAAAAAAAAAGACAACAGGTGAAATTAAAAACTGGTGCCGTACTAGAATACCTATCTTTCATTTTTATTTAATTATTGCAGGTGCTAAAGATGAACATACACAGATATGCAGAGCTCTACCAGATTTACAACAGATATCACATGCACATGTAAACATTCCCATTTTATAGTGATAATGGACTATTGAAAGAAAGCCAATGGGTCCAAGACAATATGAGAAACAGATCAGGATAAGCAAGAAAAATATCGAAATGCCAATCCTAAAATAAAAGATATCCGCAGATATGAGAATAAAATGCATGACTTCTAAATATAGAACCCCTAAAAAAAAAAAAATGTGACTGTTACTAACTGCATCCGCAAGACTTGCTGTTTTGGAGATGCCCTGACCCAGTTGTCTCTAACCATCACCATTTGGCTCATGTCAAAGTCAATCAGATCTTTTTGCTTTCCCATTTTGCTTTCAACACATGAAATTCAAGAGTTTACCACTTGCTGCCTAATATATCCCACTAATTGCCAGGTGCCATTGAAATGATACTATTTTTTATTATTGGTATTTATATAGTGCCAGCTATGCAGTGCTTTACAATAAAAGGGGAATTTACCAAATGAGACAATAAAATGTAACAGGAACAATAGGTAGTTGAGGATCCTGCTCACAGTCTAGAAGAGGTGGGGTATAAAAACACAATAGGAAGGGTATTGAGATAGACAGCAAATAGACATGGTGGTAATTGCAGTAAGGGTGTGAGCAGCAGACAGGAGAAGGTCGCCAGCAGAGTGGAGAAAGAGAGTGGGGGCATACCTAGGAATCAGTGAAGAAATGTAAGAGGGGCGAGAGTTGGTTAGAGCTTTATAGGTAATGGTTAGTATTTTAAATCGACAGAGGGGTGAGGTGTGAGATGAGCGACAGGAGAGAAAGATGAGACTGGCAGCAGCATTCATCACAGATTGTAGGGAGGCGGTGCGGCTTCTGGGGAGACCCATTAGAAGAGAATTACAGTAATCGATGCAAGATATTACTAGAGCGTGAACAAGCTCCTTGGTAGCATCTTGCGTAAGAAAGGGGAGTATGCGGGCAATGTTTTAAGGTTGGAATCGACAGGTTTTAGCAAAAGACTAGACAAGAGGCGCAAAAGTGAGGCCAAGGTCAAAAGTGAGACCAAGACAGCGAGCTTGAAAGGATGGGGTGAGGCAGGTACCGTCAACCTGCAGGGTGACCAAAGGAGGAGGATCAGTATTATGAGGAGGAAAAATAAGAAAATCAGTCTGAGAGAGATTGAGTTTCAGAAAGCGGGAGGACATCCAGTGAGAGATAGAAGAAAGGCACTTGGTGACACGTTGCAGGACAGCAGGGGAGAAGTCAGGGGAGGAGAGATATCTGGGTGTCATCAGCATACAGGTGGTAGTGGAATCCAAATTAATTAATGAGTTTGCCAAGAGAGGCAGTATAGAGAGAGAACAAAAGGGGACCAAGAACTGAACCTTGAGGGGCTCCGACTGAGACAGAAAGAGAAACTAAAGGAGCATTGTGAGAGATCGGAGGAGAACCATGAGATGGCTGTGTCAGAGGTTGAAGAATTAGGAGAAGGAGGCCATGATCAACAGTGTCAAAGGCAGCAGAGAGGTCAAGATGAATTAGTATAGAGTAGTGGCCTTTGGATTTGGCTGCAATTAGGTCATTTGTAACTTTAGTAAGAGCAGTCTCAGTAGACTGGAGGGGGCGAAATCCAGATTGAAGAGGATCGAGGAGGGAGTTGGAATTTAGGAAGCGAGTCATACGAGTGAAGACAAGTCTTGTTAAAGGATCACTATAGGGTCAGCAACACAAACATGTATTCCTGACCCTATAATGTTAGCACCACCATCTCGCCCCCCTGGGTCCCTCATGGCTCCATAAATATAGCAAAATCTTACTGTATTCAAGCCTGAAGCTGTAGATCTGCATGCTGTTTGCCTCAGAAAAACAAGCAGTCTGCTAACATCATCAAAAGTGGTAGCCTGATCCAATCACAGTGCTTCCCCATAGGATTGGCTGAGACTGACAAAGAGGCAGATCAGGGGCAGAGCCAGCATGATTCAAACACAGCCCTGACCAATCAGCATCTGCTCATAGAGATGAATTGAATCAACGGATCTCTATGAGGAAAGTTCAGTGTCTGCATGCAGAGGGAGGAGACACTGAATGTTTGGATGCATTTTAGGCAGCCATGACCCAGTAAGGATCTCTGACAGCCACCAAGGAGTGGCCAGTGAAGTTATCACTAGGCTGTAATGTAAACACTACATTTTCTCTGAAAATACAGTGCTTACAGCAAAAAGCCTGAAGGTAATGATTCTACTCACCAGAACAAATTCAATAAGCTGTAGTTGTTCTGGTGACTATAGTGTCCCTTTAACCCCTTAAGGACCAAACTTCTGGAATAAAAGGGAATCATGACATGTCACACGTCATGTGACCTTAAGGGGTTAATGTTAATCACTTCACCTTCCGTGGTTTAAATGTTGTGGCTGATCAGTTTATGTATTATAACTACAACTATGACATCCTTGATTTATCAGTCTGAAAAAAGGTTTGAAAAGGATCCCTTTTTAAAAAAAATAAAATAAATTTTAAACCTATATTTATTTTACCCAACTTATTTTATTTAGTACATATAGTATTTCAGTGGATAGTGGGTTTATGATCTTACTTGGCATGCCTAGTTTAATTTGAATTTTTCTATTAGATTTACTCTTTAATGCAATTTAGATTTTGTTTTAAATTTATATATAAATAAAAGATTTTGCCACTGCATGGCAACGACATTGCGGTTTTAACTAAAAATTTCCACTGAATGCCCATTATACATCTTGGTTTTGGCTGGAGACGTGTAATGTTAAGCAACAAACTATCAACAGTCAACTCCATGGTTACTGTATAAGCTTGTAGGGGGGAGTATTCGTCTTTTAAAAAATGTAAAAGAAAAAATTCACAGCATATGTGAATGATTCTACAAAGAGAAAAAAGTAATAATACACCGACCACCATACAAACATTGCATGAAAGGTGCACTCAGTATTGCACCGAACCGCACATCGGGCGTTCTTTCTTATGGGTTATGGGCACTGCACATTTATTTAGCACGTTTGATTAATTTAATGTAATCCTTTTTCTATTATCTTTCCCTCCTATGCCTATCTAGCCAGTTTAACAGGGAGAGAGGCTGTGTTAGATTAATATTGCCAGTTCAACTTTTGACTAGCTTACTCTTTATTACTTTCCTCCTGTATATACTCTATATCTGGCTAACACCTGTCTCCCAGATTTATCTCTAGGATGCCAATTTATTTACTAGTGGTATACGATACTGAATGGTTTAACGGATTTCTCTCAGTTATAGCTATCCACCTACTATTATTGGCTACCCTGTCCTGATTTGGGAATTAAATTTTCCTGTTTACTCAGTTAAGGCAGAGGGTTTGACTATTAACCCCTATTCTTGATAACCTCTGGGATGATTCGGTGTGTTCTTTATGTAATCCACTTATTGGGAGATAAAATAGAGGCTCATTCTCCTGAGCCAACACAATAAAGCTAATTTTATTCAATGATTTCCTCTATTTGGATATAAACCCCTCACATTGAATGGACACATATTTGCAGGCATAGCTGTTCATTTATTAGTGATTACATTTTGTTGTTGTACTATAGTTATTTTGGCCTTCTACTTTATCCCATTATCTTTTTATTTACTTGGGACTATAGATATTTCCAGGCAATACAGCGACTTTCATGCAATGTTTGTATGATGGTCGGTGTATTATTACTTTTCCTCTTTGTATATTCTTTATAGGGTTAAGCCCTTAGAGACTCCTGGAGTCTCAAATAGGTGCCTAGGACCATGGGTTTTCACCTTCAATTTATGTTTGAGTGTTGCGGTGGGGACCTTTTAGTTGTCCTAATCGATTGATTATGTGAACGATTCATGTGGACTGCATTACCCACTTTGCTGCACTTTGCCTTGTTGGATTCTACATTTTGGACTCTTTCCACAAGCTCTCCTATGACCCTATATTGTTTTAGATTACATTTCTTGCTTGATCGTGTGGTCAGTTTACTGCTGCTAACGTGACCTGCACATACAGAAGTTTGATCCAAATTGAGTATCACACCGGTGTATCCCACATATTGATTTCTCTAGGAACATTTGGCATCCACTTTGCTCTTACCGAGAGATGTAAAACGTCCGAAAATCTTGAAGTTATGGAAAAGAGTAGTTTTTCCCTATTTCCTTTTTTTTTTTTAACTGACATTTTAAGAACGATTCATAGTGAAAAAGCCGAGCGGAGTAATTTTACAAATTGATAGGAATTCTCTTGATTCACCTTATTCAACAAGTTTTAATCGATGAGCGGACATCAGCAGAAGCACCGAGTACAGAAACCGGGCTTCAGCCAATACTACTCAACTCAAACTCAAGATGTGATCCTGCATCAGAAATGCTCCCCTACCCATAAGTCTTTAGATCAAATCTGTACAGCTTACATGACCCTAGCAAGTCTTACAACAAAATACTACATTATTACAGTCAATTGTTTTTATGCGATAAACTATACCAAAGGAACAATCGTCAAAAACTGTACTTTAGAAATGAGAATGTTTTGGCAAAGTTGTAAAAATGGTGGTTCATTTTTTTCTAATTTCTTTGATATTTTACATTCTAAACATCCACAAAAATCTACCTCTAGACTTGCTAAAGAGTCTTAGATGTTTTACATAATCACAGAAAGCCTTGATTAAATAAAACAAAGCCTCATCAATACAACTAGAAGCAAATCAAGGTTTGTTTTTCTCATATGCACTAATCATGCTTTTTCAAAACTGAAAACATGAAACATTAATGTGTGGTTTATTTTAAATACATTGCTTAACATTGCTTAACATTTAGGGGAATGTATTTGTATTAGTTGCGAATGGTAGAACAAACTAACTAAAACACAGATGTATTCATATTGTGTGACTTTTCATTAACATCTAGCAATTGCATGTTTATATTTACCAGAAGCACTTAATTACAACTCCACATTATGTTTAATTATTCTGATCCAAATGCATTTGATTAGTCCATGCCACCTTTGAGTGATTTAAGTGCAGCACTCATCAATTATTAACCATAGAAGGCTTTTTCTATGTTGAAGATAACTAAACCACCCTTAGCAACTAACATTGCATACCTGTTTGACGGTATCCTCGTTACAAACAATCTGAATATTGTTCAAAGAAAAATGGATTTTAAAGCACTAAACATAATGGACAGTTAACTTCTTTCATACTCTAAATAAAGTTGCAAATCTGCCCCTGACTTCTCACCACAAGGTTTTGTTTAGCCATTTCTTCATTAGTCCGTTCCCTGGTTTACATTATAAACCTATTCTCTACTCAGTGCTCCAGCTACATAAATATGTGCTTATTGTTCAACAACAGGGAAGCCTATCATGGAAACAAGCCAAAAACCATGTTTATGAATAATTGAACATAATTCTACAAGAGAGAGAAATGAAAGCTTTGAAACGATGGATGTATACAATCTCGCAAAAAGACTAAGTTACATCTCAATGTAAGCTAAATAATATGCATTAATGATTCATTAAATTATGAATGGATCACTAATAGTAAAATATGAGCTATAGCAATTACAGACCTTGTTAGCTGTATGTGTTTTAAAACATTGCATATTATGCTGAGCGGAACCCCAGGCAATATTAATACAATTAAAACCTGAAACAAATGATCATATCAAATGAGCAGATTGCAGGTGACGGGTACAGCCATTTCCCAGTTAAGTGCCAGAGGGATGTACAATATTTTGTCTGGCACCCGTGAGGTTAAACAGAAAGTGTTTCACAAGGGAATGGAAAGTGTCACTGATGAATGTGTTGTGGATGACTTTTTTATATAAGGACAAGTATTACTAACAGGCAAAATTCACCTTACCCTTGTCCTTGCCCTCTCTCTCAAAATAAATGTGCCATTATATTAACCTACCAAGAATGTGGGGTATTTGACAATGTTAAAGTGTATTTTTCACAGTTGCGATCAGAATAATCACTCTTGAATTTAAACATACCCTTCATATGTCTTGCCTAGTTCATAGGCTCCCATTCTCCCTGAGCAATATGCTACCTCCAGCTGTCCCATTTGCCTATAACCTCCAGTCTTACAGCAGCACTTTGCTTTCTATCCTAAATTACAAAAAGCAAGTAGGTCGGGTTGCCTTCCCCAACAGAGCTCTGCAAACTAGGAATAACTTTTGTACAATATGAAAAATGTCACCAGTCTAAAGACCTGGAACAAATCGTCAACACCTACTCGTGTTCTATGTCCACCGTTAAAGGGACAAACCAGGAACATGACGTGTAAGATTTTTTTTTTTTTTCTGAAACAAAACCCAAATACGCACGGACAAAAAGAAAACAAAATACTACAAACAAACCAACAATCGTTCTTGACTCAGCTCAAATTTTATATGATACAAGTCAGTTGTTCCCATTCCCCTTTTCAAATATAAGGCAAAAACCAGACAAATCCAAGCTTCGTTTGAGAGTTGAATGAAACTAGAAAAGATTGAGATTAATGCTCTGTAACAAAAGTTAACTGA
The DNA here is from genome assembly GCF_036172605.1 of Pelobates fuscus. Lineage (NCBI taxonomy): Eukaryota > Metazoa > Chordata > Amphibia > Anura > Pelobatidae > Pelobates > Pelobates fuscus. Next base: position 321,556,691 of record NC_086318.1, on the reverse strand, counting down.
ACACGATAGTGTCAGGAATAAAAAAAAAAAAAAATGTATTCCTGACACTGTAGTGCTGGTGTAATTGTTAGGTGACTCCTGCACTGATCATGCTCTCAAGCTTTGCCGGTCTCGCCACCGCTGGCCATGACTGAGATCATCAGTCTTGCTGATCTCAGCCAATCCAATGCTTTACACATAGGTAAGCATTGGGAGGCTATTGCACATGCATGGCAAAATGTCTCTCTGCATCAATCAGCATCCCTTCGCAGAGATGCATTGAATCTATACGTCTCTCTATGAGGAATGTTCAGCATCTCCATGCAAAGAGTGGAGACAGTGAATGCCAGTATGCAGCACTGGACTAGGAAGCACCTCTAGTGGCCATCTGAGTGACTGCCACTTGAGGTGTTACTAGGCACAAATGTCAACACGGCCTGCAGGCACATGCTATAGACACCACATTATTATTATTATATTATTTATTTAGCGCCATCAAATTCCGCAGCGCTTTACAATGGGTGGACGAACAGACATGTAGTTGGAACCAGACAAGTTGGACACACAGGAACAGAGGGGTTGAGGGCCCTGCTCAATGAGCTTACATGCTAGAGGGAGTGGGGTAAAATGACACAAAAAGGTAAGGATAGTATTAGACTAGTGACAGTTGCAGAAGAGGAATCAGTCAGGAGCTATTAACAGTTTAATTGATACGCTTTTATGAAGAAGTGGGTTTTTAACGATTTTTTGAAGGAGTGGAGACTGGGTGAGCATCTAACGGAGGAGGGAAGCGAGTTCCACAGGAATGGTGCAGCCCTCGAGAATTCTTCAAGGCGAGCATCAGAGGTGGGAGTACGGACAGAAGATAGACGTAAGTTTTCAGCAGATCGTAAGGGCCTAGACGGGACATACTTGTGAATAAGGGAGGATAGATAGGTGGGAGCAGCATTTTGTAGCAATTTGAAAGCAAGAACCAGAATTTTAAATTGAGCTCTATATTTTATAGGAAGCCAATGTAGGGACTGACAGAAGTGTGAGGCATGGGAGGTGCGGGCGGACAGGAAGATGAGCCTTGCTGCCGCATTCATTATGGACTGTAATGGCGCAAGTTGGGAGCACGCAAGACCACTGAGAAGCGGATTACAGTAGTCAAGGCGAGAAAGGATAGTGGAATGGACCAGCACCTTAGTCGCATTTGGCGTTAAGTAGGGGCGATGCGCAATGTTTTTGAGATGGAAATGACAGGATTTGGCGATAGATTGAACATGAGGGATGAAGGAGAGGTCGGAGTCAAAGAGAACACCTAGGCAGCGAGCTGGCGTGGTGGAGCTGATGGCAGCACCGTTGACTTGGAGGGAGACAGACACAGGAGTAACAACACATGAACCACTACGTTGTAGTGGTTCTGGTGACTATAGTGTCCCTTTAATTTCATCCATCGAGTAAAAGTTTTGTCTGCAACATTTTTTTTTCAAGTAACAGGCAACGACAAGCAACTTGTTTTTAATAGACATGAAGCAGCTTTACATTACAAGGTCATGCCTTATTAAGAACTACAATATGGAAAAATAAAGAAAATGTGGACATTATTACCAGACAACAAAATGGTTAATTCAATGTGTACCATATTCTTCTTTGCTTGACTAGCAGTTGTATGATTAAAGGGATTGTCTAAGCCAATAATAACCCCAACATTAAAAGTATTATACAAAAAAAATACCTTGAAAACTGATGGAAAGGATACGTACCTTGATAGAACCTAGAACAATTACTTTTACTCCAAATAAAGGGTTTCATTTTTGTCTGTGGGGACTGATCTTATCCCATAATCTCTTGATAATCAGGGTTTTAGAAGAACATGTATCCCTCTCCTGACAGTTCCAATCTTCACATTGGATGATTAATTTATTAATGGAGAGCATCCATACCTCCGCTTATATCAGTTTACGCACAACTCATTTCACTGTTTAGTAAATTGCTACTGGCCAGACCCTGAACCATGCAATATGCAGTCCACGGCTCAATTCTCTTTGCTTCATCAAACCTTCTGACATATATAGTATTCGTATTACAGTATCCCCAAACCTGCTTAACAAACAGCCCAGTTTCTTGTAAGCGTATATATTGGCTTTTATGTGTTGAATCATAGTTTCATATTTAACCCCTTCTTGAAGGTAGGACATATTATGCCGTCCTCACAAAAGAGGGCTTTAACAACGTTATGGAGTCATGGCACGTCCTAATATTCTTGCACCTCCCACCCCCACCACATCCTGTGACCGCAATCACAGATACAATGCTACAGCAAATGAATTCAATCAATGGCTGTGATCATTGTACTCTGCCTCTCTTTTTCCTCAATGTGATCTGAGAGCTCATTGCCACATAGGGTTCAACTAGTCTTCTGAAGTGTTCTAGCAATTCACTGTGGGGGGAAATGCTAGTTTAAACCCTCTCACTGTTGATCACAGTGTTACTGATGTGATCAGTCTGATCAGAACAGTAGTCCCATTCAGGTTTTGGGACTCATATTTTGTCTTTTTCTTTAAAAATGTATCCTTTTTGACAGTTTTAACCATTTTCATTTTTAACCCTTGTGTCTGATTCCTGTACCATGTCTGTGATCAGACCATTCTTTGATCAACCTAATCTGTTAATTATGCTTTTTTATGGTCTATTTTTGGAATCAATATACCCTTATGATGGCACAGCTGCCATACTGTATTAAGGGCAACAGAGGCCCAGAAAAGACGTATCAAATTTACATGTATGAAGGCTGAAATTGCCCCATATTTGGCCCTGAAACTTCCAAAAAACCCAGCAAACCTGTAAACAACTGGCACGGTTGTACTCATGGAACATTGCGATATTCACAGAGGAAAAAAAAAATGCCATGCTTTACTTGGAACTCTATTTGCCCTTTACAAAATTATATATAAAGGGCGTGGGTGCACATTATTTGAAAGGGGTAAATTATGTTTAAACATACATTTTGCTCAAAGTTCAGAACTTGGATAATTGCCTCCTTCCTTAAGGGGTTAAGTTTTGTTTTAAAGCGAACATTTTGATATTTAATTTAAAAAAAATTAAAAGCATAGCTCATAAAGTGGCTGCGATATAGGATACGGCAAATACAGACACCACTGCAAACCTCATGATTCCAAACAAGTTTGCAAATTCCTAAGACCAACATATTGTGCAGTTCCATGAGGGAAAATGCTTGCCAGTCCTTCCATTAAAAAGCAGCGCATGCCTCAATATAGATGCAGTTTCATTAGGATTTAATAGGGACTAATGCACAGCTGTCCTGACCTCGTTACTTATTCACAGTTTGAATGTAAGGCTGGAAGCACAATGGACACCCTGAAATTCAGTTAAATCTCTACGGGCAATGAAACTGGCTAGGTAATTAGCCATCACTGGCACATATTTAATAGGCTGTGATAAGAAGGCTAGTTTAACTCTTTAAGTCAGTTTAGAGGTGCATCCTTATTTTCTCATTCACATTACACACACACACACACCTTAAACTGTCAGATCACGTGAACTGACATTTTTTTTCCTTTTCAATATTCTTTAATGTTTTATCAGTTTGCAATAAAAGCTTTAATTTGATAAAACTGTGTTTCATTATTAGCCCTGTATGTTAAACAGACAAATAAAACAAAGTGACCACTTCTATGTAGGACAATGTATTTAACATGCTGGCAGCTTTCCACGTTTTTCAAATAGTATATGATAAAATAAATTCTGTATATTCAGCTTGGTATTCTCGTCAGCATTAGAAGAGCCTGTTTTTAAGTAAATGCTGTCCAAAATGCACATGCGCTCTCTCTCTTATAAGTGTAAGACAGGCTCAGGGGGGCGGGGCCTGATAGCTTCCCGAGACAGTTGCATGTGGATGGAGCTTCTCAGGGAAAACCTCATACCAAGTCTAATGTTTGACATAATCGTTAAACTTTTGACAAAAAGCCTGCTTATACTCCTGAGGAATACTATGCCCATGATAGGCTTTTCTGCGTCCTGCAGACATACTCGAGGCAGGGGAGGTGGCCAATCCTCTGCCTTGGTTTAGAGCTAGGCTGTTCTTGAACCCCCCACCTTTCTTTGGACATATGGGGGATATTCCGGTCCTCACTTGTGCAGTCTCTTGGCATACTCTACGAGGCGTTGAAATTATATGCAATTTGGAGGGTTGAGACTTACTGCAGAAGATGGCCATGCCACACAGACTTGCTGCTACAAGCGCCCTTCCACAGCCACCCATCCATGTAGACCCACTTCTACAAGCGCCCTTCCACAGCCACCCATCCATGTAGACCCACTTCTACAAGCATTTGATCACCTGTGTGCACAATTTTTGGCAAAACTCTCTGTACACGTACTCATCACTACTCCTGTAGGCTTAGCCAAGGCTTCCCGGATCCAGTATGCTGGCCGACACTGCATGACTGGGTTTCTCCTGTGCATCACCTGCGTTGCATCACAAAGGTGGAGGCACAAGTGTGCCCCCCCCCAGCTGGTGCCTAAACACCGAAGGAATGGTTTCCATGCCTGCTCCCACTCACCTGGGCTGCGAGATAACAGAGGTCATCATCCCAAACCCAGCCTACCCAGTCAGAAGGTCTCAACTATACAACACTGGGTGCGTGGGACTGGACAATTGCAAGCACAAGCTCAAGCTGCCGAACGTGGTTGCATTCCAAGGAACATCGTGCCGGAGTGTCTTAAAGCTTGGGTCTGGTGGGGATACGTCATCAGATTGGCTGTAATACAGTTTCCTAATGCAGTGACTCTCCCTCTACAGGCATCAGCTGAGGGGGCAACATATCCCATCTACAGCAAGGCTGTTTTACTATTCAATTGAGCATAGTGTCAGATATGGATATTTTGTTTTATTTTATTATTCTGCTTATTTCGACCATCTGCTATAGTTTACTCTAAACCATCCAGCGGCACTTACCTCTTGTTGGCTTCAATAGTTTTATATCATAGCATTTCTCGGTTATTATCTGATAGAACTGTGAGCTTGATGTCCTTTACCAATTTAAAAAAAATGTGCAGCCTGTCATTTGTTAGTTATATGTGGAATATTTGTCTATACTTTGGCTGATGTTTTACTCTATTGGAATATTCAATATGTATCTCTGCATTTCAAAAACAAGTTCCAGTGTTGAGAGCAAAGATTGGCCCCTTTCTAGTGATCACAAATGTAAGTAGCAGGGACACATGGAGAGAGGTGTTCAACCCAAAAGGAATCTGGTCAGGACCACTATTCAACTTTACACCCACTTTATACATATTTATATTGAACACAAAGCATTCTCTGCATTGTCAAACTATTACCACATTTTAGCCAGTCATGTAATGGGCCGAGTTTAGTCCAAATTTACAGATATGATGTCTCTGTACCATCTCTGTGAGCAAATTACTTCAGAGTTCATCCCACGACTGCTGATGGTTTGAAGGACTGTAGGCTCATCCCCAATGCTACCCCTGCAGTTTAATACAGAAAATGAAGGCAGGGAGCCAAGGAAGACTGAAGTAAGGCTTCCCTGTACCACACATGGCTACTTTGGCTTTTGCAGCTTTAACAGGAGATCCTCAGGGCCAAAATGGTACAGGTACAAGGGGCCATAAAACGAGACTGTTCAGGAAAATTTGAAACTGTTGGAACTAATCCTTTAAGCACAACATTTGTTTTGCAGTACACAAGGGCCAAGTCCATTTTCACATCTCTATAATGTTTCTTTTGGTCCAATAAACCCATATAGGCTGTTAAATTAAGCTAGGATGCTACAAATATTTGCCCAAACCTGTATTACTACTGCCAATGCAAAGTCCCATATGCAAGCCATTTTTTATATCATGTATCTGGATGCTTCTTGTGGGGTTCCTAAAGAATCATTTATCTTTGGTAAGATGCAGAATGCTAAGGAGGGAATGTTGTGTTTTTTTAAGTAACATTTGCAAAGTATTCTTTTTAAACTGAATAATTGCTTGACATTTTCTTTAATAACAGCAAGAGGTGAGCTTCACAATCTTACATGGCATTTATACAACACAACGTGCGCTGAGCAGAAGGGCTCAGCATCTTAAAACAAGTCTAGCATAGCAATTATGTTCATGCACTAGTATAGTAACTATTAAAACTAAAAATTCAGAATCCAGATAATCCCAGAAGCAAGACACAAAAACAGATCGCAATAATAGAGGAGTGACCGCCATTGGCTCATAAAGCATTACTATTCAGAAATATTAAACAATATTCAAAAGCAGAAAATGATACATGCAAATAGCATATTTTCTCTAATGACAAAAGAATGAAGGGAGTGTATTTTTTTTTTTTTTTTAAATGACATCTTTTTGGCAGTCACAATAACAGAAGAAAAGAAAAAAAGTTACCTGCGCTCTCTCCCCAATCCCTATGTATATCTAGACAAATGGAGGTCATTTAGTTGCTCCACTGTGTTACCAGTGTTAGGACCCGCTTAGGGGGGTCTGCCTTGACGTTGGCAGGTGGGCATTCCCTCCAATGGCCATTGGAGTAACTAAATGACCTCCATTTGTCTAGATATACATAGGGATTGGGGAGAGAGCGCAGGTAACTTTTTTCTTTTCTTTGGTTTTTGCTATATATTGGGGCTGATGTGTACTGTAGTCATTGCTGCCGGCCCAGTAGTTATGGGAGTGAGCGCAGGACTTCTCTTTTTGTAGTCACAATAACAGGTAAGACATGATTTCCAAACATGTCATCTGTCATCCAAAAAAAAAAAACATGAAACGTCTTGTAAAGGCTCATGAGAACTGTAGTTAGCTCTCAGATGGATATCCAGTATTCGTATACTACAAGGATATACATTTGTTTCGAGGATGCTTGCAAGAACAGCCAGAAAACCTTCTTATTTTAAAACAAAGGTACCAATGCTTGAATCAAGCAGCTACAGCAGGGAATACGTGCTTTGATATAAACACGGAAAGAATACAAACAGGGTATATATTTATGTGCAAATGTCCAGACGTTCCTATTATCCTCACAATGTAATCAAAACTTTAATCCAAATACAGCTACTAAATATTTATTTCTTCTAACTTTTCCAGAATCTAAATAAAATGAAAATAGTTGCCTTTGGCATAAAACAACGTCTATATTAGCAATGCCCCTTATCACCCTGTATTTAATTAAATGGGACTGACGTAAGAAATAATAAGTGATGCATTGCTATTGAAACATGCCGTGATATCCAAATAATGAAAATAATAAATCAAGATATAAAATAGAATGATCACACAGTGTAATTTTGGTACATTTTGCACATTATAGCTTCAGACAACAGCTGTAGTTAACACTGCCCTCTGGTGGAAATTTAAAACGTTGCACTGCTAGTATTAAACACAAGAAGGAATAAGGGCAAGGCTGGCAGCGTAACACACCAATTAAGAATTGTAGAGAATTAAAAAGAGAGTTTAAAATGTAAGGTAACATTGGCTGAGCTTAAACCTTAGCAAATGTCCCAGCTCAATTAAAGGATCACTATAGGGTCAGGAACACAAACATGTATTCCTGACCCTATGGGGTTAAAACCATCATCTAGCGCCCCTGGGCCCCTCATGCCTCCATAAATATAGTAAAAATCTTACTGTATTCAAGCCTGAAGCTGTAACTCTGCATGCTGTTAGACACAGAAAAACAGTCTGCTGACATCATCAGAAGTGGTAGCCTGATCCAATCACAGTGCTTCCCCATAGGATTGGCTGAGACTGACAAGGAGGCAGATCAGGGGCAGAGCCAGCATGATTCAAACACAGCCCTGGCCAATCAGCATCTCCTCATAGAAATGAAATGAATCAATGAATATCTATGAGGAAAGTTCAGTGTATGCATGCAGAGGGAGGAGATACTGAATGTTTGGATGCATTTTAGGCAGCTCTGACCAAGGAAGGATCTCTAACAGCTATCTGAGAAGTGGCCAGTGAAGTTATCACTAGGCTGTAATGTAAACACTGCATTTTCTCTGAAAAGACAGCGTTTATAGCAAAAAGCCTGAAGGTAATGATTCTACTCAGCAGAACAAATTCAATGGGCTGTAGTTCTGGTAACTATAGTGTCCCTGTAAGCCGAATAAATCATCATTTAGTAAGCAAACAAAAATATGCAGGGCTCAATAGAGCTCTACAAACCTCATGGCAAGTGACAAGTTATTATTACATACCAGTTAATACCGTAATACGTGAGTGGAGAAAGTTTATAAAGAAAGAGTAAGAAGCGACTTTTGCATAAATGTTAGCAAACACTCCCCCAGCTCTCTATAAACACTGGACACTTAAAGGGTTTCTCCATCCTTTTTGTTCTTTAAATAATGGCCTTCTTTGAATAATGCCTTTTCCGGGCTGCCTAGGTCATGTGTCCAATTAGGCCCAGACACACAAACATAACTCTGGATGTGCAGTAGATCAAGCTGAAACACTGCACATCCAGACAACTTGCACCATGACCACTTCAAAAAGCAGATCCAGTGATGGTTGGAGTAACCCTGTAACAGCTTTACTTACATGGCGTGATTGAAAATGGAAAAAAGTTGTAAGTGTGTTAGAATGTCATGCAAACAGATAATCATGTCAGTGTGAGTTTGCATTAGTTATTAGTGCCTACAGCAGCAGCAGTGATGCAGTACAGTGTGTATGTTTAGCTGTGTACTTAGAAATAAATCAGCTCATGTCTATGGGCAACCTTTTGTTCTTGGTTATGTGAAAATGGACATTACTGTAAGGAAGCAGATGCACTTTTTGCTCTGAAAGATCACACATCTATGAATGTGAGATATTGCTTCTGCCCTCAGTTTGGGAAAATCTGGTGTAAATTCTTAGGGAACCCAACAAATGTGAATTGTTGTCTCAAAAAAAAAAAAAAAAAATGGAAGTAAGCCAATAAGCAAACAAAACAAAACACCCAAATACCGATACAATTCTACTCTGGAACTTCTGTAAAAATGTAACCAGCAAAATCAAGCAAGAGATTTATTGGCTAATCTGGTTGACATTAATGTTTCATCTGTACACTGAATACTCTTGCTCAAGCTGGGCAGAAGGCAAGAGAGTCAATTAAATTTTTTTTTTTTAAATGTATTATTGACATCTCATGCAATTATTGACATCTCATGGTTGGCATGAGCTACAAAGTATAACTATTGGATCCCTGATGACTAGAAAAAAGGTAGTTTTTAGTGATGAGTCACATTTTGTAGTTCAAGGTTACAGAGCAAGGGTTGTCAGATGAAGTATTTGTGAACCGATTAGAGCTGTGCATCTCTCCTAGGATTCAGCAACCTTTTTCTGCGCAAAATATTCTACCATATAAATCTGTTACACATGTGTATGCACCTGAAGCTGACCATTACGCCTGCATTTTACAGTTCAAGGAATCCCTTTAAAATTAGCCGTTTTCACTTGGGTGAAAATAGATCCACAATTGTATGCTCCCCCAACAGCACGCAAAAAGTACAAAAAGTGAAAAGGGTAACACTCCAGAGGACAGCCAAACTAAAATGTCTGTCAATTGTATAAAATAATTACAGCATGTCACTAATTATGGCAGTATTTTTGGTGGAAATAAAAAGAAATTCCTGGCTAGGAGTAGAGTAATACCATTATTTAATTCTATTTGATGAGGCCCACTCTTAATCTTTCAAAAACATGCCATCAATACAGTCAAGCAACAGGACAAACATTTACCATGCTAATTTCCAATCCAACATCACATTATATTCATGTTGGTTCTTTTTAAAAAATGTCACTATCAGTGTATGTTTAAAACAAAAGGGTTTTTTTTCCTGGTGTATTGTAACCCATGTGCAGCACACTTAAAGCGGAACCGTTATGCCGAACTTACCTTTCCCTAATCGCTTCCTCTCTCAGGATCTGTTCATTTCTTCCTGTCTGCTCTAGTTTTCTTTAAAACATCAGGCAAAGAACTGTTTGTCTTATTATATTTCCTACTCCTGACCAGCTCAAGTTGGTCACAGAAATTTTCCCACAATACTCACCCTTTCCTTCGTGATCTTGCGATGCCTGCTTTCACTATTCCCGAATGTCCTGTCATTTAGACAGAACACAGGCGAAACTACTGAATTTGTTCATTCATGTTAGGACGACATTCAGTACTTTTAGGTCGATTCGAAATTTAATTAGAATGAAATTCCGACCCGTGCTGCGGCTGCATTTTGCAGCCGCTTAGTAGATAGCTCCCTAATACCATGGGAATTAGGGAGCTATCTACTAAAAGGCTGAAAGACCAAGATTGGTCTTTCAGCCAACTTTACTAATACTAAGTAAAGTATTCAAGTTCAAGTAAAGAGTGCATACAAAATATAAAATAGCATATAAAAATAAAAAATATAAAAAAGTATATAAAAAATAAATAAAGCACCCCCCCTCCAAAAAAAATGGCCCCATGGTGTGGCATCTATTACCTAGTGGTGAGGGGGGGGGGCTATTCAACTAAACGGGGGACATAGGGTCCACCTTGGCCCCCACCATTGAGCTGCGGGTGGGGGCCCTAAAGGACAATGGGGGGAACCTATTGTCCTCCCCCCGGCCCCCACCCATGAGCGGCGGGTAGGGGCCCTAAATGAAAACGGGGGGGGTGGACCTATTGTCCTTCCCTCCCCCCCCCACCCATGAGCGGCGGGTGGGGGCCCTAAATGACAATGGGGGGCATACCAATCAGGTAAGGCTCACTATTTACCCATCAGAGCACTCTTATTGGTTGGCTTAAACCAACCAATCAGAGCCCTCTGAGTTAAGTTGCGGGGGGTGGGAAGGCTTTATAAGCCTTTCCCCACCCTGCGGAGCTCAGTCTGCGTGGTGCCCTTGCTGGGTGAAGATTATTTTTTTTTAAGCTTGGGTTTTTAATTTAATTTTATTTTATAAGTTCGACGGGTATTATAGATTTTTTTTGAGGCTGAAAAAAGAAGGTTTCGAAAAAAGAAGACATCAAATGGTAAGTTTTTTTATTTTTATTTACAGGTTTATTGTTCCCCCTCACTATTTTAGGGTGAGGGGGGTAGGTAGGGCTTTTTTTTTTGGGGTGTGTAGGGGGTGACAAGAGGCTTGGGGAATCCTAGTCACCTGGGGGGGAAAGGGTGATTTTTTCATTTGGCCTCCACCTGTTGCTCATGGGTGATGGCGGGGGGGCGAACAATTGGAAAATTATTTCAAAAATCACGATGGTAAGTAAGTAAGTAGATAACATATAGGGTTATTCATTAAAGTAATAATGATCAGAAATAATACAAAGTGAATTTAAAATTCAACAACAGCCAGTTATGTTTTCAGTTTGGTTATTTTCACTTTGAATTCTGGACAATTCCCATTTTGGAGAATAAACCTGTAAGGCTAGGAAAAAGGAGCGGATGTTTATTTTGAGATAACTGGCAAAATTGATCTAAGCAACAATACTACACCATGGAAGTAATAGAATGGATTGTATTGTTTATTCAAAAAAGCCTACAGATAATGTACTCATCAAATATTTATACTAGCAAGTCTTAAGCACTGATCACATTTATTCTCTATGGCCATTAGCTGGGGGTTATATTGGTTTTTTGTGGAACATGCCAAGATGCAAGCAGAGTATGTCACACACTTACTGAAGGGTGTGCTTATGTACTAATGCTGTCCCTTGCTGGCAAATTTTGGAATAGCAAAAGTAAGAGCACGTAATTAAAGTAAATTCATTACTTCTCATAAAAATGATGTAGGATCATACGTTTTAAGTTTAAATGCAGATTTGTACACAGTTTATTATCACTGCATTTTTTACTACAGTTCCCATTTATTTATGAAGAGGCTGCGATCTCATTCTAATTAGTAATCACATCAAATATTAAACTGGGAAACACCCAACAGATTTAGCAATGCCATAAAATTATCAAGTATCAAAAGGGTTTACAAAGCTCCACTGTAGTAAGCGCAGCAAATTTAGAATGCTAAAGCAGATGGGGTGCTGAGTATTGTCTTTTTGTCAAACTGCTTGCGAACAGTTTCACAACATCCAAGATATGTCACTCAAGTACCATAACCCATTAATGGTATGCTGCTTTAAGTGTCCCTTTAACCATGAAGCCATAGCAGCTTGCAGCATGAGTTTCCAGTTATTTAAACCATATATCAAACCTGTGATGATGGCACTGAAAATGATGTTGAGAACGTTTTACTCACCTCAGCACCACCCATCCATTTGGGTTCATCTGGAAATTCAGCACATAAAATATCTTTCGACTGGTCTGTTCCCAAGACATGGTAGAACAGTTTTTGATGCAGGTTGGTGGATGTTTCTGTGCCTTTAATAATAATAACAAATAAAATAAAAATAAAATAGTTTTACCATATATAAAAGATATGATCAATAATGATTCAACGTGGATGAAATAAATGGTTATACAAACAAAATTGACTTTTATTTATTTTATTTTTTTAAATCAGCATTTTATCAAATAATTGAACATACATAATTAAAGGACCACTCTAGGCACCCAGACCACTTCAGCTTAATGAAGTGGTCTGGGTGCCAGGTCCTTCTAGGGTTAACTAATTTTTTTATAAACATAGCAGTTTCAGAGAAACTGCTATGTTTATCAATTAGTTAAGCCTTCCCCTATTTCCTCTAGTGGCTGTCTCACTGACAGCCGCTAGAGGCGCTTGCGTGATTCTCACTGTGAAAATCACAGTGAGAGCACGCAAGCGTCCATAGGAAAGCATTATGAATGCTTTCCTATGTGACCGGCTGAATGCGCGCGCAGCTCTTGCCGCGCGTGCGCATTCAGCCGACGGGGAGGAACGGAGGCGGAGAGGAGGAGGAGAGCTCCCCGCCCAGCGCTGGAAAAAGGTAAGTTTTTACCCCTTTCCCCTTTCCAGAGCCGGGCGGGAGGGGGTCCCTGAGGGTGGGGGCACCCTCAGGGCACTCTAGTGCCAGGAAAACTAGTATGTTTTCCTGGCACTAGAGTGGTCCTTTAATGATTTTTCTTCAAAGCAAATTCCATTTGGCTAATCACATTATTGTTGAAGGATATTTGGTGTGTGTGTTCATAATGAAGCATTTCTATGAAGGGTATACAAATCAACAGAGGTGCTGAAGATCAATGAGTTTTATAATGAGTCTATTATTCCCATTCCCTTCTTTGTCTCTTTTTTTTGCAGAAAAACATAACTACCTAGGCTACGTTGAAAGAACACTCTTTAATGTGGGTATGGTGGTTGGAGTGGCTCCGGTCCTCATATGGCTATAGAAATCCATACAAATAATTGGCATCAGTGATTGGCTGAGAGCGGTCATGGGACGCTCTCATCCTGTCCCGGCACACCTTGCCATTCAGGTTAATAATAAAATGTTAAACTAAGTGGGAGGGGCAACTGGGGAGCATAGTTCACCATTAAACTTTAAAAGGTTACTCAGGGCCGGCGCTACCTGTAAGGCGACCTAGGCAGCAGCCTAGGGCGCACTTTAGCCAGGGGTGCCGGATACCTGTGTAACCTTTTAAAGTTTAATGGTGAACTATGCCCGAGTCCCCGCTGCGGCTCCTCATGCTGCGCTGCCTGAGCGCTTTAGCAAGCCCCAGGCGGCGCAGCACTGGAGGGCGGCCAGGTTTGAGTGACCGGCAGGAGGAAGGCACAGTGAGCACTTCCTGTCAGTCCGCCGGCGGCCGGGTACAGGAAACAGAAGTCCGCCGCCACCGGCCACGCTACATAGGCAGGAAGGAGGGTAAGGACCATTAGGGGAGAGGGGAGGGGGAGGTACGAACCATTAGGGGAGAGGGGAGGGGTAAGAACCATTAGGGGAGGGGGGGAGGAGTAAGGACCATTAGGGGAGGGGGGGGAGGAGTAAGGACCATTAGGGGAGGGGAAGAGAGAGGGGGGGGGGGGAGTAAGGACCACTAAGGGAGGGGGGGGGGGGGGAGTAAGGACCACTAGGGGAGGGGGGGGGTGGGAGTAAGGACCACTAGGGGAGGGGAGGGGTGGTAAGGACCACTAGGGGAGGGGAGAGGGGGGATTAAGGACTACTAGGGGAGGGGAGAGGGGGGAGTAAGGACCACTAGGGGAGGGGAGAGGGGGGGGGGTAAGGACCACTAGGGGAGGGGAGGAAGGACCTCTAGGAGAGGGGAGGGGGGGGGGGAAGGACCACTAGGGGAGAGAAGGAGGGAGGTAAGGACCACTAGGGGAGGGGAGGGGGGTTGGTAAGGACCACTAGGGGAGGGGAGGGGGGTTGGTAAGGACCACTAGGGGAGGGGAGGGGAGGGGGGGGAGGTAAGGACCACTAGGGGAGGGGAGGGGGGGGAGGTAAGGACCACTAGGGGAGGGGAGGGGGGGGGGAGGTAAGGACCACTAGGGGAGGGGAGGGGGGGGAGGTAAGGACCACTAGGGGAGGGGAGGGGGGGGAGGTAAGGACCACTAGGGGAGGGGAGGGGGGGGGAGGTAAGGACCACTAGGGGAGGGGAGGTGGGGAGTAAGGACCACTAGGGGAGGGGAGGTGGGGAGTAAGGACCACTAGGGGAGGGGAGGGGGGCGTAAGGACCACTAGTGGAGGGGGGGAGTAAGGACCACCAGGGGAGGGGGGGGAGTAAGGACCACCAGGGGAGGGGGGGGAGTAAGGACCACCAGGGGAGGGGGGGGAGTAAGGACCACCAGGGGAGGGGAGGGGGGGGTAAGGACCACTAGGGGAGGAGAGGGGGGGGGGGGTAAGGACCACTAGTGGAGGGGGGGGAAGTAAGGACCACTAGTGGAGGGGGGAAGTAAGGACCACTAGGGGAGGGGGGGGGGGAAGTAAGGACCACTAGGGGAGGGGGGGGGGAAGTAAGGACCACTAGGGGAGGGGGGGGGGGAAGTAAGGACCACTAGGAGAGGGGGGGGAAGTAAGGACCACTAGGGGAGGGGGGGGAAGTAAGGACCACTAGGGGAGTGGGGGGGGAGTAAGGACCACTGGTGGAGGGGGGGGAGTAAAGACCACTGGTGGAGGGGGGGGGGGAGTAAAGACCACTGGTGGAGGGGGGGAGTAAAGACCACTAGGGGGGGGGAGTAAGGACCACTGGGGGGGGGGGGGGAGTAAGGACCACTGGGGGAGGGGGGGGGTAAGGACCACTAAGGGTTTTAGGAGAGGGAGGACCACCAAAGGGGGGTAAGGACAGAGGACCACTAAGGAGAGGGGAGGAGGGTAAGGACCACTAAGGGGTGGGGGGGGGGGAGAGGGTAATGACCACTGGGGGGGGAGGAGGGGAAGGTCTACTAAGGAGTTTGGGAGAGGGAGGACCACTAAGGGGGGAGGGGGGAGTGAGAAGACCACCAAGGGGGGACTGCAGAGGGACAGGGGGCCAAGGGAGAGCACTAAGGGACAGAAGGGGAGAACACGGAGGGACAGGAGGGAAGGGGAAATCAATAATTGACAGGAGGGGAGAGCACTATGACATTTTTTTTTTTTTTAAATAAAGAGCTGCTCCCCTCTCAGTCCCTATCCTACCCTACAAACCCTCTCTTTTTCATTACACACATACATAATGCATCACACACACACAGTGAAACATACAATGCATTCCAACTCACACACACCCGAAACACACAATGCACCCCTTACGTTCACACAAACACTCATTCTCTTACACACAGAAACAAAATACATCTCTTACACAATCAATGCACCCCTTACAGACACACACTGCATTCAATTACATACACAAACACACCTTGCACCCCTTACACACACACACACACACACAGAAACATACAATGCATTCCTTACACGCAAACACACACTGCATCCCCTACACAAATTGGTATCCCTATACACTACATTCCATAAGAACACACACACATTGCATCCTCTACAATAACACATAAAACATCCCCTACACACATACACTCTACTTCCTGTGAGAAAACTCAAGAGTGGGCCATGTAGGTATTTATGGGTGGGCATTGTAGGCATACTCACGGTCAAGCCCTGGGGGCCCAGACCTTGAGCTGTGTAAGGGGCCCTAAAAAATGGGGCTGCTTCCTTTTCGTTAATTGTTGTGAGCACTATTACAAACAGTCTCCAGAGAGCCTCTTCTACACCAGACCTGTGGAGCCAGACTGAGCCCATCATCAGCCTCTTGTCCTCATCTGGTGGTAAGTAGGCAATCCAATATATTATTAGTGGTTCTAATATCTAATTTACCTCACATTAAATGGATTACAGCATAATGTAGTGGTTCTGGTGTCTATAGCCTGTGCCTGTAGGCTTTTTATGTAAACACAGTCTTTTCAGATAAAAGACACTTTGTGAAAACTGACGTTGGCCCATATGGCAGAGCATATGGGCGGGGCATTGTGATGTCACATGGTGGGCAGGACATATTGGGGGGGGGGGATGGCAAAAAATGTTTTGCCTAATGCGGCAAAAATCCTTGCACCGGCCCTGAGGTTACTCCAAGAACCATCTCTTCAAATCCCTGAAGTGGTCATGGAACTTGGTGTCTGCATGTGCAACGTTTCTCTATAAAGTGCTGCTTATGTGGTTTGGACATCGGTGTGTCATTAACCAACCCCCAACATGCGTTTTAAGCTGGCTAATGTATATTCTGTGAATATTTCTATGCAGGAATCAAACTGGTATAATGCCTGGAGTGTCCCTTTTACTAATTTAGTGTACAAATGCACAGTTTTTCCATTTAATAAACAGACACAAATTGTAACTTACCATCACTTTTACCATCTTGTTTTGGATAGCAGTTGTAGAAAATTCCAGCACCATCATGTGTCCAGGACATGCAGCTAAATTTCACTCTTTTCAGCACATCTGGGAGATGTTCTTTATTGGAAACTTTCATGAATTTGATAGTTACCCAGTCAGAGCCACTATCACTTAATCCATAGGCAAAATATTCTCCATCCTCGCTGAAAGCACAGCCTGGTGACAAGCACATAAAATACAGGGAAAACGTACGTTATTGGGCTTATATAAAAAATTCAATAGCAATATATTGTATACATTTGGAGAAATCTGCACATTAGATTCTAACAATTCTTACATTGGCAAGATTTAAAGCAGATCTGTCACTTACAGGGGTAATTGTACCTCCAAAGGTGATAGTTAGGGTTCTGTGGCATTGCGGTGCATTGGTTTACCTGAAGGGGTGCATTGGTTTACCTGAAGCTGACCCTCGCAGCCAATGCCATCTTCTTCCTGGGGACCCTATTCATCTGCTAGGAGCCACAAGAGTACAACACTGAGGTCTATGGAGGATTCTGTTAGACCCTCCATTAGATCCCATTTCTCGATGACTGAAACAATTCCTTAATACCACAACTGAGTGATGGTTGCTGGGAGTGGACAATAGATGACGACAGATCTTCGCCTTTTGCCAACCTCAGGCTTTACCATATGACAAAGAAGTTTCCACTTTGTCTTACGGTATCTTTGGATTGCATGGGAATTTCAATAAAAACATCAGTACTTCATAAAGATATAATCTTTATAAAATACTGCTAGATGACAGAGAACCTTAAATTGTGCAATACCTAGTAATACCTACAGTTCGTATTTTTAAATTATTTTACTTAACATAATAAGCATTTCTAGGTTTGCAAACTGTGAATAAGCAGTAGTGGACAAATAACAGACCTCGCAAGGCAATTGTGCCATCTTCAGAAAATGTATTTGGATCAAGGAAAATGTGGGGTTCCGCATCCAGGGTATCTTGCACATACAACACTCGCTGGTTCTGTAGACCCGAATTGTAGAAATAAAAATACCTGCAGGATGAAGAGAAAGAAAAATGTATATCGGTCACAGTCATAGAAAGGATGACATATTGCATGGCTTTACGTCATCTTTAGACATTTTCTGACCATACACCGATCTATAAACCCTCTCTCCATCCACCCCGAGGTCTCTGAGACACCACAGTAAATGTTCCCATTTCAGTTCTACTGTTGTAAGCCTGATCATCAATATGCCTCGCTTTTTCCATCTCTTGGGTTTTCTGCTGTCAATAGATTATCAAAAGCATATTATTTTATTTTGTTCGCTGTTCTCTTCTTAGGTTGTTTCTGCAGTTTCATTCATACATCTATATTTCTCAATACTTGCGGAGTCTATGGTCTTCTGTTGTCCCGCTTTGACATCATATAGTCTCCTGGTGCCTTTTTAGAGTGTGTTTTGTTATTTTCTCTCAAGCCATTGTCTTATTCGATGAACTGCCTAAATATCTATTGGATTTTATTTTACAATACAACATTTAATTCTGACATTAAATGGTTACCATGACCACTACAGGGGCAACTGGCACACTGTTCGCTATAGAACACTGTAGTTATTATGGGCAGGGCAGAGTCCAAATGTTTGGCAGTCATCATAAAAGCTGAAATATTCTACTTGTGATTAGCACAATTTTGAAAATTAATTAGATTAGCAATTTTAGCCTGAGCCTCATATTAGAAAGCCTTAAAAGGACACTGAAATTCCAAATTATTATTATTTTTCAAGTTTGCGCGATGCTTGGATTCGTTAAAAGCATTAAGAAATCAAACTAGATAGATCAAAGCAGGCAACGGTGTTAGAAATGTTATGTGCAGAGACTGCATATCCATTAAAGAAACACTCTAAGTACCATAAACACTACAGCCTACTGTGCATCCTGGCAACTTCTCAGAGTTCATAGTCACACAGATTTCCGAGCAGTTTGACAACTTACCTGTGGCCTGCCAGACAGAACTAGGGAAAGTTGTCAAACAAATCTCAAACGGCTTGACAATTTACCCTGGGATGTTGCCAAGGCACTCCTGGCACTATAACCACTTCAGTGGTCTGTAGTAATTAGGGTGCTTGGCATATTATTTTAAACAACACTGTTACAGGATAGAGAACATTTACTTAGAAAGCATTATATTGAAAGCTAGTTACCTATTGCCTTTCTTGGAATGACAGCTGTACTTGGGATAGTCATATAGTTCTGTCATACGCTCCTTAAACAATTTTCTGACTGGACACCGCTCCAAAAAAGGAACTGTAATATTGTTCTGGGCTTCAACAAACGCCTAAAAACATTTAGAAATTTGGTCAGTAATTTTCATGATAATCACAATGTATGTTTAGTTCTAAAATAAACAAAACACCGGTTTGTGAACAGATGTCTATGACATGTAATTAAATAAAGTGTGAGTACACTCAAAAAGATAGAACAGATAGTGGGCAGTAGTCTACCTTATGACAGAATCTAAACTTGGCAGAGCTTCACATATTTTCTACTGGTATTACAGGGTGAATGAAACAAACACCTAACTACACACTGAAGTCCAAGACTTGGTTAATAAGGCCAAATGTTGCTTTCTCAACAACTAAAATTATTTTCGCAATGTTGTAAAACACATCCAAGACACTGTAATATGTACTGCACACCACTCCATTGCAGTTCAGGGTGGTTTTCGTGTGGCCAGTGACTTCTGAGAACCTTCACCTTGATTTTGGTACAATTGCTTAATGGTGGCTGGTAGTCGACCCTTAGTGGCTGCATTAATGTTGCAATCAATGAGATCATTCAATGCAATGTAGCTAGGAAGGAGGCAGTCTCCAGGTGCATGGAGGAGCCCTGTTTTTTGCAAAACTGTTTAGGAGGGGTATGGCACCCAGAGACTATGCGGAAAATTGACACTCCTCTGGATTGTGGTGGTTCTGTCACTTTAATGATGTCACAGAACATGAATACTGCTATGCGAAAATATTAATTAAATTAATTTATAATGCCCTATTGAGTACTAGTATCATCGAACCTTTAAAATCCTATTAAATAAGGAATACACTTCCCAGTAATTCAGCATTGGGTGAAGCTTCCCGGGCTGTTTTCCACGCCCCTGTTAACATCACAACCACCCTCGCAATTTCCAATCAAAAGCATTTGATTGGACCATTCTCACAAGCTCAGAGTGAAGCATGCAGGGGGAGGGCTGATATGTGATCTAAATGGACATGTCTCACTTGAGCGTGGTATTTATAAGCTATATTTATCTTGCTAACTCCGATTTGCTTGCACCACAGACACGGTTTACAAGATCCACAAATGGGAAAATGCTCCAAGAAGTCTAAACCCGCTAATGGCTCTGGATCCTAAAATATCAGGGATTTTATAGTTAGAGGCCTAACCCAATCAGCAACTAAACTTGTGGCTCTGCCAGAGTAGGACTCCTCTTTCACAGAGGAACCTTTCCTAGACACACTGGATGATTTCCTCAACATGGTGGAGGGAAGGGGGGGACTTCACCACACCTTATAAGATGAAGAAGAGCTTTATACTGTTATACTTACCAGTTGTTTCAGGCTGAGCTCTCCATTATACAGGAAGAACTGCACATCTTGTCAGGCAGAGTAAAGCTTTGCTAGCCTCAACACACGAGCATCTGAAAAACTCACCAACTATGACAATCTGAGCCATCGCAAGAATATAAAAATCCAAGGTGTTCCAGAGTATGTGGAAGCCCCAGAGACCGGCCCCTTCCGCCCCCCCCCCCCCCCCATTTTTCACAGAGAGAAGAAGGCAGGGGAAATTGCCTGCAACAGGAAGATTTTTAAATTTGCCGGCAGAATGCAGTGTGTGCTGACAACCCATGCAGAAATGACAAATCACCCTTTAAAACTTGGCACCAAATAAATATATGGTGTGTATATATATATATATATATATATACACACACACACACACACACAATTAAAGAAGGATGGCACTGATGCATCTTCTGAATTGTAGATTTGTTGGTGCAATAACATTGGTGATCAACAAATTTTTTTTTTTAAGATCTATACATACACGCATATATACAGGAGAGATACATCTACCCCATATATTTTTTGGGCATATATTTTTTGGGCATCTCAGAGGCCTTGACACTGATACATGGCTTATATATCCTTTAAGACTATATACTCTGCCAAACAGTGCTAGATAATCTAGACCAAGGGCAGACAGAATCTATAGTCCATTGTACAAGACAAATACTAACTGAGCAGCATCTTGTATGTTTTTCGACTGGGCTAGATTTCTATTAGATAAGATAAGCTTATTGAATAGCAGTTTTTACCCATTAATATCTATGGGAAAATGCTATTCAATTACTACAGATAAACTTATCTCATCTACTAGAATCTAGTCCAATCATGTGTATTGTTGCCTGTTCACAGCTTAGAATTAATCTGTCACTGGAATGTTCAAATAGTAAATCAATAACTAATTTGCTTTCCTGCACACTAACTTGCCCTTTGAGATTCTCAAACAGTATGTCAGCCTCTTCTATCTACCTTGACTCAAGCAAATATTTAAGTTACTATGTTAAAGGGGCACACTAGGCAGCAACACATCTACAGCTCACTGGTTTTGTTAATTAAAATCTATGGGTGTAGCCCCCAGTTGTACATCAAACCATTGAGAAGTGGTTTGACAAATATTGGGTTTCTCCACAGCATCTGGAGAACACTACTTCCTTGGCCACATTGACAATGCAAAATTTACACTTTCATTTTATTGACTTCCAGCCTGGATGGCAGTGAATGGAGACCCATGTGTCAGGTTGCTTCTAAATGGGGGTAACCCGTGTTCGTTTACAAAGACTCTAGACAAAAAGAAAAAGTTAAGGGAAAAGGAGAAAAATCCTTCTATGTAAGCTGCCCCAATAAATAAAATATAACTTTTTTATTAAGAAATTTTGAAATGAAACATAACTTTCAACAAGTGTGCAAATATAATTAATGAATTCCTATCCTTACAAATGTAGAACAGGTGCTTAGAAGCAATAATCACCAGACTGTGTGGCTGAGTCTGGTTACCGTCTATCCAGTTATAAAACATGACATAAAAGGAGTGGAAAGGGTTAGCGCTTAAAAACAGAAAAAAACAAGGCAGCAACTTTAAAAGGGAATCCCTCAAGACCCTATGGACACAAATAAATAAAATAAAGCAAAAAGCTGCGCCAAACAAATAAATAAAAAATAAAATTTTATTTTATTTATTTTTTATTGATTTGTTTGGCATAGCTTTTTGCTTTATTTTATAAAACATGACATGGCTACATCACTAGAGCGATAATAGCTCAATGTAACAGCCAAGCTTTTCATAGAGAATAGATACTAATTTGCCAAATAAAAGTACTTCCTATACCCTTAAAGGACCACTCTAGTACCAGGAAAACATACTCGTTTTCCTGGCACTAGAGTGCCCTGAGGGTGCCCCCACCCTCAGAGACCCCCTCCGCCCGGCTCTGGAAAGGGGAAAAGGGGTAAATCTTACCTTTTTCCAGCGCTGGGCGGGGAGCTCTCCTCCTCCTCCTCTCCGCCCCGTCGGCTGAATGCGCACGCGCGGCAAGAGCTGCGCGCGCATTCAGCCGGTCGCATAGGAAAGCATTTACAATGCTTTCCTATGGACGCTTGCGTGCTCTCACTGGGATTTTCACAGTGAGAATCACGCAAGCGCCTCTAGTGGCTGTCAATGAGACAGCCACTTGAGGATTAGGAGGAAGGCTTAACCAATTTATAAACATAGCAGTTTCTCTGAAACTGCTATGTTTATAAAAAAATGGGTTAACCCTAGCTGGACCTGGCACCCATACCACTTCATTAAGCTGAAGTGGTCTGGGTGCCTAGAGTGGTCCTTTAAGGGTAAAAAAGAAGGGAACAATATAACTTCAAATATGTATGAAAATGGATACAGATAAAAACACTAGGTAACTACACAAATGGATATGAAGAGGGGTATTTTAGCCAATTGTTGCAATTCATCCCTAATCTGTCCCTTCAAGGGCACCCCTTGTAATGTACCACCTCCCCCCTTTCAACATATACCTAAGGTATATGAATAAAACCTAATTTAATAGAAGGAAGGGATACCCCAAACCAAATTGCAATAACCAAATAACAAAACAAATAGGTATACCCTTTATAATGGAAAGCTCTATACACCACTTGGTGAATAAAATATATAGGATAGTTTTACCTATATGTAATTCCCACAATGTAGAAAATAAAGGACTCCTCCCAGTCCTCACAGAAAATACATACAAAATAGATATCTACAAAGGGGGAGAATAAAGACAACTCATAGGGTAATAAATTCTAAATAAATGAATATCTATGGTTCAAGGTTGCACTCACACACATTAGTTGATTGTAGGCATATAAGAAAGGTATAATGCTGATATCGGAATAGTGTAGAATTCACTTTGAGACGATACCCCTGAGGAAGTCCGGATTGCCGGACGAAACGCGTAGGGTTGGGCCCCTGTGGGACTTCTATCATTATTTATTTATGTTTTATTTTCATTTTTTATTATTTCTTTGTTATACTTAATAAATGTACTTTTATTATTATCAAAGAGTCATCTTCCATCCTTGGAGCAACTATGTGCCTGAACTACACCTTCAGTGTGTAAGTGTTATCTATACCAGCGCTATTACTGGTCTTTTAAGTCTGCACTTATTGTTGTATTTATTTTTGTTCCCACATGCCCTTTGGTTTGAAGTCTGAGGAGTCTACACTATTCCGATATCAGCATTATACCTTTCTGATATGCCTACAATCAACTAATGTGTGTGAGTGCAACCTTGAACCATAGATATTCATTTATTTAGAATTTATTACCCTATGAGTTGTCTTTATTCTTCCCCTTTGTAGATATCTATTTTGTATGTAATAACCAAATAATACTGAAATGTTAAAAACAAAAAACAAGAAAATAATGATGTGGGCTTACAACATTTCAACACCGTCCCTGATAACAGAAAAGCCGCCACATCAAAAGTCCCGACACACGTTTCACCATATACTGGCTCTTATAAAAAGTTTGACATTAAACCAGGGGATGGCGCCTAAAGACTAAGTAACATAACCACTAACCTAAGCTACAGTGGTTATGTTGCATAGTCTGTCCCTTTAACTTGAATCAAGCTCAGGTTTGGCCTTGATAAAATAACTTTTTCCTGCATATACCAAGTTTCCTCTACTGTTGGTAGTAACTAGAAACCTTTGGGCCGCAGTGCATAAATTGCCCTGGAGGGGTTAACGTGATAGCGTGAGTGTGACAGAGTGATGGAGTGATGGAAAATGAGTGTGACAGGGTTGGGGGGGATGAGTGCTAGAGAAGGTGAGTGTGATAGGGTGAGTATGGCAGAGCGATGGGAGGTGAGTATAGCATGAGTGAGTGACAGAATTGGCTGAGTTATTGTGAGTGTGGCAGGGTGAAGGAGGCTGATACACAGACACCAGCTGCATACACTGAAACACATGCAGACAAACGGAAAGCACATACTGACATACATACCTTATAACATACACATACTGACAAACATGCAAATGCACATACAGAAATAGATACACCCAATGATACACAGAATGATACACATTCAGATCCTACAGATACAAACAAATTTTATATATATATATATATATATATATATATATATATATATATATATATATATATATATATATATATATATATATATATATATATATATATAACAAGAAATAGTAATGGTAGCACTCACGGTCTTCAGTTTAAAATATCTTCTTTATTTTGCAAGAATTAAAACATAGGTTCCAGGATCAACGTTTCAGTCCTCTCTCAGGACTTTCATCAGGATCAAGAAGATATTTTAAACTGAAGACCGTGAGTGCTACCATTACTATTTCTTGTTGGATATTGAAAGTCCCAGGGTAAGCACCCGGCAAGTACCCGTTAAATTTACAGCCTGTGTGCAAGGATTTTCCATTGTTATATATATATATATATATATATATATATATATATATATATATATATATATATATATATATATATATATACACACACAGATATATTTTATAAATAAATAATATACAGACAGATACATATAGACACACATGCAGATACAGACACTTAATGACACTCATACAGATACAAACAGTGAAACACACTGACATACAGACACACATACAGACGCAGATGCACACACACATGCAAAATGTACATTTTTGAAGTCACCCTCTTGTTTCCTACCTTTTAGGTGCAGGAGGGTGACTTCCATGGGGTCCACTGGCTAGCTCAGGCTAATGGGAGTCAGAGTTTCCACTCTGAGTACCTCCTCTCTAGCGCATCTCCTCCTTTCGCGCAGCGCTTTGTGTAAGATGGGAGGAGTGACTGGGGCTGTCACTTCCACCCAGGCTGACCTCATCACACGGGGCTTGGTCACACTGTTAAAACGCTGCAGCGCTGACTGGCCCCTGGTTACACATTGCCATCGGGTGGACCTAAGAGCATGGGCCACCCAATGGGCCCCTCAACGCGCGGCCCCCGCAGTAGTTCCGCACCACATGGCCAGAAGGGCGGCTGGGCCCCCTGGAGTAATGGAGCCCGGTTGCAACTGCGACACCTGCAACCGCAGTAAGTCCGCCTCTGCGCACACACACAATACCAAGTGATTGTATTACCACTTCTAGTATGCTGTTATAGAGCTATCCATGAGCCACCGTTTTCGGAATATTCCGTTTACCACTACCAACCGTATTTCGACATTACCTTCGTCTGCTCACTGTCTGGGTCTTCAAGCCATCTGTATGGATCACAAATCTTCACACCATGATAGTCATCAACCTAAAAAAAAAGATTTAAGAAAAGTCATTATTCAAGCTTATAAGCAAGATAAAAATGTCAAACAGAGCAGATCATATTCAATCCTGGAATAGCTCATGAAACTGACACCACAGCAACTGCAACTTTTTGAAGCAGTTATGATGCAAAGAGGCTTTGAGTGCTGGATTTAAAAAAAAAAAAAAAAAATGTTAAAACATGTTGGACAATAAACTAGGTTCTACTATTACTACTCAAACCCTGGTCCCTCTTCTGACACTGCTAATAAGGAAGCTTCTCTTCCACATAGTTTAGTAGGTAATGATGGGCTAAGGCATAGATGGTAAGGCTAGATGATTGAGAGTTAACTGAGCATTAGTAGATGGGCTCTCAGTGCTGATACCAGTTTCATCACATCACTCATCTAAAAAAAAAAAAAAATGGCATCTAAAAGATTATTTGCATCATAACAAAACTGCACTGGTTATGTTGATTACAATTCTACCTTTAAACACATAAAGCTACGGTGTAAATAGCACTAATAATGCCTTTTTCAAAGCCAATAATAAATGTTCTAAACACTAGAAAATATTTCCAGAATTATCAGCATTGTTTTAGGGATTTTGATATTGCATAACAAAACATCTTAATGTATGAGATTTGCCAAATGTTGCACACCTTACATTTCCTATCACACCCAGGTTACACAAGAGAAAGAAATGTATTTTATTAAACAAGTGTCAGCTCAAAATTGTCTTAGCTTTGTTGTTTCAAAACCATTCAATCAAACTCTGATATGGGTGGTAATGGCTAACACGGGCATGTTTGTAAAATTTACTGTTTGTAAACTAAATTTCCCTTGATGCTCAACCAGTCTTACAGATTTGACGCATACACAATTTATTAGGGTGGTGACTGCTGATACTGCCACTCAAGATATTTGTGAGCCACGTTACAGATGGGCGGAAAATGTATTTCATAAACATCATTAGGCATTAACGCTATGGCTGAAATGTAACAACACTAATAGCATAGGTTTCATTGCTTCTACAAATTCTAAGACTCTCACTGGGTACAGCAGGGGATGGATGGTCTAGCTGAGTTGGTGGTTTACAACTTTCATGGTACTTTGCATATAATAGGGGTGATACCACAGTGAAAACTATTATAGGGTGGTATAAATTATCCTAGCTTGGAATAACTTACTCTAGTCTCTATATATATATATATATATATATATATATATATTTATTTATTTATTTATGCTAATATATCATGACCTCAAACAGGATTCTGGATTAAACTTGTAACACACCTAAAATACCTGTAACTCACGTCTGGGGCTTTACTAAAAACCCAAAGGAAATGATTGAGCCATATACTTAATGACTTAAGCGTTGTACAATTGGCTAAAATATCCTTTAGTTTCATGTTGGTCCACCTACACATTTTCCATAGTAATCCCCACACATGGGGCTGAATTAAACTATTGGTACCTGAATGATCCTACTGGGGCTGAATTATACGGTTGAGGCTAAATTATACCATTGATACTGAATTGAATTATGCTATTGGTACTTGAATTTAATTATTCGGGGCGAATTCATACCATTGGTACCTGGATTATACTTTTGGGGAGTGAATATACAATCACTACCTGAATTATACTATTGAGGATAAGGTCATCTGAGGTGAGTTAATGAGGATTATCGATTGTCAGAGATAAATAGCACAGTGATGACAGCCACCCCTACGGGTACACAGTGATGGACAGCCACCCCTACGGGTACACAGTGATGGACAGCCACCCCTACGGGTACACAGTGATGGACAGCCACCCCTACGGGTACACAGTGATGGACAGCCACCCCTACGGGTACACCGTGATGGACAGCCACCCCTACGGGTACACCGTGATGGACAGCCACCCCTACGGGTACACAGTGATGGACAGCCACCCCTACGGGTACACAGTGATGGACAGCCACCCCTACGGGTACACAGTGATGGACAGCCACCCCTACGGGTACACAGTGATGGACAGCCATCCCTACGGGTACACAGTGATGGACAGCCACCCCTACTGGTACACAGTGATGGACAGCCACCCCTACTGGTACACAGTGATGGACAGCCACCCCTACTGGTACACAGTGATGGACAGCCACCCCTACTGGTACACAGTGATGGACAGCCACCCCTACGGGTACACAGTGATGGACAGCCATCCCTACGGGTACACAGTGATGACAGCCACCCCTACGGGTACACAGTGATGGACAGCCACCCCTACGGGTACACAGTGATGGACAGCCACCCCTACGGGTACACAGTGATGGACAGCCACCCCTACGGGTACACAGTGATGGACAGCCACCCCTACGGGTACACAGTGATGGACAGCCACCCCTACGGGTACACAGTGATGGACAGCCACCCCTACGGGTACACAGTGATGGACAGCCACCCCTACGGGTACACAGTGATGGACAGCCACCCCTACGGGTACACAGTGATGGACAGCCACCCCTACGGGTACACAGTGATGGACAGCCACCCCTACGGGTACACAGTGATGGACAGCCACCCCTACGGGTACACAGTGATGGACAGCCACCCCTACGGGTACACAGTGATGGACAGCCACCCCTACGGGTACACAGTGATGGACAGCAACCCCTACGGGTACACAGTGATGGACAGCCACCCCTACGGGTACACAGTGATGGACAGCCACCCCTACGGGTACACAGTGATGGACAGCCACCCCTACGGGTACACAGTGATGGACAGCCACCCCTACGGGTACACAGTGATGGACAGCCACCCCTACGGGTACACAGTGATGGACAGCCACCCCTACAGGTACACAGTGATGTACACAGTGATGGACAGCCACCCCTACGGGTACACAGTGATGGACAGCCACCCCTACGGGTACACAGTGATGGACAGCCACCCCTACGGGTACACAGTGATGGACAGCCACCCCTACGGGTACACAGTGATGGACAGCCACCCCTACGGGTACACAGTGATGGACAGCCACCCCTACGGGTACACAGTGATGGACAGCCACCCCTACGGGTACACAGTGATGGACAGCCACCCCTACGGGTACACAGTGATGGACAGCCACCCCTACAGGTACACAGTGATGTACACAGTGAATGACTGGGCTGTGGATCAGATATGAGTTTTATTGTAGATATTGCAGAATGCAGCCAGCTCTGGCAGGGGATGGGATCTATGAATGGAGTCCAGGTGCTGCCCCCACTCATTGCACTCACTGCACTCTCATCTCGGGCGGCTTCTGGGTACTGGAAGGTCTGCTGCTGCGGCATGGTGAGTATAGGAGGCGGGGGACAGACTGACAGCACAGCTCGGACAGGAGACAGACAGCAGAGCGGCTATGGACAGGCCTAGAGGGATCACGAGAACACAGACAATAGAACGTTCTGTCAATCCGGGAAGTCAGGAAGGAACCGAAGGCAATAGGACGAGCTAAGTTTACATCTCACCAAGAAGGGAGACCGGCGCTTCAAGGACTTACAGCAAAATAACGAGCGCCCCCTGCAGGGCTCCGAGTAAAGTAGTTATTCTACAGATGTGGTTCTCTAAGCAGGAATGTCACTGCCGCTGAGAGTATTTACTCAGCTCTCTAGCTAGCTACAAGTTGTGATTTTATTATACTACGGTTTTCAGTAATTAATTCTACTTATTTCCGTTTACAATTACATGGTGCAGCGTTTCTGTGCTGGTATGAGCGCAATCAAGGATCACAGATGTGCCATAACTGTAAGATTGTTGTTTCTTGTTTTTTTGTTTTTTTTACCTGATTGGCGCTAGTCGCCCTACTAAATTATTTAAAGGGACACTATACTCACCAAAACAACTTTATCTTAATGAAGCAGTTTTGGTGTATAGATCATTCCCAGCAGTCTCACTGCTCAATTCTTTGCCATTTACTAGTTAAATAACTTTGTTTATGCTGCCCTAGGCATAGCTCCCTGCATGTGGCTCATACAACCTTCCTAAACATTTCCTTTAAAAAGAGTGTCATTTAATGTTTACACTTCCTTTATTGTAAATTATGTTTAATTTCAAATTTCTTATCACCTGTTTTGTTAATAGCACGCTACACACTCCGGGAGCCGCCTGTATGTGATTAAAGGGACATTATAGTCACCAAAACAACTACAGCTTAATGTAGTAGTTCTGGTGAGTATACTAGCTTGCTTCAGGCATTTTCATGTAAACACTGCCTTTTTAGAGAAAAGGCAGTGTTTACATTGCCCCTAGGGACACCTCCAAGTGGCCACTCCTTAGATGGCCACTGGAGGGGTTTCCTGGCTCAGGGCTGCACATAGAGATGCATTGATTTAAAAGCCTAAAGGGATTGATTATACTCACCAGAACAAACACAATAAGCTGTAGTTGTTCTGGTGACTATAGTGTCCCTTTAACCCGTTAACGCCGTTACAGCGTTCCATGCCGTCCCGCATTAAATGGGCTTTAAAGCCGTTGCGACGGCATGGAACGCCGTAACGGCTTTGAGCCCCTGGGGGAGAGGTGTACTTACCTCCGCCGCGATCCTCTTCTGGCGGGCTGCCTGACAGCCCAGGCAGCCCCCCTCCAGCAAATGAGGCCCCCGGGGGCCATGTGATCGCTCTCAAAGAGCGATCACATGGCCCCCTATAGCTGGCTATGGATCTGCCAGCAGGGGGGCTGTCTGAAATGTCAGACAGTCCCCCTGCTGGTTGGAAGTAATACAAAAAAAATATTAAACATGTGTAAAAATAAATCTAAAATATTTTTATATATATATATATATAATATGTATATATATTATATATATATATATACATATTATATATATGTAACGTCATACAAGGTGTATTTTAATATTAATATTAGTATATATATTAATATTAAAATACACTTAGAATGACGTTACTTATATATAATATGTATGTATATAATAGATGTATATATATATTATATATAAATACGTATAATTAAAATAATAAATACATTAATAAAATAAATAAATAAAATATTGAAACAAAATTTAATATAAATTATATATGCATATGTAATTTCATTCTAACTGTATTTTGTTATTAATATATATATATCGGTAACAAAATACACTTAGAATGACATTCTATATATATCTATCTATATATAAAATACAAATAACCGCAAATATATATAGATAAATACATATAATTACATAAAAGATTACATTAGTATACACGTAGTATACACGAACGGCACTTTTATGGTCTATATTATTGTTGTAATATGTTTTACTGTTTTAAAACACTAATATTTGTGTTCTGTGAAGTCTCCCGAGAAAAACAGTACCCCCCATGTACAGGTTTTATGGTGTTTTGGAAAGTTAGAGAGTCACATATAAGGCTTGCATTTCATTTTTTTGACATTGAAATTTGCCAGATTGGTTATGTTGCCTTTGAGAGCATATGGTAGCCCAGGGATGAGAATTACCCCCATGATGGCATACCATTTGCAAAAGTAGACAACCCGAGGTATTGCAAGTGGGGTATGTCCAGTCTTTCTTAGTAGCCACTTAGTCACAAACACTGGCCAAATATTTGTTTTTTGCTTTTTTCACACAAAAACAAATATGAACGCTAACTTTGGCCAGTGTTTGTGACTAAGTGGCTACTAAAAAAGACTAAACATACCCCACTTCCAATACCTTTGGTTGTCTACTTTTTCAAATGGTATGCCATTATGGGGGTAATTCTCATTCCTGGGCTACCACACCGTCTCAAAGGGAACATTACCAATCTGGCAAATTTCTATTTGAAAATGGAACGTTCTATATTTGACCCTGTAACTTTCCAAAACAACATAAAACCTGTTAATGGGGGGTACTGTTGTACTCGTGAGACATCGCTGATTACAAATATGTGCATTTTTGTGCAGTAAAACCGTAAAACAGTATTATGACATTCACAGTTAAAATGTCAGACGGAAATGCAAATTTAAAAAAAAATCTTATTTTCTCACTTTTTTTTAATTTTATTCATAATAAATTATGTTCCATATATGAATAGTTAATGATAAATTAAAGCCCTGTTTCTCCTGAACAAAATGATATATAATAAGTGTGGGTGCATATAATACGAAAGAGGGGAACTACGGGTGAACAGACATATAGAGTAAATTCTAGTTTTTGTTTACGTTTTGTTTTGATCAGAACGTGCACTATTGACTCCGTCCTGAAGGGGTTAAGAATTGCTATTTATAATTTTTCCTTACTTGCCTTTAGGTGCAAAACTAAAATGGCTATTGTTGTGATCCGAAGGGGTTCTAAAGCCATATGCAGCTGCTTCAGCCATATCACTGTAGTTCTGGGACAACAATGCTATAGGGGTACTAGAGAGTGGGGTTGTGACATTTTTGTCCTTGCACTCATCACACAATAAGGTTATATATAAAAAGAAAACTATATATATATGTATATATATATAATGTCACTTTCACTTTTTTATTCAGATATTTGCACCAAAATGTCCCTTTTATATTTCCTTGTTTTCTTCCGGGGTGTGGGACAGGACCTATCACAAGTTAGTTTTTCCTAATATACAGTATATACAGATGTATATTAGTGGGTTTTCTGTGACAAAAAACAACTTTTAGGTTATTTTTGTATTTAATGTATAAATGAATCCATCAACTGCACAGTGTTCCAAGTAATATTACTCATTTGTTTTATTATTTTTTTTAATGTAATAAAGGGTAGAATGATCAGCAAAAAAAAAAAGGATTTTTTTTCTCGAAAAGATGGATTATTTTGACACACTATAGAGAAAGTATAACTGTAGAGTAACAAATTTGAAGGTACGCTGTAGGTACAGTAACCGCTTCATCGCGGTTGTTATGGTGTTTGGTTCCCGTGGCGCTGCCCTTCCATACTGTGTGTTGCTTGGACTAGTAAGGAAAGTGAGCAGTGGTGGTTGGCTAAGAGTGAGAGTGTCAGCTGACTGCTTTCAGCCTATCACAGTTACTTGTATTGGTATGAATTGTTATGACTAGAAGGAAGTGAGTTTGCTTTAGCCATACCTCCAATGGAGGCTAGGCTGTGGGCGTCTAGGAACTCTCAATCGGTGTTAGTTAAACTGTGGTTTAACACTTAATACTATAGCCAACTCAATGATATGGAATAGTAATAGTGCCAAGAGTGTTCCTGTATGTGCAAGAAAATGGGGCAAATGCACAAACATGAAGATGAAAATAAATGTTTAAAACTCCCTATTGTATTATTGTATTAGCATATACACATTAAACACATCTTTCATCTTTTTTTTATTTTATTATTCTTTATTTTAAGAGTTTCAGTTGTTACAGACGTTAGAAGGCATGTTAAAGTAACAAACACAGAAACAGGGAAATACACTCATAGTCTGTCGTAATGAGCAAAATCTTGATCAGTACTCAAGTTGGTTAGCAGGGGCTCTTGATGGTAACAGGTCTTTTACATCTTTCCAGTCCCAGTGACTGGGTGGGTGCTGGGTCCATTAGCCAAGGCTCTTTCAGTGGACGAAGCGTCTGAGCCTGGCACTGGACCAATGAGCTTGTTTGTATGTGGACTATATATCCCCTATAGATGCGGGTTCATGGACTTAGAGAAGGAGATGTTCTTTTGTTTTATTTAAAAATTCATGGAAGTCCACTAAAAACTATATATATATATATATATATATATATATATATATATATATATATTATGGAAAATTCGTACTCAGCCCTGAACACGAGAATTCGTGCACACCTGATGATAAGTGCAGAAAAAAACAAAGGATTGAAAGTAGTACCGTATTTATCGGCGTATAACACGCACCGGCGTATAACACGCACCTCATTTTTAGAAAGAAATTCCAGGAAATTTCCCCCCCTCCCATAGTATTCCCCCCCCCTCATCCCATAGTATTCCCCCCTCATCCCATAGTGTTCCCCCCTCATCCCATAGTATTCTCCCCCCTCCCATAGTATTCTCCCCCCATAGTATTCTCCCCCCTCCCCTCCCATAGTATTCTCCCCCTCCCCTCCCATAGTATTCTCCCCCCCCTCCCCTCCCATAGTATTCTCCCCCCCTCCCCTCCCATAGTATTTCCCCCCATCCCCTCCCATAGTATTGCCCCCCCTACCCTCCCATAGTGTACTTTCCCCCCCTCCCCTCCCACAGTGTACTTCCCCTCCCATAGTGTACTTCCCATCCCATAGTGTACTTCCCCCCTCCCCTCCCATAGTGTACTTCCCCCCCTCCCCTCCCATAGTATACTTCCCCCCCTCCCCTCCCATAGTATACTTTCCTCCCCCTCCCCTCCCATAGTATACTTTCCTCCCCCTCCCCTCCCATAGTGTACTTTCCTCCCCCTCCCCTCCCATAGTGTACTTTCCTCCCCCCCCTTCCCTCCCCTCCCCTCCCCTCCCATAGTGTACTTTCCTCCCCTCCCATAATTACTTACCTGTCCTGAAGCGTGGGCCGGCTTCACAGCGCGCACCGCGGTACAGGAACTTTAATTTAAGGTTCCGGTTTCCGGCGGGACTGAAAGGAAGTGTGCACACTATTGTGCAGCCGGCCCACGCTTCAGGACAGGTAAGTAATTATGGGATATCGGCGTATAACACGCACCCACGATTTTTCCCCTATTTTCAGGGGAAAAAAGTGCGTGTT
Source organism: Pelobates fuscus (assembly GCF_036172605.1). Classification (NCBI taxonomy): domain Eukaryota; kingdom Metazoa; phylum Chordata; class Amphibia; order Anura; family Pelobatidae; genus Pelobates; species Pelobates fuscus. The sequence goes on along the minus strand of NC_086318.1, from coordinate 321,522,388 downwards.
ATACGCCGATAGATACGGTAGTTATCGTTTAGAGATGTCAAAATCCCATTTATTTATAGAGTGTTCTGCTAATATACAGTAGTGCATTACAACAACTACAGTTATCAACATGTTACATGCTTTCAGTCCAACAGAGTTCCTTGTTTAAGCCCACTGTAGTATATATAGTGCTAGGAGTCCCTTGACGCCCACCTTGTGCAAGAAGTCAAACCATTTAGAATCAGTTTGACAATTTACCTGTGTTTGATGGGCACCAGTGGTCCCCTCCTCTAGAGATTGGAAACTCCCTGACCTAAGCCATATCAAAACAGGACAGGCTTATCTGAGTTCATCAGTTGAGTACTCACAACCAGTGAGCTAAGCCCGACATCCAGTGGTGTATCCTGGTCTTGTGCTGCTCTAGGCAGGACAAAACTCAGACCCCCCGCCACCGACCCCCCTCCCCGCCGCCCCACTCCCTCCCCCGCCTTCCAAATACACACATTCACTGACAGATACGCATACACTAGCTAACAGACACACACTCACTCACTAACAGACACACACTAACAGACACAAACACTCACTCACAGACACACTAACACACACTAACAGACACACACTCACACTAACAGACATACAGACACACACTCACACTAACATACACACACAGACACACACACTAACAGACTCACACACACTAACAGACACACTAAACAACACACTAACAGACACACACTAACATACACTCACACTAACAGACAAACCACTAACAGACACACACTCACTCACTAACAAACACACACTCACTCACAGACACACTCACTCACAGACATGCACACTAACAGACACACACACTAACAGACACACACTCACACTAACAGACATACAGACACACACTCACACTAACATACACACACTCACAATGACAGACACACACTAACAGACACACACTCAGACACACTAAACGACACACTAACAGACACAGACACAAACTCACACTGACATACACTCACACTAACAGACAAACCACTAACAGACACACACTCACACTAACATACACTCACACTAACATACACACACTAACAGAAACACACTAACAGACACACACTGAAACACACACACACTAACAGACACACACACTCACTAACATACATACACACTGACACACACTAACATACACACACTTTTTCTTTTAAAAATTCATCCCCCCCAGCCTCCTTACCTTTGGGAATCCTGGGGGGGGGGGTCTCCTTTTCCCTGAGGGTCCAGTGGCTGCTGGTCAGTCAAAAAACGACTTCCCCAAATGCCCAAGGCAAATACCTTGTTAGCCTTGCGGCTAACTGACAATCCAGGCGGGCTGCTGGGCGGGCGGGTGGCGCTGGCGAGGGAGCACTTCCCCTGAGCTCTCTGCTCAGCTCCTTCGCGCGCCGCCTGCAGAGTGATACCGGGAGCCGGAAGATAACGTCATATTCCGGCTCCCGGTATCACTCTGCAGGCGGCGTGCGAGGGAGCTGAGCAGAGAGCTCAGGGGAAGTGCTCCCTCGCCAGCGCCACCCGCCCGCCCGCCCAGCAGCCCGCCCGGATTGTCAGTTAGCCGCAAGGCTAACAAGGTATTTGCCTTGGGCATTTGGGGACGGCTTTTTTTACCGCCCCCTGGAAAATGCCTTGTTTGCCTCGCGGCTAAAACGTCCCTGCTGATGAGCAACAACACATGACATATTACACCCTATAATTTATTTAGCAAAAATAAAGCCCAAATTGAGAAGCCCTTACTGCTTCAATTGGAATTAAGAGGCTAAGTAGTAGGCTGGTGCTGCCAATCAAATGCCTATATGAAAGCCAATGTTTTAGCAATGTGCTGGTCTGAAACATTCAGGTGTGTGTTAGCACAATGCCAAGGAGGAAAGACGTCAGCAATGTTCTTAGAGAAGCAATAGTTGCTGCCCATTAAACTAGGAAGGGTTATAAGACCATTTCCAAACAATTTAAAGTCCATTATTCTACAGTGATAAAGATTATTTAGAAGTGGAAACCATCAAGACAGTTGAATAAACAGATAAGATACCACTAACCATAATACAATGAAAAAATGATCTCCTAAGAAGTGTCCCACCAACACCCTAAAAATATAATACACAAAGTATACAAAAAGTATAATGAAAAAGAGAAACTTTAAATAAGTATAACCATGTGAAAAAAGAGGCAAAGACAACCTGTATAAATAATACTAAATACAACCTGATAATAAACCTAAAAACCAAATATAGTGTAATACAGCTACAGGTATGGAGACAAGGGAGGGGGAGGTAGAGCACTCACAAGACAGTGTTCAATATTAAGCATATCACTCTCCAAAAGGGTATTCCAAATGGATCCTCTTCCAATGCTGGTTTAATAGACTGGGAAGAGTTTGCTTGTTTCCCCTCAGGGATATTTAAAAGGACTGGTGTCTTCCAATACTGCTCCTCAAAAGGTTACAAGAGAAGGGCACATAGTGCAATATGTATAAAAAAACAGCACATGTGGGGGGCTGGGCCTGACTGCCATGCCGGACAGACATGTCTCGCAAAAGCTCCGGACTTTTCAGCACTAAATTGCAGATTTCTGCCCAAATACTCAACAACAAATAACCACAACGACAGCTCACCTTCTGTAGCGGTAACTGAAAATAACGTAACGTATGCGGAGAGCAGACTGATTTACCTGCGGCCTTGTGAGCCCTGGAGAAGCGGCGGAAATCACCTCCCAGAGCCCAGTAACCCCCTGTGGCAAAACTAGCCACTTCTGGACTGTAGTTATTAAAGGTTGTCCGTAGGCTGGATATGTACTGTGTAGTTTAACCTCTGTATGTACCGTATTGTGACCGTTCGCAGGCTGGCCGCCGTATGCGGCCAGCGCACCAAGCAGTCATCTGACGAAACACGGCTATCCTGGCCGTTCGCCGTACGAATCCGGGCTCCCCAGGTCGACCACACATTCCCAAGTCGTGTGGTACCAATTCACCGATTGCAACCTTGTTGCAATCGGTGAGTAAGGGCTCTCCAAGGCGGCGGTCGGCCATCTTGGATCCTTTGTCCCTGCAGCGGTGTTCGGTCGTCGAGAGCCTGGAACTGAAAACGGCTACTCGATGACCTGAACGCCGCTGGACTTCCAGCACGTTCGGGAGTCCCGCGTTCGGTCCATTGTATGTCCCGTACTTATTCGGTGCTTTTAAACGCACTTTAATGTTTTGTTGTATTATGTGCGGCGTTCGGTCGATTCAGCTGGGATCGGAGCGGTATTCTCCCAAAGTGTGCGCCCCGACCCCAGCTATCTACCGAACGTTCAACTATTGCAAAGTACCGAATAATGTGTAATTTCTGTATTTTAATATAAATTGTCGGTTTCGCTGCACGAGGAGATAATCCACTTAGTCGTCCATTTTAGTGGGAGTATCTCCCTCGTGCAGCAAGGCCTGTTGGGAAAGTCACGATGCATGGTGGGAGAAATCCCCTGGAATTACTGTCTGGAAACCCCTTGCATGGGGAACTGTATAAATATACTGCCTGTGAATAAACCGAGTTCAGTTGACTCCCAAACTGTGTTTCGTCCGGTTATTGGGAGGATGGGGAATATTGCCGTGCTTTCTGTCGTGACTGTGGATTTCCTGAGGATACCAACGGATATCGTGGACTAATATACTGCGTTCCGTAACAATTGGTGGCAAGCGACGGGATCCGAACCTTACAGCCGAAAAACGGAGTTCGTGTAACTGGAACTACCGAACGAGGAAAGCAAAGGCAATTCGTATGGATATTGACTATACCATACTGAAGCGACAGACGTTAAAGGAACTACTGGAAGCCAGAGGGAAAGTAGCCAGCAGCAAAAACAAGGCGACAATCATTGCCGAGCTGATGGAGGGAGACCAAGCCCGCAGCGCTACCCCCCGGTAGTTATGGAGGAAACGCTCTATGAAAGAGAAATGAGGACCAGGCTAGCGTTTTTGCCGCAACCGATATCAGATGCCATGTTAAATATGGTAACCGAGTCAAACCCAGGGTCCCTCTACAACCCAGTAAAGCCCAAGATCCCGTACCAGGCCTTCAGGGCTTTTTGCGAGGAAAAGGACGAGATAGACGGGTACTTGCAGGACTTTGAAAGACTGTGTGATCTGCATGAGCTAGAACGGTCCGTATGGGTGCAACTGCTAGCGAGCAAACTAGCAGGTCGGGCAGCCGAAGCGTACCGTGCTGTACCCAGTGAGGACAGCAAAGATTATGCCAAAGTAAAGCGTGCAATCTTGGAGAGGTATGCCATTACCCCAGAGGCATACCGGCGCAAGTTCCGACACTTACGCAAACCAGAGCGAGATTCGCACGCAGAATGGGCACACAAATTGGATCAAGCCTCCCAAGGGTGGATCCAGGCCAGCAACGCCACCACCATGGAGGAATTGCGCCAGCTGATGTTGCTGGAACAGTTTTTTAATGGATTATCCCCGGAGACGCAAGAATGGGTACGGGATAGGAAACCCCTTACCCTAACGGAAGCGGCTAGATTGGCCGATCAACATTTTGATGCCCGGAGACCCCAGGGACCCGTAGCCAAAAGCTACTCCCGACCCCCAGGACTACCTAGCGCCACAACACCCCTAGCGCCCACCGCTGCCCCGTTCCGTCCCTCACAAGGACAGACACCGCCACCGTCCAGATACAACGGGCGGGCCAGCATCCAATGCCATTCCTGCAAACAATGGGGGCATATGGCCCGAGAATGCACCCAGAATCGCAGCAGGCCCACCTGGAATCAGGGCCGTCCAAACCCCGCACCCAGGGCGGCTGCTCACCATTACCAGAGGGACCCCGCCACTCAGGATTTATGGAGTGTGCAGGCGGAGGAACCTCTGGGCATTTTGCACAGATAAGCTGCAGGCCGTCTGGCAAGGCCCATACCAGGTAGTGGAGCAGCGATGCGACACTACCTATGTGATTGGCCCCTGCTCCGGGGTAGGGAAGAGACGCATGCTTCACGTCAACCTGCTCAAACCCTACCACGAGCGGATAGAGGATGTGACGGCAATCTGTGCCTCAGCCCTGGAAGATCAGGAGAACTTACCACTACCTGATCTGCTAGAACAGGAAGAGCCGGTAGAGCCCTCCCGGGGGGTTCAACTGGGGGAGCGGCTAAGCCCTCGCGAGCGTGCCCAGATACAGGAGCTGATCGTAGCTAAAGGGGCTACGTTCTCTAATCTACCTGGGTACACTCCGCTGGCCACCCACCGAGTTGAAACCCCGGGACAGCTACCTATGCGGCAGGCCCCGTATAGGGTCCCGGAATCCGTCCGGACTCATATGAAGGCCGAGCTGGATGAAATGCTGCAGTTAGGGGTTATCGAACCCTCCGATAGCCCCTGGGCATCACCGGTAGTCCTGGTGCCTAAAAAGGACGGCACAACCCGATTCTGCGTTGACTACCGGAGGCTGAATGACAAGACCGTGTCTGACGCCTACCCGATGCCCCGTATAGACGAACTGCTAGATAAAATGGCACGGGGCCAGTATCTCACTACAATTGACTTATGTAAGGGATACTGGCAGATTCCTCTAGCCGATGATGCCATCCCCAAGTCGGCGTTTGTCACCCCGTTTGGCCTGTACCAGTTCAAGGTCATGCCCTTCGGGATGAAAAACGCTCCGGCTACTTTTCAGCGGATGGTAGATCGACTACTGGACGGCTTCCAAGACTATGCCTGTGCCTACCTGGACGACATAGCCATCTTCAGCCAGACGTGGGAGGACCACCTCCAACATATAGGGGCGATCCTAGATCGTATTGGGGGAGCGGGGTTGACGCTGAAACCGAGTAAGTGCCACATAGGGATGGCCGAGGTGCAGTATCTAGGACACCGAGTAGGGTGTGGGCAGCAGAGGCCCGAACCAGCCAAAATTGAGGCCGTGGCCAAGTGGCCTACCCCCAGGACCAAAACCCAGGTGCTAGCGTTTTTAGGGACTGCAGGGTATTATAGGAAATTTGTACCCGACTACAGTACCCTGGCCAAACCCCTGACGGACCTGACCAAAAAGAACCTTCCCCGACTGGTTGTCTGGGCCCCAGAGTGTGAGCAGGCATTCCAACAGCTCAAGACCGCACTAACTAATGCTCCTGTGTTAATGGCTCCTGATCCAACTAAAAGATTTCTTGTCCACACAGACGCTTCAATGTTTGGATTGGGGGCAGTGCTGAGCCAAGTGGGAGCCGATGGCGGAGAACATCCCGTAGCCTACTTAAGCCGCAAGTTGTTACCCCGCGAAGTAAGCTACGCCGCCATCGAGAAAGAATGCCTGGCCGTGGTGTGGGCCCTTAAAAAGTTACAGCCCTATTTGTACGGACAACCTTTTTCTTTACTCACAGATCACAACCCGTTAGTGTGGCTAAACCGTGTGTCTGGAGACAATGCCAGGCTGCTGCGCTGGAGCTTGGCGCTGCAGCCCTTTGACTTTACTATCCATTACCGGCCAGGAAAACAAAACGGTAACGCTGACGGGTTATCCAGACAGACTGAACTCGAGAAGTGATCTGTGAGTACTCTCCCGGACATCCCCAAGCCGATCCGTTTGGATCAGACTGTGTATGCCGGCTTGGTTCTGGGGGAGCAGTGTGGCAAAACTAGCCACTTCTGGACTGTAGTTATTAAAGGTTGTCCGTAGGCTGGATATGTACTGTGTAGTTTAACCTCTGTATGTACCGTATTGTGACCGTTCGCAGGCTGGCCGCCGTATGCGGCCAGCGCACCAAGCAGTCATCTGACGAAACACGGCTATCCTGGCCGTTCGCCGTACGAATCCGGGCTCCCCAGGTCGACCACACATTCCCAAGTCGTGTGGTACCAATTCACCGATTGCAACCTTGTTGCAATCGGTGAGTAAGGGCTCTCCAAGGTGGCCGTCGATCCACTACCGACCATGCGGCGGTCGGCCATCTTGGATCCTTTGTCCCTGCAGCGGTGTTCGGTCGTCGAGAGCCTGGAACTGAAAACGGCTACTCGATGACCTGAACGCCGCTGGACTTCCAGCACGTTCGGGAGTCCCGCGTTCGGTCCATTGTATGTCCCGTACTTATTCGGTGCTTTTAAACGCACTTTAATGTTTTGTTGTATTATGTGCGGCGTTCGGTCGATTCAGCTGGGATCGGAGCGGTATTCTCCCAAAGTGTGCGCCCCGACCCCAGCTATCTACCGAACGTTCAACTATTGCAAAGTACCGAATAATGTGTAATTTCTGTATTTTAATATAAATTGTCGGTTTCGCTGCACGAGGAGATAATCCACTTAGTCGTCCATTTTAGTGGGAGTATCTCCCTCGTGCAGCAAGGCCTGTTGGGAAAGTCACGATGCATGGTGGGAGAAATCCCCTGGAATTACTGTCTGGAAACCCCTTGCATGGGGAACTGTATAAATATACTGCCTGTGAATAAACCGAGTTCAGTTGACTCCCAAACTGTGTTTCGTCCGGTTATTGGGAGGATGGGGAATATTGCCGTGCTTTCTGTCGTGACTGTGGATTTCCTGAGGATACCAACGGATATCGTGGACTAATATACTGCGTTCCGTAACACCCCCCACTGGACCAGTGGGGGATATTCTGGTCTAGGAGGCATCCCGGCGGAGACAGGCACAACCGCACTTCGGCCTCCCAAAGCGGTAAACACAGCAACCTAACCAAAATGGCAGAAGCCATGTGCGCAGCATAACCCGGACCTCGCAAGCAACCACACTTGACAGAATATTTGAGGACTTCTGGACAAAATTAAACCGCAGACTACAAGCACCCTCCTCACTAGTGATGTACCGAACTGTTCGCCGGCGAATAGTTCCTGGCGAACATAGCGTGTTCGCGTTCGCTACGGCGGGCGAACACATGCGTGGTTCGATCCACCCCCTATTCGTCATCATTGAGTAAACTTTGACCCTGTGCCTCACAGTCAGCAGACACATTCAAGCCAATCAGCAGCAGACCCTCCCTTTCAGACCCTCCCACCTCCTGTACAGCATCCATTGTAGATTCATTCTGAACCTGCATTCTTAGATAGAGGAGGGAAAGTGTAGCTGCTGCTCATTTGATAGGGAAATGGATAGCTAGGCTAGTGTATTCAGTGTCCACTACAGTCCTGAAGGACTCATCTGATCTCTGCTGTAAGGACAGCACCCCTTTTTAGGGCTAGAACATCAGTCTGCTTTTTTTCCCTGTGTAATCTAATTGCAGTTGCCTGCCTGCCAGCTTCTGTGTCAGGCTCACAGTGGATACTGTGCCCACTTGCCCAGTGCCACCACTCATATCTGGTGTCACAATAGCTTGCATTTAAAAACAAAAAAATTGTTTTCACTGTAATAGATTGAATAGCAGTTAGTTGTCTGCAAGCGTGTGTGTCAGGCCTACAGCGTCTACTCTGCCAACCTCTGCCAGTGCACAGTGCCACTCATATCTGGTGTCACAATAGCGTGCATTTAAAAACAATTTTTTTTTTACTGTTATAGATTGAATAGCAGTTAGTTGTCTTCAAGCGTGTGTGTCAGGCCTACAGCGTCTACTCTGCCAACCTCTGCCAGTGCACAGTGCCACTCATATCTGGTGTCACAATAGCGTGCATTTAAAAAAAAAAACTTGTTTTCACTGTTATAGATTGAATAGCAGTTAGTTGTCTGCAAGCGTCTGTGTGTCAGGCCAACAGTGTGTACTCTGCCAACCTCTGCCAGTGCACAGTGCCACTCATATCTGGTGTCACAATAGCGTGCATTTAAAAACCCAAAACCCTTTTTTTCACTGTTATAGATTGAGTAGCAGTTAGTTGTCTTCAAGCGGATGTGTCAGGCCTACAGCGTGTACTCTGCCAACCTCTGCCAGTGCACAGTGCCACTCTTATCTGGTGTCGCAATAGATTGCATTTAAAAACCAAAAAACCTTTTTTTACTGTTATAGATTGAATAGCAGTTAGTTGTCTTAAAGCGGGTGTCAGGCCTACAGCGTGTACTCTGCCAACCTCTGCCGGTACACATTGCCACTCATATCTGGTCTCACAATAGCGTGCATTTAAAAACCCAAAAACTTTTTTCACTGTTATAGATTGAATAGCAGTTAGTTGTCTTAAAGCGGGTGTCAGGCCTACAGCATGTACTCTGCCAACCTCTGCCAGTGCACAGTGCCACTCATATCTGGTGTCACAATAGCGTGCATTTAAAAAAACCCAAACTTTTTTCACGGTTATAGATTGAATAGCAGTTAGTTGTCTTCAAGCGTGTGTGTCAGGCCTACAGCAGTGTGTATGAATGCAGTGTATGTGCGTGAATGCAGTGTGTGTGTGTATGAGTGCAGTGTGTGTGTGTGATGCAGAGCCTTGGTGGGGGGTGGGCATTTTTAATATTTTTTTTTTTATTATTATTATTATTTTTTTTTTTTGTTATATTATTATTTATTTATTTTTATTATTATTTTATTATTATTATTATTTTTATATTTTTTCGTCCCCCCTCCCTGCTTGATACATGGCAGGGAGGGGGGCTCTTCTTCCCTGGTGGTCCAGTGGCATTGGCAGTTCAGTGGGGGGGGAGGGGGGCTGCCAGAGAGCACTTACCTCTGCTGCACCTCCTGTCAGCTCCCTTCTCCTCCGCGCCGGTCCGTGCAGCTCCTCTGTCAGCTCACACTGTAAGTCTCGCGAGAGCCGCACTATGACCCCGCGGCTCTCACGAGACTTACACTGGGAGCTGACAGAGGTGCTGAACGGACCGCCGCGGAGGAGGAGAGAGCTGACAGGAGCTGCAGGAGAGGTAAGTAACTGCACACAGCCCCCAGTCTGTATTATGGCAATGTAAATTGCCATAATACAGACTATTGACTCGAGTATAAGCCGAGTTGGGGTTTTTCAGCACAAAAAATGTGCTGAAAAACTCGGCTTATTCTCGAGTATATACGGTATGTTAAGTTTAATACCAGACTTGCACATGCTGTTGGGGCATTGCAGGACCAGCTATGTTACTTTCTTGCATGACTAAAATAAGAAATTGCACACAAAAAAACAGCACATGTAATTCAAAGTTGCATTTACAGACATAAACATAGACATAAACATAGACATTACAGACATATTTATTATTATTTATAGAGGTTGTCTATTCCTCTTTTTTCACATGGTTATACTTATTTAAGGTTTCTCCTTTTCGTTATACGTTTTGTATACTTTGTGCATTCAAGACAGTTGCCAATCTTCCCAGTAGTAGACGTCCCAGCTAATTTACTCCAAGGTCAGACCGTGCAATGCTCATAGAAATTACAAAAAACACAAGAGTTACATCTCAGACTCCACAGTTAGTTCATGACAGTACAATTAAAAAAAAGAGAACCTGTATGGTTTTTTGAAAGAGTTGAAAAAAAAGAACATGGCAGGACGGCTTAGGTTTGCAAAGTTGCATCTGAACAAACCACAAAACAAGAACAATGTCCTTTGGACAGAAGAGACCAAAGTGGAGATGTTTGGTCATAATGCACAGCAACAAGTTTGACGAAAACCAAACACAGCATATGAGCACAAACACCTCAAACCTAACTGTAAATCACGGTGGCAGTGATGATTTAGGCTTGTTTTGCAGCTTCAGAACCTGATAACCTTGCAGTCATTGAGTCGACCACAAATTCCTCTGTGTACCTAAGTATTCTAGGGTCAAATGTGAGGTCATCTGTCTGACAGCAAAAGTTTGGGCTAAATTGAATCATGCAACAGGACAATGATCCCAATCACACCAGCAAATCACAACAGAATGGCTGAAAAAGAAAATAATTAAAGGGACACTATAGTCACCCAGACCACTTCAGCTCAATGAAGTGGTCTGGGTGCCAGGTCCCTCAGGTTTTAACCCTTCAGATGCAAACATAGCAGTTTCCGCCGACGTCGGACGGGGGAGCTGACGTCGGCGGGAGAGGAGAGGTCACCAGAGCCCGGCGCTGAGGTCACCAGAGCCCTCCCCCACGGGAGGGGGACCCTGAGGGTGGGGGCACCCTCAGGGTACTATAGTGTCAGGAAAACCGCTTTGTTTTCCTGACACTATAGTTATCCTTAAAGGGACACTAGTCATCTGAACAACTACAGCTTAATGTAGTTGTTCAGGTATGATCTATAGCTCCCTGCAGTCAATCTAATGTAAACACTGTATTTTCAGAGAAAATACAGTGTTTACATTGATTGATAGGAATACCTCCAGTGGCCGTCACTCAGACGGCCACCAGAGGGACTTCCTATCATGCACTGTGTGCGCGCCTTCTCTCTCCAGCCTGTCAGCAGAGGAGGGTCTCGGGCAAAGGCCGCAAGTGCGCTCAGGACTTCAGAGGGCGGCATGAATGGAAGCATCTGATTGCTCCCTGCTCGCGCCCGCCTATTTCGCCATTTTGACGAAATAGGGGGGCGGCTTCACGAGGCTCCCGGCGCTGGAACCAGGTGAGTAAAAATTGCTGCCTGGAGAGTCCCTTTAAAGGTGTTGCAATGACCCAGTCAAAATTCAGACCTATACCCGATTGAAATGCTGTGGTGGGATCTTAATAGAGGTGTGCATAAACAAATGCCAGCAAACCTCAATGAACTAAAGCAACGTTGTAAAGAAGAGTGGGCCAAAATTCCTCCACAACGATGTGAGAGGCTGATAAAGTCATACAGAGAATGATTATTTTAAGTTATTGCTGCTTAAGGTGGTTCTACAAGCTTTCTCCATTTTGGCTTTATTTTTGTTAAATAAGGTGTAATATGTCATGTGTTGTTGTTCATCTAAGGTTTATTTATATAATCTCTGAGTCCCATGAGTGGATGTTTTCAAGAAATATGTATTTTCAGAAGCATTTAACAAGCCTGTTTTCTATAATTGAGGCAATCTAATAAAACTTTATGAAGGCATGTGCTCCTATATTTGTCTTCTAGTCAAACCAAGGTTGTGGGAGCAGCAAAGGTGGTTAAAGATCACAAAAATGATTTCTATCCTCTACACAGAAGATCAAACAAATCTAATATTTGCAAATAGTTTTATGATCAAGCAGTGCAAAAATAAAAACTTAGCTGAGGCTTAGCTGCTTATTTGGACTCTACCTAGCAATATCAAGTATACAGGTCTCTACTGTATTTTGTGGAAATAATCTTGTTTTCTATGTTAATTAACTATATAAATTCCACCAGAAGGAGGGAGATTTGGGGTTTCATCACTTTGCAGTTCATTTCATAATTAGCCTGTAGCCTTATTTCCTCCCATTGCATGGTGTCTGTTAAGTTCTGTGAAGGTCCTATATTTATTTTTCGTATGTTCTTCATTTTATTTAGGACCCCTTTCACTACCGGTTTACCTACCCCAACTTCACTAGTTATGGACATAAAAATAAAAATAACCATCCTGAGTTCATTTTGGCCTTCAGACTTTATAGGGATGTTATAAGTTCCACACACCCACAATTTGGAAAGAAACTGTATCTATATATGCAGAATCTGGTAGACCTGGGGCATAAGTATGGTGGTTCCACCTTCTACGACTACCGCAAGTCTTTCTCAGCCAAGGCAGCCGTTGCTCTGGCAAGTATAATTTCTGCTCAGATTGGTGCCAACTTGACACGGAGGTATTCTGTAGTCATTTGCCAGTCTTAATCCTCCACCATGTGCTTTGTGTGTGTCCAGTTTTTACTCTACAAACCTGTGCCCTAATGAATCTAACTTACAAACTACCAGTCAAGCTTCATCTGTTTCAAATAAAACAGAGCATAAAAAGCTTAAAGACAAACTGGGTATGCCTATTGTGTTCTTGGAGAAACAATTTTGATGCAAGTTGCTGTGGGTTCAGCACCTGCAGGCTGTTGAATGTCTGTTCTGTTTGTTTTAGAACACATGCTAGAACCATGTGCCCACATCAGTTATTTCCAAAACAATCGTAGTTAACGTTCATAATGTGATGTTTTACTGATGCAAACACCACTCTACACACTTAGTGGAGTTCCTACACTGAACCAAATTATAAATGCCCCCATTTTTCATGAGCTGAACTCAAAGATCTAAGACTTTTTCTATGTACACAAATGCCTATTTCTCTTAAATATTGTTCACAAATCTGTCTAAATCTGTGTTAGTAAACACTTCTCCTTTGCCGAGATAATCTATTAAGATGTTGATTAGACAGCACGATTATTGCAAAGGTGTGCCTTAGGCTGGCCACAATAAAAGGCCACTCTAAAATGTGATGGATTATCTCGGCAAAGGAGAAGTGCTCACTAACAAAGATTTAGACAGATTTGTGAACAATATTTGAGAAAAATAGGCCTTTTGTGTACATAAAAAAAGTCTTAAATCTATGAGTTAAGCTCATTAAAAATGGGGGCAAAAACAAAAGTGTTGCTTTTATAATTTTGTTCAGTGTAATTTCTAGGTTCTCAGAAGGTTTTCACACGGAGCTTATCTCATTACCTACAAGAATACTAGACTGTGACAATTTGCAGTCAGCCATCAACAAATCATTCAAAGCAGATGTACTGCTTCATAAGAAATTACACAATGGCTTTATGCTAGGACATTGCAGTCTCTACATGTGCAATAACCGATTGGCATAGTCACAAGCCACTTTGCCACTGGGCTTACCTTTGGGACAAAAAGAAGCCCATATCTTTGATATCTTGATATCTTTTGAAAAACCCTCTGCTGGATCCTTCTTAAAGTACAGGTATTCGGTGGGGATCCATTACTTAGATGATTTTCAAATCATCAAAAGGGGTGACACCATTCCTCAAAGTATTACTAATACTACTAGTTTGTTCTCAGAGTTAAGAGTGATGCTTTTCCAGGATAAGACCAAAGATCCCACCACTAGTTTGACCTTTTTAGGAATTCAACTGGACTCTAAGTCGCAAGTTAGCCTCCCGGGAATAAACGGTTCAGCGAATCCAGGAGGATATAACCTACTTCACACACTTTGTTCCTGCTTTAGAGCTGCAGTCCCTCCTAGGTTCCTTGCATTTTGCGATGTGCAAAAAAAAATATTCCTCAGGGACGCTCCTTCATTTCCTGTCTACTTCACCTACTGAACAATCCTCCAGATGATGACAGCAGAATCACTCTCAATGTCTATGCCAGGGCTATGTGGCAAGATGTTCATCCCCCCACTTGCAGACCAATCACCTATTATTTGGACATATACTGGCTGTGCACTGTATTTCAACAGAAAAGGCTCAGTAGCCAATGGCCTCTGACACTATTAGTTTACCAGACTCATAAAACATCGACACTGTTTGAAATGTATCCCATAGTCGCAGCAGCACAGGTATGGGGAAATATATGGCATGGGCAATCAGTCAAATGTTGTTCGGATAGTCAAGCAGCTTGTGAGATTCAACAAAGGGCGGTCATATTATTTAACCATTATGAGACTAATTAAGATGTTAACCTGGCTAAATGCGACTCATCAGTCGCACACTAAAAGACCTTACAACAGAGCAGTAAACTTATTTAATCGATTGTTCTCCAAATTCCAAATGAGAATCTCAACTTGTCACACAATACAATTAAACTTTACTTCAGTGGCATCCAACATCATATGCTAAATATGCATCCCAATCACAAACCCTTTATGTATTTATACCCTATTAAAAACATGTTAAAAGGCATTCAAAGATTGGACTTTCCACAGACACTTAAATGCCAACCTATAGATGGCCCTAACTTCCAGCCACTATTCGATTTGCTTGACAAAAGCCAATTCCAGAATTATACTAATTCTATTATCAAAAAAGCTATATACTTTGTTTACTATGGTTTCCTTCGCCCGAATGAACTTACCATAGAAAAGGACTCGGCTCTATGTCTAAAAATCCAAGACATTTGCAGAACAGGAGATTACTAAACCCTCACACTCAGGCACTCTAAAACCAATTAGACTCGTCCACCAAAAGAAATTCCGTTATACCCAACCCACAATAATTGGTGCCCCATGAAGGTTCTAGATGAATATTGCCTCACACATGCACAATATTGCAGACACGCCTCTTTTGCCTATTCATGGCAAACCCATTACATTCTACAAATTACCGTATATACTCGAGTATAAGTCGACCCGAATATAAGTCGAGACCCCTAATTTTACCCCAAAAAACTGGGAAAACGTATTGACTCGAGTATAAGACTAGGGTGGGAAATGCAGCAACTACTGGTAAATTTCTAAATAAAATTAGATCCCCCCAAAATTATATTAATTTAATATTTATTTACAGTGTGTGTATCTAATCAATGCTGTGTGTGTGTGTATATAATGCAGTGTGTTTGTATCAATGCAGTGTGTGTATGAGTGCAGTGTGTGTGTGTGTATGAGTGCAGTGTGTGTGTGTGTGTGTAAGAGTGCAGTGTGTGTGTGTGTATGAGTGCAGTGTGTGTGTGTGTGCAGGGCCGGCCTTAGGGGTGTGCGAGCTGTGCGGCCACACGGGGCGCCATGCCAACAGGGGTGCCGGGCAACCGACACAGCTCGCACAACCAGGTCCTGTTGTTTGGATGATGGGAGCAAGCAGTGAGCGCTTTGATTCTGCCCTACTCAGCGAGCTCGGCATTGGGACTGTTGCTGCAGCAACGTTCTCATACTATCAACGCGGAGCTCGCGAGAGGAGGGCTCCTGTTCTGCAATGTGCAGAACTTCAAGAGCTGGCAGAGACTGCTGCACCACCAGGTAATCGGTATTCTCCCATCCTTGCCCAAAGGTACGCAAGAGGGAGGGGGGCAGAAGGGGGGAATCAACATAAATTAATTTAAGAAAACAAAACCTGAAATTGCTCTCCCACCTCCTAATTTAAAGCCTTATGTCACCTCCTCCTACCCACAAATAATCACTATCCCACCCTTACTGTGTTAACTACACACACTCTATAACACACACACACTACATAATCCACTCACACACACACACACTACATAATCCACTCACACACACACACACTACATAATCCACTCACACACACACACTACATAATCTACTCACACACAACATCCCCTATACACACACACTACATAATCTACTCACACACACACACTACATAATCTACTCACACACAATATCCCCTATAAACACACTATGTTCTCTACACACATACACACTAGATAACTCACAAACACTACAAAATGTACAGACACACTATGCTCCCTATACATACACACTACGGAACTTGCACCCATACACACTATATTCCCTCTACACACACACTATGTTCCCTAAACACATACACACCACATCCCCTTTACACACACACTATGTTCCCTAAACACATACACTCTACATACCATATACACACACTGTTTCCTACACACATACACACTACATCCCCTTTACACACACACACACACACACTACATAACCTACACACATACACACTACATCCCCTATACACACACACACACTACATCCCTATCCCACACCACACTATTTTCCCTACACACACTGCATCCCTATTCCACACACAACATAATGGTATGGCAACTTCAGGGAGTCAGGACACTTGTTAGAAATTTGTTTTTACTCCTAATGCAAATCTATACATGTGGGAGGAATTCTTTTAGCCCATATATATATATATAGAATGTTCTGCTCTTAAAAAATACCAGAAATTGTGTGTACCATAATAAGTACAATTTAGCATGATTTCTGAGAGTAATATTTAAATATACATGTATATTAATATGGGTGTATTATTATTATTATATGTGTTATTACGCCTATAACATTTACAAATGTATTAATATACGTGTATATGCATGATATGCCCAGAAATCACATTAATACGTAACACCTATGTAATGGAGGCTTAGCACTTTTTACAAGATGGACGAGGGCATGTGACCATGGAGGGGCGCTGTGAATATTTTCGGCAAAGGGTGCCTAAAGGCCTAAGGCCGGCCCTGTGTGTGTGTATGAGTGCAGTGTGTGTGTGTGTGTGTGTGATGCAGAGTTTGTTTGTGTGTGTGATGCAGAGCCTTGTTGGGGGGTGGGTATTTTTTTTATTTTATTATTATTTATTTATTCTTTATATTATTAATATTTTTTTTATTGTAATATTATTTTTTTTATTATTTAATTTTATTTTCGTTCCCCCTCCCTGCTTGTTACCTGGCCAGAGAGGAGGGCTCTCATTCCCTGGTGGTCCAGTGGATGGGCTGTAGGAGGGGGGCTACTCCTCCAGCTCTCTTCTCCTCCACTGAAAGTCTTGCGGTAACCCGTGGCAACGTTCTGACCCCACGGCTCTCGCAAGACTTGCAGTGGAGGAGAAGAGAGCTGACCGGACCGGAGGAGAAGGGAGCTGACAGGAGCTGCTGTAAAGGTAAGTAACAGCTCTCTGCCAGCCCCCAAAAGGACCGCCGGGCATGTAATGAGCCTGGCGGTCCTTGTCTGTATTATGGCAATGTAAGTTGCCATAATACAGACATTGACTCGAGTATAAGTCGAGTTGGGGTTTTTCAGCACAAAAAATGTGCTGGAAAACTTGACTTATACTCGAGTATATACGGTTATTACATATGTGATAACTCTCTTTGTTAAACTAGGCTTCTTTTTCAAGACAGACTTTTAGAATTGGTGCAGCATTAGCTGCATCTAGCAAAAACATCCTAGTTCACATGATTAAAAGATAAATTGTTGGAAATCAATAACTTATAATGAATATATCCATTAGCCTGCGAAGGAATTAAAACAAACATTTCAGGATGTAACTTTGCATTTATAAAGTTTAAATATTTTTGCTTTCTTTATTTACAGGTGTGGCAAAAGTAACCTCACCACTGTTTTTTGGAGAGGCCCGTTTGCCAGCCTCCTACCCTGTGACTATGGACACTGCAATAGACCTGGCTAAAATACTTTAAACAGGCCCTGTTCATGCAATTGGGACTATATGGTTCGTTTACCAAACAGCCGCATGAACCGGAGACCACCCTGGAGCTTGTTAAGCTTAATTGATACATTGTTGCAATTTCCACCGCAGTGATCTAAGTGTTTGTCTGAGTGGCCGCAATTCCTATGGAAGACCATGAGGTGGCAGCCATCTTGTTCACATGGACCAAAACTGCGAATAGACTTCAGGGGAACTTAGCCGCTAATGCCCTGGAACCATTTTTGGATATGGGACCATGCCTGTGGTCGGTCAAATAAATGACTTTCAGGAAATTCCTAAACCCCTGAACTGATCTGGGTGATTTTTTGATATTGGTCTCAAAGATCAGGGCTATCAGGGGATGTGACATTTTTTATGTATTTTTAGAGTACTTTTGGGGTGTTTTAAAAGGCAGAGGGGAGGGATTGTGTGCTGTGTGTGGGAGTGTCGTGCATTATAACCTTATTGTTATTGGTTTGTGAAGTTGCAAATTAGTCCCCCACAAGGTCTCTGTGGGCATACCCCTTGCAAATAAGGCCAAGTGTGGCTCCCATACAAAAAGACGTTGGCAGGTGGGCATTCCCTCCAATGACCATTGGAGTAACTAAATGGCCTCTATTTGTCTAAATATACATAGGGATTAAGGAGAGAGGGCAGGTAACTTTTTTTCTTTGGTTTTTAACTATATATTGGGGCTGATGTGTACTGTGGTCATTTCTGCCGCCCAGGAGTGATGGGAGTAAGCGCAGGACTTCTCTTTTTGCATTTGTATTCACTTTTTGTATCACACAGCTTTGTTACAATGCAGCCGCCCATCCCATGTGTTCCCTATTAAGGGTTAATAAGTATATAGGGGTGTATATAAAAAATACCCCTCTCTGTCTCAGTGGAGATATCTTTGCCAGAAGCTCAAGGAAGCAAGGTGAAGGATCAGTGTAGGACCCGCTTAGGGGGGTCTGCCTTGACGCTGGCAGGCGGGCATTCCCTCCAATGGCCGTTAGAGTAACTAAATGACCTCCATTTGTCTAAATATACATAGGAATTAAGGAGAGAGCGCAGGTAACTTTTTTTTCTTTGGTTTTTAACTATATATCGGGGCTGATGTGTACTGTGGTCATTGCTGCCGCCCAGGAGTGATGGAAGTGAGTGCAGGACTTCTCTTTTTGTATTTGTATTAACTTTTTGTATCACACAGCTAGGTTACAATGCAGCCACCCATCCCATGTGTTCCCTATTAAGGGTTAATAAGTATATAGGGGTGTATATAAAAAAATACCCCTCTCTGTCTCAGTGGAGATATCTTTGCCAGAAGCTCAAGGAAGCAAGGTGAAGGATTAGTGTAGGACCCGCTTAGGGGGGTCTGCCTTGACTTTGGCAGGCGGGCATTCCCTCCAATGGCCATTGGAGTAACTAAATCCATTTGTCTAAATATACATAGGGATTAAGGAGAGAGGAAGGAACTTTTTTTCTTTGGTTTTCATGTGTGGCTCCCATTAAACTGAGATTTGTTTACCCCTTCATGAAGTCTTGGCTCATGTTTAGGGGGTTGGATAACTACATTCACTCTGGGGATTGCTATAATCATTATACTCCTCTGAGTATAATCACTAGCTCTTATAAGAGCTGTTCCTGCTACGATCTCTGGACTAGGAGAGGTCTACCCACTGGAAGCTGGATCCTGGTCTTGGGTCCTGGGTGAGTGGAGGACAGCAAGACACCAACCAAGCTGCGGCGGTTCGTGGGGCTTACGGGGGTTATGGTGTTCCAGTAGAGTGCTTAGGGTGCTCGCAAATGCTAGGAAGCAGCGATTGACGGAGGTGCCCAGTCAGGGTGGCAGGCGGTCCGTCACAGCAGGTCTACCCGACTGTAAGTTTCAGCACACCGCAACCAACTTGGTCATTTAAATTTCGACCTTTGTCCCCAACAACAAGTTAAGATGGTAGCCTGAAGTTGTCCGAGGGGTTACCCAGCTATATAGCTTCAGGCTGCCTCATTCCCAGGGCTGCCACCGCTCCAATTGTCCCACCCCTCTCCATTTTGTTATTCATTTATTCGTACTTGGTGAGCCCTCTTTATCTACAGGTCTACACGACCATTGGTTTCAGCACACCACAACCAACTTGGTTATTTCATTCTCGGCCTTTGTACCAACAACAAATATTATTCTTTATTTATACAATAAGAAAAATTAACTCAACCCACAGTGCTTAAAAAAGATACGAGATAAAATAGAAACAGGCAAACATTCAGGGCTTAAAGGGGAACTGTCGCTTCTCTGACATTTACATAAAACCTTAACCTAGAACTTGTGTTCGCCTTTTTCTCATGAGATACTCTGATTTCGTTTAAGTTTATATTAAAGGATTAGCGAATGACATTGTATATTGCAAATGAAGGGGAGATATAGAAATATTGTTTTTCCTCTTCTCTAGCTGACTGCCAAGTTCAAAGGACAGAGCTTATACGAATGATCGACATGGAGCTTCTATGGAAGCACCCGGCTGCAGGATAAAGAGGTGTGTATTTCTATATATTCTAATATTTTTATACCTCACAAATTACATATTTGATATATATATATAGGGATCTGTAAGCAAAACATAAAAAATCATGAAACATGGCAGTTCCACTTTAAAGGAGGAATCATGTTTGTAAATTCAGAGATATAAATTTACTGTATCTATAATAAGGAGAGATTAATTAGGGAATGAATTAATAATATTAGATACTGCATTAAAGGGAACACTCTTCTCACATAAAGCTTTTCAGCA
Organism: Pelobates fuscus; assembly: GCF_036172605.1. Taxonomy (NCBI): domain Eukaryota; kingdom Metazoa; phylum Chordata; class Amphibia; order Anura; family Pelobatidae; genus Pelobates; species Pelobates fuscus. The sequence continues at coordinate 321,501,747 of NC_086318.1, read as the reverse complement.
AGATTACGTCCTTTAGAGGTCTTGAGGGTCCCTGGTGACACTCCAGACCTCTAAAGCTCTTTAGCTTGATGAAAAGTGTTATGTTTGAAGAGTGCGTCCTCTTTATTTCATTTTAATAGAAATTGACACTTTTATGAATTAACCTCTATAAACTCATAATAACACATTAACATATTTATAAAGGGGAAGACAATAACTAACACAAAATATCTCCCATGTCTGCAGATATCATAACATGCAAATCTACCTGAATATGCAAATTACAAGCCTTGCTATTCAGGTAGTCCTTATAGCTGTTTTAAAGGAACACTATAGCAAATATGTATTCCTAACGCTCTGAGTGGAGCCGAATGCCCATGCGCTAGCAATCAAACCCACCCATAGGAAAGCATTACTCAATGCTTTCCTATGAGGGTCTTTTTTGACACTGGACTCCGTGAGGACGTCCTGCGTCAAATAAGTGCGATGTACTCCATGTAAATCGCGGAAGCGGCCTCTAGTGGCTGTCAGGGAGACAGCCAGTAGAGGCTGGATTAACCCTGCAGTATTTTCAGCTGCAGGGTTAAAACTAGGGGGACCTGGCACCCAGACCACTTCATTGAGCTGAAGTGGTCTGGGTGCCTATAGTGGTCCTTTAATATCCTCACAATCAACAGATGGCGCTGAACAGGCTCCATAGCCAATCCCACATAGTTGATTGACAGCATCAGCAGGACAGGAGAGCACACAGAACATTTAGCAATAAACAATAACTTTGCACACTCTGCATCTAGAATGGGCGACTAAATCTTATGAAGAAAACAAAGATAATAGGCGCTCACTACAGTACAATTGATTTTTTGGTGAGGGCTGCGGTACACAATACAAGGATTCCCAAAACCTTGTGAAATAAGAAGATAAAAAAGGTGTATGGCGTATACTGCGCCCAAAATGTATACGTGCATAGATCTTCAGGGGGTACAATACTTTGGACCTCAGTATAATAGAAAAAACAATAATGGTGCAGTACAATATGAAAAAGCCTTTGGACAGGCAAAACGCGTCAAGTGGGACTTCAATACCCATATTTAGATTATCTTACTATTTTTACTCTTTGTTAAATAAATAGTTACTTTTTTATATAGCTATTAGTTTTTTTGTTTTGCTACCTTGTACCAGTATATCCATAGGTGGGGATTATACTACCGATGCTGTTTTAACTAGAGCAAGTCTTGCTCTAGTAAATGTAAGTACATTACTTCTTATTCACTTTTATTTATCAGTACTTACTATACCATTGGAGTTTTCTTGCTTTTTCTTTGCCTCCTTATATACCACGCATACCTGCATTTCATTTGGAGCACCTGCACCGCCTATACCATCATACATCCTTAGACGGGGATTATACCATCCACGCGAAATACAGCAGAGCTCTTTGATAGCTCAATCAAATGTGAGTGGTTCTCATATAGTTGCTATTTGTATAATCTGTACCTTATCATATTGTACTGCACCATTATTGTTTTTTCTATTATTCTGAGGTCCAAAGTATTGTATCCCCTGAAGATCTATGTATGTATAAATTTTGGGCGCAGTATACAGGATACACCTTTTTTATCGACAATCTTATGCCCCCCAAAGAGGCCTGTAAAATGTTTATGATGAAGGGACATTAAGATTGTTTAAGGTTTTGTCCCTTTCACCTACGGACTTTTTTCTGTATATACCTTTTTTGTGGGGGTTGGGGGGGGGGGGTTGTTTTTCATACCCTTTTTTCTTTTTGAATTTTTTTTCTTTTGATGGCCCTCCAACCAAATCCACTAATGCATTATTTTTCTTTTTAGATGTTGTTTAGATGCAACGGGATCAAACAATGATCAATCTATTGTATGTTGTATACTTCCACCATTGAAATCTAGACCACATTATATATACCGATATGGAGTGGGACTATCTAATTATTTTAGTAATTTTGTCATTGTTTTTTTAATTTATTTTGTGTGTCCCTTAATGTATTTTCCTTTTCCCCCTTTTTATACTCATGTTATATAAAGCAAAAACTTTTAAATAAAAAAACGTTTGGAAAAATGGGTGAATAAAAATTAAAACAAATTGGGGGACCTACATAAAGCTCCCTGTCTTCTGCTCCCAGTGAGATGACAACCATCACTGAGCATGACACTTTGTTTTGGGCTGAAGCCCAGGTGGTTTTGGAACCAAGCAACCCCTGCTGTTGAAATCCTGTGGGCTTGTAAAATTATGTTCATTATGCACGTTTACCCACAATACAATTTCAAACATAATTTGGTTCTTGAAGGAACACTCTAATGTTATAAAATAAAAATATGAATTCATAACATTAGTGTGCCACTGGTCCCATTTAGATTTTGGGACCCCCTGTATAAACTATATGAATAATGTTAAAGGCACTATGAATCCAGTCTTGCAGTGACCGCCGCCACTCAATCTACTGATGAGCTCATCTGAAAGGGTGGATGATCTGGACCAGCCAAATGGTTCTCCATACAGACACATTGGTGGCCATACTGTGCATGTGTGGCAACTGATGCACTATGCCAATAGGATTAATCTCATAAACAAGCATTATACTGCTACCCTTATGGGCAGTCTTAGCTGCAAAAGTTAAGATTGTACTTATTTACAGTCTTCATAAGGAAGTGCTTTGTGGCTCTCTGATTGACAGCCATTAGAGACACATAGACTGGCAAAATTAAACACAGCCTTTTCTTGGAAACGGCAAAGCTTACATTTGCCAGTCTGAAGGAACAGCATGTAAAGCTGTAGTAATTTTATTTTTTATTTTTTTTGCTTAGTGTCCCTTTTAGCAAGTAATTAAATATTTCTGATTTTTTTTAAAAAAATAAAAAAATTATTGTAACACAAGCCTTGACAAGCTTTGTAACAAAGCAAATATTTTAGGTCCATGTTTCCTTCTCAATGTATAAAAGCATAGGATTTTTGATAGAGGCCGTAAACACAAAATAGCAAGTTATCAAGAACTGACAATTAAAAAGCAAACTATGAGCCAAAATATTGAGATGAAAAAAATATAACTTAAAAGAAGAGTCCAAATATCATAACTACTACAGTGTGCTGTAGTGCTTATGGTGCTATGAGTGCCCTCTTAAGCACAAGCTTCCTCTAGCTCTTCTTAGTCCTGCAGAATCTTGCAAGTTAATTGCTCTCAGTCAATGGGCTAAGCTCTGCAAAGCTGGGCTTAGCTAAGAGGCTCTCTGTCTGAAATAGTAGAGGTGGTGAATCATTTGAAAACTGTTTGACTACTCATATTGGTTGAGCACCAGTGCACTGCTTACACTATAACCACTACATCATGCTGCAGTACTTATGGTGCTTGGAGTGTTACTTTAAATGTTGAATTCTGTTCTTTTTACAATTTCATCAGCTTGACACAGTTCACAATTTCCTAACTATGATCTTTATTTGTAACACATGCACAATAAATATTTTGTTGAAACTGATTGTGTATCTCTTTAAAGAAAGTCAAAAATGTTTTAGTAAAACATGCAGAATTTATTTTTAATGCTTTTTAGAAATATTGAAGTGAAACTTATGTGAAATTTATGATTTTGCTTGGTAATGATTTAAACAATTATATCTTTATTGACATAGTTAGAAATTCAATGGAAACGGATGGAACACTTGTTTTAAGTGAAAATTAAATTCACCACTTCATCATATTTGTATGTACTGGGGTTACTCATTGATTTGAAGCAAAAGTGACCTTCAGTTTAATTACTTAAAAATTAGTATCCAGCATGTTTTCATTTTGCGACGGCAGAGATTTTGTTTACTTTTCATGAAGTGTAATGTGCAAGGACATTACGTTATCGAGAACGCTAGATTTTAGAGAGGGTAATAAACTTTATGAATTGGACATGTCCAGTGTACCTTCCTTAGGAAATGAGGCAATGTCTTGTTAGAACAAACAGGATAAGACAGTCAATAGTTAATTAGTTACATTTTCTACAAGATATGTAAAAGCACCATAATGAAAAGTAAACTGATATAAGTAACTTTTAAAAAGACTTAGAGTATAACCCTGACTCCTATTAGGTAATGTGGAACATACATTTATAACTAGGGTATGTTATTTGTTTTGATAATTCAACTTCAAATTTTAAAGAACCTTAAAGAGAACCTGTCATGGTGAAAATTACCATGTTTTTTTTGCTAATTTGCTTTTAGTCTAAAATTGGGGGTCTTCTTATACACGGAATGTCACTGCAGGGGTTAAAAAAACCAAAACACAATATACAATCTAGCACAATATACAATCAAAACCACACATATATATCTGTAATAAAAAAAACACACCGACACAGATATGTGGAAGAATAGGCAGTGGTCGTTTATTTAGTTTTCAAACACGTAACTTTACTCACTTTCAAAACAACATAACTTGTAACCAAAAATCTCTGGCCTCTGAAACCACCCAGAGATTTAACTCATAGTTAAGACTTACCATAGTTCTTACCATAGATCTGCCCTAAATAGCCAGAACTTAAACATATCAATAACCAATACCATATAGTTCCCCCCCCTTTGTTTAGGTATGTGACCATAACACTAATAAAAGACCACAAAAAAAAAATATATAGGTAGAGAGGGCTGGGCAGCAACTGCAGCATAATATTTTAATAGCGCCCACTTCAATGTTTTCTTCTTTTGGCACCACGCAGTTACTACGCAACGGCTTATATGCCACATTTTCCCGCCGAAATTGTCCTTGCAGACAAGCTCTCCAATTGTGTGCTCCAGCTCTCATGCAGCTGTGTCTGTGCAGCAGCGTGTCGAGCTTCAATCCGTGCCCAGAACTTATCAAACAGCTTCTTCAAGTGAGCGATTAGAGGCTTGTTTGTGCTGTAACGGTAGTCCGGAGGCACAGAGACCTCATTGGGCTGCGCGTCTAATTTTAGAGTGTCGAGCGGCCTGCAGGTATGGTACATGATTGGGGCTCGTGCCAGCATTTGGAGTCCACGGAGGTATGCGGATTGGGACAATTGGGACCGGCATAACCCCCGCCAGTCCTGAGAGGGGGGGGGGGAAGCTGAGTACCGTGGATGCTGTGTGCGTTGATGGGCCGGGAGAGCAGCCACCTCTCCCCTGCTTTGCGTAGTGTAGGTACCAGGCAGTTCCAGCAGGCATTTTGGGCATGTGCGGTATCCCCCGATTCACCAGCTTCTGTGTAGCAAGATGCGGTAGGTTGGGGTTCAAGATGAGGTGATTTGCCCATGATTACAGCTGATAATCGGGCCCAGGCTCAGGAGCTCACAGAAAGTGTGTCTGCTCAGCTCCACAGTCAGTCTCCGCCCCCTTCACTGGGATTTTAAAGGGACACTATAGTCACCCCGATCAGTTCAGCTCATTAAAGTTGTCTGGGTGCAGTGTCCCTGTCTGCCTTGGTCATGTAATGTAAAACATTGCAGTTTTATAGAAACTGCAATAATTACATTGCAGGACCAAGACTGCCTATAGTGGCTGTCTGATTGAGGCACTTGTTGCTTGCTAGGTGACTTTTCATCACTTAACTGACATTGGACATCCTCAAGCTCTGCAAGAGGACATCCAACGTCAGCTAAATCCCGTTGGAAAGCATTGAAGATATTCTTTCCTATATGGAGGGCCTAATGCCCTTGCACTGCTCGCTGCATTCGCATTAGCCCACCCACCATCTATGGATGTTGAAGGAGGTAGAGTGCTGACCCGGTGTCGAGGGAGATCTAAGAGATCTGCGCAGGAAACGGGTGAGTATAGAAAGAGATTTTTAACCCTGTCGATGCCTTGGAGGGGGGAGGGGCACAAGGGGGGGGGCAGAGGGAACTATATGTGAGGAATACAACTTTGTTGTCCTTACACTATAGAATCCCTTTAAAAAACACCTCTACAAAAGGAAAAGGCTATGTGATTAATTGTATTTATTGTACATTTTGTCTCTGTTTGTTAAATTGCAACATTGTTTATTGAACACCGCAGTCCAAGTAAAAACATGTAAAACTAGCTTGTATATGATGAATAATGGCTGAGGTTATATGAAGTTTAAGGTGTATAGCCTGCTTCCTGTAAGTAATGCATTCTCCCCTCATCTGTCATGTCCAGCACACCCCATTCTTTATTAAAGCAACGTGGTGGTATCTTTACAAGTTCTTTCCCAGACATTTATAGGATATCCTTCCTCCTACGTGAGTAATTTTTTTTTTAATGTTTTTCTTTAACTTTCTCTTTGACAATAATTATATAATGGAAACATTGTGACAAAATTAATAGGTTTGCAAATATCAGGAAAAACAAAAATTCTCACTTGGATACAAACTTATGCAAACTTGTGCAAACTTTTGCAAATAGGTTGTCAAGGTTAGCGAATAAACCCCAGTTTGTCTTAAAAAAAATAAATTATGCCTTTTTAAGAAGTATTTAGAAATCCTGTATTTTTTTTGTGTGTGTGTTCTTAAAAAAATATCTGTAAAAAAAAATATGCTATGAGGCTCAAAATGTCCAAATCTAAACAATTTAAACATTTATGTAAATCAGTATTGGCGAATGTACGTATTAATTTGATCTCTTTGGTGTTTATTTTATAGATTAATGATTGGAAAATGGAATTGCAACATTTAGGCCAAAGTAGGAAAAATTATTCAGGACAGCTACATTTACAGTTTAGCTATATATTTAAGAATTAAAGGACAACTAAAGGCACCCAATATATCAAAAAATGTACTGTATAAAACCCAGGAAAGACCAAAAGAAAAAGCTAACGCCCCAAAAGTGTACCTCACTTACACCAATGTAGTTTAAACAAAACAAATCTATACAACACCAAAAAGGAAGAGTATAGATCAAATATTCAGGGGAGATAAGCGCAGATCACCTTGTAAGTTCTTTACCTCCGGGCTTGAGTCACCTTTTTTCTACATACTTCACTATTGTGTGCTTTTTTATTATTCCCAGATTGTTTCGCCATATTCCCTGTTATACAGGTTGTATTGTTTCTGTATTTATTAGCTACCCCCTCCTTTGATCTATACTCTTCCTTTTTGGTGTTGTATAGATTTGTTTTGTTTAAACTAAAGGCACCCAGACCACTTCAGCTCAATTAAGTGGTCTGGGTTCCAGGTCCCCCTAGTTTTAACGCTCAATGTAAACATAGCAGTTTCTCTGAACCTGCTATTTTTCCATTGAGCGCTAATCCAGCCTCTTGTGGCTGTCTCTCTGACAGCCACTACAGGCCGCTTCCGCGATTCTCAGTGTGAAAATCGCATTGAACTTCCGCTGGACGTCCATAGCAAAGCATTTAATGCTTTCCTATGGGCGGTTTGAATGCCGCGCATGTGCATTTGGAGAGGACGTCGGCAGGGGGAGGAGAGGCCACCAGCGCCGAGGGAGCCCTGCGCTGGATTAAGGTAAGTGGCTGAAGGGGTTTTAACCCCTTCAACCCAGCGGGAGGGGGGTTCCGAGGGAGGGGAGGACACCTAATAACCCTATAGTGCCAGGAAAAGGAATAAACCCCTTTGCTCTGAATTATTAGACAGCTCTCAGGATTATTAACAACTAATGTATGAATTTTAGGAGACTCACCTATGAATTGATTTATTCCAAAATAACCACCTTAGAAATATTCTTCAACATTGCTTTTTTTTTCCATTTCAAATTTGGCATTCATAACCCTGGTGGTGCCACGTGGGGATGCCGTACATGTTCTGCCGGCCCCCAAGAACCATGCAGAGTTTCTGAAAGGCCTCCAACTATCCCAGTGCAGCAGGCAGTGGTGGCCCCAGAGCCATGGACTGTTGAGGAATCACAATCCCTGTGGCTTCGGGATTCCCCGTAGGACTTTTCCTACAGAGGGTTCCCCAAGGTGGAGAAGCCACGGGGGTTCAGCAGGCACCCATACCAGTTCTTTAAGGACCTATTATGGGACTTACTTTCTCACCTGAAAAGCAACGAAAATTAACTATTAATGATCCAATTTTATAATTTTCAGTTTAATTAATAGGCGTGTGCACGGATCGAGCCTGGCAGGGGAGATCACAGGATCTCCCCTGTCAGTCCATGCAGAGCCAGCGCTATCTGAGCATACCTCCTCTGTGTACCTCCATGGGCCGGTGGGGAGGCCCAGAGGCAGGAGAGGACCCAGGAAGCTCTAGCATGCAGCTCCGCCGGGTTCCTCTCGTGAGGTTGAAGCGTTGCCGTGGCAATGCTCAGATCTTGCGAGAGTGAGCTCTAACCCTGCAGGCTAGAGTTCACTCTCACCACTAAGACCTCCAGGGATGGCAGCAAGGATCCCCTCTCCCAGGCAAAAGGTAAGAAGGGAGGGGAAATCCTTCTTACCTTTCCTAATCTGTCCCTCCCACCCCCACACACAATCACTCCAAACAAATTCACACACACAGCACCCTCACACACACACAGAGCACACTAACAGCACCCTCACACACACAGCAGCGTATGTATGTATATGTGAGTGTATATAAATATATGTAGGAGAAAACAAGGCCACCATATGTGTGCCATTGTGCCCAAAACCACCACATTCTCTCCAAAATAAATCTGGCATATCTTTTTCATTTCATGTAATCTTGATGAATTAGGTAACATCTATAGAGATTTTTAAAGTGATGACACATTGTGTAATGCCTCTCAAGGCAAGGGGGAAACTGAGCCAATCATCCAATTTATATTGTGTGTCTAATTATTTTCCCCATGTTATCATATATTCTAATCTAGTTGTTGGTCTGAAGTAGTAGAATGAAATGGTATGTTTGAGATTTGGATTAAGGAGATACGTTTTAATATATTTTTACTATAAATATATATATATATATATATATAGATATATATATATATATATATATACACATACGTATACACGTGGTGTGTGTGCTTGTGCCTTAGGGTGCACACCCTAATGCAATAGACTGAGCACGCCTATGGTTGTATTCCTATGATTTTGTTTGACTTATATTATTGAGAGTCGTACTTGTAAGCCCTCACATGTTTCATATGTAACTTTTTTCATTTTATTTTGTGTTTAACAATATGATTGACAAAGCATAACAAACTGTTGTGGTACCAACCACACCAAAATAAAGAATGTTGGAAAAATAAATACAATTGGCATTCTTTCGTCAGCTGCCAACAATTCCCAGTTTAGTGGATCATTCTGCATATTCTATTCACAAAATATGAGTTGCAGAGAACTGATTGCATTGTGAAAACTAGTGTAACATACCCAAGTAGTCAAAAAAGCTGAATTAGATTTTTTGTTCTCAGTTATTTTGCCCTCATATTGCAGGGGGGTTTTCAGTTTGCCACAGTCCACTGTTTAGTGAAGACTACCATGTGCGTTGCATTTCCCACCTCACACTGTTAAAAGACTTTTAACATATTTAAACGGCCAATCTCAACATTACATATGGGTAATGGGTATGTCCATGATGCAAAATTTTGGATAGAGTGTCAGCTCACAGAGGGATTCGGCATCATGACTTGCTTCTAAGATGACAGTCTATATGTCAAGCACCGCTGACCCGCTCGTGTATAAATTTAAAGGTTCTGTTATTCACTTCTAGTCCACCAAGAGCATTATAATCAAGCCCTCGCTCTTTCCCTCAAGCCTACTGACCCCGGCAAACAGAGCTGGTTGGTATTGCATCATAGTGTAATAAAAACATGATTTTCAAAATATAAACCAAAACATTCAGATTGACAATGTACCTGGCTTTTTCATTTTTCAACTCGGCTATTTTAGTAAATAATGCAAATTCATTGTTTGGGGTAGTGAACTTATTTAGGCTATTTGGAAAATAAATCTATAGCTGCTAGCATAAATTATTACACAATTTAAATGATCTGAAGTTATTAATATAAACTTACATTCCTTAAAAATTATTTGAAAAGAACGACTGAATTACCTAAATGGGCCGACTTCCAGTTATATTTGATAGCAACTAATCATTTGCCAAGAAATATAAATGTCCTATTGCCCTGTTTTCGTTGTGTTGATTTACTTTCTACACATGCATTCACAGTTTGAGAATGACAGGTGCTGTAAGATGACTCCATTGGAACTCGGCTCAAAGGTCACTGCACACGTTCCATACCACACTGAGACCATATCAGTCCCATCTCTTGAACAAACAGTGACTTCCAGATCTCCTTCATCTTATTCACTACTGCCCTTTCTCCACCCACCTAACCCCCATTCCTACTCCTGGCATGTATCCCTCACCACATACCTGTCTGTTCCTTTCCCCTTAGGTATTCCAACTATCATCACAAAAGCTTCAGTATGCCTCATGTCCTGTCTCTACCAAGGCTCTCTCAATGGCGTGCACTGTCTTCAAACACTTTTTTTGTGCGTTAAAGTATTTTTCCTCTTAACTGATTTAGAATAGGGACTTTGTATAGTAGAAAGTAAATTAAGACACCTCTAAAGACATATTAGGGTACCCCTCTGGCTATTGTTAGCCATCTAATGAAAATATGTCACGGGCACATTTCATTTTTTACTAAGCGCCTCTTTGTTAGAGAATGGAAATAAGTATATGCCTGTTATCAGATATGAGTAAATTACTCGAAGGCACTGTATCGTGTTTGAAGAATGAAGTCACACAATGGAGGAATAATATACATGAAAATAATGTGGCTATTACGAATTAAGAAAGCAACAACATATTTTGTAGTTCTGTAATAGAACTTTGTTCTATTACAGAACAAAGTTCTGTATTGTAAGAGCTTTGGAAAATTATAATGTTGGGGAAAATATATTATACAGGCATAGTGAAATCAATGCATACATAAATTACTTAACTGATAGGGACTGATAAATAAATTTGATTTCTTTATAACACTATGTTTTCATTACTAGCCTAAAACAGAAAGGTTTTAGCAGTGTGACTTGTTGGAATTAAAATAGACCCATACAAAGTTTCTGCAAAATAAAAAGCATGCAGAGTAAAAAAAAAATATTTGTGGTCGGTTAATATCGTATTGTGAAATACCATGTGATTGTAATTAAGTCGGTGTGATGTGCCGGAACCGACGTAGGGGGTAGGCCTGTAAAAGAGGGCCCCCGAATGGATTGTATAAGAGGGAGAGGTGGGTGGGGTGAACAGCGTGCGTACGTCAAGGTAGGAAGGGGGGAGTAGCGTTTATATAGTAACGCTAACTCCTCCCACAAATACAGGCCTTCGGCCTTAAACTTGTGGTCGGTTAATATCGTATTGTGAAATACCATGTGATTGTAATTAAGTCGGTGTGATGTGCCGGAACCGACGTAGGGGGTAGGCCTGTAAAAGAGGGCAAAAGGAAATGCAAGAAAACACACTTATTGCAATATAATTATCCCATGAGATTTGTTTGCCTTACCTCTTATCCGTTAGGAATGTTTCTGTATAACGTTGCTGATTCCAATGACTAATTATTATGTATACCGGCGTACTGCTACTGGATGCTGTACTTGTTGATAGGATGTTCTAAATAGGAGCCAGAGGTCTCAACCTAATCTAATGCAAGGAGTATTGATGTAGATCCGCATTTAGAAGTAGTTAGCGGAATATTAGTGGATCAATTGTCTTGATTGTCTGGTTTGAATGTTGTCGTGACATGATGTAGTGTCTGTGCCTTCTTAATTCCCTTGGGGAGACATGACTTGCCAGACTGATTAGCTGTGATCGTGAAGTTGTAGGGCCCCTGAACCCTGGAAGGTTAAAGGCAAAGAGGTTTAACCTCTTAAGGACACAACTTCTGGAATAAAAGGGGAATCATGACAGAATATTTCCATCATGTGTCCCCAAGTGGTTAAGACCGGGTATGTGTGGTACGGATTCTGTTTATGGAGTCTGATACTGCCTGGAATTCCCATCTGTGGATGTATATAATTGTAGAGTGATGAAGCAACTATTTTTACCTTGAACACTTATGTTAAGCGTTTAACAGGACGGGGTTTGGAAGTCATGTCAGAATGTGTTGTTGTATTTCTGATTGGTATAGTGCGATAGTGTTATTATTATTATTATTTATTATTTATAAAATATTTTACCAGGAAAGATACATTGAGATTTCTCTCGTTTTCAAGTATGTCCTGTTATATGAGGGTTTGACTGAAAGGTGGCACAAAATGTAGAAAAGAATACAAGTTGATCGGTATGCCTGTGGATGTTGTGTTCCACTGAGTCTTGGAAGAATGTCACGACTGTCATATGTATCTTAGTGCAAACGAATAATGATATAGGAATTAACTTGTTGTCGAGCCCCAATAGCCGGGTGACCGGATGGGGATGCTGAAATGCGGATTATGCTCGAGTGTTGTGAGTTGGGTGAGGTACGAGACCGAGTGTCTCTTGGTCAGTAAACCCTAATAGTTATGTAAATGCTGCAATCCCTTTTCCAATGTTGCCTTCTTAGGACATACTGAAAAAGAATATGACAACAACAATGAACTGATTAACAACAATACGGTTAAGTAATATAGAACTGGCTGGCTAACTAGTGCCGAAGTGAAAAGCTCTCTACCCCGTGACAAGTGAGGCCCTGCTAGTTGCCAAGCGGCTGGTGAGAGGCGTGGGGCTCGAGCCACTAGTGTGGTTATGATTTGGGCGTGGGCGTGATTTGGGCGTGGGGCTCGAGCCACTAGCGTGGTGGTGGGGTGTCAGCCTCTCGGTGACAGTAAAAGATCCAAAACGTGTGGCTGTGTCAGGTGAGGCCCTAACTATAGACCCGATAGGTGGGTGAATGCGAGGCTCTAACTATGATTTGGCCCGAGGGGCGAAAATCTCCGTGTTGAGATTTGGGAGTTGGCCTCGCGGGACCAGCTACGCTGTACAGCTAACCCTAGATAGACAGTTCTCTGACCCTAGACGGGGGCTTGATAAGGGGGTAACGTAATGTGCTTGGCAAACCCAAGTTGTGGTTAATGATAGGTACCTGGAGATTCCCAGTCGGAGAAAGAAAAAAGAAGGGAGGGAAAAGGAGGAAGACAGAAGAGGAAAGGAACTGTGGTCGAGGGAAAGAAAATTATATGCAGTATAGTGCAGTTCTTGGAGATATAGCTGATAGTACAGTATCCTTAGACCCGAGGATGCTGAAGATTCTCGTGATGGCTGCTATGTATTCCTGAAGGGAGATGTAGGAAGGCGTTGTGCCAAGAAAGCGTGATAGTACCTGATGGAGAGAGGAGGGTGAAATTAGCAAGGTAGTGAGTAATAGGACGAATGTTATGGATAGTGAGTTTGAATGAACGTATGACGAGTTGTTGAGTGAAGCCGTGGTCTGACGAGGCAAGGCAGGAATCAAGCCCTCGTACCCCAATACCCAATCGTGTAACAACGTGGCCTTGTAGAGGCAGTTGTTTGGAATGCGAACGAAAAACGTATTTATAGGAGGATCCGAACAGGTAATGGAGCAGATGTTCATATGCAGTAAGGTTGATTTAAAACCTCCATCAATCACAATTAGGTATTTGCCGGGCTCCAAATATTAATCTACCCCCACCGTGATTATGTTCTGCCTGGAGGGAGAGCTCTGAGCGTGCTCTGTGTGTGGCACAGTTTGAGTGCCATCACAGGTTTAACTATTTACTGCCAGCATTACAACTTTTTTAAACTATATTCAATCTAAGTGGCAATGCCCGATTGTATAATGAATGGACCTGAAATGACAGATCTGAAAGATATTCGTTTTGGATGATTAATTGCACATACTGTAAATTGTATATATGCGAACGGTGGGAATAGCCCGAATTTGGCTATTCCCGCCGGTTACCTGGACCTTCGTTTATTCAGCGTTCCAGCGCTGGAAGTGCTTCGGCTGAGTTTCCCCGAACGGAGGGGGGAAGCTCTGAACTGGCAGGACGTGCAGCCGGAAACCGGAAGTGCGAGGTCATCAAGGAGGACCAGTGAACAGCGTGCGTACGGCAAGTTAGGAAGGGGGGAGTAGCTTTTATATAGTAATGCTAACTCCTCCCACAAATACAGGCCTTCGGCCTTAAACTTATGGATTGTCAGGATCGGGACAGGGATCCAACACGCAGAGTACAAACAGTAGCCAGATACGTATACCGGACCTTAGAATGGCCGGACTAACGTAAGTAGTACAGTATAGAATGGTCAAAGACAAGCCGAGGTCGAGGGTAACAGAAGACAGGTAAGCGAGAGACAAGCCGAATCAAGGGTAACAGAGATAAGCAGAGTAAGGTAAACAAGCCGGGTCAAAACCAAAAGGGATAATAGAATACACAAGCACTGAGTGACTAGAACAAGCTAGAACCACGACAGGGCAATGAGCTAATGAAAGAAGCTCTGTTAAATACCCTGTTCAGAGCAGTAACCACGCCTCCGAGGCGTCCTGATTGGTCCTGCAGCAATTGAGTGACAGGTCGTTCCAGAGGAGTGTCCTGATGACAACTTCCTGCCTAGATGCTGTAAAAGGCAGTCACTCCCTCGCGGCCGGCCTTGCATGACCGGATAGACCGTGGAGAAGGGAGCCATCAGGCCGTCTGGATGGAGGAACAGCCAAGTCTCTACCTCTTCCAGAGGTAGAGACCACAGGTACCCTGACAGTACCCCCCCTCTCAGATACGCCCACCGGGCGGAATACACCGGGGCGAGAAGGGAATCGAGAGTGAAACGCCCTGCGGAGACGGGGAGCATGCACCTCCTCCTGAGGTACCCAACTTCTCTCCTCAGGACCATAACCCTTCCAATCGACCAGATATTGCAGTTTCCCCCGGGAGATTCGAGAATCAACGATGGAATTGACCTCATACTCCTCCTGACCCTCCACCTGAACTGAGCGGAGAGGGGCGATCGTGGAGGAGAACCTGTTACATATTAATGGTTTTAGCAAGGAAACATGAAATGAATTAGGAATGCGTAAGGCATTAGGCAACGCTAACCGATACGCAACTGGGTTAATTTGAGACAGTACCCTGTACGGTCCAATATATCGAGGAGCAAATTTCATGGACGGCACTTTTAACCGAATGTTTCTAGTACTCAACCATACTCTATCGCCTGGAACAAACACCGGTGCTGCCCTTCTACGTTTGTCAGCGTGTTTTTTAACCAGCGTAGAATTGTGCAGAAGGATTTGTCGAGTTTGATCCCACAACTTTCTTAAATTGGCAACATGAACATCCACCGACGGTATCCCTTGAGAAGAAGACTCCGAAGGAAGGATGGAAGGATGAAAGCCATAATTCAAGAAAAAAGGGCTAGAATGCGTAGAATCACAAATGAGATTGTTATGTGCAAACTCCGCCCAAGGAATCAAACCGACCCAATCGTCCTGGTGTTCTGAAACGAAACAACGTAAATATTGTTCAACTTTTTGGTTTGTGCGTTCAGCAGCTCCATTGGACTGAGGATGATAGGCAGAGGAGAAATTCAATTTGATGCCTAGTTGGAAGCAGAATGATCTCCAAAAACGGGAAACAAATTGGGAGCCTCTGTCAGAGACAATTTGGGAAGGTATCCCATGCAAACGGAAAATCTCCCTGGCGAATATCTCCGCTAACTCGGGCGAAGATGGGAGTTTAGGTAAGGGAATGAAGTGAGCCATTTTAGTAAATCTGTCTACCACAGTGAGGATGACAGTCTGCTTTTTAGAGATAGGCAAATCAACAATGAAGTCCATTGCCAGGCAGGACCAAGGCTTTTCAGGAACCTCTAAAGGGTGCAGAAATCCGCATGGAAGCGAATGGGGTAGCTTGGTCTTGGTACAAACTTCACATGCCCCGATGAATTCTTTAATATCCTTGTGTAAGTCAGGCCACCAAAAATCTTTAGAGACCAGCGCATAAGTCTTGCGGATGCCAGGATGCCCAGCCACCTTGCTGTTATGGAGACAGCGTAGCACCTCCAGTTGGAGAGCGGCAGGAATGAAGTGTCGATCCCCAGGGGTCTGTTTGGGTGCCAAATGCTGAAACTTCATGATCTCAGAAAGCAATGGAGAGTGAATCCTGAGATTCGTGTTCGCGATGATATTCCCCTTAGGAACTATGGAGGACAGAAGTGGTTCAGTTATAGTGGATGGTTCATATTGACGAGACAAAGCATCGGCTTTAGAGTTCTTAGAACCAGGTCTATACGTAAGTACATAATTAAAGTGAGTGAGGAACAAGGCCCAGCGAGCCTGCCTGGCGGACAAGCGCTTAGCCTCCCCAATATAAGACAAGTTCTTATGATCCGTTAGAATAGTAACAGGGTGTAGTGTCCCTTCCAGTAAATGTCTCCACTCCTTTAAAGCCTTAATGACCGCTAACAGTTCCCTCTCCCCGATGTCATATCTGCTCTCAGGCCCAGAAATTTTTTTAGAGAAGAAACCACAAGGGTGTAACGGTTTATCCACCCCTAACCTTTGAGACAGAACAGCCCCAACTCCTGTCTCAGAAGCATCGACCTCGAGCAAGAAAGGCAGAGTCGTATCAGGATGAACTAGAATGGGAGCTGAGGCAAAAAGTTCCTTGAGAGTCTTAAAAGCACCAAGAGCTTCCTCAGACCAGAACTTAGTATCAGCCCCTTGTTTGGTCATATTGGTAATAGGCGCAATGATAGAGGAGTAACCCTTAATGAAGCGCCTATAGTAGTTGGAAAAACCAATAAACCTTTGGATAGCCTTGAGTCCTTTGGGCAAAGGCCAGTCTAAAATAGATTGGAGTTTACCAGGATCCATTTTAAAACCTTCCCCAGAAATCACGTACCCAAGAAAGTCTACCTGAGACTGATCAAAACTGCACTTCTCCAACTTGCAGTATAGACCATGTTGCAGAAGTTTGTGTAACACCTTTCTGACCTGTCTATGGTGAGTCTCAATCTCCTTAGAGTGTATTAGTATGTCGTCCAGGTAAACAATAACACAATCATGCTGAAACTCCCTAAGAACCTCATTAATCAAATCCTGAAATACTGCAGGAGCATTGCATAGTCCAAATGGCATAACAGTGTATTCGTAATGGCCATACCGGGTATTGAATGCCGTCATCCACTCGTGACCTTGCTGGATTCTCACCAAATTGTAAGCCCCTCTGAGATCTAACTTGGTGAAGATTTTGGAGCCCTTAAGACGATCAAATAACTCGGTAATCAGTGGGATAGGATAGGCATTTCTGACAGTTATTTTATTCAAGCCTCGGTAATCGATACAAGGTCTCAGCGTGCCATCCTTCTTCTTAATGAAAAAGAACCCCGCCCCGGCCGGAGAAGAAGACCTCCTGATGAATCCCTTTTCTAAATTCTCCTGAATATACTCTTCTAGAACCGAGTTTTCCTGAACAGACAAAGGATATACATGGCCCCTCGGAGGCATAGTCCCGGGTAGAAGCTTAATTTTACAGTCAAATGACCTGTGTGGCGGCAAAGAATCGGCATTCTTTTTGTCAAACACTGCCCTTAAGTCTAGGTAAAGGTCTGGTATTTGTCTTTCTGTGGACTGAGTAGGATTCTCCTGTATGTTAATATTAGCTAATGGAGAAACCTTGCACAAACACCGATCCTGGCAGCCCTGGCCCCACGAGAGTATCTCCCCTAACTCCCAATCGATAATAGGGTTATGTTCTTTCAACCATGGATACCCCAGAACTGTGGGAACGGAAGGAGACGAAATGAGCAGAAGAGATAACTTCTCCACGTGTAGGATACCAACATTTAAATCAATGGGTATGGTCTCACGAAAGATAACAGGGTCTAGTAGTGGTCTACCATCTATGGCCTCAACGGCCAAGGGTGTCTCCCTTAGCTGGGATGGGAAATTGGTTTTACTAGCAAAGGCTTGGTCGATAAAATTCTCAGCAGCACCGGAATCTATCAAAGCCATAGCCCTTACTACTTCCCTCCCGCAAGTTAAGGAAACTGGTAGCAGAAGCCTGTGATCTTTATAATTAGGAGTAGAGGACAATATAGAAACACCCAAGGCCTGTCCTCTAGAGAGACTTAGGTGCAAGCGTTTCCCGGGCGGTTAGAACAGTTCGAGAGTAAATGACCCTTAGCTCCACAATACATACACAAACCCTCTCTTCTCCTGTACTGTCTTTCCTCCTCAGAGAGGCGGGTATACCCTATCTGCATAGGTTCAGGAAGCAAAGATACCGTGGAGTAAGGACTTGGAAAAGCGGGGGCTAACCTAAAAGAAGGTCTCCGGTTCCTCTCTCGAGTGTTCTGTCTCTCTCTTAAACGTTCATCTATACGAGAGATGAACAAAATTAAATCCTCTAAATTCTCGGGGAGTTCTCTGGTGGCAACCTCATCAAGGATTACTTCAGATAAGCCATTCAAAAATACATCCATATACGCCTGCTCATTCCACTTGACCTCTGACGCCAGAGACCTGAACTCTAGTGCATAATCCACCAGTGTTCGGTTCTCCTGTTTAAGACGCAACAGTAATCTGGCTGCAGGGTCAAATGTTCTTCTAAAAGCAGCTACAAAGGCGTTATAGTTATAAACTAATGGGTTATCGTTCTCCCATAATGGGTTGGCCCATCTCAGAGCTTTCTCAATAAGTAGGGTGATAATAAATCCTACCTTTGCCCTATCTGTAGGATAAGAGCGGGGTTGCAATTCAAAGTGGATACTAATTTGGTTTAAGAAACCACGACACTTCTCAGGAGCCCCACCATAGCGTACTGGGGGGGGTAATGCGAGAAGAAGCACCCACTGTGGCTACCTCTAGACCTGAACCGACAGGAGAAACAGGGGTATTACGTATCTCCTCTGGTGGGTTATTGGCACGAGATAATAGAGCCTGTAGCGCAAGCGCCATCTGATCCATTCTGTGATCCATGGCTTCAAACCTAGGATCAGGAGAAGCCAGCTGACTGTTTGTACTTGCAGGATCCATTGGCCCTGTCGTAATGTCAGGATCGGGACAGGGATCCAACACGCAGAGTACAAACAGTAGCCAGATATGTATACCGGACCTTAGAATGGCCGGACTAACGTAAGTAGTACAGTATAGAATGGTCAAAGACAAGCCGAGGTCGAGGGTAACAGAAGACAGGTAAGCGAGAGACAAGCCGAATCAAGGGTAACAGAGATAAGCAGAGTAAGGTAAACAAGCCGGGTCAAAACCAAAAGGGATAATAGAATACACAAGCACTGAGTGACTAGAACAAGCTAGAACCACGACAGGGCAATGAGCTAATGAAAGAAGCTCTGTTAAATACCCTGTTCAGAGCAGTAACCACGCCTCCGAGGCGTCCTGATTGGTCCTGCAGCAATTGAGTGACAGGTCGTTCCAGAGGAGTGTCCTGATGACAACTTCCTGCCTAGATGCTGTAAAAGGCAGTCACTCCCTCGCGGCCGGCCTTGCATGACCGGATAGACCGTGGAGAAGGGAGCCATCAGGCCGTCTGGATGGAGGAACAGCCAAGTCTCTACCTCTTCCAGAGGTAGAGACCACAGGTACCCTGACAGTACCCCCCCTCTCAGATACGCCCACCGGGCGGAATACACCGGGGCGAGAAGGGAATCGAGAGTGAAACGCCCTGCGGAGACGGGGAGCATGCACCTCCTCCTGAGGTACCCAACTTCTCTCCTCAGGACCATAACCCTTCCAATCGACCAGATATTGCAGTTTCCCCCGGGAGATTCGAGAATCAACGATGGAATTGACCTCATACTCCTCCTGACCCTCCACCTGAACTGAGCGGGGAGGGGCGATCGTGGAGGAGAACCTGTTACATATTAATGGTTTTAGCAAGGAAACATGAAATGAATTAGGAATGCGTAAGGCATTAGGCAACGCTAACCGATACGCAACTGGGTTAATTTGAGACAGTACCCTGTACGGTCCAATATATCGAGGAGCAAATTTCATGGACGGCACTTTTAACCGAATGTTTCTAGTACTCAACCATACTCTATCGCCTGGAACAAACACCGGTGCTGCCCTTCTACGTTTGTCAGCGTGTTTTTTAACCAGCGTAGAATTGTGCAGAAGGATTTGTCGAGTTTGATCCCACAACTTTCTTAAATTGGCAACATGAACATCCACCGACGGTATCCCTTGAGAAGAAGACTCCGAAGGAAGGATGGAAGGATGAAAGCCATAATTCAAGAAAAAAGGGCTAGAATGCGTAGAATCACAAATGAGATTGTTATGTGCAAACTCCGCCCAAGGAATCAAACCGACCCAATCGTCCTGGTGTTCTGAAACGAAACAACGTAAATATTGTTCAACTTTTTGGTTTGTGCGTTCAGCAGCTCCATTGGACTGAGGATGATAGGCAGAGGAGAAATTCAATTTGATGCCTAGTTGGAAGCAGAATGATCTCCAAAAACGGGAAACAAATTGGGAGCCTCTGTCAGAGACAATTTGGGAAGGTATCCCATGCAAACGGAAAATCTCCCTGGCGAATATCTCCGCTAACTCGGGCGAAGATGGGAGTTTAGGTAAGGGAATGAAGTGAGCCATTTTAGTAAATCTGTCTACCACAGTGAGGATGACAGTCTGCTTTTTAGAGATAGGCAAATCAACAATGAAGTCCATTGCCAGGCAGGACCAAGGCTTTTCAGGAACCTCTAAAGGGTGCAGAAATCCGCATGGAAGCGAATGGGGTAGCTTGGTCTTGGTACAAACTTCACATGCCCCGATGAATTCTTTAATATCCTTGTGTAAGTCAGGCCACCAAAAATCTTTAGAGACCAGCGCATAAGTCTTGCGGATGCCAGGATGCCCAGCCACCTTGCTGTTATGGAGACAGCGTAGCACCTCCAGTTGGAGAGCGGCAGGAATGAAGTGTCGATCCCCAGGGGTCTGTTTGGGTGCCAAATGCTGAAACTTCATGATCTCAGAAAGCAATGGAGAGTGAATCCTGAGATTCGTGTTCGCGATGATATTCCCCTTAGGAACTATGGAGGACAGAAGTGGTTCAGTTATAGTGGATGGTTCATATTGACGAGACAAAGCATCGGCTTTAGAGTTCTTAGAACCAGGTCTATACGTAAGTACATAATTAAAGTGAGTGAGGAACAAGGCCCAGCGAGCCTGCCTGGCGGACAAGCGCTTAGCCTCCCCAATATAAGACAAGTTCTTATGATCCGTTAGAATAGTAACAGGGTGTAGTGTCCCTTCCAGTAAATGTCTCCACTCCTTTAAAGCCTTAATGACCGCTAACAGTTCCCTCTCCCCGATGTCATATCTGCTCTCAGGCCCAGAAATTTTTTTAGAGAAGAAACCACAAGGGTGTAACGGTTTATCCACCCCTAACCTTTGAGACAGAACAGCCCCAACTCCTGTCTCAGAAGCATCGACCTCGAGCAAGAAAGGCAGAGTCGTATCAGGATGAACTAGAATGGGAGCTGAGGCAAAAAGTTCCTTGAGAGTCTTAAAAGCACCAAGAGCTTCCTCAGACCAGAACTTAGTATCAGCCCCTTGTTTGGTCATATTGGTAATAGGCGCAATGATAGAGGAGTAACCCTTAATGAAGCGCCTATAGTAGTTGGAAAAACCAATAAACCTTTGGATAGCCTTGAGTCCTTTGGGCAAAGGCCAGTCTAAAATAGATTGGAGTTTACCAGGATCCATTTTAAAACCTTCCCCAGAAATCACGTACCCAAGAAAGTCTACCTGAGACTGATCAAAACTGCACTTCTCCAACTTGCAGTATAGACCATGTTGCAGAAGTTTGTGTAACACCTTTCTGACCTGTCTATGGTGAGTCTCAATCTCCTTAGAGTGTATTAGTATGTCGTCCAGGTAAACAATAACACAATCATGCTGAAACTCCCTAAGAACCTCATTAATCAAATCCTGAAATACTGCAGGAGCATTGCATAGTCCAAATGGCATAACAGTGTATTCGTAATGGCCATACCGGGTATTGAATGCCGTCATCCACTCGTGACCTTGCTGGATTCTCACCAAATTGTAAGCCCCTCTGAGATCTAACTTGGTGAAGATTTTGGAGCCCTTAAGACGATCAAATAACTCGGTAATCAGTGGGATAGGATAGGCATTTCTGACAGTTATTTTATTCAAGCCTCGGTAATCGATACAAGGTCTCAGTGTGCCATCCTTCTTCTTAATGAAAAAGAACCCCGCCCCGGCCGGAGAAGAAGACCTCCTGATGAATCCCTTTTCTAAATTCTCCTGAATATACTCTTCTAGAACCGAGTTTTCCTGAACAGACAAAGGATATACATGGCCCCTCGGAGGCATAGTCCCGGGTAGAAGCTTAATTTTACAGTCAAATGACCTGTGTGGCGGCAAAGAATCGGCATTCTTTTTGTCAAACACTGCCCTTAAGTCTAGGTAAAGGTCTGGTATTTGTCTTTCTGTGGACTGAGTAGGATTCTCCTGTATGTTAATATTAGCTAATGGAGAAACCTTGCACAAACACCGATCCTGGCAGCCCTGGCCCCACGAGAGTATCTCCCCTAACTCCCAATCGATAATAGGGTTATGTTCTTTCAACCATGGATACCCCAGAACTGTGGGAACGGAAGGAGACGAAATGAGCAGAAGAGATAACTTCTCCACGTGTAGGATACCAACATTTAAATCAATGGGTATGGTCTCACGAAAGATAACAGGGTCTAGTAGTGGTCTACCATCTATGGCCTCAACGGCCAAGGGTGTCTCCCTTAGCTGGGATGGGAAATTGGTTTTACTAGCAAAGGCTTGGTCGATAAAATTCTCAGCAGCACCGGAATCTATCAAAGCCATAGCCCTTACTACTTCCCTCCCGCAAGTTAAGGAAACTGGTAGCAGAAGCCTGTGATCTTTATAATTAGGAGTAGAGGACAATATAGAAACACCCAAGGCCTGTCCTCTAGAGAGACTTAGGTGCAAGCGTTTCCCGGGCGGTTAGAACAGTTCGAGAGTAGATGACCCTTAGCTCCACAATACATACACAAACCCTCTCTTCTCCTGTACTGTCTTTCCTCCTCAGAGAGGCGGGTATACCCTATCTGCATAGGTTCAGGAAGCAAAGATACCGTGGAGTAAGGACTTGGAAAAGCGGGGGCTAACCTAAAAGAAGGTCTCCGGTTCCTCTCTCGAGTGTTCTGTCTCTCTCTTAAACGTTCATCTATACGAGAGATGAACAAAATTAAATCCTCTAAATTCTCGGGGAGTTCTCTGGTGGCAACCTCATCAAGGATTACTTCAGATAAGCCATTCAAAAATACATCCATATACGCCTGCTCATTCCACTTGACCTCTGACGCCAGAGACCTGAACTCTAGTGCATAATCCACCAGTGTTCGGTTCTCCTGTTTAAGACGCAACAGTAATCTGGCTGCATTAACCTTTCTACCTGGAGGGTCAAATGTTCTTCTAAAAGCAGCTACAAAGGCGTTATAGTTATAAACTAATGGGTTATCGTTCTCCCATAATGGGTTGGCCCATCTCAGAGCTTTCTCAATAAGTAGGGTGATAATAAATCCTACCTTTGCCCTATCTGTAGGATAAGAGCGGGGTTGCAATTCAAAGTGGATACTAATTTGGTTTAAGAAACCACGACACTTCTCAGGAGCCCCACCATAGCGTACTGGGGGGGTAATGCGAGAAGAAGCACCCACTGTGGCTACCTCTAGACCTGAACCGACAGGAGAAACAGGGGTATTACGTATCTCCTCTGGTGGGTTATTGGCACGAGATAATAGAGCCTGTAGCGCAAGCGCCATCTGATCCATTCTGTGATCCATGGCTTCAAACCTAGGATCAGGAGAAGCCAGCTGACTGTTTGTACTTGCAGGATCCATTGGCCCTGTCGTAATGTCAGGATCGGGACAGGGATCCAACACGCAGAGTACAAACAGTAGCCAGATATGTATACCGGACCTTAGAATGGCCGGACTAACGTAAGTAGTACAGTATAGAATGGTCAAAGACAAGCCGAGGTCGAGGGTAACAGAAGACAGGTAAGCGAGAGACAAGCCGAATCAAGGGTAACAGAGATAAGCAGAGTAAGGTAAACAAGCCGGGTCAAAACCAAAAGGGATAATAGAATACACAAGCACTGAGTGACTAGAACAAGCTAGAACCACGACAGGGCAATGAGCTAATGAAAGAAGCTCTGTTAAATACCCTGTTCAGAGCAGTAACCACGCCTCCGAGGCGTCCTGATTGGTCCTGCAGCAATTGAGTGACAGGTCGTTCCGGAGGAGTGTCCTGATGACAACTTCCTGCCTAGATGCTGTAAAAGGCAGTCACTCCCTCGCGGCCGGCCTTGCATGACCGGATAGACCGTGGAGAAGGGAGCCATCAGGCCGTCTGGATGGAGGAACAGCTAAGTCTCTACCTCTTTCAGAGGTAGAGACCACAGGTACCCTGACATGGATCACTAATCAAGAATGAAAAAAACTTGTGAAACCTTCAGCTCCCTCCACAGATTTTTTTATGTGATTAAGGTCTGGAGACTGGCTATTCCACTCCAGGACCTTAATGTGCTTCTTTTTGAGCTACTCCTTTGTTGTCGAAGGGGTCAAATACTTATTTCTCTCATTGACATGCAAATCAATTTATAATTTATTTATTTTTTTTGTTTATTTCAGACAGTACCTGCCGATAAATTTCTGCTGCCGTTCATGTAGTTCGGACCATGGTACTTAAGTCATCATTAATATTTTCCATTATCAAAAACAAAAACATGAAGACAATACAAACACATAGATGGTGACAAAGGTCCTCAGTAATGTTCCCATAGTAATAATTAGAGTAACTAGCTGATTATCTTAACATTTATTCTTACTTTTCTTTTTTTTCCTAATTTCTTTATTAAATTAAAATACGCACAACTTATTTAGCCATTTATCTATATCCATCTTTTTTTTTTTTTTCAGATTTTTATTTAAGCCTCCTTCCATTTTTAGCTGTAAGATTAACTGATTTTTTATGGTTTCCCAATTTGGTATAATATTAGTTCTCCATCTTCTAGCTATAGAAATCTTTGCCGCTATTAGAGCATGAGTAAAAAAGTATTGGAAATCCATATTATATTGGCTAAGATTTAAGTGTAGTATGAGTAATTCTGGAGACAAGGGTATTTTATTACCGATTATTTCTTGGATTTTACCTATGAACATTTTCCAAAATTCTATTATCAGGGGACAGCTCCACCAGATATGTAACATGTCTCCCGTCGCTCTATCACACCTCCAGCAGGTAGCTGATATGTTATGATCCATTTTATTCATGCGATTAGGGACCAGATAAAGTCTATTTATAATCTTAAAATGTAACTCAACTAAATTTAAGCATTTAATGTGTTTAGCCACAGACACCCAAGCTTTTTTCCATTCGCTTTTATCCAATTTTTTCTTTATTTTCAAATCTTTCTCCCATTTCTCAATGGCCGGAAAAATAAGATCTTCTTCCCCGAGTCTCAGTATCGAATTACACTTTTTTAATAGATTTTTCGTGTCATTCGCCTTCAACAAATGGCATAATTTACATTTAACTTCTGAATGTTCTTTATCTAGTGCTTTGCTTAAGTAGCTATTAATCCTTATGAAGTTATATTTTTCTTTTTCTGGAAGAGCGAATTCTGTACTTAATTGTTCAAATGATTTGAGATTTGATCCTATCATTAGATCTTCTATATTTTGAATGCCTGCTTTGGCCCAATTTTTTAAATTTAGATCTTCTATATTGTTTTCCAGTTTATAACTTTTTTAAAGTGCGTTTTTCTGGATTTTTTTTTTTTTTGTTATTCTGTCTCTCACTGTTAAAATACACTTACCATTAAAATTATAGACTGATCATTTCTTTGTCAGTGGGCAAACGTTCAAAATCAGCAGGGGATCAAATACTTTCCCCCCTCATTGTATGTAGTTTGTTTCATTATTAATTTAGATTTTGTTAAAGCAGTAAATAACAGATGAACAATAACAAGGTTATTCACTGAAGTGTGAATTCAAAGTGAATTTCAAATTTAAGGTGAAAGTGGCCGAAATGGAAAAATTCTCGAAGTCACCTATGCTTCCTCCACAGCTACTTTGGCCTTAAATTTGAAATTACCTTTGAAATCATGTCAATTTCTCGCTTAAGTGAGTAACACTGTAAGTGTTAGCAGGAACAAAAGGGAGAAGAAGACTTTCCCAAGCAATATTACAACTTAGAATTTTAGTTTACCTGTACAATTAAAGAGTTAAGTCAGCCACTAGTCTGTATATGCAGCGTTTCACTCTGCTACCCGAGTAGTAACTCCACCTCCAGCAGAAACATTGGGGTGTCATATGCCTGCCTGGGACAAGAGTTGCACAGATGCTAATTCATTGGATGAGTGCGATTAGCTGATGCTCTCCGGTAAGATGGTAATCCATAACAAACGGTTTGCCCCATTAACTGGGGCTAGGGTACTCCTACCACCATTACCACTACAACAGGCCGTAGTTACATCACACATGTAAGGCGATCTACATCATAAAAAGCAAGGTACAAAATGAATTGGAATGCAATAAATATGCAATAGCTCAGCAAGCAGAATCCTTAGAAAATACAAATGATGCAACAAATGTAAGAGGCACACTGATTTATCTGAGTACTTGTTAAAGATACAACTAAAGATAAAAGTATGTTTCTGATATTTCAAGAGTTTGTTGTGTATATGTATTCAGGCTATCAATTCACTGGCTAACAAAGCTCAGTACATGTCTTAAAGAGCACGTTAGTGGGTTCCTGGACTTTTTAACAGTTGAATAGAATTTAAATGTTTTGAAGATTGAGCTTAAGGGCAACTAACTCTGTTAGCTAAGCTAATGGATGAACCACCAGCACTTAGTAATGTTTTAAATTGTATAACCTGAACGTAAAACATGTTTGAGAACATACATGAAATACCAATACACTGAAGGAGCTTGTCATTTTAAAGAGGAGCAACTGATTGGAACACATGGCAACTGCTTAAGAATTTATGATCACAAAAGGGATTTGGACTATTTATATAGAGAAATGTTGCACTTGGAGCAGCTGTTTTGGGATTTGTGGCCTCAGTGTGCCATGGAAAATGGAAAGGAATGACAAAAATGCCATTAGTTACATCATCACCCACAACTAATGATATTTGAATCATATTTTTGTTGACATTGCTTAAAAAATGCCTTAGTCTAGATCTAACAGTTTGACTTCTTACCTAGGCCCACTAGGCCCCGCTCCCTGCATCCACTACCATTACTGGAAAGGTAGAAATATGAACAGTATAATAGAAGCATAAACTTCCGTTAGTAAAGGGTTAGTTAGTTAGTTAGTTAATTAGCTAGTTAGTTAGTTAGTTAGTTAATTAGCTAGTTAGTTAGTTAGTTAGTTAGACAAAACAGATGGACACACCAGTGAAAGGAACTGGGCATCCTTCAAAAATATTATCTCAACTTCAAATGGCATAGGACTACTCACAAAAGAGGACCTAAATAAAGTGAGATAGTATGGAATTGATGGGATATACGGTGGGGGTGGCAAGATGGAAGAAGCATAGAAATCCCCTGCTCAGTATGTGGTGATGCTAAACTTGGGATATCAGGGTGCGATATATAGTTTAATGACCTGCAAAGTCTGGAGCTGTGAAGTTTAATATATATTATTTTGCAACCACACCTGCATGCCCATTCATAAAATCTGTAGGAAGTTCTTCAGCTTCTTATACAGTTTTAATGATATAATTATGCTTCTTATTGCATTAAAATCTCACCTGTGCATGTGCTATGAGTTCTTACAGAAATATCATTATATATGATATTAAGGTGTTTTTTTTTTTTTTTTTTTAATTCTGAGATGGAAAAAAAACATCCCCAAAAAAACCAAAAGTATCACATCGTACCCATTCTCAGTTGCATTCAGCTAAATTCACTTGGAATATGTAACTACTCATTTCTAGTGAATTTTGGGTCAATTAATTATCCCCAGTTAAGTTAACTGGCTTTGAGATTGCCATGTTTTAGAGCAAATTTAGACCATACAACACAAGATGATTAAGCCAAAGACAGGTTGTGATTCCATAGGGCCAACAGAAGCCTTACATCCTACACATGTCTACATTCCCCAACTTGGACATCTAACATTTCTTACTCCACTCCCTTGTATACCCTAATTAAAGAGCATCTATCCACGTTCCCAAGTGCAACATAACATAAATCACATTGTGATGATGCTGCTATTTTTCTTAATGATAGCCTCTAGACTAGAATGATTAAAAAGAACAGCAGCACATAAATTACCCCAAATTATTTTGCACTAAAACTGCTTAAAGGACCACTATAGGCACCCAGACCACTTCAGCTTAATGAAGTGGTCTGGGTGCCAGGTCCATATAGGATTAACCCTTTCTGCTGTAAACATAGCAGTTTCAAAGAAACTGCTATGTTTACTTTAGGGTTAATCCAGCCTCTAGTGGCTGTCTCATTGACAGCCGCTAGAGGCGCTTCCGCGCTTCTCACTGTGATTTTCACAGTGAGAAGAAGCCAGCGTCCATAGGAAAGCATTGATAATGGTTTCCCATGGACTGACTGAATGGGCGTGCATGGAGAGCAGGAGAGTTCCCCACGCTGAGGGAGCCCGGCGGGGGAAAACAGGTAAGATTTAACCCCTTCCACCCCCTAGAGCCCGGCGGGAGGGGGGCCCTAAGGGTTGGGGGGACCTAGAGACCCTATAGTGCCAGGAAAACGAGTATGTTTTCCTGGCACTATAGTGGTCCTTTAAATTACATTTCTTGGTTCTTTACTTTGATGGCTTTTTTTGTCAATTGTTTGTGTGCAAGCACACAGCATAGGTTGCAATACAAAGCAAAGCAAAAATAAAGTTGATCAAACTCAGATGATAATATGTAATACAGTTTGTTTCTCTACAGGTTTCCGGTTTTTGCTTAGTTTTTTTCTATTTCCCCCAATACATCGTTCTAGTATTTCTTTGACCTATTTTGTAATGTAGGTTAAGGAAAACCTACCAATTATGATGCATCATAATTCCGGGAAAGAACAAGTCAAGAGTTTCAAACATGTGTTGACCTTTGTAACTTGGTCTAGGCAGGTAATGATGAAAGAGATGGAAAGAGCTTATCTGTTTATTTGTTTCAATTCTTGCTAATACTTTTCAAAGAAAACTCTGTCTAGACACAACTTTTACTTAAGTGGCGTGGAAATTATTTGCTGTGTATATTTGGTTTTATTTATTGTAGATGGAGTGATACAAACAAGCATACTAATAACGTTACCAGGGGGGTTTTAATAGCCTTGTCAGACATTATAGTGCTGTACTTTAAGACTCCGTATGGCAGGTGAAAAACAACAGTTGACCACAAAAGCTTAACCCCTACAGACCGAGCGGAGAGAAAAGTAAACTAAATAGTATACGTTAATATTTTTTATTTATTTAATTAATTAAGCTCTTAAACGTCTGGATGGCTGCTAAAAAACATACAAGACATATCTGGCACCAACTGAATTAACTCATAAGGCACTAGAAGGTGACAAAGAACATGTTACTGGAACGATCCTAACTAACACACACACACACACGTCTCCCCCCTTTGCCAGAGGGCAGCTACAATTGTTCATCGCACTAAAAATAAATTAATACATTATATATATATATATATATATATATATATATATTGCCAAAATACCAGAGTATTGCAGTATGCAATGATACCTTTTTTATTGGACTAACATAATATTTCAAAGACAAGCTTTCAAGAGTTTTCCACTCTTCTTCAGGTCTGAAGCAATACTGCAATACTCTGGTATTTTGGCATCTTGTCTATTGGACTAATACGGCTAATTCAATCAATATATATTCAATATATATATACACTCATGGGAAAAAGAAAGTACACCTTCTGAATACTATGGTTTTACATATCAGGACACAATAACAATCATCTGTTCCTTAGCAGGTCTTAAAATTAGGTAAATACAACCAGGGCCGGTGCAAGGATTTTTAGCTACACAGGCGAATAATTATACAGAGACACACATACATACAGACATACAGAGATATACATACATACATAAAGGCATACAGAGGCATACATACATACAGGCATACAAAGACATACATGCACACAGAGACATACATACAGGCACACAGAGACATACATACATACATACACACACATACATACATACACACACATTATTATTATTAATATTATTATTATGATATTTATAGAGCGCCGTCAAATTCCGCAGCGCTTTACAATGGGTGGACGAACAGACATGTAGTTGTAACCAGACAAGTTGGACACACAGGAACAGAGGGGTTGAGGGCCCTGCTCAATGAGCTTACATGCTAGAGGGAGTTGGGTAAAATGTCACAAAAAGGTAAGGATAGTGTTACAAATCGTTATTTGTAACTGGCCCTTTAAATGGAACATTGCCCTGCTTCCCTGGATTGTGGAGAAGCCTAATGGCCAGCCTCCTTCCTTATGACTATGGCCCCTGGAAGATTGTGCCCCTGAAAAAGTATTAACTTTTATTGGGTGTGTATGGCCCTTTAAGAACCGTCTGGGGACATATTGTGACTTTGTTGAACAATGCCCCTTTAAGACTATGTCCCCAGACCTGTAAAATAACTTGTTCCTGGCTTTCCCCCACTTGGTTCAGTATATAGGGCTTACTGAACCAAGTACCACACAGGCGGACCACCCAGAAGTTAAAGTGTGCAGGCAATTTACCTCCCAGGCTGTGAGGTTACTGCAGGTTAATTGCCGAGCGCTGGGTGGCCGCCATTCGGCAGCCGAACACGTGGCGGCGGCCATTTTAGTCATTCGAATGCGGTCAGCGGTGTATGCTAAAGATTCTGTGGAACTAAAATCGGCTACACATTTTGCCGAACACCGCTGACCCTTACCTTCTCCCATACTGAACTTGCAGCTCCAGAGACTAAGTCCCGTTAGAAATGATGTATGCTGAGTCTGAATATGCAACTTTTATTGAAATTGAATGTATGGTTTTAAAGTTACAGTGTGTGTGTAAAAACTATATTTTTATTGTATGTAATAATTGGTTTAACTGTTTATCTGAGGGGAGGGAATGTGTGGCCTGCACCAGATGTGTGATTGGTGACTTTATGCCTCCCCCTGGGAGTGTCCTATTTGCATGTAACCTCAATAAAAGCCAGGCTGGGTGTTCCAGCATCGGAGACCTATTCTGACCCTCTAACTTGCAGCCTTGACTCATGTTTGTAGGGGACAGCTATAATCACTACAGGGATTGCTATGCTCTTCATACTCCCTTAGCTACTGAGCTCTTGTAAGAGCTCTTGTTCCTGATCCTGCTTCGCTCGACAGAAGGAAGAGGTTCGCCTATTGGAACCTGGAGCCTGGTCGTAGGTCCAGGGCGCATAGCAGACGGCGAGATACCAGCCCAGCAGCGGTGGTTCGTGGAGTCTGCAGTGCTTATGGTGGCTACGGTGCTGATGGTCCTTCGGTGAGCGCTAGGAGCATCCTTTCCTACGGTCCAACTTCCAGCCAGCCTGGAGGCAACCGTAACAGATAGTATTAGACTAGTGACAGTTGCAGAAGAGGAATCAGTCAGGAGCTATTAACAGTTTAATTGATACGCTTTTATGAAGAAGTGGGTTTTTAAAGATTTTTTGAAGGAGTGGAGACTGGGTGAGCATCTAACGGAGGAGGGAAGCGAGTTCCACAGGAACGTTGCAGCCCTCGAGAAATCTTGAAGGCGAGCATCAGAGGTGGGAGTACGGACAGAAGATAGACGCAAGTCTTCAGCAGATCGTAAAGGCCTAGACGGGACATACTTGTGTATAAGGGAGGATAGATAGGTGGGAGCAGCATTATGTAGAGATTTGAAAGCAAGAACCAGAATTTTAAATTGAGCTCTATATTTTATAGGAAGTCAATGTAGGGACTGACAGAAGGGTGAGGCATGGGAGGTGCGAGCGGACAGGAAGATGAGCCTCGCTGCCGCATTCATTATGGACTGTAACGGCGCAAGTTGGGAGCACGTAAGACCACTGAGAAGCGGATTACAGAAGTCAAGGCGAGAAAGGACAGTGGAATGGACCAATACCTTTGCCCTATCTGGCGTTAAGTAGGGGCGGATGTGCGCAATGTTTTTGAGATGGAAATGACAGGATTTGGCGATAGATTGAACATGAGGCTTGAAGGAGAGGTCAGAGTCAAAGAGAACACCTAGGCAGTGAGCCTGCATAGTGGAGCTGATGGTAGCACCATTGACTTGGAGGGAGACAGACACAGGAGTAACAACACTTTAGGGAGGAAAGACAAGAATTTCAGTGTTGGTCAAGTTTAGTTTAAGGAAGTGGGCAGCCATCCAGTTAGAAACAGCAGAGAGGCATTCAGAGACAATAGTCAAGAGGGACGGGGAGAGATCAGGAGAGGACAGGTAGATTTGCATGTCATCTGCATAGAAATGATATTGGAAGCCAAAGGAGCTAATGAGTTTACCAAGGGAGGCAGTATAGATGGAGAACAGTAGGGGACCAAGGACTGAACCTTCGGGGACACCAACAGAGAGGAGTTGGGGAGAAGAAGCAGAGCCAGAGAAAGAAACACATACATACATACACACACATACAGTCATAATTACATACTGACTGTACAGACAGGTCCCAGGGGTGCATTCTGTCCGGCTCTGTGGAGTCCCTTGCTGCTGCCCAGCCACATCACTGGGCGCCAGCCGCACTGTGTGGTACATAGGGAGCAGGGATATGGTGTGATTCATATCTCCGCCCCCTCCTCACAGCCTGCGGCAGACATCAGGATAGGAGGCTGGGTGGGTTAGTAGGTGGCTGGGCTCCGCGGGCGAGAAGAGACTGGGCTCCGTTGGGCTGCACTGAGGGTAGGGAAGGCCACGCTTCAAGAAGTAACCGGCTGGAGGTGAGCGCAGTATGCTTCCCTCTTGCCAGTCAACCTGACCTTGTGCCTCCAGGGCCGGTGCGCCCTAAGGCGGCAGCCTGGACCGCCTTACGGTAGCTCCTGCCCTGAATACAACCTCAGATGAACAACAACACATGACTCATTACTCCATGATTTATTTAACAGAAATAAAGCCTAAAGGGAGAAGCCATGTGTAAAAAACAATGTACTCCTTTACTGTTTCCATAGGAATTAAGAGGATAAGTAGCAGACAGGTGCTGCTAATCAAATGCCATTGATTAACTGATCATCAGCAAGTGTGACCGCCTGCATACAAAACCTGAAGATTTAGCAGTGTGCTGGTCTGGAGCATTCAGGTGTATTGTTATCACAATGTCAAGGAGGAAAGACATCGGCAACGATCTTAGAGAAGCAATTGTTGCTGCCCATTAAACTGGAAATGGTTATAAGGTCATTTCCAAACAATTTAAAGTTCATCATTCTAAATTGAGAAAGATTATTTAAAAGTGGAAAACATTCAATACAGTTGTCAATTGTCACAGGAGTGGACGTCCCAGCAAATTTTCCCCAATGTCAGACCATGCAATCCTCAGAGAAATTGCAAAAAAACAAAGAGTTACATCTTAGACTCTACAGGCCTCAGTTAGCATGATAAATGTTAAGGTATATGATAGTACAATTAGAAATAGACTGAGCAAGTATGGTTTGTTTGGAAGGGATGCCAGGAGAAAGACTCTTCTCTCTAATAAGAACATGGCAGCATGGTTTGCGTTTACAAAACTGCATCTGAAGAAACCACAAGACTTCTGGAACAATCTCTGATCTCCCGAATACCAAATCTGAATCTGATCTCCCGAATACCAAAGTGGAGATGTTTAGCCATAATGCACAGAGCCACGTTTGGTTTGGGTGTAATTTGGGTGGCATTTCCATTTTGGCTTTATTTTTGTTAAATAACTCATGACACAGTGTAATATGTGTTGTTCATCTGAGGTTGTATTTACCTAATTTTAAGACCTGCCAAGGAACAGATTTATTATATAACACCATATAATTCAAAGAAGGTGTACTTTCTTTTCTCCATGACTGTACATATATGTATATACTATGGCAGATACTGAATACAGCCGCATAAAGAAGCACTACACTACTTCTCTTCACTGAGTAAAACCTGGCAATGCAGAGCCGAGCTCGCTGGTGGAGAGTGATCAGCTGGTGCTGCTAGCATGAACTTCCAGCTTTCAGTATTGACTGCAGAGGAAACAGGGAGCAGCGCCCATCAGGCCCTATTTAAAAACTCAAACCATTAGCAAGTAGTTTGACTTCTTACTATGGTTAAAAAGTCCTAGGCTACTAGCCAGGCTATAAATGTTACTTACCACCACAAGTGACACATGAAAACTCTATTCGCTCAATCTGTGGGGTTTTTAGGGTGCCAATACTTGACAAAATGTAACATTTCTGTGTTAAATATTGAAAAAAAAGGTGAATTTTCTGCATTGTAACATGTTGAATTTGTCAGTCATTGCCATTTGACATGTTTTATCTTATGAGAAAATGAACAAATGTAATTTGTGATAATATGGCAAAATATAGAGTGTCTCTGAAAATCTTATTGTAGGGAAATTCACATGTTAAAAAAATAAAAAAGCAAACATAAAAATTAGATTTAGTAATTTAACAGAATCGATGAGTGCAGTTATATAAAACCGCATGAAAGGTAACCCCAAGATAAACTCAATAATTCTCCTTCCTGTTTAAAATATATATAAGTTTAGAACATTTCATTTTAGTTAAAGCACTTACCATTTAGAAACATAGGAGATATTTTTCAAAAAAATTGTGCTATTCTTGAGCAAAGTGCTAAATATGGAGCAATCACAATGGGCAATAGCATGTCAACTTTTAACACTTTGTTCCCTAGATAGTATAGGTCTATAACTGAATTTAATATCACCCATTAAAAACCTACATGCTGACAATGGACTTTTTTATTATCTCACCTAATAAATAAATACAGACCAATTCATTTTGTAGTCTGTAAAAATGTACTGGCATAACAATATATATATAAAAAGTCAACACAGTTATAATTGTGCGTATGCCTGTTATAAAAAATAAATAAAAATAAGGTGACTTTAAAACTAGCAGATATAGTGAATGTAGAATTCCGAGATCTCACCTACAAAGCACACACTTTATGTTGTGCCTTGCCCTGGACTTGTCTTGTTGAAATGTACAGGCGTAAAGCATGGCAATATCTTTGTTTGCCTCCACGTGTTTGCATAAGATTTTTGTTGTCTGACTCATAGGGTGAGGGTTTCATTTGCAGCAGATTAGTGGAGGTATCTTCAAAGTTGGTATCATAAATCTCCTTGTTTGTTAAATTGCACGTTGAAGGTGACAGTGCCATTAAAGGATTATTGAAAATGCTACAATTTAACATCATAAGAGGGAACTTTACTGAGTAAGCTTTTTTTAACTGTCTGCTGTGAACGAGAGCACGTATTCTGTGCAAATACACCATCATTTTAGTGTAGGTATTCATTAATGTAATATAATGATTATTTATAGATTTGGCAATTGCTTGATGAATAATGGGCTAAATATAAATTCTGTACATGAGTAAAATAATAACAGAAAACAGGATCAGACCAGAGAGTGCATGCATCAGCAGTATGGGTATGACAGAACATCAAGGACAATCTAACACGAACCACTTTGCTTGAACGTAGTTTCGGCCTTCTTTGCTAATATCACCAATGATGAATTTCCTCCTTCTGTATAAATGACATCAGTTCCTCCTGTCTTTAGTCAGAAGTCATTGTTTGAGAGCATTATCTAAGAAAACTGATGTATCTGTTATGGAAAGGGAAACTTCTGCTTCAGATATATCAGAAAAGGAGGTCCCAAATCGAGGGATCAAGAAAAGCGTCAAATGATTTAAAAAATATTCCACTTGTGACTCTTCTTCTTACATTTTGCACCACTTTTTCGAATAGAAGACGTTGATAAATCTCTCACAGTGTATGCATTAAGAGGGGAGACGGAGGGAGGACAGGGACGCAGCCACCTCATTCATTCCTATGTTCATTAGTTTATTCATTCATTCTATGTTTCTATGTTTCTATTCATGCATTACGGAAGAAGGAGAAGTAAGCATCAAAAAGTACATCATTTAATAGATAAACTGGCAGTTAATTATGCCAGCACAGTGTATACACGAAACTCATGTGCATGTGGCTAGGGTTTCCGTGAATGATAAAGGCGATCAGAAAGTCGAACACTTGCTCAGTTTGACCCTTGGATATCCACTACACATCACTGACAAAGCTAAGTAAGACTCAAACAATTGTCTGGAGTGGCTGTATCTCTTGTACAGAGGAAACTGCCTGACATTTTGTTTAACTTATCTCTCACTGTATTTTTTCTTTATATCACACTTATTATTATTATTGCCATTTATATAGGGGCCAACAGATTCACACTTATGGATTCCAGTGTGCGATGGGCATGTATTCACATACTGTTGGCTAAGCAGCTCTATTATTATTATTATTGCCATTTATATAGCACCAACAGATTCCGTAGCGCTTTACAATATTATAAGAGAGGAGATTTAACTATAAATAGGACAATTACAATAAAACTTACAGGAACGATTAGTTGAAGATGACCCTGCACAGAAGAGCTTACAATCTATAGGAGGTGGGGTATAAAACACATCAGAACAGGAAATAGCAATCAAATAAGGTGGGAGTGAAGTAGAGCTGGAGGAGAGAGTAGAGTGTTGCCCTTTAGAAGAGAGCAAGAGACAGGTATGTAACTCCATATGAAGGAATGCAGTATTAAGTATCTGTATTATAAGTAAGGGAATTAGTTAATTAGAGGACCCCTCTGACATACCCACCATGGCAAACAAAATGTAATTTACGCTGTTTGTAAAATATAAAAAATGCAATAGGGCATTTTTATGTTAAATGACTGTGCTTTTAATTTATAGCAATTATTTTGAAATGACTTATTGTTACGAAAACTTGTTCAATAACAAAAAATCAATTGACAAACCATACGTAACTAAAGAACAAAACAAATTACAAATGTGGCCCGGTAGAAAAGCACTCTATGCAAGGATTGTGGGTAAAAATATTTATCAAAACAAAGTAGTAGAAATACCCAATTCAGACAGTTGGTGTCACTATTTTACCATTGCCTGCAAGGAAAACACATTTACTGCACATGTGATTTCAAGATTGTGAAAGTGAAGACAAAATTAACTATTTCAGCAATATACATAGTATAGTGTCAAATGTACTGCTGAGAGGCCAGGGAAACAAGTACTAGCGCAAATGTGCTTTTTTTTAATATATGGTGGTTGACTGTATGGTATAATATGAACATACTTTTTTTTATAATACACTTTAACCTTTAAATATGTTTGTTGTGTTTTGAAAGCTACAGCAAGTGATGCAATACATTTGGGACATACAGGAACTGGCGATGTTAAAAAGCCTGCTTAAAAAGGGATACAGTTTAAATTACAAAAATATACAATTATTAAATCTAAAAGAGGACAATTTTAGATGTATCTGTAATAGCAGACTTAGCTGAAAATAGACAAACTTTACGTGTTATATTCTTTATTACATTGAATCATGGCTTTAATATAGCACTTAGAACAGACTGGAGTTGGACTCTATTATGTGGATAAACTATTTAGAAATGAGTTCAGTAAATAAATACATGTGATGAAATTTGTACTTTTGCTGTCAACGTTCTATTGGAAATGTACAACCATTTTTGCATAATTCATAAAACCCTCAATTGAACTTTTCTCACAATTTAGTAGAAAACGGTCTCAACGTACAGTTTCATTTAAGATTTTTATGAATTAAGATACATGCTTCTAGATCTGGCTACATCTGTACAGCTTCATAGTTCTCGTTACACAGGTCGTGTCCTAGAGGAAAACGGGGAAATGCTACACTAGCAAGGGGGATATAGTGAGAAAGAGCTTAGTGTTCTTTTAGTTTTTATTTAATAATGATAAAAGAAGACTAAAACAAAAATAAAATAAAAAAGATCATCACTGGGTGTGATCTAACTTACACCCCGGCACTCAGTTAAAAATGTGCTTTACTGAAGCTTGTTACACATCCTGGTGTTCTTCACAATTAGAACTGACATTTAAGAGCCATTTTAAATTAAGTAAGAAATCTAGACATTCAGCTATTGACCTTAAAGTGCTCTGGAACCATTGTTAAAGATTTTGCTGTTCTATGTTCACACTAACCCATTGGCCAATAAAGAGGCTATCTTTAGCCCATTGTAATGTAAGCACTCACTTATCAATGTGATAACACACTCAACAACCATGAAGTCTTATTCTGACTGTTGAAGTGGCAGTAGCGAAGGTATTTATGAATGGTAACTCAAGGACTATATAATATGTACAAAATGTATTTTAAAAAAATATAGACATCGTAAAAATACTGGACCATTCTAAAATGTGTTTGGCTATCTATTTTTAGCATATTTCCAAAAAGGTGAGGATTAAAGAAACAAAACACATAATATATCAAATGTATGTTACTTTAATTATTGTACTAACACTTGAACACACAGCCAACTAGTTACTGTAAGCTACAGTTGCAACTAAAAATATCATGCAATTCATGTGACTTTTGAGTTTTGATGGCATTAATTAATACTTTTGCCACTTAATATTTTAAAAAGAAAACATTATGAAGATTATAAAAATGGCCACTTAATTTGCCATAATCACAGATACTCTTCACTCACCCCTAATTTACAGTCCATTCAAAATATTGAAAAAAAAATGGTTAAATAACCTTTTAATTTTTACCTTTTCAGTTTTTTTTTAATCTATGAAAGGCATAGCAGCTCTATACTTTCAGATATATTTGCTTTACTTATACACCAATGACAAGGAGGGGGAGTACCAACACATACATTCACACAGACCATTTTTAAAAGTGACTTGGTTCATTCAGTAAAGCTATGATATCATGAAGAGTGGGTGTTAACTGAGTTTCATGTTAAAATCCTGGAAAGCGAAACGATGAATATAGAGTTGATTTCCTCTTTCAGATAATTTATGTCAAGTTCTTTCTTGTCAAAGATTTTCTTGATAGTAGTAAAAGCACAGTTCGAATCTAAACGAAACGTGTGAATGTAGAGATTATGTCAAATCATTTTTCTTAAAGAGAAATATGGAAATTCTCAAAGGTTTGAACAAAACTGAAAATAATTACATTAACTGAGTTGGAAATATATATCAAGTTCAATCACACTCCAGAATTTATGGAATTGAGCAATTTTGGTCATGAATTTAAAAACGTCACTTGTCAAATGACCACTGTTTAGTGAATAGCCCTCTGTAAGGTATACTTGAAAGCATTTAAATTGATTGGATTGAGCAAATTGGTCCAAACACTGAAAATATTACACATTATTTGTTTTGAATATTTTTATTGTTTTCACAATATAAACGCATTTATCAAACTGATTTGTAATAAAGCAAGTAGTTGCCCGCGCAGGGGCATAAGCATTGGTAAATAAAGGTGCAGACATTTCGGCGCTTACGCAGAAGCGGATTCGTCGTTGCCTGTGTAGCAGAACATATTGATTCATATTGTAAACTGATCTATGTAATTAAATTGGATTATCGCTTAAGCAAACGTAATTTCTGGTTGAGGCGTGGGTATGCAATTATCTATGTATTGATCATGTTATTAAATAGGTAAAAGACAGAAACACCATCTTGGAAAAGCGTTGAACAACACTATTAGCTATATATCTAGTTAATTTAATTAGTTCTGCTCTGCCTAAGCCACATTAAAAACTCGGTAAACAAAAATAAACTAGAAAAGGAATTAAATGAAAGTAAGCCTTGATTCGCATGCCCTTAAATACCACTACCAAAAGAACAATCAAACCTATGCACCAACAATGGCACTTCAAGGGTATATTTAGTAATACCATATTTAGTGCCTTACTGCGTGTTAACCCTGTCAGTGCCCGTGGCGACATTGCGGCCCCCTCTCAGGCTCCATGTAGATCAAGGCATACATAACTGTGGTTTGCTTGGCACATTCCAAGATAACAAAAGGTGCATCATTTGTTATTTGGGGACCTTGAAACTAAAGGTACTAAAAACAATCAGAATCTTATAGCAAAATCTTATAGCAAAATACAGATGCTAGAGAGTCCAACTTTCCCATCCCCCATGCGACTCGGATCCTAAACAGTTGTCTTAGTCAGCTTTAGATCTCAATGTTGCTGGTGTCTTTCTGGTTTTGGGGCGAGAGAAGAGTGGAGAGTGGCTGTGGGACCACTGAGCTTCTCCAGCTGACTGTGAAAAAAAAAAAAAAAAAAAAAAAAATAAAAAAATTGTGAGTCACTTCGCTGGAGGGGGGCTAGATGGAGTCCGGAGTTCTGAACCTCCCAGTATCTCTCTCCGGGTTTGCCGCACCATGCGGTACCTTTTCCAGTCCCCCAGGCATCCCCAGTCACAGAAGGCCCCCTTCCTTCCCCCCCCCCAATGCTGTTGAACGTGCCCGCGGTGAGGTCCACCATGCTGTGGGCACTCAGAGACCGCAGCTGTCCAGCGTCCCCCCCCTGTAGAATCCACCAGGGCTTCAGCCTCCTGCACCTCCCCAGCATCTGTAAGGCCTCTTTGGAGCTCCAGCCTCGTCCTGCCTCACCCTCCTCCGGTCTCATACTTGGTGCCGGCACGCAGCCCCCCGGTCACCGGTCCACCGGGTGGTCTGCGCACCCCAGCTCCACAGGGCTCGCAGATTTGGGGGCATTTTCCCAGGCCACCACCAAACCCGAGTAACAGGGCCGGCTCCATGCCAGTCGGTTCGCCGCCCAGGGGAGTCTAGTTGTGGGACCCACTGTTCCGGGGGGCCGAGGAGCCCTGGTCTGGGTTTCTATAGTGTGCGTGGGGTGCCCTCCCCATCGCTTTTCATGCGCGGGGTATCCGTCCGCCATTTTGGCTCCATGAGGGAGGACAACACTCACCGGATGGGTCCCCTCCTCCAGTCTCTGAAGCTCAGACTCTTGGGCCGGGATCACCCCCCCGGCCGTGTGGGGGGGGAGCGGGGCCGGATCCGACCCCCTGCATGCCTCTTGTGTATTGCGGTTCCCGCTCGTGCGGCTTGTGACAGGCTTTATGCGCTCCGTTAGCGGTGCTCGCCGGGTTTGTGCCGCAGCTCCCCGATCTCTGGCTCCTCACCATCCGACTACCTGTCATTTCCTCGGATGGTTGGAGCAATTTCGGGTCTAATTGTGGTATTTTTAAGCTGTTTGATGCTGTTAGTAGCCGGAGCCAGCAAGGGTGGCTGCCGCTCGGCTCGGCGGCCCGGCCCCGCCCCCCTTACACATTATTTGACTCGTAACTCAAAACAAAATATATATCTATAAAAAATAATGTAGACATAGAATTATCTCAGCAATGACTTGGTCATGTTTTGATTATCTGAGAAATGTGATATAAGGTGTGTCTCTGTGTGTCTCTGTGTGTGTATGCGCATGTGTGTGTATATATCCTTTTAAAATTAGTCTAAAATTTTAGTCTAATTTAAAGCATATAATTACATAGGTATTAGAAGCTATATTTATTAAGAGATGTAAATATGCAAATAATTGTATATAAAAATAAAACATTAATAAAAACACTCAGCCTATCATTTAAGTTATCATATATTGACAATGTTCCAAAATGTACTACTGAATAAAATGTAATATGATAAAGTAAAACGTAAAATAAATAAATACAACAGTACACATAATTGTTAATATGCATTCCAATAGTTTTAAGCAGTTTATATATATTGTATGGTATACAGTATTTGGACAGGAAAAAATATATATATAAAAATAAAACTACCTAACAACACTAAATGCAAGGTAGCCAATACGACTGCCTTAATATATCTCCCCTGAAGTGCTGAAGGGGTGTTTTCGTAATGGTTGTCTAGTTTCTTTTCCCTGGGGGCTGTGTTTTGATGTTTGTTTTTGTCTTATCCTTTAACTTTCAATAAAAAACAACCGAACAACTAGGATGAATAGAAAGATATTGATCAGTACCCTGACCATTTTAATTGCAGTCATCTTAGTGAATGAAATTAAAGCAGCATTGTTCCAAGTTAGCTTTTACTTAATGTTCTATTCATTCTTATTGAAATGGTCGAAAGATAAGAGAATGAATGTTAAAAAAACCTCCAACGTTTATAAGCTGAAAATTGCAGGCAGACTTGGCTTTTAAATTCTTAAATCGGAGGACTTGTGTTATTACTTTGGAATCTATCGAGATTTGTGTTAATTTGGAGAGCTTTCACTTTAGATAGGGAAAATTCATCATTTTAATGGTATTGTTCAGATCCTAGCTCTTAAGGAAAGACATATTTTACAGCCTCCTTAGAACATCACAGAAATTGGGAGTAGACTCTCAGTGGAGAAAGTTTTCTAGACGATCAATCATGTTTTAGTTCATTTAAACCACATTCCTTATTTGTAGAGGACAACATATGCACACTATATAACAAAAATGTCATATGACTGTAAGTATCCCATAGGACACTTAAGTGTCCCACAGGATCATTTTGTAATATTCACAAATATATACATAAAATGAAATTTATAGTATTGTAAAAAAAAATTACATTTAAAATTAATATTTTTTCTTGTATAGAGATGGAACCTTTAAATTTGTGTTATTTCTGATATTCAAAAAGACAATGTTTTTAATACCAGTATTATTTAATTGCATAGCAGTAATATAGTGATAGATCAGTATTGTATGCACCTTCCCCGACTCTGGATGGTAAGCAAAGTAGTTATAAACGACACAATTTCTTAACGACACAATTTCTTAACAAAGTATTAATGTTTTTTGAAGAACGTTGCATCTTACTTGTAATCTTCCATTAAATGTAGATGTAGTGCTTTAAATAATATAGTTAGTGTGACACTCAATTGTGTATAAACGGGGGTGCTTAGAAATACATAAACAGGAGGCATTCACATTTCTGATCCCCGTGGATTAATTAACCATTTAAGAATTTGTTTAAGCAAATTCCCTTATACCATAGCATATCTGATATGCCATTGGTCATTAAGGAGTTAAATCAGTGGTATAAAGACCCCAGTCAAAGTATTGATGTACTACGCATTTCTGTAATAGTAGATATGAAGGTGAAGTATTGTCATGTAATGTATGTTTACACAATGCGCTATTAGACAGCATGCCTTTTCACAATATATAATAAAATAAATGTCTTTAGCATTTTTTCTTTTGGGATATATTGCAATATTTTTTCATTTAACATTATTACTGACGTACCTATAAGTAATGATACATCAAATCGTAAAATAAAATTGAATGTTTTTATAAGTTAGAATTAATTAAAACAAACAATTTTACGGTTTTCAGTTTCTCAATGATTCCCTTACAGTGGAGAACACACAATTTAACCATAAGGGCGTAATCTTGTTTTTCTTTCCCTCCTCCAAGCACATTTAAAAACAATGATAATTTTGCTGGCAAACAATACAGAA
This sequence comes from Pelobates fuscus, assembly GCF_036172605.1. NCBI lineage: Eukaryota > Metazoa > Chordata > Amphibia > Anura > Pelobatidae > Pelobates > Pelobates fuscus. Next base: position 321,458,354 of record NC_086318.1, on the reverse strand, counting down.
ATAAAAACGTAACAACCCTCTGATTCATCCGACGCCTTTTAATGGCTTTAAAAGGAGTTTCCGGATTCCCAAGAGATCAACGGTTCATTGAGATGCCTGTAGTTTATTTTAAAGAATTAGAATGTTACTAAACAACAGCACAAGCCTTTCAGAATGGAATGTTAGGTGAGCAATTGGAGCTGCAAATGACCCAGGAGTGTTTACCTACTCCTGGAGGTTAGGCTGTTTGTCAAAAGAGGATTTCCTCTTTCGTGTGAGACGCCCCCCCTTTCCCCTTCACTGATCTCCTTTCCTGAAGCTACCCTTTTACACACCCTTGGGATACTTTCAGACCTTTAGTGGCACTTCCTTTAAGCTTTTAATTGTCAAAATCACAACACTCAAGTAAGGGGCTTTACAAAGTCGCTAACACCTGATTGCAGCATTATGGACAGTGTGTGTTGTTTCAAGGACTTTATAGAAGCTGTTTTACTTAAGATTCCTTGTGACAAGTACTGGATAAGTATACTTGTTTTATCGCTATAAAAATAATTGAAGTACAATGGGATCCACAAAAACATGATTGGAACCAGCACACGGAAATATTCATAATTTGCAATGAATGAGCAAAAAACAAACAAACAAATGAGCAAAAAATACAGGAAAAACCTTATTTAAGATACTCCGCGTACCAATCTCTACGGGAGGTCCCAGCGAGCAAGCTTCAATACTTGATGTATGTGAGGAAACTTTAATCCTTGATGCTCATAAATAAAAGAAATATCTGTACAAAAAATACCGAAACAAGTGCTCACTCATGTACGAGGGAGAAAATATTTATTGAAGGCACAGGGGCAAAAAGACTAATCAACCAAACCTTTTCTCTCTTGTAGATTGTGAGCTCTTGTTATGGTGTTTGTTTGTTTTTTTAGTACTTTTTTACTCCAAGTTTTGAAAGCCACGCTAGATAGACACAGATATCAAGTCAACAATAAAACAATTGTCAAGCAAATCTACTTCTGTTTGAGCAATCATCATGAAGACCAGTGGAAGATTTGTCAAAATATGATATGTGATATTGCCTTAAAAAAATAACTCATGTATAATTGAAGGAAATACTCAGAAAAAATATTTGTGGTCGGTTAATATCGTATAGTGAAATACCTTGTGATTGGAATTAAGTCGGTGTGATGTGCTGGAACCAACATAGGGGGTAGGCCTGTAAAAGAGGGCCTCCCCGAATGAATTGTATAAGAGGAGAGGTGCGTGGGGTGAACAGCGTGCGTACGGCAAGGTAGGAAGGGGGGAGTAGCGTTTATATAGGAACGCTAACTCCTCCCACAAATACAGGCCTTACGGCCTTAAACTTGTGGTCGGTTAATATCGTATAGTGAAATACCTTGTGATTGGAATTAAGTCGGTGTGGTGTGCCGGAACCGACGTAGGGGGTAGGCCTGTAAAAGAGGGCAAAAGGAAATGCAAGAAAACACACTTATTGCACTATAATTATCATATAAAATCCGTTTGCCTTACTTCTTATCCATTAGGAATGTTCCTGTATAATGTAGCTGATTTTTAGTGACTCTAATTATGTGTACCGGCGTACTGCTACTGGATGCCGTGCTTATTGAAAGGATGTGCTAAATAGGAGCCAGTGGTCCCAACCTACTCTAATGCCAGGAGTATGAATGTAGAACCGTATTTAGAAGTAGTTAGGGAATGATTAGTAGGTCAAGTGTCTTGATTGTCTGGTTTGAATGTTGGCGTGACATGATGTATTGTTTGTACCTTCTTAAATCTTCCTTGAGGAGACATGATTTGCCCGTCTGATTAGTTGTGATCGTGGAGTTGTAGGGTTCCGGAACCCTTGTACGGTTGCCGGCACATAGATTTAAGACCTGGTTGTGTGGTGCAGATGCTGTTTAGGGAGTCTGATACTGCCCAGAATTCCCATCTGTGGACGTACGTTACTGTAGAGTGATAAACCAATTATTTATCTTTTGATATCTTATGTTAAGACAGGGTATGGTTTGAAAGGCTTGTCAGAACGTGTTATTGTATGTCAGTTCGGTATAGTGCGATCGTGTTGTATGAAGGGTTGAATAAAAGGTGGCAAAAAGCAGAATAGACTACAATTGTACAGTATGCCTGTGAGTGTTGTGTTCCACTGAGTCTTGTAATAATGTCACGTTCTGTCGTATGTATTCTTAGTGCAATTGAAAAACGCTATAGGTGACCACTTGTTGTCGAGTCCCAATAGCCGGGCGACCGAATTAGGATGTTAAAATGCAGATTATGAAATGCGGAAAGTAACCGTGATGACAAGGAATTGGGTGTTGTAAGTTGGGTAAGGTACTAGGCCAATTGATTCTTGACCAGGAATCCCCAATAGGAGGGATGAATGGTCACGTGGAGGAGTTGGAGATCTCCGTCCTGCTAGCTGCTAGGCCAAGTAGTTACGCCTACCCATAATATGCTACAATCCCTAGTGATTATAGTATCGAGAGAATTGGGTGATGATATTTAAGGCAGAGGATGCGACTGAAAGCAGAGCAGACAGAATAATGCTGAGGCGATGTTTATTAGTATATCCGGTGGCGCACATTAAATAATACGTGATTAGCTGAGGAGATATGGACATTTAGGGTGCACAGTGTGAGTGACCCCCACCTAGTATAGAACCCGTGTGATGAATATACCACCAAGTGCCGGGCGGACGTGACTCCCGAAAACGTTAAGTTGAAAGTTTTAAACTCATGATCTTCGATACAACGTGTATGGGCAGACGGTCTTGACATGAGTCCCGAGGCATATAGCACATACGTGAAGTAACCCACAGTTGGCAGACCTACATATGCCCAGGTTAAAATCATTGCAAATAAGCGGGTGAGTACCCAGACCGTGAGGGGGCGTGAAAGGTGATGCAGGGGGCCAACTCTGTGGGGTGAAGGGAATGAGCGTGTGCAGAGGGCCTATATGAGCTGGGCTGGTGTTCTCTAAGACGGAAAGTCTATTATTGAACGACTGAAGATTGGCCAGAATGGTGTTTAGACTTCCTATTATGGCAGAAATTTCTCCTTGTGAGCCGATCCCAAACACAGAATCCTCCGGGTTCGGTTCAGTCGTCGTACAAGGGAGGAATGGTTTGTCTCCCATATTACCTACTTGGGATGTGCTAAAAAAAAACCATCACAACAACAAAGAATTGATTATTAACAGTTGAATAATCGTAGAACTGGCTGGCTAACTAGTGCCGAAGCGAAAAGCTCTCTACCCCGTGACAGGTGAGGCCCTGCTAGTTGCCAAGCGACTGGTGAGAGGCTCTACCTATGATTTGGGCATGGGGCACGTGCCACTAGTGTGGTGGCGGGGTGTTGGCCTCTCAGTGACAGTAAAGATCCAAATACGTGTGGCCGTGTCAGGTGAGGCCCTAGCTATGAACCCGATAGGTGGGCTAATGCGAGGCTCTAACTATGATTTGGGCCGAGGGGCAAAATCTCCGTGTTGAGATTGGGGAGTTGGCCTCGCGGGACCAGATCCGTAGTACAACTAAGGCCAGCAACCTAACCCTAAACAGCCAGTTCTCTAACCCTAGACGGGGGCTTGATGAGGGTGGAACGTAACGTATTCAGCAAACCGAGTTGAGGTTGATAGGAACCGTGAGGTTCATATTACAGGGAGGTAAAAAAAAGAAGAAAAAAAAAGAGAGATAAGAAGAAGAGGAGGAACTGAGGATGTGGGATAGAAGAGAGAGAAAAGTATGAGCAGCCCAGTGTAGTAACCATAGACCCTGAGGGTACTGAAGAAACTCAGGATATCACCCTGAAGGGAGATTTTCAGGAAGGCGTTGTGCCAAGAAAAGCATGATAGCATCAGAGGGGGAGAGGAGAGTGAGGCTTGTGTGAACCAGGATGACTGTCAATAGATAGCGAGTTTGAGTAAACGTATAGCGAGTTATCGAGTAGAGCCGTGGCCTGTCGAGGCAAGGCAGGAAATCAAGCCCCCGTATCACAATCAGGGCCGTCTTTAATAATGACTGGACCCTGGGCAATCGTTTGCTTGGGCCCCCTGGGCCCTGCCGCCGTCGCCCCTCACTCCCTGGTATGCAATCACGGCATCCATCCCAATGCAGTGGCGGCACTAAAATAGAATGAATTTTATTGGGACACCCAAATGCAAGATTGGACTAAAGGTAGAACCCCATCTGTCGTGCAACTCCAACAATGCTTTGACAGCTGGGGCTCTACCAATTTCCCATGCTTGCAGGGTTGTATTTAGCACTGTTTTGTGTGTTTGAATGTAAGCATGTGTTTGTATGAAGTATGTTTGTGTGAATGTGTTTGTATGTGGTACTGGAGTTTGAATGCAAGTGTGCATTTATGTGTAGTGTTTGTGTTTGAATGTAGGAGTGTGCTTGTATGTAGTGTTGAAGTTTGAATGGAGGAGTGTATTTGTATTTAAAGTTGCGGCTCAGATGCACAGGTACATAATCTGACACACAAGCAGATACACAGATACATACACTGACTACATACAGATAAGCAGGCACATACACTGACAGACATACTGTCTTGGTACATATATTGACACACACAGACACATACACTGGTAGACGTACTGACAGACACACACAGGCTCATATACAGACATACTGACACACAGGCACATATACAGACATACTGACACACACACTGATCAACATACTGACACACATACACTGACAGAAATACTGACACCCACACACAGGCACATACACTGACCGAGACACTGACACACACACACACACTTACAGACACACTGACACCCACATACACTGAGAAATACTGACACACATACAGGCACATATACTGACACACACAGACTGATATACTGACAGACACACAGACACACACAGAGACTGACACATGCACTGACAGACATACTGACACACACACATAGATATACTGACACACACACAGCTATATTGTCACACAGACAGACCTACTGACACACACAGATATATTGACACACAGACACACAGACAAACAGACATACTGACACACAGACAAACAGACATACTGACACACAGACAAACAGACATACTGACACACACACAGATATATTGACACACAGACAAACAGACATACTGACACACAGACATACTGACACACATACAGATATATTGACACACAGACAAACAGACATACTGACGCACACACAGACATACTGACACACATGTAAAATGTACATTTTTAAAACCACCCTCCAGTTTCCTACCTTTTGCTGGAGGGTGGATTCCCTGGGGTCCAGTGTGGTGCCTGAGGATGATGGGAGTGAGGATCCCCCATCCTCACTGCAGCCTCGTCCTCTCTCCCTCGCGACTCCTCCTGCCACCTTCCATGCAACTCCTCTCTTTGTGGGAGGAAGTGACTTGCGGCTGTCACTTCCTCCCAGCCGGCTGCCGGAAAGCAAGGGGCCCGGTCATGGTGTTAAAGGGATACAAGCCCTCCGGGTGGCCCTAAGTGCATGGGCCACCTGGTGGGACTCAGAGGACGGCGGAAAAAGAAATTGATGAGGGCAGCGGGGCCCACGGGGCAGGTGCCTTTGGCCCCCCCATGAGAAACTGGGCCCGGGGCAGCTGCCCCGTTTGCCCCGCGTTAAAGACGGCCTTGATCACAATACCCTAACGTGTAAATTCGTGGCCTTGATGAGGCAGTAAATGAACGTAAAGTATTTGTACCTGATTGAAATCTGAGACTGTGATTACTCTTCATTTCCTCCCAGCCTACAGAGCAGCGCATGGGGGAGAGAGGAGGAGGCATGATTTAATCTTGAATAAATCCTCTAAGCAAACCTTTATAAATTTGGGGGGGATCAGCTCTAGTTTCCACAGTTTATTTGTGTTTACTCTCATCTCTGTATTAATATTGAGGGATGTCTAAGTAGTAACATCAGTGTGTGTCAGCAGGGCCAGCCACCACAGAGGCGCCCGGCGGCCAACACAGCTCACAAGTTGGGTACACCAGCATATTTAATTTAAACGATTCGCTGGTGGTCCACTGGTGCGCACCAGCAGTAGGTGCAGTCAGATCATATCCTCTCCCTCGTGGTTCCGGCGCTCAGTTACTGAGTCAGAGCACAGGCTCAGAGATTCTCAGCCTGTGCTCTGACAACATTGAAAGTCAGAGCCGTGAAGGAGCGGGTATGGCAAAGAGCTACTGATTAGCATTACATCAATATCCGTTATAAAACCAGAAAAAGGTGGGCATGGATGGTGAACTGATTTGGTGGCGCAATGGGCCACTTGACTGGTTTTGCCCCCCAGGCCTAAGGCTGCCAGCCCTCCCCTGCCTGCACCCTTGCAAGTTGGTGGAGTCTGTCGAAACTCTAGAAATGGGTTGGGCAAAAGGTAGATCCCCAGATGTTGTAGAGCTACAGTTACCATGATGCTTTGCCAGACTTTAGAATATTAAAAGCATCATGGAAGTCCCAGTTTTACAGTTTGCCCCTGTGTCTAGAGCATCAATATCAACAAATTATGAGAGGAGATCCCTTCCATAGGAACATCTAATCTTTTCAGTGTCAAAACAAGTATATGTGTACTGCTTTCCATCCTGCACAACTCTATGGGTGGCTACACAACTCTATGATAGAAACATAGAATGTGACGGCAGATAAGAACCATTCGGCCCATCTAGTCTGCCCAGTTTTCTAAATACTTTCATTAGTCCCTGGCATTATCTTATAGTTAGGATAGCCTTATGCCTATCCCACGCATGCTTAAACTCCTTTACTGTGTTAACCTCTACCACTTCAGCTGGAAGGCTATTCCATGCATCCACTACTCTCTCAGTAAAGTAATACTTCCTGATATTATTTTTAAACCTTTGTCCCTCTAATTTAAGACTATGTCCTCTTGTTGTGGTAGTTTTTCTTCTTTTAAATATAGTCTCCTCCTTTACTGTGTTGATTCCCTTTATGTATTTAAATGTTTCTATCATATCCCCCCTGTCTCGTCTTTCCACCAAGCTATACATGTTAAGATCCTTTAACCTTTCCTGGTAAGTTTTGATGATCTGACTCCATTAGTACCTCAGATTAGGATTTATACGATGGGTAATAGCATATCATATATAGTGCTTCTCTAAAATTGTGGCTCAGAAGAGGTCTGGAAAAAAAAGGAAATCTTGGGTTCCTTAAATGAAGCAGATGGATGGTTCCTTGTCCAGTTGAGTCTAGTTTTACCATTCCTGGTAGTCACCATTTTAGTGTTTGCTATAGGCTTTAGGTGTCTACACAGTTTCAACAGCATACCTGGTTAACTGGCCAGTGGTCACTTATTAATAGTAGAAGTCTTTGAATGAACTCTAGAAGATCTGCATGACCAATGCTTTCCAGATTCGCCACGCTATCTATGCATTGTGTGGCAGAGCTAGTACAATATCTTCCTCATTAAGTCTTTACTATATCTTTTAGAAGTGGGGAGTAATTGCCATCAAATTCCACAGATAAAACACATTTTCACAGTTAAATACATTTGGATATATTTATTGGCTTTTGCTGTGGATTTCATGCAGCAATATAAGTAGTTTTGAATGTAGGACTCTCAAAAATTATATGGAAGAGCCCTTAATACATGCAAATGTTCCTACCAACTACCAGCAAGGCCACTCCTTCTTCTATGATTCGCTTATGGAAAGAATTAATTTAAAAATAATTAAAATAACCAATTTCCAAATTTAATTTATTTCTCACAGATTTCTACATTCTGCAAATAATACAAAATAGTTTTCCAGCCAATTTAGGCCCTTCAATTGTTTTATTCAGATGTGGTGGTCATATCTTATACCCCATACACTCCTCTTAACCTGAAATTGCAAAAATTGATAAATGTTCAATTATACATAGATATACACCAAGAAAAATATATATTATTTCACTATGTGTACCATAAAAATCATAAAAGCATTACTACAAGTACCATACAGGGTGCTGTGGTGGTTATGGTGACAGGAGTGCCCTGGATCCCCCACCAATGTAGCAAGTCAAGTCACTTAGTTACAGTTTGACTTCTTCTCTGAGGTCCGAAGGGTGACGCTTCCAGCCTCCCATCAGCAGGGAACTCTCTTCACTGACCATTTTGTCTAGGTGGAGCATAGTTGTCTAGCTGGATAGTCCTTGGTTTCGTCTATTGACCAAAACAAAGATTGCAAATGCAATTATATTATTGAACATATTTGGTTCAATGCATTGAATATTGAGTAAGATTGACTTTGTAACTGACTCTTTCAATGTTTGACAATATGACTATGTTATGGAATATTTCCAAGCTAGTTACGTATTAAAGATAAAGATGATGCTCTAAGTATACGGGTATGGCCCTCTTTTGCCTAAACTAGTGGTTCTCAACCCAGTCCTCAAGTACCCCCCAACAGTCCAGGATTTAAGGATTACCCGGTTGTGTCTAAGGTGTTTTTAGAAAGAAAAAAACCCAAAACACTTTATACACAACAGGGTAATCCCTAAATCATGGACTGTTAGGGGGTACTTGAGGACCGGGTTGGGAACCGCTGGCTTAAAGCATTGAACTCTGCTTTCCTCCACAATCTACATTCAGTATGTTCATGCAAGTTTCTGGTTAATGCACATGCACGTTCTTGCTTAGGAAGCCACCTTGCTTTTTCTATTATGTTTTAAAACTCCTCTAATTGTAGATTGTTAGCTCTTTTGAGAAGAATGGTTGTCTTGTTTCCTGGTATTGTTTGCTATAATTTGTTTCCTATTTGCTATCATTTGTTGGAGGTATATAAATGTCAATAGTAACATTAATAATGCAAATCTACCTTTATTATTTGGTTCCTACACAGAACGATAATGTCATAAGATTATCAGGTTCACTTTAACAATGTGATTACTTTAAATATATAATAATTGTTTGCAATGATTAAACATGTTTCATCTTTCTACGACCTCGTGGATCAACATAAACTCAGAAAACATCATGTGGGAGCCAACATACATTTTTTATTTTAAGAATGAACATACTGTTAGTATTTTTTTTTACTTTTTTACTTTTTTGCCAGTAGATACCGTCAGGAATGGATTCTATCTTCCTCCATCTTGGGCCACTAAATAAAGTTATTTGAAAAAACAAAAAAACAGTTCAAATCTTTCTTTTCCTACCCCTCATTTTCTGTCTCTGTCTGTTTTGTTTGCTTATCCTTACATCCAGAAAGTTATTTTAACACCTTCCTGCTTTTCATCTTTTTGGAGACTTTGCATTTTTATATTTTTTTTATATACTTTAAAAAAAAAAAAAAATCTTACCTGTTGGCTTTCACTACCTCTTTTATATGCATTGAACCGTAAAAAACATAACTCAATCACAGTCAAGTCAAAATAAGGACTGGTTTAGAAAGTGAATGGAGTGTAGCTTAGTATTTCATTCCATAATAACATACCTCCCAGAATTTCAAGTGGAGAAAAAAAAAACACTTGGATTTATGAAAACAGATGCAATTTTGTTTGGATTCCCATCTTTCATTAAGAAGGCAAGTATGAACAAATGTTCTCTTTTGCTAAATATACTGTTCTATACTTCCATACACTGCACAGAACATTTTATATACATATAAAAAACAAAGATCACTGGTAAACATCCTCTCAAATAAAAAACTAGCTATATATATTAATACAAGTAATCACAAGAGCATATAATATCATATCTTGTTAGACTATAGCACTTGGCAAATATACATTTTTGATAATTTTTTAGTTGTTTAGTTAAATTTTTTTTGTCATGTGTGCATGCTATCATGGTGCCTACACAAATTTGAAAGAGGGACGCTGCTTTATAAATTTAGAAATTAATGGTATATTAAAGTATATTTTCACTCTATTCAGTGTGCAGGTTTAAAATATATAAATGGAAATCCACTATTCATTTTGAACTTCATGTAACAAAATTGGAGTAGTTTAAGGGGAAAAAAAATCTGTTTCCTTTCAAATTTGTAAACGTACCTTGGGACTGATCTAATTGAGCTCTAAATTAGAATTTGTAGAACTCACTAACAAGTTATTTAAAGCTCCAAAATAGCCCAGAGAAGGGGCTGATATAATCCATTAGCAATGTTTAAGAGTAAAGCCACAGATTGCAATTTTAGTTTTGTCTTAACCAAATAACAATTTATTAAAGTAAATAAAATTATTGTAATAAATATATTTTAAAAATTTTTTTATTGCTAGTTCATATCCTTTGGACATCGACTCTGAGGATCAAAGCCTCAAGACCTTCTACTATGAGTTGAAATATATTCCATTTATGTTATGATTGTTGTAAGTGCATATACGTATTAAGGGTGTGAATACTTGTATCTGGTTGTAAACTGTTACATTTTCTTTTTATATTCATGCAAATTGCCATAGTAAGACTTTTGAATGAAGAAGAGGAGAGATGTGGTGGCCATACCTTTTAATGATAAACTCTCTCTTTGCCTTGAGTACACAGTAAACATACAAGGAATGATTTAATTTGGCAATACTATTCTTTGCGCTTTTTTTTTTGTAAGAAAATGATATGTCATAGGGTAAGAAGTTATATGTCACGCCCCCAATGTAAGTAGTCATACTGTTTGGTAACGGCTTGATTTCTTACCCTAGGTCTGCCAGGTGCTGCTCCCAGACTCTTCTGCCACCGCAAGTGAGAGCCAGAAATTCTGAGGTACGCCCTACAATGCAGGGCTAGGTCATTGGCTGAGAGCAACAGCTGATCACTCAGCCAATAAACTAAGTCGTGTACTTTTGGGTGTGACTGCTTACATTGGGGAGGAGGTGTCAGGGCGCACCTAGCACCATAACCACTACATTGTGCTGAAGTAGTTATGGTACTGGAAGTGTTCTTTGATGTTGATGTGCCAACTTGAATGACAATTCAACAGATACAGTCTACTGCTCTGGTAGAACCAGTTAAGAAAAAGTTAAATTAGCAAGCCCTGAACTTCTGTACACTGCTATATATATCGCAACCACCATTATATTTGTCAACTTAAAAGATCATTGATCGTCTCACTAAGCACATTGTCTAAAAGACATATAAATATTAGATTATAAACTCGGAATTCTCTATTCCTTGTGTATTTACATCACTGCTTTAAAATACAATAGATAGCATAGGAAACCTCCACAACTATTTTAATGCCTAGCACACGATACTCCTGTATGTAAACCGTAACATATATGTACTTGTGGTACGTGTGTGAGCTTTATTTATGACATTAGATTTTTACGCATAAAGTTATTTTGTTATTTGTACTTCTGTCGCTTATTCTGAGTTGTCAGGCAAGCCTGTAATTGATCTATCGACACAAGGAAGTGAGTTCATAACTGCCTGCATTTTAGCTAATTTGTACTTTGATATTTTGTGCTTAACTCATTACTTCTTTTTTTTCCTCTTTGTACTATATGATGTCTCCTGCTTGTCCTGACTGATCTTGTCTGTATTGTACTAAATAAGGACTCAAAATGTTACATTCACGAACACCATAATAAGCTCCTTCAAGGAGTTGGCTACTATCCAACACTTGTTTCCGATAAACACGTTGGGTCATTTCTAACCTGGGGCTAGTGACTTGATGGCGGTTTACACCACTACGAAATATGCAGCAAATGTTTTCTTAAAACCCTTAAACAATACATAGTTACACAGTCATATTTTTAAAATGCCTCAGTTAACAATTTTTAAATCATAAATATTTGTTGGGAAATACAATTTATATTGTTGACATTCTCTATACTGGCTGAACATTTACGATATGTTTTAGATGGCTTAGTCAATGACTTGAATAATAATCACAACTGTCTTGTTACAAGCTGTGTAGAAAATTGGCAGAAATGAAAACTGATTAAGGGTTTAAAATAATTGATTCCCGACTTGATAACTAACCTTTGAAGGAAAACTGATTGAGAAAAAGGTGTTTTATGATAGGGAATATTCATATTTTATATAACAATTGATCAAGTATGAAAGGAATTGCCAACTGAAATATAGTTTGCTTTAACTGACAACTCTATTGATGCTGATTGTCTATTCTAATGCTACTTAAATGACCACTTAGGGCATCCAGACCACCTCAATTATGTGCTCTGGGTTCAGCTGTGCTTTGGTTTTAAAACTGCAATGTAAATCATTGCGGTTTACTAGTCACTAGAGGCACTTCTGCTCTAAGAACTGAGTCAAACTTGGTTCTCGCAGTTAAGTTGCAATAGGAGCGCAGCTCTGCTGTGCATAGACTTCCCATCCTCAATGCTCCTTTATGAAGATCATTGGATTGATCCTTTAGAAGTGTTGGCATCATGTTGTAGACAGTTTAAGTGGCTGACTCAATCTCGGCTTTGGAAAAAGTTGGTAATTAAATCTTTTTTTCCCAATTTTTATTTAGATCTAAAGGGGCCCTAAATCTAAATAAGGAGGAGAACACTATAGCGTTAGAAATACAGGTTTGTATTCATAGTATAGTGTGTCTTTAATGATGGAGATTCACAACTGCTTCTCATCTTCCACACTGTGTGCCTACTGAAAAAAGTTTCTCCAGAGCCCCTTGGAGTTTCTGAAAAAATGCTCTCCTTCCTCAATTTATAAAAAATAGTGAAATAGTTATATACCAACTGGTAGTGGACCATTGCTTCTTTTCCAATTCTTCACTATTATGAACTGTGGCATAGATGGGATAATAACATTTCTCGTGTATCTTGCTTACACTGTAAAAACAGATGGAACCCAGTATTCTCACCTTGGCTGGGTGGGCAGTGATGTATGGAGTACAGGAAGGTTATTCAAGTCCTTTACCCTTGAGCAGCAAGAAGAGGCATTTTTTGCTTGCAAGGGGTCCTCAGGGTATAACCTTGAATGCATGTGGACTGTTTTCCTTACTTCATGCATTGTGGGTTAGTGGCAAATTTGTTCCCTTTGACAAGGGTGTACATTCTTCTGGTTTATATATATATTTGTCCATTCCCTACCCAGCTCATTGTCCTAAAATAAAATGTGAGCAGAATGGCTCATTTTAATAACGGACAATAACTCACCAAAGTTTCACACTTTTAAGGCCAATTTGGCTGAACTCAAATTACATAATGGAGAGATTGTGATATGGTCAGTTAGATTGTGCAAGAGTTGACAAAGAGGCTGTGAGGGGTTTAAGTGAGAGAGACCCAAGATGAAATCTGGTAGAGTTAAGAGATAGCAGCTGCACGATACTTTGTTGGGGGATGTAGCACTCACCAATGATCTATAAGTCCGATTGTTGTTCTTTGTTTACGATGTTGTACAGGGAAAGCTAAGACAGAATCACAACATGAGTATTAGCTTTCAAAGATTAGATATAGGTAGGAAACAGAAAGGAGGGTGCTGCAGTGAGAAAGTCCTCACAGTGAAAGGACACAGGAAGGGCAGCCAGACCCCTGATATGTGAAACCCAGAATGTTTAAGTTCCTCGATGCATGTGCATTAGGGTGTGCTTTATTGTTATATTGAACAGCTGACAATGTCAAGATGAATCTGAACTCTGTTTCAAACTTTGTCTTTTTTCGTTAGTGACTATCAGTCCAAGGGAGCATTTGGGGTCTTTGTCACGAGAGAACCTAACAAAATGTACTACTTAGTGGGGAAACCAAAGACTGAACTAGTTGAGGGTTTATTAATAAAAATTCAGCAAAGGTTGCAACAGTTATCTCAAGAATTAAATTCAGCATATAATCTTCAATCTTTATTTGCCTACTGATAAGAATAAAATAAAAATACCCATTTCTGTTGCTCACAAACCTTTAGGAGACTATAACAGCCATCTATGAGATTCTTAGCAAACTACCTTAACAAGACTAGCTGGTGAGCTGCGATATGTATATCACTCAATGTGCATACCACTAAAAGGAAACACCTAGCAACGACAACACAGATGAGCAAATTAAAGTAAATTGCTTAAATAACCTAGCGATTGATACTCTGATTTCAAATCCCCTAACATCAGCAGCAATTACACGTTCTCATCTTCATTTCTTCAACCAGCCTCTATATAAAAGGGATGTCTAGAAATAACAACAGTTAAACAAATAATGTTTGAAATGGTATAAGTAAGATAAACCTGTGCTGTAGCAGACACCTCCACGATACTTATTCTCACGCAAACGATTTATTATTTTAAATACCCACAAAGATCATTAGAAATCATAGGATTACGGTTATTGACATTACTGTTTTCCAGACCAGGAAACTTGTTAGTAAGAAATTGTTTTTTTACATTGTCTCTTTGCAGAACATTCTATCAGCATGTCAAATGTCAGCATTTGAATATCTGGTACAAGTGAAGTAACAATAGTGGTATCCTTAAATCATAATGCAATGATAATCAAACCATGAGGGAAATTTAGTAAAACAAGTTTAGTTAAAGTATCCTTCGGTCTAGCTAAAATGTACCACATTTACAGCAGCCAAATTGAAAATAATATAAACCAAAGTGGACTAAATTAGAATGGAGTCAAATTAGCTCAAAGTTGAGCCAAAATACTTTCCACTTGTTAGATGTGAATTAAAACAATGCAACTAATCCTTTAGTCATTTAAAGATGATGTAAGTAATGTTTTCTGGTTGGGAAAATCTTTTTTTATTTGCCCCTTTTTGTCAGGCTTTTTTTTTTTATTTATTTACCTCATATCTTTGTCGTTTTTAACTTTTAAAGTTTCAATCGCGATTGTGGGTATTATTATTATTTTTTTTTTAATGGATGTTTATCCCCATAGGCATAAGACACAGACAATTTTTAGTAGGGTGGAAGCAGAGAGACTTGTGCTTATGATTTTTTTTTCAGATACAGGGACCAGAGCTCATTTAATGAATTCCTCACTCCCCACAAAGGCAGAGGAAGCCTATCATTGCTTTATTCTGGTCTTCTGGAGATTCTGATGGCCCATGCTAGTTACACAGCAAGCGTATTACACAGTCTGTTATTTAAGAGTTAAATTTACTACTATAGGAACTCACTACCTAGAATTTCCAGTAGACTACGCATCACTTGGTTAAATATGATGGTTTATAGGGATTATTCGCACCTACCTAGAGTTATAACCTTGCAGGCCACTTGCTTTGGGCAGAGGAAGAGGGGGACCACTTGCTGATCTGAACTCTTTCATTTCAGACAACTGATCCGTTAAGTTTAGAGTAGATTGAGATACGGGTAATGTTTTTACTACAATTTTTTTTTTATTGCCAAGAGCAGGATTTCACAAATCTGGCAATCACATTTTTTTTTTCCCTATATTTCTATGGCTCTTTTCCTTAGATGCAAAAATATTATTATTCACAGAGGCCAGCATATTACCGTATTTTTCGCTCCATAAGACGCACCACACCATAAGACGCACCTAGTTTTTAGAGGAGGAAACCCAGAAAAAAAAATATTCTGAACAAACTGTCCCATAGTGTTTCTTACTATGGGACAGTTTATTCAGAATATTTTTTTCTCTCCCCTGTCCCATAGTGTTCCTTACCACTCACTCCTCTCTCCTGTCCCATAATGATCTTTAAACTCCCTCCCCTGTCCCATGGTGATCTTTAAAACCCCCTTCCTCTGTCCCATAGTGATTTTTAACCACTCCTCCCCTGTCCCATAGTGTTCTTTAACCCCCTCCTCCCCTTGTCCAATAGTGTTCTCCCCCCTTTGTCCAAAAGTGTTCTCATCCCATAGTGTTCCCCCCTCCCATAGTGTTCCCCCCCTCCCATAGTGTTCTCCCCCCTTGTCCCATAGTGCACTTTCCCTCCCTTGTCCGATAGTGTCCCATAATTACTTACCGTCTTGTAGCGTGGGCCGGCAGCACAGCGCGCACCGCGGTACAGGAACTTCAATTTTAGGTACCGGAACCTGAAATTGAAGTTCCTGTACCGTGGTGCGCACTGTGCCGCCAGCCCATGCTACAAGACAGGTAAGTAAACCTTCACATTCGTTCCATAAGACGCACAGACATTTCCCCTCACTTTTGAGGGGGAAAAAATTGCGTCTTATGGAGTGGAAAATACGGTATTATTTTTGTTTCGTATATTGTATTGTAATGTAAGTGTATAAAACAAAAAATAAATAGCTTAATTTACGGTATTATTTTTGTTTCGTATATTGTATTGTAATGTAAGTGTATAAAACAAAAAATAAATAGCTTAAGGGTTTTATTAAAATGTATCATGTCATTGTAATTTTCTAATTCTGTTAGTAAGAAAAAAAGTCTAATATTTTAATAATTTAGTTGTTTATAAATTCAGTAGTAGAAACGAGTATGTTTTGTCCAGTTTAGTCATGCTGATGTCAAATGTATTGTTGCTCTCAAGACCAGCTGTTCGAAAGAGAGCATCTGCTATCCCTAAAAAGCACCTGCATCCTGAATGGAGTGAAATAGACTAGCAAGCCCTTCCTGAGTAATGAATATTAGTATGGAAAACTTTATAAAATATATAGAGAATAAAAAATATTGATATGATTAACTCCTTAAGGAGCATTAATGTTCCCTGGAAAATTGACAACATAGATATATTGCTATGTGATTGTGTCATGTCAGGGTGATTGTGAATGTATGGGGTACACTTGTGTGTAATGTTAGGCAGGGCCGGCCTTAGGGGTGTGCGAGCTGTGCGGTCGCGCAGTGCGCCATGGGAGCAGGGGGCGCTGTGCAGCCGACACAGCTCACACATGGCCGACCGGGATAAAAAAAAAAAAAAAAAATATATATATATATATAATGCGACGGGGGCGGAGCTTACTATGTGGTGGGGCGGAGCTAAAAGTGCCAGGTAGGTAGGAAGGAGTCCCTGCTTCCCCAACAACCAGCGTTCAGGAGCTGCACTACCTCCACAATGAACAGAGGTAACTGTGTGATTGTCTGCCTGTGTGTGTGTATGTGTCTGCCTATGTGTGCGTGTGTCTGTCTGTCTGTCTGTGTGTGTGACTGTCTGCCTGTGTGTGTGTGTCTGTGTGTGTCTATGTGACTGTCTGCCTGTGTGTGTGTGTCTATATGACTGTCTGCCTGTGTGTGTGTGTGTGTGTGTCTTTCTGTGTGTGTCTATGTGACTTTCTGCCTGTGTGTGTGTGTGACTGTCTGCCTGTGTCTGTGTGTATGACTGTCTGCCTGTGTGTGTGTGCGACCATCTGCCTGTGTGTGTCTATGTGACTGTCTGCCTGTGTCTGTGTGTATGACTGTCTGCCTGTTACATAGTTACATAGTTACATAGCTGAATAGAGACTTGCGTCCATCAAGTTCAGCCTTCCTCAGATTAGTTTTTTGCTGTTGATCCAAAAGAAGGCAAAAAAAAACCAGTTTGAAGCACAATTTTGCAACAAGCTAGGAAAAAAATTCCTCTTGACCCCAGAATGGCAGTCAGATTTATAATTGGATCAAGCAGTTATTACCCTACATCGAAAGATTATATCCTTGAACATTATGTTTTTGCAAGTATGCATCTAGTAGCTGTTTGAACATCTGTATGGACTCTGATAAAATCACTTCTTCAGGCAGAGAATCCCACATCCTGATTGTTCTTACAGTAAAAAAACCTTTCCTTTGCCTTAGACGAAATCTTCTTTCTTCCAGTCTAAACGCATGGCCTCGAGTCCTATGTAAAGTCCGGTTTGTGAATAGGTTTCCACACAATGGTTTGTATTGGCCCCGAATATATTTGTATAATGTTATCATAGCCTGTGTGTGTGTGTGTGTGTGTGACTGTCTGCCTGTGTGTGTCTATGTGACTGTCTGCCTGTGTCTGTGTGTATGACTATATATATATATATATATTGCGACGGGGGCGGAGTTTACCGTGTGGTGGGGCGGAGCTTACCGTGTGGTGGGGCGTAGCTAAAAGTGCCAGGTGTTTGTGTGTGACTGTGTGTGACTGTTTTGTGTGTGACTGTGTGTGTGTGTGACTGTTTGCCTGTGTGTGAGACTGTCTGCCTGTGTGTGTGTGACTGACTGCCTGTGTGTGTCTATATGACTGTCTGTGTGTGAGACTGTCTGCCTGTGTGTGTGTGTGACTGTCTGTGTCTGTGTGTATGACTGTCTGCTTGTGTGTGAGACTGTCTGACTGTGTGTGTGTCTGTGTGTGCGTGTGTGTGACTTACTGCCTGTGTCTGTGTGTGACTGCCTATGTGTGACTGTCTGCCTGTGTGTGTGTGTGTGTGTGTGTGTGGCTGTCTGTGTGCGTGTGGTTGTCTGCCTGTGTGTTTGTGTGTGTTTGTGTGTGTGTGTGTGTATGTCTGCCTGTGTGGCTGTCTGCATGTAAGTATGTGTGTGTAAGTCAGACTGTATGTGTGGCTGTGTGTGTGGGGCTTTCTGCCTGTGTGTGTGTATGACTGTCTTCCTGTAATCGTGTGTGATTGTGTTTATCTGCCTATAACTGTGTATGTGTGTTACTGCCTGTACCTGTGTGACTATCTGCCTGCGACTGTGTGCATGTGGTGTATTTGACAAGTGTATATGTATAACTGTGCATCTGACTGTGAGACTGTGTGCACATAACTCTGCAAAAATATACACCAAAAATATACACATAGTCTTAAATGTATATTTTTTATCTGAATTAAATACCCATCACACACGGCCAATAAACCCAGCACAAATATCACATACAACCAATACACGTATATCACACAGTTAATACACCCATTACAAATATCACACACAGCCAACACATCTCATACATATCACACACAGTCATCACACCTATCACATACACAGACAACACAAACATTACATCATATTATAGTGAGATGTATTACAGTAGAGCTCATGTATATAAAATGCACATTACTCTGTGTTTTATTGTTAGGGAGCTCGGTGATACACTCAGTGACACTGGGAGACTAGGGGACTGGGCGACATGGGGATACTGACACTGTGATACATAGGGACACTGAGAGAGTGGGTGACTTGCGAGACTGAGACACTGGGAGACAGGGAGACACTGGGAGCAATCCATCTATACAGCAGAATCAAACTGTGAGTAGTTTGTTGGTGATTTTACAGAATTTTCTCTAATGTCACTCCTTGTGATTTACATCATGTGATGTCACGCATAACTAATTATACAAATGTATAAGGCTGGTATTTTTTTTACAAGAAAGGTGGCAACCCTAACTATTCTTCACATACTCTTGCTTAAAGGAACACGATAGGGTCAGGAATACAATCATGTATTTATTATTTCCTTATTATTTTAAAACCACAATTTAGCCCCCCTGACTCCCTCTTGCCTCCCTAAATATAGTGAACTCTTACTTGTATTCAAGTCTGCAGCTGCTGGCTCTGTCCCTGCTTCACTCTGCCAAAATTTACAAATATGAGCTAAATGAAGGATCAGAGACAAAGAAAATGGAGTCATAAGTAATTACTACCAGTTATCCTCCACCAGGCCAGAGCTCTGTTAATGTTTATTTTTAAATACAGCGAGCGAGACTGTGCATGTTATCTGAATGTGCATGAGATTGTCTTACGGGGATATAAGGTACCTTGGTACCTTGGCAAGTGTCCCCCATTCTGAGCCATTTAGTAGCTGTAGGCTGATGCATGAGAAATGTGGATACAGAGAGGAGTTGGACTAAAATGGAAATAGATTTTGGAGGCAATAAGTCTGAAAATAAAAAAAAATAGTGACTTTTAAAGAATTAAACAAGAGGGTTTTGCAGTAAGAAAAGTTTATAATTCCCGTTTATTATTTAGTAATAATAATCAGAACACGTGTCTGTGTGTGTGGAGCGGAGAGTACTGGGAGCCTAATTTATGTGTATAACATAGGAAGTCTCACCCCATCACTCATCATCATGTTGTATTTGCCAAAACACAACCAACAGATACCGTTGTTTTTTTTTGTTTGTTTGTGTTCTGGAAAGTAATTTGTAAATGTATTTTTCTTATTTCTAAATGCTCATATAGCACATAACTTAATAGACACATCATAAATATATTTGTTCAACAAGAAATATAAAAAAACAAAAAAACATTTTGGGGAATAATAAGGTTACAGATAAAAATAGCAATAATTTACTGAAATACCATCTCTGGATATATGGTGTTGACATTTTTCCCTACAAATTCTCCAATCTTCTCACATTACAAATATAGCTTTATGTTTATTGCATACTGTATGTTGCATATGTTACAATAACATTTGGAAATAGAACAATTAAATAGGCGCTCACTATAGTGATCAGGCAGCAGTATACAGAACAAGGATTCCCCAACCTTGTGAGTGAATAACAGAGAAATACCGCGCCTTTTAGTTTATATATGCAAAAAATACATACATGTATCCTTGGATATTCCAATTAATCGTAACCTCAAAAAAAGAAATTAAGAAAAAATAATAGTGCAATACAGTAAATTGCATCTTAAAAGTAGGTAGTTAATAACTATGTACAGTCCACTCACATGGAGATGAGCTATAACAGAGCTCTGCTGTGAAGCGCTTGGACAGTACAATCCCCGTCTTTGGATTTGCAGTAGTTGCCACAGATGTTCTCAGGGTGCAATGTGCGTAGTTGGTATAAAAAAGAGATAGCAGCAATATGGTGAAGTAAGTACCAATAATATAATAGATAATAAGTAGTATTGTACTTACAATTTCCAGAGCATGTGACCTGCTCTAGTATAAACAGCTTAGGTGGTATAATCCCCACCAAGGATATACAGGATACCAGGAAATAAAAATAGTAGATATAAAAAGTAACTTTAAAAGTATACTTTAATATAAACAAACAAAATATTAGATGATAAAATATAAAATATAAAATATAGTCCCACTTAACGCGTTTCGCCTGATAGGCTTCTTCAGAAGTGTGGTATGGTGTCCAATAAAGTCCGTTTATATATCCTCATTGATGAAAAAATAATGTCCTGGTGTGATTACTTCCTGGTTCCGGCTTGGTGCTGACACGCACGCGTCATACCGGAAATGACGCGGCATCCGGCATCCGCGTCACTTACACTTTTTCCAATTATAAAGCCGCGGGCATTTCCGGTTTGACGCGAGCATCGAATCATTTCCGGTATGACGCGGATGCCGCGTCATTTCCGGTATGACGCGTGCGTGTCAGCACCAAGCCGGAAACCAGGAAGTAATCACACCAGGACATTATTTTTTCATCAATGAGGATATATAAACTGACTTTATTGGACACCATACCACACTTCTGAAGAAGCCTATCAGGCGAAACGCGTTAAGTGGGACTATATTTTATATTTTATATTTTATCATCTCATATTTTGTTTGTTTATATTAAAGTATACTTTTAAAGTTACTTTTTATATCTAATATTTTTATTTCCTGGTATCCTGTATATCATTGGTGGGGATTATACCACCTAAGCTGTGTATACTAGAGCAGGTCACATGCTCTGGGAATTGTAAGTACAATACTACTTATTATCTATTATATTATTGGTACTTACTTCACCATATTGCTGCTATCTCTTTTTTTTTTTTTTTTTTTTAAATATGTTTATTGTCATCACAGCAGCAACGCGGGTATCAAACATTTTTCTGTTAATTCAAATAATCGCCTACGCAGAGGTTTGAAGATCCAAACAGGTATATAAAAGCAGATAGTCGCCTGCGCAGAGGCATGTATAACGGTTCGTGTACATAAAAGCAGATAGTCGCCTACTTGAAGGTGTGCGTTTCTAAACATTTAGGTTTCTCACGCTCAGTTGTTATATCTGTGTATGTTAGCATGTCTTAATAGAATAGCTATATGATGCCTTTAAGGAAGCAGTAGTAAATTACATTAACCTAAAGCCTAACGGGGCAATGTAGCCGAAAAACAGTTGTTTCAACACTGAGTTAGTACACGTACATGCACCTGTTTTAGCCTGGTTGAAATATAGACCATTGTACGAATGAGTGCTCTGAGATGTTCCTTGTAGCTTTTAAGCCAGAAGCTAAGTGTCTAACATATATCGCAGTTGTTATACTGAGAGAGTACACTGGTGTATAGCACGAAGGGTGCCTACATTTCCTGGCTGAGATGTATGCATGTGGATATCTATTATTCAATGCGTTAGCTTGTAGCTATATGCCCAGATAGCCTAAGCAATGGTTAGCAAGCAAGTCCTGCAATAACATTATAATCACATGTTAAAAATCATTGTTGTCTGTCCTGTTGCACTCAGTAATAACATGCAGTCTTATATAGAATGCTCATTAGGACATATAAAAATAAACGTTTAAAAGAAAAAGCGAAAAATTATGGGATGAAAATAAAGGCAGGTAACTATAATACGCAATCTGGTGTAAGCTGTAGCCAATGATGCAGTGCTAGTAAAGGAGCATGTAAGCAAACAACTAAATTTTTATAGCACGAGGGCTCCCACATAAAAGAGAAGTGGTCATGGTGCTACTCTAGTAAACATAGGGTCAGCTTTTACTGTTGGGTGCGTAGCTACATGTCCAGAACTAAGGGCCGCGTGGCCTTGCAGGTCTGTGTATCCTGGCTGGATGAATGAGGGTAGCGTCAGGTTCGGCCCTTTTCTTTTTGTTCCATAAGTGGTGCGTAAGTGTCAGACCTGTGTGCCCTGTGAACTCACAGGAAAGATCGAGTTCCACTTAATTTGCGAGGCATGGAGTTTTTCCACATTGGCCGAGGGGCACTCCGTGTTGCAAGGTCTCCTTGGGTGTCTGGCTCCGGGCCGGTTCCCCCGTCCCGCCCAGGCCGCCCCCGTAAGCACCGTGTCTCAGTGGGCACTCAGGGACAACATGTGCTCCTGCGGGCCCCCCCACTTGAGTCCGCCGGCCCTGTGCCCCCTGCACCTCCCCTGATTCTTCGATACCCCCGTGGGTACATGGGGTGCCATGAATGTCTCACCCAGTGCCGGCCACTTCTTCAGGACGGTGGGCGCATGGCCCCTCAGCCACCGGTCCGCCGGAGGCACGTGCCGCCCACACCCGCCGGGCTCGCAGCAGTGGGGACAGTCTCCTCCGGGTGCCCACCTCACCCTGAGGTCAGGCAGCCATGATATCGGCTTGTGAGCAGTCTTGGAGGTCCGCCCGTGGTCCAGTCCACCACCAAGGTATGTGCCGAAGTGTCCCTCAGCATACTGGCCTGTGTCTCCTTGGTCCGGTCGTCGGGCGGGTCTCATTTTGGCAGCCATTGCCAGTGTAGGGGATCGGTGTAGACCCAAGTCGGGGGCTTCCGTCTTGGTGTGTGCTGTCCCCATGTGGCCGGGATCACCCCCACCGGCCAGGGGGGGGGAGCGGGGCCGGTTCTCATGTCCTCGTGGCCCTCTTCTGAGGCTAATGTTGCTGGCATGCGTTCCCATCCGGGTAAGTTGCCGGCTTCTGATTCTGGGTCATTTGCTGTTGATGTCCCGGCTTGTGCAGGCATGTAGGCCGGGTGCCTCAGCTCCGGTGTTTCCGACATGCTGTTGGCCTTTGCCCGGTATCAGATTGGAGCTGAGGTGGTTCTCCATCTCAACTCATCGGAATATCTGACGCCAGAGCAGTGTATGTGCGGATTTAGTGCCGTTATTAGGGCCGCAGGCCCGGAGCCATGTTGATCTGCTTCCAGTCGGCTCGGCGGCCCGGCCCCGCCCCCGCTATCTCTTTTTTATACCAACTACGCACATTGCACCCTGAGAACATCTGTGGCAACTACTGCAAATCCAAAGACGGGATTGTACCGTCCAAGCGCTTCACAGCAGAGCTCTGTTATAGCTCATCTCCATGTGAGTGGACTGTACATAGTTATTAACTACCTACTTTTAAGATAAAATTTACTGTATTGCACTATTATTTTTTCTTAACTTCTTTTTTTGAGATTACGATTAATTGGAATATCCAAGGATACATGTATGTATTTTTTGCATATATAAACTAAAAGGCGCGGTATACGCCCTTTCTCTTTCTCTGTTACAATAACATTACCCATTACATATTATCTGCATATGCTGCAGCCGTGATACCTTTTTGTGGGATACACAAAATCCCTTTGTAGGCCTTGTTGCCCGCTTTCAATTGACCAGTGACAGAAATCTCCAGGACCCTTATGAATAGTGGTCAGCCCATGACCCAGCCAAAACCACTGAATGTAGAGAATTAGTCTGCCTGTATACAGCTCACAGATTACAGATGCTTACAGTATTGCTACTTCTGGTGCTATTTTACTGCAAGCTATCTACACCCCTTTATTGCACAATTTGCAAATAATTTGTTTGCAGTAAAGTAATTGTATTTGGTAATGCTGAATATGTATATACACAACACACATACCTTGGAAATTGTGTATAGAAAAGATGGTAATGCAGGGTTTAAAGTGGTAGTCCACGCAGCACAATCAATAGAGTCCGATGTAGTGGTCATGGTGTCCAGGGTGGAGCCACCACACAATAAGTAGCCAAACCATTTTTGAATGGGTTGACACTTACTTGTGGTACTCTGCATGAGCTGTCCGGTCTTCTGAAGTTCCCCTTCCACTTTACAGATATCAAATTCAATTTTGTCTGTTTTTGCACTTGAAGTTTAAGTTTCATTTAAGCAGTAGTTATGGTGCTTAGATTGCGTTTTACTGTGCACGCTCAGACAATTTTAATACATTTAAGGCAAGGAGCTAAACAAAAAAAAAATCATAAATATTTATGAGATAATTTAGCTTCTTAAATACAGCTAAATTGGATTTCACAAAAAAAATATTACTACAAAACTGTCGTATTAGGCATCCTGTCTTACTTAAGTTCCTGAGCCCAGAACAATATGTTTCTGAACACACAACAGGAAAGACTGATAACATTTATGATAAACTATACAGGTTGGCAACTTAAATTAGCTTCATATTTATAGAGTGAAAGTACTGCTGGTTTTAGTGTGTCTTCGGAAGTGGTTTTAGGTCAATCAATAGCATCCAGTAACTGAGCAAGAAAACAGAAATCTATCTTCACCTTTAAATCTAGAAAGAATTGACCAAGGCACTGGCTTGCCCATGTACGCTGTCAAATATGCACAGCTCTGGGAGATATGTTGGTGGTTATTCAATAAACGTAACGTATACATGCATGCATCCCATGTAAAATGCCTTTATAGATTTTTACATTCAGTTTATAAGGATTCCATCTTGAATTTCTATCAAGCCTTATTCTAGTTGTTTCCATTATTAGAAACTTTACCACTTTTGGTCTCTGATGTTAAATACCTGAAGTAAAACATGAGCATATCGCTAGACCTTCAGACTACATGCAGCCCATGCAGAAATGTATGAACAGCCCTACTCAGATCAGCAGCTGTCAGTGGGGCTGGTTAACGTAACTGCCAGTCACGATATGCCCCATTTTCTAGGAAGAATCTTCCCTTTTCTAGTTTCTAGTCTGTCCCACTTCTTTGCCTGATAGACTGAATTACACCTTCTATACACAGCCTTGAAGAGACACTGTAAGTACTAAAGCTGCCTCATCTCATTGAAGTGGTTATAGTGTACCAGTTCTCATTGTGCCTTCCTTCCATTAATTGTTAAATAATTTTTATTGTTTAACTCTAAATGAGAGTTCCCAGCAACAGGGCCGGATTAACATAGGGGCTGATGGAGCTGCAGCTCTCTACGCACTGATCCGCGGGAGCAGCTTCACAGCACAGAGAGTCCAGACAGCAGCTCAGCCTGCAGAGACAAACTACAGCTCAGGTAACTGAATGATGGGGGGAAAGGCAGCAGGGAGACATGGGGACATTGAGACACCAGAGGACACTGGGAGACCTGGGGACATTGGGAAACATGGGAACACTGGGAAAAATGGGGACACTGAGACACATGGGGACACTGTGAGAAATAGGGACATTGGGAGACACATTGGGACACGGATACACTATGCACACAGTGTCTCCATGTCTCCCAGTGTCCCCATGTCTCTCAGCCAGTGTCCTTAGTGTCTCAGTGTTCACTATTCTCCCAGTGTCCCTTAGTGTCTCAGTGTACCCTTGTCTCCCAGTGTCTGTGTCCTCTAGTCTCTCAGTGTCCCCATGTCTCCCAGTGTCCCCACATGTCTGTGTCCCCATGTCTCCCAGTGTCCACATGTCTCCCAGCCAGTGTCCCTAGTGTCTTAGTTTCGCCATGTCTCCCAGCCAGTGTCCCTAGCATCTCAGTGTCCAAATGTCTCCCAGCCAATGTCCCTAGTGTCCCCATGTCTCTGTGTCCCCATGTCTCTGTGTCCCCATGTCTCCCAGTGTCCTATGTCTATGTCCACAAGTGCCCCATGTGTCTCCAAGCCAGTGTCCCTAGTGTCTCAGTGTCCCCATGTCTCCCAGTGTCCCCTAGTCTACCAGTGTCTGTGTTCCCATGTCTGTGTTCCTATGTCCCTAGTGGCTTAGTTTCCCCAAATGTCTGTGTCTCTAGTGTCTGTGTCCCTATTTTCCCCAGTGTCCTCATGTCTCCCAGTGTCTCCAAGTATGTATCCGCAAGTGCCCCCATGTCTCCCAGTGTCCCCAACTGCCTCATTGCCCCATGTCTCCCAGTATCCCCAAGTCTCTCAGTGTCCCCGGGTCTCTCAGTGTCCCCTAGTATCCTAGTGACACAGGACACACTGAGACACACTGGGGACACTAGGGGACACTAGGGGACTGGGTGACATGGGGACACTGGGAGACTAGGGGACTGGGTGACATGGGGACACTGAGACACTGGGAAACTAGGGGACTGGGCGACATGGGGACACTGAGACACTGGGAGACTAGGGGACTGGGCGACATGGGTACACTGACACTGTGATACATAGGGACACTGATGCCAGGCTGGCCTTCCATTCTTTGGACAGACATGGCCCCTTTTTGGGCATGTTCACCCCTTTTGGCAGTTCTGGTTACGTGATTCATGTCAGTGGCCCACCCTTTTACCCCACCCATTGACTTCCTGCTTCACTGGACACTGCTATTAGGGCAGGGCTCGAGTCCTGCAGGAACGCGTGGGAACGGCGTTCCTGCACTTTTTTTAGAGCAGGAACGCCGTTCCTGTTTGTGGTCCTGCAGGCACTCAGGGGGCGGCAAGAAATGCCGCACCCAAATGCCCCTGTGTTCCCCCTGTCATGGGAGCCCAAGAGGTGGCCTAATGGCCACCTGATGGACCCCCCTGGCCAGCTCTTGTCTCTCTGTCAGACACGGCGAGGAAGCTGTGTTCTGTCTGCTCCCTCTCGCCGCGCGGGCTGTCTGCTGATGCCGGGAGCCGGAATATGACGTCATTTCCGGCTCTCGGCATCAGCAGACAGCCCGCGCGGCAAGAGGGAGCAGAGAGAACACAGCTCCCTCGCCGCGTCTGACAGAGAGACAAGAGCCGGCCGCACTGAAGCCCCACTGGACCCCAGGGACAGGTCCACGCCAGCTCTCCAGGTAGGGAGGCTGGGTGGACATTTTTAATTAAAAAAAAATATATACAAATAATTTTTGTGTATATGTCTGTGTGTTGTGTGTCTGTGAGTGAGTGTGTCTGGGAGTGTATGTGTGTGTTGATGTGTGTATGTGTCTGGGAGTGTGTGTCTGGGAGTGTGTGTGTGTCTGTGAGTGTATGTATGTGTGTGTGTGTGTGTATGTATGTGTCTGGGAGTGAGTGTGTGTGTGTCTGGGAGTGTATGTGTCTGGGAGTGTGTGTGTGTGTGTGTGTATGTGTGTGTGTATGTCTGTGAGTGTGTGTCTGGGAGTGAGTGTGTGTGTCTGGGAGTGAGTGTGTGTGTCTGTGAGTGTATCTATGTGTATTTGTGTGTGTTGGTGTCTGTGTGTGTGTCTGTGAGTGTGTGTCTGTGAGTGTATGTATGTGTGTGTGCATGTGTCTGGGAGTGTGTGTTTGTGTCTGTGAGAGTATGTGTGTCTATCTGTGAATTTGTGTGTGTGTCTGTGTGTGTCTTTGTGTGTGTGTGTCTTTGTGTGTCTGTGAGTGTACGTGTGTGTCTGTAAGTGTATGTGTGCACTTGAGTGTGTGTGTATGCGTTTATATATGCATACAAGTTTTTTGGTGGTGGGGTGGGGGTGGAACTCGAGTGAGTTCCCACACTTTATTCCCCAGGACTTGACCCCTGTATTAGGGGGTATGGATTTACTTGAAAGATGAAAGCATACATTAGAGAGAGATTAGCATAGAGTGTGTGTTTTCTTATAGCTGCCTCCTTTGAGTTTCCCTCCAACATCATCTCCATCAGACACATGGCGCTTGCGAGGTATGACTGTTTTAGTGTTTTTGGTCGATAAGATTCTGTAATTAGGCCCCATCATAATTGTCAGCACCAGGCCCACTGGGCTCTTAAAGGGACACTCCAGGCACCCAGACCACTTCAGCTCATTGGAGTGGTCTGGGTGCCAACTCCCACTACCCTTAACCCTGCAAGTGTAATTATTGCAGTTTTTTTAAAACTGCAATATTTACCTTGCAGGGTTAAGTCCTCCCCTAGTGGCTGTCTATTAGACAGCCACTAGAGGACACTTCCTGCTTCATAGCACAGGTTTTCTGTGCTAGAGCGTCGCTGGACGTCCTCACGCTGTGTGAGGACCTCCAGCGTCGCTCTATTCCCCATAGGGAAGCATTGAAATTCATTTTCAATGCTTTCCTATGGGGTGCGCTAATGCGCATGCGCGGCATTGCCGCGCATGCGCATTAGGTCTCCTCGGCCGGCGGGCGAGATCAGTCTCGCCCACCGGCCGACGTAACCAGAAGGAGGAGCGGCGGGGGAGGAGGAAGCAGCGACGTGGGACCTGTCGCTGCCCCTGGTAAGTGACTGAAGGGGTTTTCACCCCTTCAGCAACTGGGGATTGGGGGGTGGGAGGGAGAGGGACCCTCCAGTGCCAGGAAAACGGATTGTTTTCCTGGCACTGGAGTTTCCCTTTAATTTGGCCCTGCTCAGCAACCCATTCCTACTGTGCTGCTTGTGGAAGCATTAGCCTGCGCAGCAACGTGCAGCTGTGATTGGCCGAGAGTGTCAGCTGACTGCTTTCAGTCTATCATAGCTGTCTATTGCCTGTGTTATTATTATTATTGCCATTTATATTGCGCCCTTTACAATATTATGAGAGGGGGGATTTAACCATAAACAGGACAATTACAACAACAAAAAACTTACAGGAATGATAGTGTCAGGATCCTATCCTGACAACCAAGATATTGTTTTATTTTATTCTGTTTTAATACTGAAATACCTGTTTCTCGCCTTTAGTGGCCTCCCTAGCCACTATTCACCTCAGTCACTCTCACCTGCAAAGCATGATTATTCAAGACTGCTACAAAAGGCTCTGCCCAATTCATCACATGGCCTTTACATTGAGAGATGTGTTCTGAACCTGACAAGACTTCTGCTCCTGGCTCTTTCTAAAGAAAACCTACTCCACCCTTACTTACCTTCAACCACCCTGATTTATTCCAACCTGATCTCCAAAACAAACCAACTTTATTTCTATACTGGACTTTGTTTTCATATTGATTTTGGTTCCAACCTAGCTGGACTTTCTTATTATTTGCAAGTATCCTCAAAGACCCTGAAACTGCAGTTCTGATTACAAACCAAAGAGGCTGATCACCTCAATTGCTGCTTTACCCTGTTTTACTTTAGAGCTTAGAGCGGATTGCCTAAATCTTCTCCTCTGTTCCTTCTATTAACTCGATCCTATAATTTCTTATAGGTTTTCCTGTTTCTTTATATCCTGTTCTGGGGCATATTGCCTAAATCCTGTTTTCTGTTTTCCCTCAAGATTCGTTCCTTTAATGTCTTATAGGTTATCTTCATTCTCCTACCTATAACTTCTTTCATAGGTTTACCTATTTTCAACGTTGGGCTTATTGTCTAAACCCTTTTATTTCAGAATCTCAATTATTTGTTTATGTTTACTCTCTCTTTCCTATAGTTTCTATTCTAGGATATCATATTCATACTATGGATAAGATCACTAAACTTGTATTGTATTGTTAATCTGAAGTCAACCCTGGCATAAGTCTCCTCTCTGACCTACTCGGCATCATGACAGATAGGTTGAAGAGGGCCCTGCTCAAACAAGCTTACAGTCTATAGGAGGTGGGGTATAAAACACATTAGGAAAGAAAATAGCAATCAAATACGGTGGGAATGTAACAGAGCTGGAGGAGAGAGTAGAGTGCTGCCCTTTAGGAGAGAGCAAGAGGCAGGTATGTAATAAAGAGGTTACTCTGGGAGGCCATAAGCTTTCCTAAAGAGATGGGTTTTAACTCACTTTTTAAACGATTGAAGACTAGGGGAGAGTCTGATGGCGGTAAGCTGGCTATTCCATAGGAAGAGAGCCGCCTGCAAGAAGTCCTGCAAGCGTGAGTTGGCCGTACGGGTGCGAGCAGCGGACTGGAGAAGGTCACAGGCAGAGCAGAGAGACCGAGAAGGAGCATACCTATGGATCTGTGAAGAGATATAAGAGGGGCTATAATTGTTCAATGCTTTATAGGTATGGGTGATCACTTTGAATTTACTCCTATAGGATACAGGAAGCCAATGTAAGGACTGACAGAGGGGTAAAGGTTTGAAGGAGCAGTGAGGTGAGAGTAGAAACCATACACCACCACCTTTACATATAGAGTGTCTTGGCTTGTGGGTAAGTTGAAAACCACCAAAGGATAAAGATGCAGTGGTAGTAGTGTCAGTGGGGGAGAGCCATGTTTCTGTTAAGGCTAGTAAATCTAGGGAACGAGAGATGAAGAGGTCATGGACTGCAGTGCATTTTGTAATATTGCAAACAGAGAGTGCATTCCAGAGGGCAGTACTGGAGGAGGATTTAGAGGAAGAGTAACATGAGATGGGTATGAGATTGGTGTGGTTCCTTGAGTTAGTACGTGGTGGGTTTGCTGAGATGGGACCAGGGTTTGGAAAGACATCACCAGCTGGCAGGAGCAGAAGGATAGAAAGGAATCAAGTGTATCAATTGGTATGACTAAAGAAGTGTGTAATCTCTGCCTTTGCCACACCTTCTGTGGGGGCTGATCTATGGGTGGCCAGGTACCCAATTTAGTGTTGAACTGCTCTAAAATGGTTTAACAAACACAAAATGTTTGCACCTAATGACAGGTGGATAATATGTGTGTGCATAAAATTATAAAAGATTACATAGTCCACATTTTTTACCAAGTGGTCTTGCTTCATATAGAACTTGATCCTTCATCCAATGGTACAGGTAAAAAGCAAAACAAAAAAGAACCAGTCTTACACATTTATAGTGGAATGTGGTAAGTACCTCACAAGGGTTATAGGAAAACCACAGCAAGTATTTACCATGAGCGCTACATATATGTTGTGTGACCATGCATATCACAAACCAATCAGAACATGCAACCCTACACTAATTCTACCATGAAAGAGATTTTGACAGAGTGTTTAGTTCTAACACTATTAATACTATCACTTATTCTAGAACCTTATCTACGATCTCTGTTTTTAGCCTAGCTTGTTGTGTTTACACAAACTACATTTAGCTCAGTTTTAGGCTTCGTTTAATCTATTTTTGGTGGCATTTAAATTGCTTGAGTAATTCAGAGGTTAAATACAGAGTTTAAATATATGGGTCCAACCCTTAACCCTTTAAGTTCTGATGCGAGGGGGTGCATGGCTCTGCACACTTGCACTCAGAGCTTTCAATAAACACTGCTTCTTTTATGTCACTTTATTAGAACTGTTTTTACTTATCTGGAGGAGAGTTATCCTTTTTTGTGGTATATAATTTGCCCTTGAAGTCCTGAGTCTAATCATTAGTTGAGCCAACCAATAACCTTTACCATCCCCCATCTCTATTTTTTACGACTAACGTTTCTTCTACATCCGCATGAAAAGAAAAAAAAGAAGAAAACATGTTTTGCCATCATAGCTATTTTTTCATCATTCCCTTTTCAAGTCTAGATTATGGAGATACGACAGCTTCCCAACAACTTCATACACAAGTAAAGTATTTAGGTATAAAAAAGGGAGATTTACGATAGCATTGTATTTCCATGAGAATACTTGTAGCTAATAACATGCATATGTATTTTGTTTGAGGTAAAAAAAGATATGCCATAGGCAAAAGAAAACCTTAAAGTTTTGCTGTTGGCAGCAGCGAATGAATAATAGAAGCTGGGCTTCATTCATAAACAGCAGCTCTCACACACACACACACACTGCGGTGTGTTTTGCCAAATCGGAACTGGAGTAAGTGCCAGGATTTCCTGATTTGTTTACATTTCTCCCCTATTTTTTTTTTCTTTTTTTTTTTTTTGCAGTGGACTCAGACGGAATTAGACTTCCTTTTCCACTCTTGGCTCATTTTCCACTATTCTATCTTGGTGAACTCCGTACCCTTTCCCTGCATTGATCTTTGTTCTTTGCTCAGCTGTACTCCTTTATGTCTTAAAAACAGTGATAATGAAAGATGCAGACATATGATAATTAAGTTGTTTTTCAACCTACGGAACTAGACTCTATATATGGCATTATAACCGAACCACATTTTAGAGGCTCTTTGCCAACATAAATGTATAAATTTCAGTTGTGATGTATTAAGGGCAATTAGGTGATGACCACACATTATTCTCTATTTATGAAATGGGGGGTTGCTGTTACCTTCAGGGGTAAGGCATTTCTTTCCAATAAAGGCTTAGTTCAATTCACAAGGCGTCCTTTGAACAAGTTGTGTGGCTGCCATTGATGAGAGTTGGTGTCTCCGTTTGATTTAGTGCAGAATAATGGATAAGGAGATCTGGGTAAACAGGAGTATTTACTGATTAACAAATGGTTAGGACCCTAAAAACCTCAGATTTGTGCCAAAATCTAATAAAAAAAAAAACAAATCTGCATCAAAATTCTCAAAGCAAATCATTTTAGAAAAAATAAAGATACTTTAAAATCATTTGAAAAGAAAAGTAACAAATCTCAAATGTTTCGATTTGGAAGAACAAAAAAAAAGATGAAAATGAGTCAATCAGTGTACTACAAATTATATGCATAAATATTATGTATATATTTACCATACAGTGATAGGCGATTCCCACCATTTAGTTCACAAATCAAGTGAGACAAAGTAATTTGAAGAAAAGCTGTAAAAGTGAAACAGCCACCATGGAAACCAAT
Organism: Pelobates fuscus; assembly: GCF_036172605.1. NCBI lineage: Eukaryota > Metazoa > Chordata > Amphibia > Anura > Pelobatidae > Pelobates > Pelobates fuscus. The sequence goes on along the minus strand of NC_086318.1, from coordinate 321,425,307 downwards.
GGATTATCCGTGATGATTTCACCAGGACTTTAAAATTGTCCCCCAGACTCATTCTTAATGCATAACAACCACATTTTCTAAAAGTTCAATACCACAGTCCACACTTTAAAAATGTTTCTCGTCAATTTGTCTTCTAAAAACATAGTTAAGAGAAATTACTTTACATATTGTGGTTTATTTAGTTAGGGCTTCATTTGCTAAACCACTAGTTGTATTGAATTGAAAACTGAAATTGAAATAATGTAGGTCACAAATTTAGGTTCTGCTAAAAATTCTCCAACTCACCTTCGTCATGTAAGTTAGTATTCTTCACATTTTTTGTGTTTTACAATCATAAATTTAGAGGAAACAAATGCACAATGCATCTAATTTTCTTTTAATGACTAATCTCTTTCCAAATGCTCATTGATGAGGTATTTACAGGCCATGTTTAATCTAGAATCTCTCAAATTAGGGTGCTCAGACGTTTACATTTTTATTCCTTTAATTGACTGCTTGGTATCTGGTTTATATATCTGGTTAATGCAATGTAAAATCCCTGAATGTCAGTATCCTAGTGACACGGGAAACACTGAGACATGGGGACCCTGGGATAAATGGGGACACCAGGGGACTGGGTGACATGGGGACACTTGGAGACTAGGGGGCTGGGTGACATGGGGACACTGAGACACTGGGAGACTAGGGGACTGGGCGACATGGGGACACTGAGGCACTGGGAGACTAGGGGACTGGGATTGGAACTTGACTGCACTGGGACATACAGGTAGGTGTCAGGTTTTGGTCATAGTAGAAGTTGAGCAAAGCTGGGTAGAAATATGTTTTTTTCTTCTCAGCTTGCCTGCTATAAAATTACTGAGAGCATGCCTCCCACTTGTCCCATGTTGGGCAGGACATTCCTGGTTTGTTCCCTGGTGTTGCACATCTTGTGACATCAGAAAGAAAAACACCAGCCCACCAACAGAGGTGCTCACACTACACAGACTATTCTTAGGGTAGTGAGCCCATGCTCAGGAGACTTTGGAAATGTTCTGCGCAGGTGCAACGTTGTGAGGGTCTGGCCAACACATATCTGTGTTAGACTGGGTAACATTCACTCGAGACTGAAACACACAGTTTCTGGTCAATCATTTCTGGAAAGCAACACTAAAGTCACCCATGCCATTAAATCTCAATGAAGTGGTCTGGGCGCAGTGTCCCTCTCCTTTTAACCATACAATGTAAAACATTGCATTTTTTTAGAACCTGCAATGTTTACATCGCAAGGTTAAATCCAACTCTAGTGGTTGTCATACTGACAGCTACTTTAGGCGTTTCCGTGGCACTGACCTCGTAAAACTTGGTCACTTGACGTGGAAATAACCATAGGAAAACATTGATTCAGTGTTTTTCTATGGCGAAGCTTAGATGCGCATGGGGTGCTTGCCACACATGCACATCAGATCCCGAATGCTCCTCAGTAAGTAGCATTGGATTGGACCATTGTCCATGACGTCGAGGGAGGAACTGAGGTAAGCAGCTCCAAGGGAGGCTTGGCACTGGAAAAATGTACGGTAAGTAAAAAACATTATTTTTATTAATTATTATTGTATGGGAGTGCCACTATAAGTAGGGAAAGGGACACGAAATCATCAGTAATACAGTTCTGTATTTTTAACTCTTTAGTGTTTCTTTAAAAGTGAATGATGGCAAATTGAACATATATTTTATCACTATTTGTAATAGCAAATTACTCAGCAATATACAATTAATAACTTAATTCTTTGAAAATGTTGAGAAATGCAAACTGATTAACAACTCCTTAATACATTTTACCAACCTTTTAGTGAATTGAGCGAAATACGAGGTATTAAAAGACAGCGTCTAATCATGCAGTGCACTACCTACAAGATCCTGCTCAAAAACAGATGTCTGTTTGTAAGATGTCTTTGACATAACAATGACTCATGAAAGTAAATCACAATCATAGGATGCATGATACAATAAGGAACTGTGTAATGTATGCCTAACAAAGACAATCAAAACTGTCATTTTCTTCCACTAAAAAACAGGCACAAAGGAAAATGTGCTTATGGGGCTTTCTTAACCATTTTCCTGTTTTTGTTCAACTTTATCATCATAAAAAAAAATACCATGGTGAAAAAAAATATATGATCTTAGTATCTAGGGATACTCTTTTGTTGTGCAGGAGAACGGAAGGATTGCAGGAACAAACTGCAGGTGTTTGTTACATGAGTTCCGCAAGCAGTGAGAGCATTCTATCTTGGCCGCTGATCAGGGATAATATACATTTCTTGTACTTAAAAGGTTATGTTGTTTGAGTACATACGTGTGCCTTTACACCATTTTGTAAAGAAAACACAAAGCCGTAGAAATTAATTATATAATTGTGCTAAATACGCCACGTGCTGGAATGTAATTACTGCTCACCTGTTAAAATGGACCTATCATCACAAAATATGCAACACAACTATAAAAATGAGTGCAAATGCAACAAAAAACTAATTCTTCTCAATATTCTGTTATAAAATAGCTTTACAATATGTATTAAGGTATATGCATTAGGACGTGGTAACAATAACATTACAAGGTGTCAATCTATTGCTGAACACGAATACCAGACAAGTAGAGGATTGTGTAATTGATGAAGCCAGTATATGTCAAATGCATAATTACAAACAAACAATTACAGAAACTGTAGGAACACTATAGGCACCCAGACTACGTCATCTGATGTTCCCCTAGTTTTAACCCTGCGGTTCTAAGCATTGTCACTCTGCTATGTTGTCAACTATTTTGAAGCCACCAGTGTACTCTTGGCACCATAAACACTACAGTGTGCTATGGTGGTTATGGTGCTTGGAGTAGTCTTACCCCTTCCCTAAAGGCACGCCAGCAGTTCACAATGTAGGTATTTCCCAGCACAACATATATTATATTTTTTATCTTTGCCAGATAATTCTTACCTCCACAGTCTGACAGGGGGATTCATTAGACTGACAATAAACATTAAATTAAAGGTGTAGACCAATTTTTTATCTTTCAACCAAATCCATACTCTTGAACAGAAGCATCTGGTGAAGCAGGATGTTGTGCATGGGGCAAAAAGTTGGGCCACTGACGTGAATCACGTAACCACTACCACCGAAAGAAGACATACCCAAAAAGTGGGTGGACCTGCCCAAAGAATTGCAAGGACAGCCTGGTGTAAATGCATGTCAGACTGCCCACCAATAAAGGAAGCTGTCCGGCTAAGGGGGTACTGAGCTTGGTGCAAATGCTAATGATGCACTCGCTCTACACTTTATGGGAACTGTTCCCTAGCACTCACTTGCCCACTCCTCTCCTTACCTTCTTACTAGCAGACAGGAGCTCCTGGAATGCAGTCCATGACAGAGTGTAGAAGAAAGGGGTCAGGTCACAGTGTTAGATAAACCAAAGCAATGCAAGCATTTTCACAGTGTGCAAAGCAAGCTTCACTGAGAGAGCAATTCCTGTCAGTCCGGCCGGGTACAGAAAACTGAAGCCCCTGTACGGGGATCCGCTCCGCTTGGCCACACTATAAGAGAAGTAGGAGGCGCACAGGAAGGGGAGGGGACCACTAAGGGGGTGGTGGTGCATTAGGGATGGGGAGGGGAGAAGAACACTAAGGGAAAGGAGGGGAGAGGAACACTAAGGGACAGGAAAGGGAAGAGACCACTAAGAGACAGGGAGGGAAGAGGGGCTGGAATTGAAAGAAACACACACCGGGGCTTAAGAAGGGGAAAAAGACACACAGAGGGGCTGGGGTGAAATAGACACACACAAAGGAGCTGGGAAGAGCAAAAGACACAAACTGTCTGGGAGAGAAGGAGTCACACAAAATGTGAGAGGATGTAAGAGTGATACAAAGAAGGGGGATAAGAGACACACAATAGGGGTTGTAAGAGATACACAAGGGAGTTGTAAGACACACAATGGGGAAAAATAGGAGATAGCATACACTTAAAAGGGTAAGACATTTAAAAGAGGGGATACGAAACACAAAAGGGAAGTTAAGAGGAACACAGGTGAAGATGTTATGTTGGCAGGGGAGGGAAATGCATCTTTTGCCTATGTACCCAAAAGTCCTTGCACCAGCCCTGAATACATACACACAGCAGCACACACACTGTTTCATATTCACACACACTGCCTAATACATACATACACAAACACACACACAAACTTTCAAATAGATACACACTAATAAACACACAGCAAGCTGCCTTCCTTTATCCCTCACATACTCAGGTTAGGGCTGGGGCACTAGAAGATATCCATTCAGTGTGGTACCTCTTGGTCCCAGTTTGTGTCTCCCACATGCAGTCCAGGAAACAGCAGAGGGCAGTATCACATGGATTCTAAGAGCTTACTGTCCCTGTTCTAAGGGCTTGCTGCCCTGAGGCAGGATCATGGGAGGAGGGGTCAGAGGCAGACTGGGGAGGTGGAGTTAGAATGTTTGAGCCTGGGTAAGGTGGGGTTAGTTGCAGAAAGGGTGGGGTTAAGATATTGTGACACGCAGAACATAAATGCTGTCTTGAAAGCATTTTTTTTTTATATTCTTTATTTTTGTCGTGCAAGAATTACAACAGTGTCTGCATAGCCACAATAGCCATAACAGACCCAATCACATGTAACATATAAAAACAGTTTAGTGGCATAGTTAAACTCAGCACTTTTTGTTATATAATGAGTCATGCGCATAAACATAGAGCAGTGTACTGTTCGACATTCCTGCCGATACGGGTCTTTAGTTATCCAGGACTTATGTTGATCTGTGAATTAATTAATTTTGTATCTTGTTAAGTAAGATGTTGCAGGATTCTCAAACGCTGCTATAGAAGTGTGTTACCAGAATTCTAAGTAGTGAGTCGTGGTGTTTGAGTGCACCCTTCGTTATATATAAGTGACAAGCTTGTCTATACATTTTTCTCAGAGTAGCGGTAAGTATGTGTTATGTGTTGTAGCCGTGGTTGGTTACGCTAGCTTGGTTGCTTCGTGCTCTTATTTTAGCGTATCGTTTAATTGTAGCCGGCGCCTGCGTGTGGTATGAGTGAGTCATTTTCTATAGACCTATGTCATGGAGGCCCATAGGCTGATGGTTTCGCCTTGTCGTGCCCGTGTCTGCGGGTGACAGCGCCAGCCCATCGGTTAGTGTAGTATTTACATTAATGGTATACATAAATGCACAATTTGACCCGGTGGTAAGCACTGCTCGGTCTTAAACCGGTCTTAAAGGTGGGGTTACACCTAAATACCGTGTTCTTCATCAAGGTTAATAAATTTTGTTAATTTTAACTGTGTCTGCAGTTGGCCAGCTTGACCTTGCAGTGTGGCTAAATATAGAAATTTACCTGTCAGTGTATGTTTGCATGGGCCATTGGGGTGTGTGTATGAGACCTCTTTACCGACTTTAGATCTGTCCTAGCTAAGTCAATAGGGTGTGCGGCGCTCAGACACTTTTGACTGGTATAAGATTGCCACTTTGTATAAGTTTAAAAATACCTCTAGTATCTAATCAGGGCTTCATTAGTGCCATAACAAAACAAAACAGAACAAAACAAGGGGTTCAACGCAGGTCGAAGACATGGGCAAGAAGACAGATATTCTAACCGGTTTTCTGTATAAGCTTAATAGTAGAGTTATTGTGGGTGATGCGGGGCTAGCCTCTATCCACTGCCCTCCAATGTTACTAAGTTCGAGGGGCGTCCGGTTGGCTTGTGCCCATCTTCTGCCGGTGGTGGTTTCTCGGTGCGATTCGAGCTCTGTAAAGTTTGTCAGGGAATCGTGTCCATAAGAGGTGGGGGGGTAAGTCAACAATTAAAAATCCAAATACAACTTTTCACTAGTCCTGCCTGGGGGTTTGTTGTAGTTCGGGTACCTGTCCCCTCAAGTGTCCGCTTGGTGTCGGTTTACCCGTTGCGCCTTATAAGCAGTGGAGGGCGCGGCGCTGGTGGTTGCGGGTTGAAACGGTCTTACATTTGCTACATTCCAGGTGTGATGGGATCTTGACCTCTGTTCGGTTGTACCTTGTTCCTGTCGCTGCGGTAGGCCCAGCACTGCCAGTACTGAGTCAATTTCCGAGGGGTCAGTGATCCGTGTTGTTGCGCCCTTGTGTGTGATAATTAGGCTTCTGGGGAATGCCCAGCGGTATGGGATTGAGGTTTGGCGGACAGGGGATGTTACAGGGATGTTACAGGGCCTCCTTCCTCATGACTATGGCCCCTGGAAGATTGTGCCCCTAAAAACTTATTAACTTTTATTGGGTGTGTATGGCCCTTTAAGAACCGTCTGGGGACATATTGTGACTTTGCTGAACAATACCCCTTTAAGACTATGTCCCCAGACCTGTAAAATAACTTGTTCCTGACTTTCTCCCACTTGGTTCAGTAAATAGGGCTTACTGAACCAAGTACCACACAGGCGGACCACCCAGAAGTTAAAGTGTGCAGGCAATTGACCTCCCAGGCTGTGAGGTTACTGCAGGTTAATTGCACGTGGCGGCGGCCAGCTTTGTTCAGTCGAACGCGGTCAGCGGTGTATGCTAAAGATTCTGTGGAACTGAAATCGGCTACACATTTTACCGAATGTAACGAGTATATACCCCTACACGCAGGATCCAGCAAAACAGAAGACAGCACAGAGGAGAGATACGTCTACCGGACCTTAGAGTGGCCGGACTCGACGTAAAGGAGAAGTACAGAGTCAGGAGCGATCCGAGGTCAAGGGCACAAAGAGACAGCGTAAACGAGAACTAGCCGGGGTCTGGTACACAGGAATCAGCAAGCCGGCAAACAGTACAGACAAGGATAAAGCGAAAACGAAGTCAGAATACAAAGCCAAGGTCAAATACGGAGAAACACAACTGAACACAACAAGCACTAAAGGGAACTGTAGCAGAAACCACGATAGGGCAAGGAACTAAGGGAAAAGGGTAAGTATAAGTAGCCTTCAAACTAACGTGATTGGCTCCTGTCACTTCCACTCCCCCAACAGGTAAGTGTATGGGGTGATTGGCGTGACAGGAGCCAATGGGAGCCTTTTTGCAATTTAGGCTCCCACTGTCTCTTTAAGAGCGCGCCCGAGATTCGCGGCGCGCTCTTAGCTGCAGGCGGGACACGTGACCGCTTCTCGCGGTCACTGCCCGCCTTCCTGTTTGAGCAGTTGGATGAGCCGCGCGCGGCTCGTGCAGCCGCAGGACCGCGCGCGGCTTGAAGAGAGGACCGCGGCCGGCCCCCGGATAAGGTAAGTACCGCTACACCGAACACCGCTGACCCTTACCTTCTTACATACTGAACTTGCAGCTCCAGAGACTAAGTCCCGTTCGAAATGGGACTTAGTCGTTTTTCCACATGAAATTGACCGTCCGCACAGCCCAAATCTATGGATGGGTGGTACCATGTATGTGATTGGTTAATTTCATCCTCCCCCTGGGAGTGTCCTGTATGTACCTTTTTGTAATAAAAAGCAGGCTGGGTGTCCCAGTCCTCAGTTCTTCTTGACCCTTCAAAACGTAGCCTTGTCTCGTTATTGGAGGGAATTGCTGTATCACACTGGGGATTGCTATGCTCTGCATATTCCCCTGAGCTTAATCACTTAGCTCTTTTAAGAGCTTGTTCCGGATACGCTCTCCTGGAGGAGAGGTCTTCCCCACACGGTCCTGAATGCTGGAGGTTCATTCCAGGGTGGAAGGAAGACGGGGCGGCTCCAGTTAAGCTACGGCGGTTGTGGAGCGTGCGGTGGTTGTGGTGTCGTCTGCAGTGCTTGGAGTCCTCTGTAAGTGCTAGGAGCATCCATCAACGGAGGGTACTCGGTCGGAGTACACGGAGCTCCGTTACAGGGGCTGTCAGAGGTTTGAAGAGGCTTCTCCACAGCAGCTTAGGCCTAGATAGGTCCCGAAAGAATGACAGGCTGGCTGACTCAAAGATGTGGGATGCTTTCCCCCCTCATCGCCGCCATGAGTGTTGCTTGGCCTGTCTGTGTTTGAAATTGGAGGCTGATATCTCTCGGGGTGTCCGCTGGGGCTCTGGCGGCCCTCGGGATTCGGTATATCCCGTCTGTAAGGGCCATCTTCGCCTGCTGTGACATAAGTAGGAGGGTGAGGAGTCGTCCAATATATCCCTGTAGGTCATCCTGGGTCACTGTCTCGGGGACCCCTCTTATCTTTACATTCCGGCTTCTGTGCCGGTCCTCTACCGCATCCAGGCGGTTGGTGAGCAGGGTCTGGGTGCGCTGCAGCTCTGTGTTTTGAGCCTCTAATTGCAGGCAACGTGCGGTGAGGCCCTGCGAGTCCACCTCTGTCTTTTTTACTCGCCCCTCCACGGTGTGGATCTCTTCTCTCAGGACCGCCATGTCGGCCGCAAAGAGGGAGCGGATATTGCTTAGGAGGGCTTTTATGTCTTCCTCAGTGGAGGGCAATTCATTGTCTTCGTCTGAAGATATGTTGTGTAGGCCCCCTGTGCTGGGTAATTCGTCTAGTTCGTCGAGGATCTGTTCTCCGGAGGAGGCTGAGGCCGAGTCGCCATCTTAGTTTGGCGCGGAAGTTTCTGCGGCCTTGGCGGGTCGGAGGAGAAGTGCTCCTATATCACGGGTCCCCGCCGGATTCACGACCCCCTGCTGTCTAGATTTCTTTCCCATCTCGTGGTGCTGTATTTTAGGCTGCTGTAGTTACGTTATACCCAGTTAATTTGCGGTTTTCATGCTTTTTTTGTCTTGAAAGCATTTTAAAGAGCAGAATCACCACGAGGCGGGCAGGAGCAGTAAGGGGCAGCTCTGTCACAGGCAGAGGCAGGGTGTCTATGATTGTTGAGCGAGAAGGGGGACACAACTCAATGCGAGAACACGGCAGTATATTCTAATAAGGGGGCAGTCCAGACAAGAATTACAGTCCTTGTGGTTGCCACCACTTAAAGAGCGCCCAAGGCCTTATTGACATAATGGAAGTGCTGGCCCTAATTATAATAAGAGCCCATAATGGAGAGATCTACCTCAGAAATGACATCAGAATGACAGCACCCCTGTGTGTGGCACTCTGGGGCAGAATAGGACCAGTGACAGTGGCAGGTTGGTAGATAATTGGAGCAGTAATAGTGGCACACTGGTACCAAATTGGAAATGGAAGCATCAGGTAATGTGGCACACAAAGGGCAGATCTGGAGTCAAAATCATTGTTTGTCTCAGACACCATATAATCTCAGGAAGCATAATACAAATTTAGTTGTATAGATTAAACAAATTCATTAATATGATAATTTTTTTTATATTGGTTTCCTTTTTATATTGATTTTGGGCCTTGTTCATCATGGATAAACTAAAGTAATTTTAATTTAAACTGCTAAATTTGAAATAAAACCCCAAAACACATTACTGGCTTCTGTGCAAAGTGTCTGTCCTGAACTGTGATTCTTAAACATCAGGGTGCTGCGTGAAGAACATTGCAAAGTAGTTTTAGCTAAAAAGCATCGATGACTTGATACTGGTTTTACATATAAATAACTTTTCTTCATGGAAGCTCTAAAAACCATGAAATAATGCATAGAACTTTTTATATTCTTAATTTAGCTACGGAATTTTTTTCGCCTGTGTGACAATATCTTTTTGAAAAATTGATGAACACTAAAAAAAACTAAATACTTGTGCTCCCACTACTAGCTTCGGGACTTGTTTATGTCTACAGCCAAATACGCATGACAAAACAAGACGCTTTAGAAACAAAAAAAATCTATACTACAAAGCCTTTCCATATTTGGAAATCTCAGATGTTATTAAAGGCATTGTTTATCTGCCTTTTCTTCTCACTTTTTGGCTTTGAACCAGATTCACGTTTTCTTAGTTCGAAACACACACGTCCTGTCACATGGTCTTATGTGGCCTTCAGACACGTAAACAGACAGGAATGTCAAAAGGATGCGACAGAAGCAAGTGCTGTATGATGAAAAACAGGGTTTAAGAAATAAAGGAAGATGACCTAAAACCAGTCAGAATCTCCAAATAACCGCACTGTCATTCAATAGAAAGTGTCAGTTCTAGTAATCTCTGTCTGTGAGAGTAAATCGTTGTTGAGCAACAGACTTGCTCACTGGGAGCGATTATTACTCAATGCTGTAAATAATTGCAAACTATTGATTCATAGCTTACGGTTATTCGCTGTATATACACTGTGTGCAGAATTATTAGGCAAATGAGTATTTTGACCACATCATTCTCTTTATGCATGTTGTCTTACTCCAAGCTGTATAGGCTCGAAAGCCTACTACCAATTAAGCATATTAGGTGATGTGCATCTCTGTAATGAGAAGGGGTGTGGTCTAATGACATCAACACCCTATATCAGGTGTGCATAATTATTAGGCAACTTCCTTTCCTTTGGCAAAATGGGTCAAAAGAAGGACTTGACAGGCTCAGAAAAGTCAAAAATAGTGAGATATCTTGCAGAGGGATGCAGCACTCTTAAAATTGCAAAGCTTCTGAAGCGTGATCATCGAACAATCAAGCGTTTCATTCAAAATAGTCAACAGGGTCGCAAGAAGCGTGTGGAGAAACCAAGGCGCAAAATAACTGCCCATGAACTGAGAAAAGTCAAGTGTGCAGCTGTCAAGATGCCACTTGCCACCAGTTTGGCCATATTTCAGAGCTGCAACATCACTGGAGTGCCCAAAAGCACAAGGTGTGCAATACTCAGAGACATGGCCAAGGTAAGAAAGGCTGAAAGACGACCACCACTGAACAAGACACACAAGCTGAAACGTCAAGACTGGGCCAAGAAATATCTCAAGACTGATTTTTCTAAGGTTTTATGGACTGATGAAATGAGAGTGAGTCTTGATGGGCCAGATGGATGGATTGGTAAAGGGCAGAGAGCTCCAGTCCGACTCAGACGCCAGCAAGGTGGAGGTGGAGTACTGGTTTGGGCTGGTATCATCAAAGATGAGCTTGTGGGGCCTTTTCGGGTTGATAATGGAGTCAAGCTCAACTCCCAGTTTCTGGAAGACACCTTCTTCAAGCAGTGGTACAGGAAGAAGTCTGCATCCTTCAAGAAAAACATGATTTTCATGCAGGACAATGCTCCATCACACGCGTCCAAGTACTCCACAGCGTGGCTGGCAAGAAAGGGTATAAAAGAAGAAAATCTAATGACATGGCCTCCTTGTTCACCTGATCTGAACCCCATTGAGAACCTGTGGTCCATCATCAAATGTGAGATTTACAAGGAGGGAAAACAGTACACCTCTCTGAACAGTGTCTGGGAGGCTGTGGTTGCTGCTGCACGCAATGTTGATGGTGAACAGATCAAAATACTGACAGAATCCATGGATGGCAGGCTTTTGAGTGTCCTTGCAAAGAAAGGTGGCTATATTGGTCACTGATTTGTTTTTGTTATGTTTTTGAATGTCAGAAATGTATATTTGTGAATGTTGAGATGTTATATTGGTTTCACTGGTAAAAATAAATAATTGAAACGGGTATATATTTGTTTTTTGTTAAGTTGCCTAATAATTATGCACAGTAATAGTCACCTGCACACACAGATATCCCCCTAAAATAGCTATAACTAAAAACAAACTAAAAACTACTTCCAAAAATATTCAGCTTTGATATTAATGAGTGTTTTGGGTTCATTGAGAACATGGTTGTTGTTCAATAATAAAATTAATCCTCAAAAATACAACTTGCCTAATAATTCTGCACTCCCTGTACAATATTCCATTCCCGTATTTCCATTTTCTCTGTGGTCTGTGTAATGTTTTAATTAAAAGATGCTCGATTCTCACCAAAACTTTAATCAATTAATAACATATTTCTTAATTCAAACGGAAAAATAAAATCTCATGCATTCGCTTAGCGTTCCACTCAGCTTTTTTTGTTCTTGGCTTACAGTGGCAGCATGTACATATCTGTTACAGCCTTCCTCACGGCTGTTATGACAAGCAAAAAATTATTGTCGTACCAAGAAATTACACAGAACGGTATACATTATGTAACGAGTATAGTACTGAACGTGTGTTACAGACAGAAACAAAGTTGCACAGTAGTGATCTTTGCTGGGAACTAAATCCTATTTAATACTGATATATTTTGTTTCAGCATGATGTTAATTGCTTTCCTTTTAAATTATATCTGACGGGTTAGGTTATCTTTTATTTAGCTTAGCTGACTTCAGTCCTATGAGAGCTTCAGTAACTAGCAGTTTAGGGAAGTTCTTGAGGAAAATTATTTGATTTGTTCTTTTGATTATCATATTATTATATTAATAATTATATTTAAAGATAACTGATTACATCGAATATAACATTGAAAATCCCCTATAACTCGTCTAAGCTGGTGTTTTTTCATGTGATGCTCTGTTTTAAAAAAATAAATAAAAATATTTCTATTAAGGATTTAGCTAATTGATAGCTTAATTTAGTGAAGTCCTAGCACAGCCAAGGCTTACTTTGTATTAGAGATAAAGAAGCAGGATCATAATTTCGATTTCTCCTTTCACTCTAGTTATATTCGATAACAGAAAAGGACAATTATATACAGTTATCACTTATAGCAGTGATTGGCAGGGAGCCAAGATGATATTGCTCAGTTCTAGGATAGAAGTAAACACAGGTATGTTGATTTCTACATTTAAAGAAATAGTCTGCGCACTATATGCTCTTTGCATCATTGCAAACTGCATGGTGCTCACAGCACACTGAACCTTCAAAGAGGATTTAGCACTAGGGATATACAAAAATTGCTGCCATTTTGAGACATCCCATCATGGCTCAAGGCTGTCAATCAGGCTTTCAATCTAGGGGGTAAGTTTTGTCTCTATTGTACGTGTGGTGGGTGCACATCATGCACACATTCACTTTCTCTTCCCCAAGAGAGAACTGAGCCACATATTTTCTAATACTGACTAGGGGTGGCCATCTTTAAGCCAGGGCCAGCTGGACTTGAGTTCAGATTCCGACTGCAGGGAGGCCTCAGAAGAACAGCAAACTTTGCTGACTAAACTAGACCTTCAACTCATGCTGCAAGAAGCTACGGAGGAAATAAAAACGCACACCGCGACGGAACTGGAGAGGCAAATCTCGTGCTTCAAATAAGACCTTGAGGCCTTAGATCAGGACCGGGAGATAGAGAGGGCTCATAGAGCACTCCGCCCTCCAGCTTTCAACACCACCGTCCCACAAGATGTAATAGTAAGACTCCCCCACTTTGCCACCAAAGATAAGTTAATGGCTGCTGCAAAAAATATACAGCCGTAGTTCCAGGGACATCCACTCGCCTTCTTCCAGGACTTCATGCCCTCCACTGTGAAGAAAAGGAGAGTTCTCAAACCTCTCACCTCGGCCTTGACCCAGAAGATGGCAAGGCAGGGGGACCAAGACCATGTTCTACATCACCCAGCAGAAATGGAGGACTTTGCCTCATCACTGGGCCTGACACTACAAGCGATGGCGACCACAGACTGACAACGTGATACCAACACCAAGAGGGCCAACACTCACCTCCCTCCCAGACAAAATGCAAGGTAGAGGCCCCCTTCACAGTCCAGAGACATCACTCAAGCACCGACCTGATGAACTCTTTGACTAACCACTACTATATCCTTTATTTAGAGCCGCTGCTCTGGCAGTTACCCAGGTTTAAGTTTATTGGGATGTTAGGTTACATGTAAAATTATAGGGTGCATGATTTAATATACCTGAGTGTTGCCACTGCCCCATGCGTCCTAAAATAGGAATATCACAATACCCTTACCGACAGCACCTTCACTTCCTGAGCGGGAGCTTCCTACGGCCAACCTTTGATACACGGGGCTAAAGGGGAGCAGCATGGGGAGATTGGGAGGAGGGCGGGTGGGATGGGTGCAATACTATTACCCCCTATCCCAGCACCAACCATATTACACCCATAGATCTTAATGTGATATATCCTCCATAAGCAAAACCTCCCTGGGAATGCTATTTCCACTCCAACAAAAGGGTAAGCGGTCCACCACCTCCAGGGTCTGGAACAAGAGCTTTTCTTGCTTTAGAGATGTATAGCTCCTGTTTTTACTCGTGCTATCAAAGTAGTAATATTGTGTGCAGTTTAAAGGCAATTTTGGTGTGGACAATTGTTTTTTGCTTTTATTTGTTTTTCTTTCTCTCTTCTCCCTTTTACGACATCCAATTTTTATGATTAAGTAATATTTCTGATTATAAAATAATGTGATAACCTGTATTTGCATTACCGTCACCCACACGGGGTTAATGATACTATAACTCACCCCCACAAGCATTGTTGCCATACAACCCATCGAGCTGCGCTTCCCTCCACTTGGTATCGTAGACATAGAAACCTAATAGTGCTAACTGTAAAACTCACAATACTTCAGGACGTCGAGAGGATGGAACTCAGACTCCCTTAGTACTCCTCATTACAGTCCAACACTCAATTAGTCAAAAAACAAAAATAAAACAAACCACAAATCTACTCGCCTCCTCCTTCAACACACGACTCCGTGCCGTGCGAAAGGTGGTACTGTTGGCCACTCTCAAGGCTTTCTCTTCCTCTGACCCCACATATCTTGGCATGTCAGGTATAAGACCAGGAGATTCCCCTCATCCACCATCCCCCCAACCTCATAGCCTCTCCACCAGCCTTCCCTTCTCTCCTTTTTTTTGCTGACTGCCCACCCACTCTTGTGTCTATTAACTGTAAAGGCCTCAACAACCCCTCTAACAGACATCAACTCACGAGATGGGCAAACAGAACTAGTGCTGATCTGGTGGTCCTACAAGAGACCCACTTTACCCAATCTAAACCATTCCCTCTCCTAATCCAACACTACTGCAACTGCCATACGGCAAACTCACCCACAGATAAACAAAACGGGGTAGCCATACTGGTTCGCAAAACCTGCCCCCAGCACATAAAACGAATTATCAAAGACCCCCAGGGCACATTCATCATGCTCTCCAGCCAAGCCAGCACCAACAACTACGCTATCACGTCAATATATGCACCAAACACCCCAGACAACATGTTCTGGGACTTATTACACACATACGGCCCTTTTTGCCGTCCTACTATAAGATAATTGGAGGGGACTATAACTCCAACCTGTCTCCCGCGGTGGATAGATACCATCAACATAGTAACCCATAACGTTAACTGCCCACAACCAAATCTGATAAATTACTCTTGGCGTTTGCCTCACGCCTACACTTAGTGGACGTGTGACGGGCGCTACAGCCAACTACCAGGGACTGCAAGTTTTACTCACACCCTCATAATTCATACTCCTGGATAGATCTCTTTCTGATTATTCCCTCCCTTATGCTCATGGTCAAGTCAGCATCTATTGGTACCATCTCATGGTCAGACCACGATGAAGTCACTCTGACCAAATCAATTCTCAATATCTCTCACCCTTGGTCGTGGCAATTAAACTCAACTCTGCTCCACAACCCAATTCTAAAAGACTCTATCAAGAAAGAAAAAGCCGACTACTTCACCCTTAAGGCAAACTTAATATCCTCAATGGGCACACTGTGGGTGGCTTACAAGACCGTTTTGAGGGGGAAACTAATTAATCTTGCATCCACGCATAAAAAAACACAGCTGGGGGGGGCGTGGCTTGGCTGATGATGGCGTAGGACGCAGGCAGCAAGAGCTCCTAGGCCCCAACCCGCCAAAAGCCTTTTGCACAAAGCGTTACTAACCATCCTGATGGGTAAAACAAAACGGGGAGCTACCCCTGGTCCGCAACAGACCCCCATGAGCCAACAACCGGGACCGATGGACGAATACCTCTCCACCCCACAGTACTTGGCCGGAGCACGCAGCCCAGACAAAATGGCGCCCTCGTCCCCGGGATCGAGCAGCCGGACGGGCTCCATACAAGACTCCCCGAGGAGAGACGCACTCTCGCAGATGTCTGCGGATCTGGCATCGATCTCTGCAAACATGCTCACCCAGAAGGCTAAGACAGACCTGATTGCCGAACTCCGCTCCGTTATCAGGGAGGAAATCACTGTGGTGCGGAGCGACCTAACAGCGCTTGAACACAGAGTTGATGACCTGGAAGCCCAGCACCTGCAAACTGAGCAGCACCAGCGGTCCACCGACCTGGCAACCACAAGGCAAGGCAACCTACTCCTTGATCTCAGATGCCAGGTGGAAGACCTTGAAAACCGGGGCCGGCGCAACAATATCTGCGTCAGGGGCCTGCCGGAATCTGACGGGGAAACACCAAGGGAGTTGCTCGAAGGCCTGTTTACCCAAATCCTGGGTGAAGAGGCACCGTCGGACTTTGGATTAGAGAGAGCGCATAGGGCACTTAGAGCGCCATGGAGAGACGGCCTACCCAGAGATCTGGTCTGCTGTCTGCGGTCGTTCCAGCTGAAGGAGACGATCATGAGAGCGGCCAGGGCTCTGCGCTCTATTAGATATATGGACTCGCACATATCACTGTACCAGGACTTGTCTGCTCTCACCTTCGATGCTCGAAGGGCCTTGAAGCCGCTCACCAGCCTCCTGCAGCAGAAACGGATCCCGTACAAGTGGGGGTTCCTGTTTAGCCTACAGGCCAGGGTGGATAACCACTGGCATGTGATGAGATGGCCTAATGATGTTCCCCGCTTTTTGCGCTCGGCAGGCTTGCCAGAGATAACGATCCCAAACTGGATTTTAGACAGCCCGCTGACCCGACCAACAGGTCCCATCGTCCCAGCTGAAAACCTTGCTGATGACGCTCCACCTGGCTCATCCACATGCCGAGGTGGCCCAATTGCTCCGGAGGAGTAGACCGTCGGAGTACCCCCGGATGCCGGTCTCCACATGGGCTTGACATTGTGCCTGGGAGCCCCAGATTCCCCATGCGTGCCATACCGGACCTTGGGGCCCAGTCCCCAAGTGACATCGACTCAGCACAGGGACATCGAGACTGGTATACCTGAGTATGTATCAAGCCCATACCCGGCCCAGGGGCCCCAGGGTAACCCAAAGATCTGATACCCCTGGGGAATCACCAATTGGGTGGGGTGTGGGCAGGAGATGGGAAACCCATACGGGGTTTCATGGGGGAGAGGGCCAACCTGACCCCACATAGCTCCATCTGGGTTTAGGGTTGCTGTGGTGGGGGCTCTCGGGAGAGGGCACGCCGCCCGGGGTTACTGGGACCTGGCAAGACCAATGGCCCATCAAAACAGACACACTTTTTTACGCACCGCTACTCATTGAGGCCTGAGAGGAGGCCCACGTCCCAAACATGGGGAGGCGGTAACACAAAGCTAGTGGTCCGGGTTCATACCGGGCGTCTGGCCCCATCAGGACGTTCGGCAGGAAACTGGAAGTGACAGCCTCGCTACGGGGACCCAGGGGGCTTGAATGGAGAAGTTTAGGCTGACAAGGGAGGAGGGTTATGTGCACGTTGCATTTTGGGTTACCTTTCAGTATCGGACTGTCCTCCATGTGCCACAGGTCACCGTAGCGGAAAAGGGGCTTGGGGACCTTGCCCGATGTAGATAGGATAGTGACAGGGGTTGTGGAGCTACTGGGTCTCGGTCCACTGGGATTGCTGGGGAACCGTGGGGGAGGGGTAGATGGGCTGCGTGCCCGCTACATCCTTAACGACCATGTGGTCCTCAACCGCCACCCTGTACCCCAATGGACGGGGGGACGGCGAAAGATGGGGCGACTGCGCACCAGGGAGCTCCGGGGCGGAACACCTGCATTCACCCAATAGTAGTAATATAGCCAGATAGAATGTTACATTTTATGTTGAAAGCTGTTATTTACAGGTTATTATGTTCATTATCTAATTCCAAGCTCGCACAGGACACGGAGACAATTGAACCGAAAGGGCTAGACTACACAATTCCCGGAGCCCGGGGGGGCAGGAGAGGTTGAGGGGCCTGGAGCAGACTACTGCTGGCCCGCCAGGGGAGTGGGGTGACAAAGGCCGCAACCCACAGGGCCAAAACTCAAACGGAAGGCGACCGATGATTAGCCGGACGGACGGGCGAGAGACCACCCACATATCACAAGAGACAGGACCAGGACGGAGGTAGGACAAAGACACAAACCAGGGAGACTGCCCCCCACACGCAGACTTGAAATGTTACCAGGACAATATGTTCGACGAGTTGGGAGCACTGGGAGTCAGCCACAGACTCACCACACACGTTCGTGCGACAGACGCCGTAGGCGACCTTCCTCGCACCCCACGCAACTGACCCACGCTGTATTTTCTGGTCGGAGTTCGGTGAGACCACCGCAGAGCATATCCCGAACGACTCCATCCGACCGAGGCTCGACGTTGCATCTTCCAACCCCCCTCCCTCTTTCCTACGACTAGTACTCTTTTTTTTTCTCTTCCCCTCCCCCACTAAACCACACCGCTTGTCGGCGTGTCTCCGCTCTCTTATCCAGCAGGGCCCGGGTGGGAAGCTCGTACCAGGAGGACATTCACCCCGGCTCAACTTAAACTTTGGTCCAACAATGTGAGAGGCCTTAACCTCCCCGAGAAACACTCCCAACTATTCCGCCAGCTCTGGGCGGAAAGGGTATCTGTAGCGCTCTTGCAGGAAACGCACTTCAGGGGCCAGGATTCACCGAAAGTTGAGAATAGCCGCTTCCCACAGGGGTACTATGCAAATCACCCAGACACTAAGAAAACAGGTGTAGCGATTCTTTTATCACGCTCCGTCCCATTCCAACACATTGAAACACTGTCAGACCCATGAGGGAGGTGCATCTTCCTTAAAGGCTCCATTGCTAACCATACCTACACCTTCGCATGTATTTACAGCCCCAATCGTAGACAGCACATCTTCCTCACCAAAACACTAGCCAAAAAATTTAGGGCCGGCCTTTTGATACTGGCAGGAGACCTGAATGTCCCCATGGACCCGCGCGTTGACTCCTCACGGGGCGCCTGCACGGTCCCGGCGCACTGTCTACGCTCGACACGGCGAGTCCTAAGCAGACTGGGGCTGGTGAACTGTTGGCGGGTGACCCACCCAGACGATAAGGACTTTACCTATTACTCGTCAGTACATAAACAATACAGTAGAATAGATTATATATTCATGCCCCATGAAAGCCTGGCTCATCTCCATGATGCAACCATAGGGATCATAAGCCAGTCCGACCATGCATTCAGCAGGTGAATGGTCAGGGAGTTTTTGTACGCCTGCGTGGGGGTAGTTGTGTGGTAGCTCCCCGCTATTTAAACCCTCCGAGCGTCAATGGAAACTTAATGAAAACCTGCTGACAGAGCCAGAGGCACGCACTACAGCTCTACAGACAATTACACAATACTTTGAAACCAATGACAACCCCGACATGTCCCCGCTGACGCTATGGGAAACACATAAATGCGTTATTCAAGGACATTTCATATCTATTACCTGGTACCCCTGGAGGCTTTACGGGAGCGATCCCAACTGGGCCCTGGATGCATATCCCCCCCTACCCCTCCCGCCTCCCCCCCATTTTTTTTCTCTCTCTCTCTTTCTTTCTTTCTTTTTCGCCTCTTCTCTTCAACTCAGACGCAAATGAATGACAGGCAGACCGAACCACACGGACCAACCCATTATTTCATGGCAGACCCCCCACAAGCAAACAGCACACAGACACACCTAGGCCCAAGAAGACGGAGGCCCCTAGCACAGGGCACCCAGCCCAACACAGACCAGAGATCAGTTTTCTTAAATAGCCTCTGATCCCCACATCACACATTCAGACGGAAAGCAAGCGACCACAAGACGGTCCCATACCGGTTAGATGCAGGACAACTACCCACATTTAGCTAATGGAGTCGAAATACAACCCACTGGGGGGCGGGGTTTCAATACCTAGTGCACTCCCTACCACTGATCAGCCTTAACGGTTGGCAGAATACTATACCAAGCGTACGCACGGGCGTCACGGACAGACATAGGGATAGCCAACACATAAGAATAGCTGGCTTGGAAGGTCTGAAGGTCCCCTAGGGAATTAGAGGTCGAGTCCACAGGATCATTCGTACTAAATGGTACACTCACCAGAATAATAACGCCGAAGATGACAGTCAGTTACTAGGTTGAAAATCCATCTCACAGGCAGTACTAGCAATGATCAGACTGTAAGTGCTTATAACATGTTCCTTACCTTTTATTGTATTGTGAACCGTATGCTTACGGGGTTTGTGAAAAAAATTGTTTTTCTCTCAATAAATATGATTGACACAAAAAAAAACACACAGGTGGCAGAGCTCGCAAAATCTCTCATGGACCTTTGGGTTTTAGAAACCCGTTACAAAAAAAATCCATCAGACCCCCTGACACAAATGACAGACTGTCAGAACACAATTAAAGATGTGGCCAGAGGCTCAGTGCGAGCCCTTCAATGGTCAAAGCAATTATTTACGAAATGTCCAATAAGGCAGACACCCTACTGGCACTGAAACTGAAGTGCAGAAGCGCTCAGAAATGCATTGATCAAGTACAGACCCGACACAGACAAACTCACAGACTTCCCACGAAAATCTGAGAAGTATTTCAAACCTACTTTGCCACTCTATATGACCATACTCCAGCTACCAGACAACAACCAGAACAGGCACTCCAGTCTATAGAGGAATCTCTTAACACAATCTCCCTGCCAGCCCTTCCTCTGGCAGCTATTGACAGGTTGGGTGGTCCTACTTTAACACAAACAGAAGGCATAACCAAAAGAAACAACCCCATTTGGTCTGATGCCACAACCCAGCCTAACCAAACTGTTACATTACCACTATGTTATTACCCTCCCACTAACCCAATAGTTTTTTCTTCCTTCTGTACAACTGTTTTCTTGTACCTTGAAAATGAAAAATAAAGAATCTTTAAAAAAAAAATACCCACTCTATTGCTATAACTGGACGCTGAAAAGGCGTTTGATGCCTTTTATGGCCCTTCCTGTTCACAACACTTCACAAATTCAGATTCCCTCAAGCTTTCCTCAACGCGCTCCAGACCCTATACTCAACTCCGGAGGCTAATCTTCTCATCTTGAATGCATATCAACCCTCATTCTGCATTTTCAACGGCACAAGACAGGGGTGTTTATTTAAAATATACCGGTGAATTTTAGATTCCTTGGGTCGCTGTCGTGTTTTAGTGTGAAATGATGTGATACGCTGTGTCCTTCAAATTTTCTCCTGATATTTCTGACGTGTTCTTCAATTCTTGTAGACTGGGGCTGGTGAACTGTTGGCGGGTGACCCACCCAGACGATAAGGACTTTACCTATTACTCGTCAGTACATAAACAATACAGTAGAATAGATTATATATTCATGCCCCATGAAAGCCTGGCTCATCTCCATGATGCAACCATAGGGATCATAAGCCAGTCCGACCATGCATTCAGCAGGTGAATGGTCAGGGAGTTTTTGTACGCCTGCGTGGGGGTAGTTGTGTGGTAGCTCCCCGCTATTTAAACCCTCCGAGCGTCAATGGAAACTTAATGAAAACCTGCTGACAGAGCCAGAGGCACGCACTACAGCTCTACAGACAATTACACAATACTTTGAAACCAATGACAACCCCGACATGTCCCCGCTGACGCTATGGGAAACACATAAATGCGTTATTCAAGGACATTTCATATCTATTACCTGGTACCCCTGGAGGCTTTACGGGAGCGATCCCAACTGGGCCCTGGATGCATATCCCCCCCTACCCCTCCCGCCTCCCCCCCATTTTTTTTCTCTCTCTCTCTTTCTTTCTTTCTTTTTCGCCTCTTCTCTTCAACTCAGACGCAAATGAATGACAGGCAGACCGAACCACACGGACCAACCCATTATTTCATGGCAGACCCCCCACAAGCAAACAGCACACAGACACACCTAGGCCCAAGAAGACGGAGGCCCCTAGCACAGGGCACCCAGCCCAACACAGACCAGAGATCAGTTTTCTTAAATAGCCTCTGATCCCCACATCACACATTCAGACGGAAAGCAAGCGACCACAAGACGGTCCCATACCGGTTAGATGCAGGACAACTACCCACATTTAGCTAATGGAGTCGAAATACAACCCACTGGGGGGCGGGGTTTCAATACCTAGTGCACTCCCTACCACTGATCAGCCTTAACGGTTGGCAGAATACTATACCAAGCGTACGCACGGGCGTCACGGACAGACATAGGGATAGCCAACACATAAGAATAGCTGGCTTGGAAGGTCTGAAGGTCCCCTAGGGAATTAGAGGTCGAGTCCACAGGATCATTCGTACTAAATGGTACACTCACCAGAATAATAACGCCGAAGATGACAGTCAGTTACTAGGTTGAAAATCCATCTCACAGGCAGTACTAGCAATGATCAGACTGTAAGTGCTTATAACATGTTCCTTACCTTTTATTGTATTGTGAACCGTATGCTTACGGGGTTTGTGAAAAAAATTGTTTTTCTCTCAATAAATATGATTGACACAAAAAAAAACACACAGGTGGCAGAGCTCGCAAAATCTCTCATGGACCTTTGGGTTTTAGAAACCCGTTACAAAAAAAATCCATCAGACCCCCTGACACAAATGACAGACTGTCAGAACACAATTAAAGATGTGGCCAGAGGCTCAGTGCGAGCCCTTCAATGGTCAAAGCAATTATTTACGAAATGTCCAATAAGGCAGACACCCTACTGGCACTGAAACTGAAGTGCAGAAGCGCTCAGAAATGCATTGATCAAGTACAGACCCGACACAGACAAACTCACAGACTTCCCACGAAAATCTGAGAAGTATTTCAAACCTACTTTGCCACTCTATATGACCATACTCCAGCTACCAGACAACAACCAGAACAGGCACTCCAGTCTATAGAGGAATCTCTTAACACAATCTCCCTGCCAGCCCTTCCTCTCGCAGCTATTGACAGGTTGGGTGGTCCTACTTTAACACAAACAGAAGGCATAACCAAAAGAAACAACCCCATTTGGTCTGATGCCACAACCCAGCCTAACCAAACTGTTACATTACCACTATGTTATTACCCTCCCACTAACCCAATAGTTTTTTCTTCCTTCTGTACAACTGTTTTCTTGTACCTTGAAAATGAAAAATAAAGAATCTTTAAAAAAAAAAATACCCACTCTATTGCTATAACTGGACGCTGAAAAGGCGTTTGATGCCTTTTATGGCCCTTCCTGTTCACAACACTTCACAAATTCAGATTCCCTCAAGCTTTCCTCAACGCGCTCCAGACCCTATACTCAACTCCGGAGGCTAATCTTCTCATCTCGAATGCATATCAACCCTCATTCTGCATTTTCAACGGCACAAGACAGGGGTGTTTATTTAAAATATACCGGTGAATTTTAGATTCCTTGGGTCGCTGTCGTGTTTTAGTGTGAAATGATGTGATACGCTGTGTCCTTCAAATTTTCTCCTGATATTTCTGACGTGTTCTTCAATTCTTGTATGTAAATTGCGTTTTGTGCGCCCCACATATTTTAAGCTGCAAGGGCATTCCAATAAATATATAATATTAGACGAGTGGCATGTTATTAGTTCCTTGATAGGGAACTCCTCGTTGTTATTATAATTTTTAAACTTCTTAGTGTGTCTTTTTTTGTTGTTTGTGTTTTTGCAGGCTAAACAAGTTCCGCATCCATAAAAGCCTTTTACTTTGTCTAGGAAAGTGGGTGCCCTTGTTTTTTTTATATGTTTTTTTTACTAGTAGTCTATTTAGATTTGGGGCTCCTCTAAAGATAATTTTTGGTTTCTCAGGTAAGATTTGTGCCAGAGCGTGATCCTGTTGTAGGATGGGCCAGTGTTTATTTAAATTTTTTCTTAATGCCTTATTGTTGTGACTAAAGTTGCATATAATGGGTATGTTGGCCTCTCCTTTTTCAGTTTTATTTCTTTCTTGTAGTAAAGTTTCCCGTGGTATGGTTTTTTTTATACCCCTTTTCTGACAGATCAGTTATTAATTTATTGGCCTGTATCTTAAAAGTGTCCTCATCCGTGCAATTTCTTTTGATTCAGATAAGTTGCGACTTGGGTACACTGTTTAACCACGGGTTTTAGTTTTAGTTTTAACCTTTCCATCATCTATAAAAATGTCTAGGTCTAAAAATGTGACTGCATGTTGGCTAAAATGAGTGGTTAAGGTAATGCCCCATTCGTTATTGTTCAATTGGTTTAAAAAAACTACGTAAAGTGTTCTCAGTGCCTTTACAGATAAAAAAACAGGTCATCTATGTAATGGCAATAGGTCACCCAGCCTTGATTAAGTTGTAGGTGGTGTCGTTCCCAATCTGCCATGAACAGATTTGCAGAGCTGGGTGCGAACCTGGTGCCCATCGCCGTCCCACGTGCCTGAAGATAAAAAGTATCGTCATACCAGAAGTATTTGCTGGTTAAAATCAATTGTATGGCTTCCATGATATATCTATTTGATCTGGTTTAAATGAATTGGATTCCTTCAGAAATGTTTTTACTGCTGTACAACCCATCTGGTGTGTGATGATAGTATATAGGGAGCTCACATCCGCGGTTACTAAATAATAGTCGTCCTCCCATTTAATTGTTTGTATGTGTCTTAAAATATTCCCTGTATCTTTCAGGTAGCTTGGGATGGTTTGGACTATGGGTTGCAGACACCTATCCATATATTCTGAGAGTCTGCACGATATAAAGTTTATACCCGATACTATAGGTCTTCCATGCGGATGTGTGGGGTTTTTATGGACCTTGGGGAGGTAATAGAATACAGGGATTTTTGGATGTTTCACACATAGATAGTCAAATTCTTTTTTTATTTAAAATGCCTTTTTCGAAACCTCTATTGATGAGGTCATGGAATCTTTTTTTTATTTCTTGTGTTGGGTCTGTCCTAAGTTTTGTATATGTAATTTGGTTGCTTAGTAATCTGCTGGACTCTGTATGATAATCCTTAATATTAAGAATGACTATCCCTCCTCCTTTATCTGCCGGTTTGATTATAACCTCATTGTCTTTCTGGAGTTCCTTTAAGACCTTATATTCCTCCTGTTGCAGGTTCTGTTGATAGCGGTTAGCTTTTTTTTAGTTTGTTAAAGCGGCACTGTCATGCCGAACTTACCTTTCCTCAATCTCTTCCTCTTCTCCCCCTCTCTCGGGATCTGTTATTCTTTTCTTCCTGTCTTCTTTAGTTTTCTTTAAAATCACAAGACAAAGTAGGGACTCTTTGCCTTATGGAGGATTCCTCTACTTGACCAGCTCTGACCAGCGGAGGAGCAAGTGTGCTTCATTTCCGCTGGTCAGAGCAATTTTCCCATGATCCCTAGCTTTCCTCCCTGTTCCCACAATGCTTCCTGTCAGTATTGCCGAACGTCCTGTTCCTTAGACAGAACGCCGGCAAAACTGCCGAATTGCATCCTAACAGAATGAGAAGAGTTTCTCCATTGGTGTTAGGATGCAATTCGGCACTTTGTTCGTATCGGAATTTCATTCTAATGAATGAAACTCCGATCCAATTCATTGCCGCGGCTGCATCTTGCAGCCGCTTAGTAGATAACTCCCTAATTCCCACGGTATCAGGGAGCTATCTACTAAAAGGCTGAAAGACCTAAATTAAGACCTAATAAAACAATAAGGGGGGACCTACTGTCCTCTCCCCCTGGCCCCCACCCCTGCGCGGTGGGTGGGGGCCCTAACAAAACAATAAGGGGGGGGAACTACTGTCCTCCCCCCTGACCCCCACCCCTGAGCGGTGGGGGGGGCCCTAAATAAAGATAGGGGGGACCTACTGTCCTCCCAATGGCCCCCACCCCTGAGCGGTGGGTGGGGGCCCTAAATAAAGATAGGGGGGGACCTACTGTCCTCCCCCCTGGCCCCCACCCCTGAGCGGTGGGTGGGGGCCCTAATAAAACAATAAGGGGGGACCTACTGTCCTCCCCCCCCCTGGCCCCCACCCCTGCGTGGTGGGTGGGGGCCCTAATAAAACAATAAGGGGGCGGACCTACTGTCCTCCCCCCAGGCCCCCACCCCTGAGCGGTGGGTGGGGGCCCTAAATGAAACACAGCCCCCCCCCCGAATCAAGGTGCTCTGTGTCATTTTGCACAGCGTGGGAAAATTCAAAAGAACTTTCCCATGCTGTGTAAAACGACACAGAGCACTCTGATTGGCTTAAACCCACCAATCAGAGTGTTCTTAGCCTAATTGCAGGGCGGGGCAAGGCTTTATAAGCCTTCCCCCGCCCTGCGGAGCTCAGTCTGCGCGGAGCCCTCCATGGGTGAAGATGGATTATTTTTTTTTGAGCTCAGGCTTTTTCTTTTTCGTCGGGTTTTTTTTTTGCGTTCGACGGGTATGATGGATTTTTATTTGGCCTTTTTGGGGGCTGAAGAAAGAAGATTTTAGAAAAAAGAAGACATTCAAATGGTAAGTTAAATTTTTTTTTTACAGGTTAGTTATTTTATTCCCCCCTCACTATTTTTAGGGTGAGAGGGGTAGGTAGGGGATAGTTTGTTTTGGGTGGGGGGGTGACTAGGGGCTTGGGACCCCTAGTCACTTTGATTGGGGGGTGTGTTTCATTTAGGGCCCCCACCCACCGTTCAGGGGTGGGGGCCGGGGGGGAGGACAGTAGGTCCCCCCTTATTGTTTTATTAGGGCCCCCACCCACCGCGCAGGGGTGGGGGCTGGGGGGGAGGACAGTAGGTTCCCCCCCTTATTGTTTTATTAGGGCCCCCACCCACCGCGCAGGGGTGGGGGCCAGGGGGGAGGACAGTAGGTCCCCCCTTATTGTTTTATTAGGGCCCCCACCCACCGCGCAGGGGTGGGGGCCAGGGGGGAGGACAGTACGTCCCCCCCTTATTGTTTTATTAGGGCCCCCACCCACCGCGCAGGGGAGGGGGCCAGGGGGGGAGGACAGTAGGTCCCCCCTTATTGTTTTATTAGGGCCCCCACCCACCGCGCAGGGGTGGGGGCCAGGGGGGAGGACAGTACATCCCCCCCTTATTGTTTTATTAGGGCCCCCACCCACCGCGCAGGGGAGGGGGCCAGGAGGGGAGGACAGTAGGTCCCCCCCTTCATTACCATTATGGCCCCCACCCGCCGCCCAGGGGTGGGGGCCGGGGGGGAGGACAGTAGGCCCCCCCCTTATTACCATTTTTTTTACAGTGAGCAGCCACAGGCTGCTCACTGTTTAGTGGACATGCCCCTACTCGCGGTATAGCGAGTAGGGGCATTGGGGAGATTTTAATCTCCCTTATGCTATTATGGGGGTCATATTGACCCCCATAGAGTGAGGGAGGACATGGGGGGCTTATGAAGTGGTGGGGAGCACAGCTCCCTGCCGCTTCTGTCTTTACATATTACAAGGAGGGAGCTGCACGCCGATAGCTCCCTCCTTGTAATAAACCGAACAAACAAACGAACACTGATATTCGGTGTTTGTTTGTTCGTTTGATTTTTTCTATTTATTCATTCGTCTGTCTGATGAATGAATGAATAGGGGGAATTCCCGTTCGCATGTCCAAGTGTTTCACTTGGCATGTGCGGGAATCTCACAGTCTGTCTAGTGTGGGCAGATGACGTGTCCCTCAGGGACTTCACCTACCCACACAAAGATGGCAGCGCCCTGAATATAGATCGGGGCAGAAGATAAATAATAATAAATAGGTAATATGGGGGGCTTAGGGGCATTTGGGGGTGACTAGGGGGTCAATTGGATGTAGTGGAGGCGGGAGGGGGGTTAAAAAAAAAAAACAGGATTCGGCATGACAGTGCCACTTTTTTTTTTTTTTTTTTTTTTAATTCTTTATTTTTCTTGTGCATGTTGATACAGTTAACATCTTGCCTTTCCATGCCACAATAGCATGAGCCGGCCATTTAGGTACAGTAGAATTGACATGGCATATGATTTGACAGCACATTTTTTTTATATGTTTATATCAGAGTTGTAACAGTTATGACAAAACAAGAGATATGGTTCTAAACTATAGAGTAAGATAATTCAAGCTTAGTCTTGCGTAAGATTAGGTATTAACTATTAACGTTTATACCACTATGCATTAACATCGCCTTGGATCCTTAACATAGGAGGCTTAATGATAAGATTAGCAGAGTATAATAGGTAATAAATAAACATGCCCTAACATGAAGTTTACTAGCTATGAGGTACCCGTAGAGTATAGTAAGTAGTGAGCATGCCATAACATAAAATTAACTGGCTATGTGACCTCGGTAGAACGCAGTATGTAATAACCACGTTATAACATGAAGTTGACCTTCTATGAGACATCCGTGGATTTAAGTAAGTGGTAAACATGCCATACATAATATGGAGTCAATTAGCTGTGAGACATAGTAGTAGAATTTAGACATATTAAAAAATAGTAGGACGTGGGGATTTATGCTAGACAGTGTGTCTGAATGTTAAATCCTCGCTCAGATAGCCAACATGCTGACAATATATCCTCGTGGAGAAACTAAGTGAAGGCGGGAGGAGAGGAAAAGGATACAGAGGTTAATAAATTTGGTATGCTAGACGTGTTGAGTAGTATGCTCGATGGGCTGATTGAGCGTCTTGGGAGTAGTGCTCAGGCTAGGGCTTTATTGTATTTCACCAGATCAGCTCAGTGGCAGTGAGTTTGGTGGGACTAATTAATGCATGAGCGGACCAGAGACCTGTGGTATATTATATTCAACGTGACACCGCATTGTACTGACTGACATCAGTGTGAGTCACTGCCCTGGTTATCGATTAGGCAGGTAGATTGGGATATATGAAAAGGGTGCTGCTCATACAACATACCACTTCACCTATGGCATAACATCCTGTCTATCCGCTCGTGTGTGTGGGTGCTAGGTGAGAGAGCGTATGCACTAAAAAACACGGTGTGTAACATAAGTAAAATAGACTTGTACCTGCTACCCTTAAGAAAGTTAAGGTGAGAGAATTTAAATAAGAAAAGTATAACAACGGAGAAATGGCAGGGTAGCGTCCCTCATGTGTGAGATGTGCATGGCATCCTCTCCGAGGGCCAGGGTATAACCATTGGACCCCTGCTTAGCCTATGCCCTCTAGGGGGCAGATATAGTCCCGTGACCAGGGTAAGCGCTGCTGGCTGTCCCGGCTCTCAACGGATCGGTGAGGTAGGCCTCTCAGTGTAGTCAGAGTTCCATTCGGTACCAGGTGCTTTCCGTGTTGTCTCAGTGTCTCTGAGCTGGTGGAGAAGTAGTGAGGGTGTGTCACAGTAGTGGTACGCATCGTTGCTTGCCATCTGGTGACTACTCTCCGTGCAGGTATGTTGGTGCATGCTCGGGCTGTCTGTGGTCGATATCCTGCTGCTTTTATCAATCCTCCCTTGCGCTTGAGTGTTGGTCGGACTTTGTGGATGGCAGTATGCAGATTGGTGTGTTGCTTATCCTTTATTGCTGGGTCCGCTGAGTGAGGGGTAGGTCGGGTTTTCTGCTGTGATGCGGACTCGTGGGTTTCAGCGTTCGCCGTTTCCCGCCTGTTTGGGCTTCGATTCAGTTTGGAGGCCGCCCTGGCGTTGTGAGGGGGGGTCCATTGCAGGGTGCGCCTGGTGGCCGGGCGGATCCACGCCGCCACCTCCCTCATTGCCAGCCAGTAGGGTTTTCTCCGGGCTTCAAGCTTTGCCCAGTAATGACTGCGTAGCAGGTCTATGAAGTCCCTTGTGTGCTTGGGTGGTGCGATGCGTGGTTGCTCGGTCTTAGGCCTCGCCGCCATCTTGGCCGGGCCTTGTGAGTTGCGCTTGGTTGGCGTTTTTGTCGCTCGTTCAGGCGTGAGTATGGGGGTGATCGTCCCCAGCGAAGACCGGGATGTCCCCCACCGGTCCATAGGGGGGGCAGCAGGGCTGAGGTGGGCTGTATAGGAGTGCGTCCCGTGCCGGTAGGTCGGCCGTCTACCCTGGGCCTCAGGCTCAGCATAGGTTTAGGCCGCATGGCCGGTTGAAGTGTTTCCACGGTGCATCCGTGTCGGGCGTGTATTGCTGTGTGCAGGATGCTGTTCCCGGTCACCGTTTGCCACTTGTGCCATTATAATGGTTGGTAACATTGCTTTTTGGCCCAGAGTTGCAGGAGCTCCTAAAATGTGCGACTGGCCATCTTAGCTGTCAGGCCCCGCCCCCTCGACAGTGCCACTTTAATGTCTGCCATAACCATTTTTTCATAAGTTGCCATTTCCCCGGAGATCAGATGTTTGGGGAAAAAGACGTATGACATATGTGTGTATATGCCTGTTATGATCGAATTGCTCATTATTGGGCTCTTTTGGAAAAAAATGTGACCTTATATTTCTCCTGTTGCAGGTTCTTTTGATAGCGGTTAGCTTTCTTTAGTTTGTTAATGTCTGCCATAACCATTTTTTCAGAAGTTGCCATTTCCCCAGAGATCAGATGTTCAGGCAGAAAATACAGGCAGAATTGCATGCACAAAAACACAAACATACAGGCACACAGACATTCAGGCAAATAGTCACAAAGATATACAGACACAGACACACAGGCACACCATCATGCAATCTACAGTCATACAGAGACAAAGATGCAGGCATTCGGAGACAGGCATATACAGAACAAAGCATACAGACATACGTTCACAGTTATACAGAGACATACGTTACAGGCCCATAGAGACATAAAGAGACAGGCATACAGAGACAGGCATATAGTCACACATATACCTACATTCACAGTTGCACATAGAGAATTACGTTCACAGGCACACAGAGACATACGTTCACAGGCATATAGTCACACGTATACATAGAGAACAAAGCATACAGCGACATACGTTCACAGTTATACAGAGACATTCATTCACAGGCACATAGAGACATGCATTCAGAAACATACGGAGACAGGCATATAGTCACACATATACATACGTTCACATTTGCACATAGAGACATACGTTCACAGGCATATAGTCACACGTATAGATACAGAACAAAGCATACAGCGACATACGTTGACAGGCACACAGACATAAAGATACAGGCATATAGTCACACATACATACGTTCACATACGAGACATATGTTCACAGGCACACACAGATATATGTTCACAGAGTGACACATGTCTAAAGGGGAGTGTCAGGGAGTAGGAGCCTGTAACCCCATGTCACTCTGTCCCCTAGTTCCATGACAGGCACATGGTTAAAGGGAAAAGGGAGGTTACAAAGTATATTTAAATATTATAAAACTTACCCCCTTGCTGCAAGGTCTTGTGGCTCAAGTTGAGGCAGGCTGTTTTGAAGGCTCTCCAAGGCCATGGAGAGCAGAAGAGGACAGCGTGGACACTTCTTAGTGCAGGGCAGGTCTGCATGGCTGTCCTTGGAGGCCGGCATGGACAGCGTCAGGACAGCAGGGGAATCTGGGGGTGGCGGCAGTCAAGCCCTCCTCCTGACATCATCAGGAGAGGGCGATGCGAACTCCACCTCCGATCTGGGAAGTCAGGGAGCCAGTCACCGAGGAGAGTAAGATAGGCTGTGGCTGAAAAATAAAAAAAATGAGTCCCTGGCCAATGGCTGGGGATTTGAATTTTGCACCCCCTTGCTCTGGCGCCTTGAGGCATCCGCATGGGCTTCCTTATGGATGCGGCAGCCCTGTCCGGACTCCAGAGTGGATAGTACAAAGGTACAATGAAAGAAAGTATACTACTGTTAAAAAGTGGATAATGAAAGTACTAAAAAACCTTGACAAATCATATCATATTACATATTGCATTTAAGTTAAACTGTATTACGTATTTACTTTAACCATTTACACAAGAAAGAAACAGGTTAACTTTGCAAACTGTCTATTGTATAATGAACAATTGCTGCTACAACCGTACTATGCTGTTTCGCAAATCGCATCTTTGTCATGTTTCTTCTTTCTGTAACAAACAGTTTTGTTGGTGTGTTTTCACTGAATACAAACAATACTTTCAAAACTCTAAAATAAACAATGTTAAAAAAACAAAAACAATTATAGGGTAACATGTTGGCCTAGTCTAACGCTCTAATACATTTTACAGGCCTTAAAAAAGCATATTTGCTTATTATAGTTGGCATGCAAACATATTTTTAGAAATCCTGGTAATTCACAGGGTAAAGACCAATGTGTTCCTTCAAAATATTGGTGTTTAACCCCTTAAGGACACATGACATGTGTGACATGTCATAATTCCCTTTTATTCCAGAAGTTTGGTCCTTAAGGGGTTAAAGAACACTTACAAAATACAATCTTTTTTTTTTAATGTTACAGTGTTTAACCAGCTATTTAGATTATTGCCCTTCCTTAAACACAAAAAAAGTAGTTTTTAAATTCTTTCTATCCCACTCCATGCGGGTCTTGCTGTGGCTGCTGCTCCACCCAAATACAACAATTGCCACATGGCACCAATCAGCATCACCTCCTAGACCTGCATTAGCTCAGTGCATCTTTATAGAGAGTGTTTAGTGTCTTCATGCAGAGGTTGAAGACACAGAACATCGGTCCTGCAAAGATTTCAGGACCACAACAGAAAGTGCCTCTTTTGGCTTTCTGAGTGACAACCAGTAAAGGAGGCTTTAGAACGCAATGTAAACATTAACTTTTCTCAGAAAAAGGCAGTGTGTGCATTGCTCAGGCTGCAAGAAAAGTCTCTTTGCACTAGAACCACTATAGCTGCAGAAGTTCTTATGCTTAAAATGTCTCTTTAACAAAAAATATGCAGATGTTATTCAACGAATATTTAATAGATATTCAATGAGTTGATTAATAAAATGGAATTGTGCATGGAATTGAAAGGTTCAGGCAAGAATAGCCTAGAACTCAGTGGTTCCCAAACCAGTTATCAAGGTACACCTACAGTCCATGATTTATGGATTACCCAGTTGTGTCTAAGGTCTTTTTAGAAAAAAAAAAAAAAAAGAAAACACCTTACACACAACTGAGCAATCCCTAAATCCTGGACTGGTAGGGTGCATTTGTTATGGTACTTTTTCAGTAAACCAAAATGTTTAAGTGTCTATCTGTTCCTGTCCAAATTAAAGAGAATTGAATTGCGTATATACGCTGAAGTAATTCAGTCTGACACACGGAGTTCAGGTTAAAATAACTTCGAGGAAATTTATTGGCAAGTGCAAAATCAAAGGGCGCGCAGGCCCTTTTAAGAGACATTTTCGTCATCATTGATTATCAAGATATCAGTGAATAAACATCATTAATTGGATTAATTGTTAAGTGTCTGGGTTAGTGTCCACCTATCAATATAATTAATTGGATCAAAAACTAAGTGGTTAGTTCCGTGTCCACCCACCAAGAGGTGGTACTTTTTCGGACACGGGTGGGGGACAAGGGGTCTTGAGCGTCATTTTACTCGGTCGGTGATGTCAAATCTCGTAGTTAGGTGCAAGGTCTCTTATGAATAGAACATTTCATTACTACTGTGTTCTCATGGCCTTTAAATTATACTATGTTGCGAGTTAGGGGAAATTCAACAGTTCCTGGGTTAGTCATATCCTTATGGAGAATACAGTCTTTGTCTATTGTATTAGATGTGCTGAGAAATACTGTCATGTAATGTAGTTTTCATATGGAGAAGTCAGGTTATGAGGACAAAATGGAGGATTTGTCACAGTATCAGGTTAATACAGAGTTAGAGCAGCAATTCAATATAAATACAATAAGATTTTTTTAATAATTCTACATCAGTCCCCCCTATGAAATGTTAGATTCTAAGAGATAAAAACTTTATTTGTTAATACCAGAAGACGTGTTAGCCCAAAGGCACAGAAACCCCGTGGCCGCTAGCTAGGTGTTAATGCAAAGTGCAAGTCTGTCCCTATTTTCTGACCCTACTAGGCTAGCTCATCTGTCAGTATGGCTCTCGAACACTTCACACCCATGGGTGTCCCACGGCAGCTAACCCACCGCTTCTCCACACGGGGCCTTTACCATTCACTGACAGATGCTGTCCCTAAGGTGGTCCCTTCCTAGAACTCTCGCACTTTATCATCAAAAGGGATAGATTGCAGCGGCAAACAGGGTGAGTTGAGATCCTGGAAATCTTGGTCATCAACATCAAGAAGTGTGAAAGTGGGTGCCGCTTGGTCAATAGTCTTCGTGAGAGCTTTCCTCAGACAGGGGAAGACACAACAAAAGAGAAGAGCAAAGATAAAAAGAGAAATTAGTATTGCCATACCAATATGCATTAAAGCCTTTTTCCAACCCGTCATCCAACCAAACCATCTGTCCCAGGGATCTTTTATCCCAGAATTCCTTTTTAATTCCTCTGAGAGGTCATTTAATTTTGCTATGGCTAATGTAACTTTACCATTAGGACCTGTGTTTTCTGGGATGTAGGTACAACATGTCATGGTGTCGGGTAAAATTTTACATACCCCTCCTTTTTCGGCTAGGATCATATCCAGGGCTATTCTATTTTGGAAGGCCATTTGGGATGTTGCCTGCAATTGTTCGGCTAATCCCTGGAGGGCATCTCTGGTGTAATTAACGAAACGCTGTTGATTGTAATAAATGTAGTTTATCCAATTTAAGTTCTTGTTTGCAGTAACTATGGTAAAAATTGATTCAAATCCTGCAGCAACTTCATCTCTTGCTTTAAAGTCATTGGGTACCCCCCTAGGCACCCCAATGGCATCAATGTAAATGTGAGGGTCAAAACTTCCTTTTACTGGGGCTTCACGCTTAGCCTTAGTGTGGCTGGACTCATGGGTGTTGGTGTGTGTGTCAGAAATAATGTGTATAGGCATAATGGCCTTGGCCAATGTACACTCCCCCCACCACTCTGTGTCCATTCTGGATCTTAGCTGTAAATCCCCACACAACCAGTAAATATCTCCCAGTGACCTAATGTGCTGCTGCAGCAAACGTACAGGAACAGTTCTATATGTAGTACAATAACCTGCGGGAAAGTTACCCACAAATTTACCAATCCCATCATGTTTGACATAGCAAGTGTAATTACCTTTATATACGGTAACACCATGAGGAGGTCTTACATTTTTGGCTATAAGAGGATACTCCGCTGTCCATGCTTGACATAGAGACCTGTTGAAATTATATTGGTAGGCAAAAAGACTTAAAATGCAATTTTCTTCATCTACTGGCAGGGTTAAAGGTACAGTGCCCAGATGAGGCCGGGCACCACCACACACATAGCATGCGGTTCGGTTATGTTTGTTGGCATTATATTTCATCCATTCTAACCATAGGTTAACATCATTAAAACCTGTTTCAGCGGCCATAGTATCTTCAAAGGTGGGGTTAGCAATGGCCATCATGTCCTTAAAGGACTGGATGTGTGGTTTTAATGGGTTTGTGACCATGTGAGTAGCTCCTTGCCACTCAGGGGAATTACACATATCTTTAAGGTAGAAATGCCCTAATTTAGTATAGGAACCCTTTTTCCAGTACATTCCCAATACATACTGGTCTGCATCTGTTGGGCTTGGATGCTCAACATTAAGAATTAATTTCATTGGTGTGCCTCCTCCAGGCTTTCTCAGAGTCATTCTTTGAAGGAGGGACCTACCATGATCATCTACTTTAGATAAGGCACTTTTTGGCTTGTAGCCCCAGGAAGGCCCGGCATTCCATCCCGCCGCCCCCCAATGGCCACAATTATGCCCCCATTGTTTGTCAACTACACAAACATATGGATCTTTTACATGAGGGATATCTCTATAGATATTCTGGATTTGTGTTGTAGTGAATGGGCATTCTACGATGTCACAATAATCAAAGGTATAGGTAGCCACACGGGTACATGATGAATTATACCAGAAGGTGTACCCACTAGCATCTTTAGTGATGGCTACTTGCTGGGCCTTAATTAAACTAATTAAGGAGACAATGTACCAGAGGTACATGGTTGTGCGGTATCTGCTTCCTCTGGGGCAGGAGACTTCTTGCAGTGGGAAGCGTGGATCCAATGTGGCCTGCCGGCCAATTTGACGGAAGTTGCGGTGATCAGGAGAACTTGGAATGGCCCGTCAAATCTTGGTTCCAGGGTGCTTTTCCGCACGAACTTCTTAACCAGAACCCAATCTCCGGGAAGCAGGTTATGGGTACCTGTGTTCAGATCAGGATCTGGAATTGAAGAGAAAACTTGGGCATGTATTTTGTTCAAGGCACTTGCAAGTTCAGTTACATAGTCTACTAAAACATCTGATTGAAGCTGTAACTGCTGTGGATAATAACAACCTAGCCTGGGTGCTGTCCCAAATAGAATTTCATATGGGGATAACGAGTGTTTCCCTCTAGGTGTGTGCCTAACGCTGAACAAAGCTATTGACAGACTTTCTGGCCAGGGCATTTTTGTTTCTTGTGACATTTTTAACATTCTGGCTTTTAGAGTGCCATTCATGCGCTCTACTTTACCACTACTTTGTGGGTGGTAAGGGGTGTGGAAGGCTAGGGTCACTCCCAGAGCAGTCCAAATTTCTTTAGTCACTGTTGCTGTAAAGGCTGGGCCTTGATCACTTTCAATGACTTCTGGAAGTCCAAATCTACATACAATGTCTGTAAGTAGGCGTCTTGCGGTTGTTTTTGCAGTGATATTGGCTACAGGGTAGGCTTCTGGCCAGCCTGAGAACATATCCACCATTACTAGTGCATATTCATGAGACCCACTCTTGGGCATTTGGATATGATCAATTTGAATTCTCTGGAATGGGTACATGGGTTTTGCTAGGTGCTTTGCAGGCACCTTGATTGGTCTTCCTGGATTACATTTTGCACAAATGACACAGGCCCTGCAGAAGCTGTTGATCAGGGTTGTGATTCCAGGTGCTTCATAATATTTTTGAATGAGGGCGGCCATTAGGTCTTTTGACAGATGTGCAGGCCCATGGGCCCATTGGACAACTGCTGGGTATAAGTTTCTTGGAAGGCAAAATTTAGAATTGTTGTAGTAAATTCCGTCCTTTAGGACAGCTCCTTTCTTCTTCCATTTCTGGATTTCTTCAGGGGTAATTATAGCTTGTTGTTCTCGTAGAATTCTTAGGTCAGTAGGAAGAGTTTGTAAGGTAAAGATAGGAACTTCTTCTTCTTGACCGGACACTTCTTCATCCACTTCCTGCAAATCTCTGGCTGCTTGCTTAGCAGCCTGATCGGCCAAATGGTTGCCCTTTGCTTCATCTGAATCCAATTTCCCATGTGCCTTTACTTTCAAAACGGCCACTTCTTCAGGGAGTAGGAGGGCATCCATTAGTTCCTTGATTGCAGAGCTGTGTTTGACTGGTGTACCGGCAGTGGTAAGAAATCCTCTTGTCTTCCTAATGAGGCCGAAGTCATGTGCCACACCCAGAGCATATCTTGAATCTGTATAGATGTTGGCACGCTTTCCCTTGGAAATCTTGCATGCTGAAGTCAGGGCTTGCAATTCAGCTTCTTGCGCAGACATTGCTGGCGGTAGAGGTGATGACTTGAGAACTTCCTCTGTTGTGGTTACGGCATATCCTGTATGGTATTTTCCTTCTTCATCAGCATACCTTGAACCGTCCACAAACAGAGTAAAATCCGGATCCGGTAATGGATTCTCATGCACAGTTGGTAAGTGTACTGTTTCCATTTTCATCTGTTCGAAACAGTCATGAGGAGTTTCTGGGTCATAGTCATTTGTTATAACTAGGTCTTTAAATTCCTTTTCCAGGAAATGTCGTGGCCATGCTTCAAGAAGGTCAGTTGCTGGGTATTTGGCAATGCCATTTTCCTGTAGTTGTGATTCATCCATGGTGGCCCATAATTTTGCCATGGGCCCAAGGTCATTCCATGATCTTGTCTTTAACTTGGTAACAGGAATATGTGGAATAGCAGTATCCCAATGATGGTATAGGTAATTGAGTTCTGGGGGCAGTTGGATCAGGACCATGCTGTTGCCTTCCGAGTCACAATAGAAATCTTGGGCAGTGAGCTTTACTTCAAACCAGTGGTAGAGCTCATCTTCATAGCAAGGTTCAGGAGTAATGTCTGGCTTGTACCACATGGTACAGAAGGCGTAATCTGGACCTTCACAGAGAGGTGTCTTGTCCTCGTGAAAAGTTAAATGTGGATGCATTTTCTTGATACATCCACAGAGAAGGTAAATGTAGGTTTCATCTGTGACAAACCCATAGTAGATACCCCCCTCAGGGAGTGGAAGAAGAGTGGATGGGTTAAGAACTTGACACCTTTGTATAGAAATGTTGTCAGGCAGAAGAAGATGACATTGCAGACGTAGGTGTCTAGCGGGAGACACGTGCTTGAGCTGGACTTGGTTGATAATGGCAGAGATGTCATGAGGGGCCAAAACAACCAACGGGTGGCCAAGGACCAGGTCTGAAGTTCTTTCAATGAGTTCTCTTGCAGCAAAAACAGCCCTAAGGCAGGAAGGGGTCCCTCTAGCCACAATGTCCAGTTGGCATGAAAAGTATCCAATAGGCCTCTGGCGGCCTTTTAAGTCATTAGTTTGGGTAAGAACTCCTGTAGCATGACCTAGTCTTTCAGAGACAAATAATTTGAAAGGCTTGGTATAGTCTGGTAGGCCCAAGGCAGGAGCAGAGACAATGGCACGTTTAAGAGATTTGAAATTGTCCAGAGCTTCGTTGGTCAGGCCGAATGGATCTGACTTGAGTGCATCGTAGAGAGGTTGCATAAGCAGAGAGGCCTCTGGGATCCATGCTCTGCAGTAGGAAATGAGGCCTAAGAAGGCATGAAGAGATTTTGAAGTCCTTGGGGGTTGAATGTCCAGAATTGTTCTGACTCGGTCCCGAGTGAGATGTCTGGTACCTTGAGATAGGCAATGTCCAAGGAAAATCACAGAAGGTTGACAGAATTGCAGCTTGAGAAGCGAAGCTTTACATCCTTGTTCTGCCAAATAGCAAAGCAGACTAATTGAACACTTTTCAGTAGTGGGTATATCATCTCCACAGAGCAACAAATCATCCACATACTGGAGTAAAACAACTTCTGGGTGTTCAGCTTGCCATGGGTCAAGAATAGTACACATGGCTTTGGCAAATTGACTTGGAGAATTTTGTGCCCCTTGGGGCATGACAGTCCATGTATATTGTTGCATTTCATGGGTGAAAGCGAACAGGTATTGACAGGATGGATCTAGTGGAACACTGAAAAAGGCATTAGCTAGATCAATGACTGTGAAATACTTTGCAGAAGGTGGGACGCCAGAGAGCAGGGTATGGGGGTTTGGTACAAGAGGGGTGTCCAGGACAGTGGCTTCATTGACCGCACGGAGATCCTGAACCATCCTGTACTTTACTGGCTCACCTTTTAGAGTCTTCTTCTTCACAGGAAATAATGGAGTATTACATTCTGATTTACACTCCACTAAAGCACCCTTTTCCAGGAGCGCTTTGATGTGAATAGAAATGGCTGCAGCCTGTGCTGGTTTTAGAGGATATTGTGGTTTCCTTGGTAACTTAGC
Organism: Pelobates fuscus; assembly: GCF_036172605.1. NCBI lineage: Eukaryota > Metazoa > Chordata > Amphibia > Anura > Pelobatidae > Pelobates > Pelobates fuscus. The sequence goes on along the minus strand of NC_086318.1, from coordinate 321,385,931 downwards.
TCCTGGGATAAGCTTAACCACCACAGGTGGGACATTTAGATGACCTATATCCTCTGGGCCTGAGGACCATAACTTAGCAGGCACCTGAGTTTTTAACTCATCTGGGAAATTGGACCTAGGTTCTGCTGCTTGCTCATTGGGTATATCTAATTGCAGCATCAAAGGTAAGGAGCACAGGGCTGAAGTGTCAGAAACAGATAGAGGTGTAAACATTTCTACCTGTCCATCTGGAGTGAAGGTTATAGACGCCTGCAGGCGTGAAAGGACATCAGCGCCTAACAGGTTAATTGGGCATGTGGAGGAAACTACAAAACGAGCAAGTAAGCTTGTGCCAACCCGCAGAGGGGTTGTTAGAGGACTGTGTCTCGGTTGGCCATCCACTCCAACACAGGAGACATCAATACTTGACAAGAAAGATGGGTCTGGCAGGTCTTGTTCTCTGAGAACACTTCGGGCTGCGCCTGTGTCGATAAGAAATGTGGTAGGTTGGCCTTCAATGGGTAAAGTCACTGTGGCAAGTGCCCCCCCCCCCCTTATCCCCTGTAAACACTGCCATGACAGGGGTTAATGACACAGGTTTGCCAATTTCCTAATCATCATCTGGTTCCTCAACAATTGGAACCGTTTTCACGGCCTTAGGGGCCGGGGCAGGCTTGGGAAACTTTTTGGGCTCCCCTGTGGGAAACTTTTTGGGCTCCCCCGGTTCCCTTTTGGGTTCTGGACAGTCACTTCTGTAGTGTCCCTTAGCCCCACAATTAAAACATGTTACGTCCTCTAACTTGACACCCTTGGTGCCAGGGGTGATGGGGGTGGCACGGGCCACCATGAGAGGAGCTGAATTGGGTCTTCTGGGGGTTTGGGCAGATTCCAAACCTCTAGCAACTAGGAGTAACGTATCTAGGGGAACAACCTTGTATTCAGGGCGTGCAGCAATGATTCCCTTGCGTATGGAATCTTTAACACCTTGGACAAACGCACCTGATAGCATTTGTGAATGAATTTTGTCAGTGAGATCAAATCCCAAATCTGTAAACATTTGATATAATCTTGCATGAAACCTTTCCACTGATTCTCCTTTGTCTTGCACAACATCAGTAAGGCCAGCAGCTTGATCTGCAAGTTTATCCTTAGCCCAATCTCTCAATTGATTGCAAAAGGTTACTCCGGAGGGGTAATCAACATCACTTGTAAGCAGATCTGTACTGAGGTGGCGGGCCATGCTGGGCCAATATGCATCCCCTGCTTTAATAGCACAAATGCTCAGTAGGTCACGCCAGGCGGCGGAATAAGTCTTTTGTATCTGAACTATCCCTCGGTAAAAAGGCATAGGCTGCTTCTCTGGGTCAGGGAGAGATTTCATTAAAGCACTAGCTTGTGTGGGGTTAAAAGCGACATATTTAGGAGGGGCCTGTTCTCCCCGACCCTGATGGCCGAAGGGATCTTCAATAGAACGGTGGGCTCTCGCAGCCTCCATTGAACCCTGGGACAGCCTGTCATCCTCTTCCTCATCTAGCTCTATTATCTGGGACCTTCTGCGTGAGGGGAACACCTGAGGAGACAGGGCCGGGGGATAGGAGGGAGCTCCGGAGGCGGGAGTTGCCATTGGGTCATAACCTTGGGACCGGTAATCACCGGGAAGCACCGGCATCAGGGGTGCTGAATGGCTGGGGGCCGCCATATTGGAGGCGGGGAAGGAAGTTGCATTGGGGTTAAGGGAAGACGTGGCGGCCATGTTGGATGTGGGCACATCCGGGGCAGACTGAACCGGACTGGGCATGACCGGAACCTGGGGAGTGACTTGGGGAAAGGGGTATGGCCAGTGAGGATAGGGGTATGGGAAGGGGTATGGCCAGGCCATTTGGGTGGGAGTTGGGGCGGAACCTGGAGTGGGCAGTGAGGTTGGGGAGGGATTAGCAGAGGGGGTGGGAAACTGGGCTGTGGTCGGGGCGGGCGAGGGAGAGGGTGGGGAAGAGTCAGTAAAGGTGCCTGAAGGAGGAGGAGCCGGAGTGGGATCAGCAAGATTGACAGTGGCAGGAGAGGAGGGGTTAGTGAACTGGGCAGATGCAGATGGGAGGGTAGGATTATCTACGGAGACAAAGTGTGAGGAAGGAATGGCAGATGAGATGTTAGCATTAGACTCAGAAGGTGGCTTGGGGATGGATGAGGATGATGGGAATGTTAGGGAGGGAGAAGGGGAAAAGTAGGATCCATCAGAATTTAGGACCGGGCAAACGGGAGAGGTGACGGGATGGGGATTGGGAGGATTGGGAGTGGGATACATAGTCAGCTGGCAATCTCCCATTACTGACTGGATCTTTGGGATAGACATCCCCCGGGCGCCATTTTGGGGCGCTGGCTGAGGAAGAGCCCCAGCAACACAATTATTATGGTACACAAACATTTTCACACCCTTGTGAATTATTTCTTCTTCAACCCAACCTTCTTGCTGAATAGCCTTTGCTACTCTGTACCATGCTTCAGCTGTTTTTAATAAATCATAATTTGCAAGCTTGCCTTTCTTTTCCATCAACAATCTACGCCAACTTTCTGGTTGTAATCTACCACATGTCGGCACAGCTATTTTACAAACTTTTGCAATCTTTTCAACACCTTTAACCATCTCCTCACCCTCTCTGTCATCAACTAAATCACATGCTAACCAGCCCTTACTGGGCTTACTTAAATCCTGCCCCATAATCCCTTTTCCCCTACACCAGCGTCCCAGATATAGGGAAAGATAAGGAAAATTGAACCGGAACGTCTACAATGCTCGACTGCCACCTGAGAATCGTGGGTCTTTCTCAAGTGCGTCTTCCCAAAACGTAGACTAGTCACTGAATCCGCCTACCCGGGGTGGTAGACACGGATTGGAGCGAGGTGAGAAGTGTGTGACCAATCACTTCTCTATTAAGAGGAATGGGAGTGGATAGTATAATAGTACAGGAAGTGTAGAAAAGGTAAAGAGTAAGGAAAAAAATCCTTAGAGACAGATACAGGAGTTTAAATGACTCCACATTAAACAAACAAGACAACAGTACAGTTGAAATACAGTGCATGCATCACAGTTCAAATGAAATCAACAGTAATCCCTTTCCTTCTACATGTGCTTACTCCAAAGTCACCTTTCTCAACCTCGTAATGTCCCCGCTCGGAGAATGACTTCCTCAAGTCTCACTACCAGCGGCCAAGGATAACAGCTAACACCGGTCCGAAATCCTTTCTAGCCTCCCTCGTTACAGCAGTCCACTTAAAGTGGCCACGCCACCCTCACTCCCGTAGTGCCCTTATAAAACCCACTCTATAAGTCTCACTACCACGTGATGCGGAAAACAAGCAATGCCTGCCTGAATCCCCCCAGGAAACTGAGTCCCCTGCCACAAGGCTAAGTCTCCTACCACAATTAAAATAATCAGTGGACCTTCAACTCAACTAGAGCCGAAGGGTCCGGGTCAGGACGTCCCCAACTCAACTAGAGCTGGATGGTCCGGGTCAGGACGTCCCCAACTCAACTAGAGCTGGATGGTCCGAAAGCGCACAGTGAAGCTAGCTAGGCTATCAAAGTGACACAAAATTGGATCACAGGAAACTATGATTCTACACAGATCCCACAATTCCACAAACTTCTTTTTCCTTACAGCCACAGCCACGAGGCTCCTAAAAGAAGTAAACAGGCAAAGAAGACCCCCAGGAACACATCCACAGGTCAACCCCCCTTTTTCCCTACAGCCACAAACACGTGGCTCCTAAAAGGAGTAAAACAGGCAACAGGACTCCAGGCAAATCCCCCGGGTCCACCCCCCCTTTATCCCAAAAAGGGGAAAACAGACAAACACAGGACCCTCAAGCAAACTACCACTGGTCCACCCCCCCCCCTTTATCCCAAAAAGGGGAAACAAATAAACATTCAGCCCGGGCAACCAAACTAGACACACCCAGGCAACAGATAGACTAAATGCAGGTAACAAATGGGTAATAAGACTCCGGGCAAGATATTACCTGTCTTTGATGTCCTCCCGGGAAGCAGTCACAGACACGTGGACGGGTCAATCAAAGGGGCCGGAACATACCGGTGGCTCTGCAGAAGTCTCTACCGTGTACCTGGAGGTGATCAGTCTCCTTTCCTTCCCCCTGGATTCCTCCGTCCACCCTTGTCTTCCTTAGGACGGCTCACCGGCCAGACATAGCCCGGAGTCCCTGTTCGGGCGCCAAAGTTGTTATGGTACTTTTTCAGTAAACCAAAATGTTTAAGTGTCTATCTGTTCCTGTCCAAATTAAAGAGAATTGAATTGCGTATATACGCTGAAGTAATTCAGTCTGACACACGGAGTTCAGGTTAAAATAACTTCGAGGAAATTTATTGGCAAGTGCAAAATCAAAGGGCGCGCAGGCCCTTTTAAGAGACATTTTCGTCATCATTGATTATCAAGATATCAGTGAATAAACATCATTAATTGGATTAATTGTTAAGTGTCTGGGTTAGTGTCCACCTATCAATATAATTAATTGGATCAAAAACTAAGTGGTTAGTTCCGTGTCCACCCACCAAGAGGTGGTACTTTTTCGGACACGGGTGGGGGACAAGGGGTCTTGAGCGTCATTTTACTCGGTCGGTGATGTCAAATCTCGTAGTTAGGTGCAAGGTCTCTTATGAATAGAACATTTCATTACTACTGTGTTCTCATGGCCTTTAAATTATACTATGTTGCGAGTTAGGGGAAATTCAACAGTTCCTGGGTTAGTCATATCCTTATGGAGAATACAGTCTTTGTCTATTGTATTAGATGTGCTGAGAAATACTGTCATGTAATGTAGTTTTCATATGGAGAAGTCAGGTTATGAGGACAAAATGGAGGATTTGTCACAGTATCAGGTTAATACAGAGTTAGAGCAGCAATTCAATATAAATACAATAAGATTTTTTTAATAATTCTACATCACATTGAGGACTGGTTTGGGAACCACTGGCCTTGGTTAGAAAAATTTCCTGGTCAAGTTTAGTCAATTTCATTGGTATTTGTCTAAAAAAATAGTTCTGCTATCATTTATCTGATATTTGAAGCAATATATCTAGAAAGAGATATTAGCTCACTAAAGATATTCTTCACTTTTTATGCATGTGATGTGCACATGTGTTTCACATATGTTTGCACAGGCTTTTTTAGAAGGTCATTTTTTTTAGGCGGTATCTTCCTACATGCTGAATATTATGTCGTATTTCCCAGACTGTCAGAAGTACCACTACAATAATTAGGCACTATTAAAGAAGAACTCTAATGTTAGAAAAACAAACCTGTATCTCTCTAATGTTTCTCAATATGTCTGACTTTTTATACTCCCCTTTTAGACTTAAATAAAGAGATTTACTTACTTTTGGTGCCACACCGTCTACCCCTACACTCCTGACTGTGATCATCATTACTGATAATCTCAGCCAATTCAATGCTTTCACGTGGTGGTGATATGTGAGTATGTGTATGTAGGGGATAGGGTAGGGGCTGTATTTAGTAGATGGTAGAATAGAGGCTTTAAGGTGTGTGTATGAAGGGAGAGCGATTTAAGATATATTTTTTTATTTTATTATTAAAGCTGATTAACTCTCAATCTAACATACCCTGGCAAAGGAGGAGGGCCTTGCTGTTTTCTGATATTCCAGAGGGCAGAGCTTCTATTACTGGGTGTAAACCTCGTGTATTCCTCCCGCAAGCTCCGGAACCCAGATCAGGTAACCCATGCCAATTTTCCATGTGGCCAGAGTTGTGGGAGGAACACATGTAGTCTGCATCTGCTGGAGAGCAGTCCCTGTACCGCTCCTGCATTAGGGTGCATTGTGCCTGTTATGGAGACTTTAAACCTATCCACAGGACCATATGGGGACACAGCACACATTTGGGCCAAAGTTGGATCTGCATGGGACTGCTGAAAAGATTCTTTGATCTTCCCGTTGTAACACAGTTCAGGGCCATCGTGGCCCACCAGATATTTACTTGGTTTGCTTAATTATTGACCTTGATATTAAGAACATTGTCCCCTGTGGTGTCCAGAGATATTTGCCATCTTGCCCTCACACTTTGATCACATTTTTGGCAGCAACCCCCTGTTGGTACCACTACACTGTGACTACATTCCTCATACGGATAGAAGGTAAAAAAAAAAAAAAAAAATATGAGACTTGCAAAGTGTCTGTAAAAAAAAAAAAAATGACTATTGCAGAAACCCCTCTTGCTTATCTTGCCTTGTTCTGTGTATACATCTACTGTGGTGTAAATGCAGCTATTTGAAGTGTTGGTACTTTTTATTTGGTGTTTGTTTTGAATTACATTTTGGGGGAATTTTCTTTATTATGCACCATATCAATAATGCATGAGATGTGTGGAATCCCTTTAATTAAATAATGCATTTAGTGTATTTAATATGATGCAATGTATTATTTATTAATTGAAACATAAAAACATAGAAACATAGAATGTGACGGCAGATAAGAACCATTCACCCATCTAATCTTCCCAATATTTCTAAATACTTTTAATTACAGGGAGTGCAGAATTATTAGGCAAGTTGTATTTTTGAGGATTAATTTTATTATTGAACAACAACCATGTTCTCAATGAACCTAAAAAACTCATTTATATCAAAGCTGAATATTTTTGGAAGTAGTTTTTAGTTTGTTTTTAGTTATAGCTATTTTAGGGGGATATCTGTGTGTGCAGGTGACTATTACTGTGCATAATTATTAGGCAACTTAACAAAAAACAAATATATACCCATTTCAATTATTTATTTTTACCAGTGAAACCAATATAACATCTCAACATTCACAAATATACATTTCTGACATTCAAAAACATAACAAAAACAAATCAGTGACCAATATAGCCACCTTTCTTTGCAAGGACACTCAAAAGCCTGCCATCCATGGATTCTGTCAGTGTTTTGATCTGTTCACCATCAACATTGCGTGCAGCAGCAACCACAGCCTCCCAGACACTGTTCAGAGAGGTGTACTGTTTTCCCTCCTTGTAAATCTCACATTTGATGATGGACCACAGGTTCTCAATGGGGTTCAGATCAGGTGAACAAGGAGGCCATGTCATTAGATTTTCTTCTTTTATACCCTTTCTTGCCAGCCACGCTGTGGAGTACTTGGACGCGTGTGATGGAGCATTGTCCTGCATGAAAATCATGTTTTTCTTGAAGGATGCAGACTTCTTCCTGTACCACTGCTTGAAGAAGGTGTCTTCCAGAAACTGGGAGTTGAGCTTGACTCCATCCTCAACCCGAAAAGGCCCCACAAGCTCATCTTTGATGATACCAGCCCAAACCAGTACTCCACCTCCACCTTGCTGGCGTCTGAGTCGGACTGGAGCTCTCTGCCCTTTACCAATCCATCCATCTGGCCCATCAAGACTCACTCTCATTTCATCAGTCCATAAAACCTTAGAAAAATCAGTCTTGAGATATTTCTTGGCCCAGTCTTGACATTTCAGCTTGTGTGTCTTGTTCAGTGGTGGTCGTCTTTCAGCCTTTCTTACCTTGGCCATGTCTCTGAGTATTGCACACCTTGTTCTTTCGGGCACTCCAGTGATGTTGCAGCTCTGAAATATGGCCAAACTGGTGGCAAGTGGCATCTTGGCAGCTGCACGCTTGACTTTTCTCAGTTCATGGGCAGTTATTTTGTGCCTTGGTTTCTCCACACGCTTCTTGCGACCCTGTTGACTATTTTGAATGAAACGCTTGATTGTTCGATGATCACGCTTCAGAAGCCTTGCAATTTTAAGAGTGCTGCATCCCTCTGCAAGATATCTCACTATTTTTGACTTTTCTGAGCCTGTCAAGTCCTTCTTTTGACCCATTTTGCCAAAGGAAAGGAAGTTGCCTAATAATTATGCACACCTGATATAGGGTGTTGATGTCATTAGACCACACCCCTTCTCATTACAGAGATGCACATCACCTAATATGCTTAATTGGTAGTAGGCTTTTGAGCCTATACAGCTTGGAGTAAGACAACATGCATAAAGAGGATGATGTGGTCAAAATACTCATTTGCCTAATAATTCTGCACACAGTGTAGTCCCTGGCCTTATCTTAAGTCTAGGATAGCCTTATGCCTATCCCACGCATGCTTAAACTCCTTCACTGTGTTAACCTCTACCACTTCAGCTGGAAGGCTATTCCATGCATCCACTACCCTCTCAGTAAAGTAATACTTCCTGATATTATTTTTAAACCTTTGCTCCTCTAATTTAAGACTATGTCCTCTTGTGGTAGTTTTTCTTCTTTTAAATATAGTCTCCTGCTTTACTGTGTTGATTCCCTTTATGTATTTAAATGTTTCTATCATATCCCCCCTGTCTCTTCTTTCCTCCAAGCTATACATGTTAAGTTCCTTTAACCTTCCCTTGTAAGTTGTATCCTGCAATCCATGAACCAGCTTAGTATCCCTTCTCTGAACTCTTTTTTTATTATCACTAATAAAAATATTAAAAAGAATGGGGCCAAGTACAGATCCCGGAGGTACCCCACTGGTGACTAGACCTTGCTTCAAATATACTCAGTTGACAACAACCCTCTGTTGCCTAAGCCACTGCCTAACCCATTCAACAATATTGGAATCCAAACTTAACGATAGCAGTTTATTGATAAGCCTTCTATGTGGAACAGTGTCAAAAGCTTTACTGAAATCTAGGTAGGCAATGTCTCCTGAGATTATTCCACCATTACTAGTAATAAATATCAGATTCAATCTTTTATTACATGTCACTCCTCTAATGTGATTTATCAATGTAGCTGTGGATACCAATATGTGGGGGGACATCTCGTCAATTAAAAATCAGGATTAGTGAACATTTTAGGGATATTAGAAACGGCTTCCCCAACCACAGCGTGTCTAGACATTTTTTAGAATGCCACAATTCAGACCCTAAACACCTTAATTTTTGTGCAATCGAAAAAGTTAATGTGAATTGGAGAGGGGGTGATATTGCTAAGACTCTTAGTTTGAAAGTATCTAAGTGGATTTTTGATTTACGCACTTTAACCGCTAGGGGTTTAAACATCGATTTTGGAATCAATAACATTTCATAAATGATCTCTTTTTTAAGTGTTTTGTAAGTGTTCTGGTCAGGCAGGGTGCTTTTTGATTTCTATTTTTGGTATTATTTTTTATTTATATATTTTACCATTTTTTAGATATGCTATATGTGGGTGTTAATTACTTTGTATCACGTTGGGGATGTATACTCCATTTACTATTTTATTTTCATTATTTGTATATATGTTATTAAACATGTCTTAGACTGATTACTAAAAATGTTTCCCCCCCTTTTTTCTCTTTTTATATTTTATGTACATATATATATGAACTATTATTTTCTTAACTCTGGACTTCCTTTTCCTATTACCAAAATGGCCTTTCCGGCCTCAAATGGGCATAAGAATTATCACATGATGCTTTTGGAGAGTACAGACGACATATGGAAGGGGAGCTGGACCATTCTATATCAACCCGGAAACCAGAAATGATACGACGGACTGAACTTACTAATCTGCACGTCACAGGAAGTGACGTCGCGGACTGATACAGCCGATACACTTCCTAAACAGCAGAGACACCAACGGGCTATTCATCTCGTTGTTGTCTCTGCCGGAAAATAATTATTTCACACTGTGTTTTCTTGTTGAATTATGTTTATTGTCTCCTGAAATCCTGTTAATAGGTGGGTAGTCTGGCCCAATAAGATGGCATCCGGGTTTGTCCGGACCGGATGTGTAGCCATATTGGAGGTGGTAACACACATCCGGTCATGACCATATAAGGAAAGGGAGGTTTTTATGTTTCATGTGCAATTATGTAATGATGTATAGATACCATTACCTATATCAGGCTTAGGCAACCTTCCGCACTGCAGATGTTTTGGACTACACCTCCCATGATGCTTTGCCACCATTATGTGTGTAAGAGCATTATGGGGGATGTAGTCCACAACATCTGGAGTGCCGATGGTTGCCTATCCCAGACCTATATAAATAGCTCTGCAAGCAATTGTATGGAAGACCTGAGGAAGACCATATGTTTATGGTTGAAACGCGTTGTGCACTTTTTTGCTTTTAAATAGTTTTAAAAATAAATTTTATATAAAAGTTTTATATACATGTTCAACTCCTGGCTCCTGATTTAAACTTCCATTATCCTGGGTAGTTATCAACTGGAGAATCCATTAAAAGGAGAAGATCATCTACATTCTTGGGAAAGGCATATATGCTGTATAAGTCCAGAGCCTACTTTTAATTGGCTCAGAAAATTGTAAGTGGTTTCAGCTTTAACATCCACCTTACTTTATTTTATATACAGGTTACACTATGTTTTGTTTGATTTGTTTATATTTCTTTATAGGTAATCTGTATCCCTTGTATATGTATGCAAGAAAAAACTACTATCAGTTACCAGGGCTGCCATCAGAAATTTTGGGGCCCCTGACACAGTTCAAAGTGTGGGCCCCCTGGGCCCGCCCCTGAGGGCCCATTCTGAGTCCACCCACAAGGATGGCCTGTGTGGTGTGTAAAATGGATACAGATTGCACATTTGTATAATGAATGTAGTTTTGTGTGTTTTAGATAAAGTGTGTGTTTGTGTAGTGAATGCAGAGTGTTTGTGTTGTGGTTTTAGTGTGTGTATGGTGAATTATGTGTGTGTTTGTGTTGTGGTTTAAGTGTGTGTATGGTGAATGCAGTGCGTGTTTGTGTTGTGGTTTTAGTGTGTGTATGGTGAAAGCAGTGTGTGTTTTTGCTGTGGTTTTAATGTGTTTATGGTGAATGCAGTGCGTGTTTGTGTTGTGGTTTTAGTGTGTGTATGGTGAACGCAGTGTGTGTTTGTGTTGTGGTTTTAGTGTGTGTATGCAGTGTGTGTGTGTTGTGGTTTTAGTGTGTGTATGGTGAATGCAGTGCGTGTTTGTGTTGTGGTTTTAGTGTGTGTATGGTGAAAGCAGTGTGTGTTTTTGCTGTGATTTTAATGTGTTTATGGTGAATGCAGTGTGTGTTTTTGCTGTGGTTTTAATGTGTTTATGGTGAATGCAGTGCGTGTTTGTGTTGTGGTTTTAGTGTGTGTATGGTGAACGCAGTGTGTGTTTGTGTTGTGGTTTTAGTGTGTGTATGCAGTGTGTGTGTGTTGTGGTTTTAGTGTGTGTATGCAGTGCGTGTTTGTGTTGTGGTTTTAGTGTGTGTATGGTGAAAGCAGTGTGTGTTTTTGCTGTGGTTTTAATGTGTTTATGGTGAATGCAGTGCGTGTTTGTGTTGTGGTTTTAGTGTGTGTATGGTGAACGCAGTGTGTGTTTGTGTTGTGGTTTTAGTGTGTGTATGCAGTGTGTGTGTGTTGTGGTTTTAGTGTGTGTATGCAGTGTGTGTGTGTTGTGGTTTTAGTGTGTGTAAATGTGGGGGCTGTATGTAAAATTGGGGGCTGCATTGGAGGGTGGGGGGGAGAGAGGGGGCCTTTTTGGTTGCATTTACATTTTATTCCCCCCTCCCTGCTTCTTACCTGGCCAGGGAGGTGGGAGATCGCATCGCTGGTGGTCCGGTGGTCTGGTAGAGGGAGCCAGCCACTGTAGAATGAAGACGGGGACCAGCCAGCACATCTTAACACTCCAGCAGCTCCTGCCTGTAAGTCTCGCGAGCTGTGCTGTTTGCCGGCTGCGGAGCATCGCGAGAGTTACGGGCAGGAGCAGCTGGAGAGTTAAGATGGTGCTGGCTGGTCCCCGTCTGCATTCTACAGGTAGCCGGGGCCCGAGGTGAACATATAGATAGCGATAATCGCTATCTATATGTGCACAAATGAAATGTGAGGCCCGGGACTCCCTGAGCAGTCCGTGCCCCCCAGGACCGCCGGGCCCATGACAACCATTATGGTTGTCATGCCCTGATGGCGGTCCTGTCAGTTACCATAATTGTATATATATTACAGGTAACACTTATTATATACTCTGTGTGCGCTTGTACCTTTCATTTTCACAATGTCTACTGCACCACCCTGATCTATTATTTTAGTTACCAAATCAAAAAAAAATTTTTTTTGCAATTCATAGAATTAAGGTTAAGTTGTTGTCCATGACATGGGTGTATAAGATGTATGAGACAAACGTGACTTGATTGTTAGTATAGATTTGGCCAAAAAGATAGCCCATATGGTGACCTCTGGACTCACATAGAGTAAACCTTCAGAACTCAGGAGAAAAAAAAACATGAGCGAGGGACAGAAAGGGGATATGGAAGGAAAGGGAAAATTAATGGAGGGAGGATGGGAAGAGGGACATGTACCTAGATAGAAAACTAGGCACATTATCTGGCCTTCCTTCCCTCTTCCTATTTGTGAGACTTCTGATCCAGTGCACACCAGGTATATATTAGGATGACTATCCCCTTTAAAATCCATCAATATTTCATGAAGGATATTCAAGTATTTTTTTTAAAATATGACATCCTCAGCAAGAAACTCCAACGTTCAAGGTTAAATTTATGGTACTTAAGCTCTGTCGGAGGCACAGACATGTCTGGGAGAAATTAGATTGTTCAAGGCGTTCTACCAGCAGCGACCCTCATGACATCATAGAATTGTATTCGTGTGATTTCACAGCTAGGGATTGCAGATCCAGAAGTGGATTGGAGATTTTTTTTGTAATCAATGTAAAAGAGGTCTTCGCGATCAATATAGGAGATGTGAATTGTAAAAATTTATTTTTATTCCTGCTGGAAAACAATAACAATAAAAAAAAGTATTTAGACCATTTCAATTTTGTTATTAAATGAAAAAAAACAGTCCCAATGCTGAAATAGTTTGGTAATTACCTACAGGTCCCTCAATGTAGTCTCTTCTAAGGGTCCAATTTGAACATAAAGTTCGCATACTTCATTATGACAAATATGAATTAATATTTAACTTTTTCTATATAATCATCTTAGTTTATTATAAAAATAATGAATATGTATAATATGGCAGATGAATACCAACTTGCACTTAGGAGCACCTAAACTGCTAGAGGTAGGGTAACTTTTTTTCATTTATGGAAGGGTTAACATATTCAACTTTGGCTTAATCAGACCAGATTCACTGCACCCCACAGCACTATACATACACTGATCAGCCACAACATCTAAACTACTGAGAGGTTAAGTGAATAACATTGATTATATTGTTACAATGGCACTTACCAAGAGGTGGGATATATAAGGCAGCAAGTAACAGTCAATTCTTGAATTTCATGTGATGGAAGAAGTATATATGGGCTAAAAAAGATGTGAATGACTATTGACAAGCGCCAAATAGTGATGGCTAGGTCAGTACATCTCCAAAACAGCAAGTTTTGTTTGGTGTTCCTGGTATGCAGTAGCTAGTGCCTGCCAAAAGTTGTGCAAGGAAGGACAAAAGGTAAACCGTCGTTTGTAACATCTAATCAATTATACTACGTGGCTACTACTTAGATACGGTGTATCTGTCTCATTCTCCTATAGGTGGTTTAGTTAAAAGAGGAGATTTATTCATATTCTCTCCTTCCTCCTTTTGTTCCTAGTTTACTTCAAATTTAAGAATACTTTTAGTATTTATAATACAGATATATATATATATATATATATATATATATATATATATATATAAAAGAAAAAATGAAAAAACTCTTGCACTTACGCATAAATGTCCCTTGGTTACTGGGTGCTTGTTAGCCAGGGCTTTAGTATCCATTGTCCAAAGAGGTAGCTGCACTCATGGAATTAAAAAGTCCAATCTTTATTAGAAAATATTTAAAACACGATCAATGTTTCAGTCCTGTATATAGTACTTTCTTGATCCTGAAGGAAGTCCTATATACAGGACTGAAACGTTGATCGTGTTTTGAATATTTTGTAATAAAGATTGGACTTTTTAATTCCGTGAGTGCAGCTACCACTTTGGACAATGTATATATATATATCTTAATTCAATAGGAGTAGTCTACTAACCACAGTAGCTTTTTCACGCAATCACGTTTGTAGAGCACACTATTTTTGGTGGGTTGTTCAGGGGTCAAGTCCTGGGGAAAAAAGTGTGGGAACTCACCCAAGATTCCGCCTCCCCCCCCCCCTTAAAAAAAAAATTACACTCCTATGCATATAGTGCAGTACAGGGTGTGTATAATGAATGTAGTGTGTTTGTAGTGAATGCAGAGTATGGATAATGAATGTAGTGTGTTTGTAGTGAGTGCAGTGTGTATAATGAATGTAGTGTGTTTGTAGTGAGTGCAGTGTGTATAATAAATTTAGTGTGTTTGTAGTGAGTGCAGAGTGTGTATAATGAATGTAGTGTGTTTGTTGTGAGTGCAGTGTGTGTATAATGAATGTAGTGTGTTTGTAGTAAGTGTAGAGTGTGTATAATGAATGTAGTGTGTTTGTAGTAAGTGTAGAGTGTGTATAATGAATGCAGTGTGTTTGTAGTGAGTGCGGATTGTGTATAATAAATGTAGTGTGTTTTTGGTGAGAGCAGAGTGTGTATAATGAAGTGTTTGTAGTGAGTGCAGTGTGTATAATAAATGTAGTGTGTTTGTAGTGAGTGCAGAATGTGTATAATGAATGTAGTGTGTGTGTAGTGAGTGCAGTGTGTATAATGAATATAGTGTGTAGTGAGTGCAAAGTGTGTATAGTGAATGTAGTGTGTTTGTAGTGAGTGCAGAGTGTGTATAATGAATGTAGTGTGTTTGTAGTGAGTGCAGAGTGTGTATAATGAATGTAGTGTGTTTGTAGTGAGTGCAGAGTGTGTATAATGAATGCAGTGTATGTAGTGTGTTTGTAGTGAATGCAGAGTGTGTATAGTGAATGTAGTGTGTAGTGAGTGCAGAGTGTGTATAATGAATGCAGAGTCTATATAATGAATGCAGAGTGTGTATAGTGAATGTAGTGTGTTTGTAGTGAGTGCAGAGTGTGTATAATGAATGCAGTGTGTATAATGAATGCAGTGTATGTAGTGTGTGTGTAGTGAATGCAGAGTGTGTATAATGAATGCAGAGTGTGTATAGTGAATGTAGTGTGTGTAGTGAGTGCAGTGTGTACAGTGAATTTAGTGTGTTTGTAATGAGTGCAGAGTGTGTATAATGAATGCAGTGTATGTAGTGTGTTTGTAGTGAATGCAGAGTGTGTATAGTGAATGTAGTGTGTAGTGAGTGCAGAGTGTGTATAATGAATGCAGAGTCTATATAATGAATGCAGAGTGTGTATAGTGAATGTAGTGTGTTTGTAGTGAGTGCAGAGTGTGTATAATGAATGCAGTGTGTATAATGAATGCAGTGTATGTAGTGTGTGTGTAGTGAATGCAGAGTGTGTATAATGAATGCAGAGTGTGTATAGTGAATGTAGTGTGTGTAGTGAGTGCAGTGTGTACAGTGAATTTAGTGTGTTTGTAATGAGTGCAGATTGTGTACAATGAATGCAGTGTGTGTGTGCTGGATTATGTGTGTGTGTGTGCTGGATGATGTGTGTGTGTACTGGATTATGTGTGTGTGTGTGTGCTGGATTATGTGTGTGTGTGCTGGATTATGTGTGTGTGTACTAGATTATGTGTGTGTGTACTGGATTATGTGTGTGTGTGTGTGTGTGTGCTGGATTATGTGTGTGTGTGTACTGGATTATGTGTGTGTGCTGGATTATGTGTGTGTGTGATGGATTATGTGTGTGTGTGTACTGGATTATGTGTGTGTGTGCTGGATTATGTGTGTGTGTGCTGGATTATGTGTGTGTGTGCTGGATTATGTGTGTGTGTACTGGATTATGTGTGTGTGTGTGTGCTGGATTATGTGTGTGTGTGTGTGTACTGGATTATGTGTGTGTGTGTGTGTACTGGATTATGTGTGTGTGATGGATTATGTGTGTGTGTGTACTGGATTATGTGTGTGTGTGTGTGTGCTGGATTATGTGTGTGTGTGTGTACTGGATTATGTGTGTGTGTGCTGGATTATGTGTGTGTGCTGGATTATGTGTGTGTGTGCTGGATTATGTGTGTGTGTACTGGATTATGTGTGTGTGTGCTGGATTATGTGTGTGTGTGTACTGGATTATGTGTGTGTGTGTGTGTACTGGATTATGTGTGTGTGTGTGTGTGCTGGATTATGTGTGTGCTGGATTATGTGTGTGTGTACTGGATTATGTGTGTGTGTGTGTGTGTGTGTGTTTGTGTACTGGATTATGTGTGTGTGTGTGTGCTGGATTATATGTGTGTGTACTGGATTATGTGTGTGTGCTGGATTATGTGTGTGTGTGCTGGATTATGTGTGTGTACTGGATTATGTGTGTGTGTGCTGGATTATGTGTGTGTGTACTGGATTATGTGTGTGTGTGTGCTGGATTATGTGTGTGTGTGTGCTGGATTATGTGTGTGTGTACTGGATTATGTGTGTGTGTGTGTGTGTGTGCTGGATTATGTGTGTGTGTGTACTGGATTATGTGTGTGTGTACTGGATTATGTGTGTGTGTGTGCTGGATTATGTGTGTGTGTGTGTGTGTGTGTGCTGGATTATGTGTGTGTGTGTGTGTGTGTGTACTGGATTATGTGTGTGTGTGCTGGATTATGTGTGTGTGTGTGTACTGGAGTATGTGTGTGTGTGTGCTGGATGATGGGGGGGATGCATTTGCTTTTTAACTTTTATGTGTTTATGTTTTTTTTTACTTTACTCCCCCCTCCCTGCTTCTTACCTTGTCAGGGAGGGGGGAGATCGCCTGGTGGTCCGGTGGAGGGTAGCAGCCGCTGCACACAGGGGCCATCACACGCGGCGTTCTTCTCCAGCTCTCTCAGCTTCAACTCTCGCGAGACTCGCCTGTGCGGAGCGTTGCCATGGTAACCCGTGGCAACGCTCTTACAGCTGCGGGTCTCGCGAGAGTTGAAGCTGAGAGAGCTGGAGAAGAACGCCGCGTGTGATGGCCCCTTTGTGCAGTTTGCAGGGCAGGTCCTGCAGGACTGGGAACGGCGTTCCTGCTTTGGAAAAAGTGCAGGAACGCCGTTCCCATGCGTTCCTGCAGGACTCGAGCCCTGGGGTTGTTTATATAGGTTTTATTTTAATTAAGTTAGCATTTTACCTTGATATAGTGGCTTCAATTAATGATAATCTCTTGTGAAATTCCAAATATGCTGGGTCTTTCTCAAACTCTCTTTCTTTATTTCGATACATATATGCTGCTCCTTAACCTGCAAAAGTCTGGACTATTAAAGTCTATAGTCTGGACAATTAAATAAAATCGCCAAATTCCCTCAATTACTGCACCTTGAAGGGTGCAAAAAACAGAAATAAGTATAATCTCCTGCACCTACACGGGTTCTATTAGTGCCTTATACTGATACTGATATGCTATAGCACCTTCACGGATACTAATGGTGTAAGTCCCTGTATAAACGGCTGCAATGGAGTCTCCTGTCTCCTAGTATACATAGGTAAACCCTTACTTAAACCCACTGGAACATCCCCACAAGTGATCCTAAAAATCAAGACAACAGACAAAAATCAAGACAAAAAGATTTTATCTGGGTTACAGTAGATGTTACATCACTGTACACAATTATTCGACATGAACTAGGGCTTTCTGCAGTTAAATCAGCATTGGATTTAGACACCGAGATATCTCACCAATTTTAGTAGTTTTCTATTAGATAGTATTCAATTTATTCTTACTCACAATTTCTTTTCTTTTAACAAAGATTTTTTCTTACAATTACAGGGAACAGCTATGGGTACCAAGTTCGCGCAGAGTTATGCCAATATCTTTTTAGATTATTGGGAAAATAATTTTATTTGGACGAATAATCCTTTCAGCGCGAACTTGGTACTCTGGAGAAGGTGTATAGATGATATCCTTTTTATATGGAACGGTTCAGAGGCCAATTTAATGGATTTTATCAATTACATTAATTATAACCACTTATTTTTAATCTTTTCTCCGTTTTTTAGCCATAATGAAATCAATTTTTTAGACCTCACAATTTTTATTGAGGATGCTAAGATTAAGACAAAAACTTTTTTTAAACATACTGATGCCAATAGTTATATTAATACAGAGAGTAATCACCACCCTAATTGGCTCCGGGGTGTTCCGCAGAGTCAATTTACAAGAATTAGGAGAAATTGTACAGATGAGGATATTTTTTTAGATCAGGCCTCTGTTTTAAAAAATAAGTTTATAGAAAAAGGTTATACGAAAAGTTTTATAAACAAAGAAATTATGTGTTCTTAGAATAAAAAGAGAGGAGATCTATTACTCAATAAGGAAAACGAGTTCCATTGGCTAACAATAAATTTGCCTTCTCCTTTAATACTCAATATAATGTTCATGCCAATAAAATTAAGAAAATATTAAATAAACATTGGCCTCTTTTGCTGGAGGATGATTTTTTAAAGACAGAATTTCTTCTGTTCCACAGATTATTTTTAGGAAAGGGAAGAGTTTTAAAAATGTTTTGGCACCTAGCACCTTTAGAAACAGGGACAAACAAGAAATTCAAAAATATGTGGGTTTTTATACATGCGGCTCATGTAAAAGTTGTCACTGTAAGAGCCAGAAAGTTCATTATTTTTGTAGTTCAAAAACCAAAAAGAAATTTAAAATCAAGGAACATATCACATGTAATTCTACACATGTGGTATATCTCCTAACTTGCGGTTGTGGAACACAATATGTTGGTCGGACAATTAGACCGTTGAAAAAGAGATTGTTAGAACACTGTAACAATATTAAGAATAAATTATTAACCCACTCAGTTCCTGTTCACTGTAACAGGTGTCAAAATTTCAACCCCAATACTTTTTCTTGTATTGGGATTGAAAAGGTGTCTTTGGATGAAAGAGGAGGTGACCTGGTACTTAAATTAAGACAGAGAGAAGGTTATTGGATCTATACTTTAAAAACAATGCAACCTGATGGCATGAATGTAGATTTTGATATGATTTGCTTATTGTAATTGTTTTTTGTTTTAATGTTTATGAACTATCTACATTTAAAGTATTTTTTATGTATTCTTTTTTATTGTTTTAACGTTTTTTTTATTATATGGCTGTTTTCTCCTTTTTTAATATGATGGACCTTTCTATCTAATTAATGGAGCGTTAATGTAGATTTTGATATGATTTGCTTCTTGTAATTGCTTTTTGTTTTTAATGTTTATGAACTATCTATTTTTTAAGTATTTTTTATGTATTCTTTTTTATTGTTTTAAAGTTTTTTTTATTATATGTCCGTTTTCTCCTTTTTTAATATGATGGACCTTTCTATCTAATTAATGGAGCGCACATGCGTTCCAATATGAAGCCAAATCCTCCGTTTGCTATTTGCGGCTTTCGGGCTCGAAGACGAACTGGAACGCATTTGCGTTCCAACACAGATACTCAGCCTCTTCCGGCTAGCGTTCGAGAATGAGGCTTGGGACACAAACATTTGAATTGAAGTGCGAAAATGAAAAAAAGACGGCGGACGTGATCACCCACAGGTGGATTCACTTTGAAGACTCTCTTTGGATTGGCTGCACGATCGGTTAGGGTTTTTTAGCGGGGTATTTAAAATGTGTGTTTGTGTACTGTATTTGTATTGTTGCCACAAGCCCCATACGAAGTCATTTAGACGAAACACGTAGGGTGGCAGGATTTTTACATTTGCTGATTTTTTAACTGTGGACTCTATAATCTACTTTGTCTTCATATCCTGATGGTTATTCCTGTTCCTGGTTGGGAAGACGTCAAGGGATTTGATGAGCCTTTTTACAACTGTTATTTTGCAAGTGCATACAATAAAGTTATTCTTTTACTCATACAGCTATACACTATGTTTTGTTTCTGTGCTTTGTCCTAAGCCTCCATTCTGGAATAGGAGAAGAAAATAAGCACTTGAAGAGATTTTGTATACCCCGCCTTTCTATTCCTACGTTTGTGAGTGCCTTTCAGTCCTTTTTTTTTTTTCTTTTTTTTTTCTTTTTTTATCTGCACTATTGTGGTCTCCCTTTGTATTTTTAGATTGTGCATTTTATATTGTTCTATATTTATGGTTTTTAAGACATTGAGGAGTCTTCGCACTTCCTATTTTATGGGGTTATTTTTTTTTTTTTTGACAATCTGTGTTTTTATTTAGGTTATATCAAGAACAAGGCATACAATACATCGTATCATACATGTAAGCTGTTACATGGTTTAAGGGGTAAACAAACAGAGGGGGGTAGTACAAGTACAGAGGTGATGAAGTGCGTGTTGAGGGTTCTCCTCTACATCGTGAGGGCCAGGGTCCTATCCGGGAAATTTTAGCCCCGTCGTATTGAGGGGAGACTCAGATTTGACTCCAAGAACCAGTCGGGATGTATAGGACCAAAATCAACAAAAGGAGTCATGCTTAGAACACGGAAAATGCCTGATAGGCCCTAGTGGCCTCCAATCTCGGCTTTGTTTACATAAATTCCAACTTAAGCCTAGGTTTATGTTGCCTAGGTTGTCTAATCACACATGTCAGTGTTGGAACTGTCACCTTTCTGAAACCCTTATTTGAGATGGACTGAACAGGCGCAACTGCGCAACTATATTGTTTATAGCCGGTCTTTGTCTGTAACCCAAGGGGGGGGGGGGGGGAACAGGTCGGGTGGGTGAGTCTTAGTAGTCAAAGCCCCCTGTCAGAACTTGTCTAAGTCAATTGGGTGCCCAGTGGTGTGAGTAGGAACCTCGACCCAGACTACTCAAGTGTGGGCGTGTAAGTTCGTTGTCTTGTCTCAGTATATTATGTCCATAACCGTAGCTCGGTCTGTGGGCCATGAAGCGGAGGGACTGTCGTATGGACGGGGTAAGTATAGGGCCGATGGGGAGGGACTAAGGGGGGGGGGAGAGTCGGCAACAGCGGGGAGGGACCAGGGGGAGGATCCGCCCGCGCCACCCCGACCCACAGCCCAGCAATTCGTGTCTTCATAAACTCCCGTCTATTCGGTCTCCCATCCCCGGGAACCTGCCGGTACACGAGCCATGTATTCAATCCAGGGGGCCCAAAGCCTGGCGCACTTTTCCGCCGTCCCCCTAAGGTCAGCTGTGAGGCGCTCCATACTGTACCGTGTTTCTCCGAAAATAAGACCGGGTCTTATATTAATTTTAGTCACACAAAACACACTAGGGCTTATTTTCAGGGTAGGGCTTATTTATTTACGGTACCGGTATGTACATTGAACCCCCCCTTTAATTAATCCACCCCCCTCTAATTAATCCACCCCCCCTTTAATGAATCCACCCCCCTTTAATTAATCCACCCCCCCTCTTTAATAAATCCACCCGCTCTAATTAATCCACCCCCTTTAAGTAATCCACACCCCCTCTAATTAATCCACCCCCCCTTTAATGAATCCACCCCCCTTTAATTAATCCACCCCCCCTCTTTAATAAATCCACCCGCTCTAATTAATCCACCCCCTTTAATTAATCCACACCCCCTCTAATTAATCCACCCCTTTAATTAATCCACACCCCCCTCTAATTAATCCACCACCCCTTTAATCCACCCCCCCTTTAATTAATTCACCCTCTTTCTAATTAATCCACCCCCTCTAATTAATCCACACACCCCCTCTAATTAATCCACACACCCCATCTAATTAATCCACAACCCCCTCTAATTAATCCACAACCCCCCTCTAATTAATCCACAACCCCCTCTAATTAATCCACACACCCCCTCTAATTAATCCACATCCCCCTCTAATTAATCCACCACCCCTTTAATTAATCCACCACCCCTTTAATTAATCCACCCTCCCTTTAATTAATTCACCCTCCCCTTTAATTAATTCACCCTCCCCTTTAATTAATTCACCCTCCCCTTTAATTAATTCACCCCCCCTTTAATTAATTCACCACCCCCCCCTTTAATTAATTAAGTCCCAGACATAAAATACCGGTATCTACTCACAGTTCAAAGAGTCCGACCACTGGGTGCCTCACCGCCCGGAATGGATCCTTCCGCTGAAGATCCGTGAAGGCAGACTGACGGCGCTGCGCACGTCGTCATCACGCTGCGCACGTCGTCATCACGCTGCGCGATGCCGCGGCCCGCAACGCTCCTCCCCCTCCTCCTCATAGAAGAAGGAAGTCCCGCCGGGCCGCAAAGGTAAAATGCCTAGGTCTTATTTTCGGGGTAGGGCTTATATTGCAGCCCACCCCGAAAATTCGGCTAGGGCTTATTTTCGGGGTAGGTCCTATTTTCGGGGAAACACGGTATATCTCTTCTACTGCTTCCATCCAGTTAGCTATGGTTGGGGCTATTGTGGTTTTCCAGCGAGTGGGGATTAGGCTCTTGGCTGCGTTTAGGAAGTGTCGCGTAAGTGATCTCTTGTAGGCTCCCAGGGGCATCGTGGAGTGGTGGAGTAGCATCGGCAGGGGTTGCAATGGTATGTCTGAGTCCAGTATCTCCCGGAGTTTCTCGTGTACTTGTCGCCAGAATGCCTCGATGGGAGGGCAAGACCACCAGATGTGTAGGTCCGAACCTTCGTTCGTCCCGCATCTCCAGCATCTAGCCGATGGCAGCAACCCCATCTGGAAAAGCCTATGGGGGGTCCGATACCAGTTCGTCATGAGCTTGTAATTAGTCTCTTGGAGCTTCGCACTGGTCGTACCTTGATGTGAGAGGACGTGTATCTTCTCCCAATCCGCTTCAGAGAGGATTGTGCCCGTGACTTGTTCCCATTTAGATTGGTATCTCGCAGGGGGGAGTCTGGTAGCCTGTATTATCATGGAGTACAGCGTGGAGATTCCTCGTGGTAGGTGTCGTCCTTCTGTACAGAGGGTCTCAAAGCCCGTCTTTTTCCTGAGTAATAGTTGCTTTCCCGGGAGGGAGCTGTGATAGTGTCGGATCTGTTGGTATCGGAAACGGGCTAGCCCCGTCGGAGGTGCTGAGGAGGTTAGTGTCTCGAGGGATTTCAAACGTGTGCCCGCGCACCAGTCGCCAAGATATGGAGTGTTCGGGTTACTCAAGCCGATGATGTCCCTGGGGGCCAATCCGCCTGCAATCTCTGGATTATAGATCACTGGAGTCAGCGGGTTTGGGTTGGTAGTGAGGTCGAGTTTGTATCGTAGAGTCGCCCAGATCTGTAGGGTAGCTCCAATGAGTGGGTGAGACCGGATTTCTTTCGTCTGTGCGGGCTTGGGTAACCAGGTAATCCAGGGTAAGCGCTCCTTGGAAGCGGCTCGCTCCAGACTAACCCATTGTTTATCGGTGTCTGGCACGTGCCAGTCTATCACCCTAAGGAGATGAGCTGCCTGGTAGTAGGTTGGGGTTATTTATATTTACTAATTTGTTTCCCCTTTCCTATAGCCACAAGGGTTTTCTTTGCACTTGGTGCAAATAAATTCTTTTTGTCTGTATAATGTATTCTTTTTGTCAGTGATATAATGTATCTCTATATATTCCCTATTAGTATAATAAACATCCCTTCAGATTAATTTCATGGTTTACAATGTCCAAGTAATCTGGAGCAATCATTGAAAAAGGAGAGGGGAGTTTAATTTAAAAAAAAAATAAAAAATATTATTATAGGGAGAAATAACCTTAATTGTCAATTGGCTGTAATGGTAGTACAGGGGGTTATTAGAGTAGCAAAGTAGGGTAATAATTGTAAGATAAGTGTCCCACCCACCTTCCACCGGTGGCGGAACCCAATTGCAGTGGAACAGCACTCCCTTACAATGCTTGAACAGACAGAGTAGAGAGGAATAAGAGAGAAAATTTAGCCAAATTTGTAACCAATACCACTTAATGGGGGGTAACCCCTGGAATAAAGTATACTAAAAGAACGAGAACTGGAGGTAGTAGTAATAAAATATATGGAAAAAGTGGAATACCCTAGGAAAGTGGTCTACAATTCATTAAAACATCACTTTTAGTAGTTTTAATAAAAAGTCCCAAAATACGGACTAAATCTCACTGCAAGCTAAACAAACACACACAAAAAATTAAAAACAATAGTCAGTCATGATGTCCAATAGTCAGTCATAAAATCAGACTGTAATAGTTTGTCGCTAAGTAGGACCCAAATTGTCTAACAGTGTCTTAGTTAGATAAATAATATTGGATATCTTGGACTGGATTCAGTCAGTCTTCTGAGTCTTTGTGAAGGCTCAAATTGCTAGAGTACAAAAAATCTAAATGTGTATATAGTTTAAGTAGATTATATTAGCCCACAGGGGTTATTTATGTACAGTGATGTACCGAACTGTCCGCCGGCGAACAGTTCCCGGCGAACTTAGCGTGTTCGCGTTCGCCATGGCGGGCGGACACATGCGCAGTTCGATCCGCCCCCTATTCGTCATCATTGGGCAAACTTTGCTTCTGTGTCAGGTTGGATGCCTTGCCCATTTGCACAGTCAGTGCCACCACTCATATCTGTTTTAACAATTGGTTAAGCTTTAGATTTTAAATAAATCATTTTTTTCACTGTAATAGAAGAGCAGTTGCCTGCCTGCCAACTTCTGTGTGAGGTTCACATTGGATACTGTGCCCACTAGCCCAGTGCCACCACTCATATCTGTTTTAACAATTGGTTAAGCTTTAGATTTAAAATATTTTTTTTTTCACTGTAATAGAAGAGCAGTTGCCTGCCTGCCAGCTTCTGTGTCAGGTTGGATGCCTTGCCCATTTGCACAGTCAGTGCCACCACTCATATCTGTTTTAACAATAGCTTAAGCTTTAGATTTTAAAGAAATCATTTTTTTTCACTGTAATAGAAGATCAGTTAGTTGTCTGCAAGCGTCTGGGTGTCAGGCCTACTTCAGCGTGTGCTCTGCAGACCTGTGCCAGCGTGCTTTGACAGTTGCCAATCATATCTGGTGTCTCTTTAGCGTGCTTTTACAAAGAAAAAAGGTTTCCAGTGTAAGCTAATAGCAGACAGTCAGTGTCCTTCAAGCGGCTCTGTCAGGCCTTCCTTCAGCGTGTGCCCTGCACAACCCTGCCAGCGTGCTTTGACAGTTGCCACTCATATCTTGTGTCTCTATAGCGTGCTTTTACAACCAAAATTTTGTTTCCACTGTAATAGAAGAGCAGTTGCCTGCCTGCCAGCTTCTGTGTGAGGTTCACATTGGATACTGTGCCCACTAGCCCAGTGCCACCACTCATATCTGTTTTAACAATTGGTTAAGCTTTAGATTTAAAATAAATATTTTTTTTTCACTGTAATAGAAGAGCAGTTAGTTGTCTGCAAGCGTCTGTGTTTCAGGCCTACTTCAGCATGTGCTCTGCAGACCTGTGCCAGCGTGCTTTGACAGTTGCCACTCATATTCAGGGCCGGACTGGGAACTAAAATCAGCCCTGGAAAAAAATTCTATACCAGCCCAATAATGCGTCGCGCCAGAATAGTGTGCTGATATAGAGGGTGAAAAAATAACTTGAAATTGAAAACTCTTACTCCAACGAAGGAACGCATATAGGGCTTCAAAATAAACAAAAGAGCGCCTTTATTTTGAGTAGACGTACATTTGCATATAATCAATGTTTCAGTACAACTACTTTGGCCTATTAAGGACATTTTAGTAATGGTACTAAAATGTGAATGTCTGCAGTTGCACAACTAAAAAGATGAAGTGATCTGGTTAATTTTGAAGTTCTATGGGTGCGCTCTTCACTTTGAATATGTTATTGTGCATGAGTATGCAACTAGCAACAAGACAGGGCCAATACGAGCTCATTACATATATATATATATATATATATATATATATATATATATTAATGACATTTCTGTGTGTATTATGCATATATAAATGTATATTACTATATGTGTAAATAGTATAGGCATAATTATATGTTACTAATACACACATCAATATACATGCATATATATATATATGTGTGTGTGTGTGTGTGTGTATTACTGTCGGGATCAGATACATTTACGACTATTACCTTTACCTCGTTTAATGTATCTTGTCTCCAATTGTCTCCTTTTTTTCCTCTTACAGCGACCCATCTTTTACTTCATCCCAGTCCCTGGGTGTTTCTTTTTACCGTTCTCCAGCCTCTGTATTTCTCTTTCCCCCAGCTCCTTTTGTGTTGTTCTTAGCCCCAGCCACTTTGTCTCTTTCTCCCCTTCCAAATCTCATATGTGTGTCTCTTTCTAACTCCAGACTCTGTGTGCCTCTTTCTCTTCTCCCAGCCACTCTCTGTCTCTTTTTCCCCAGCCCAGCGTTGCCTCCCACAAATCTTGTGTCACTTTGTTCCCCTTCCCTACTGTATGTCTCTTTGTCCCCCCAAAAAACCTTCTGTGTGTCTCTCTTCCCCATCTCCTCCCTGTGTCTCTCTCTTACCCCTCTGTCTCTTTGTACCCCTATCCCCTGTGTCTCTCTATTACCCCATCTGTCTATGTGTCCCCCCTTCTCCTGTGTCTCTCTATTACCCCTCTCTTTGTCCCCCCTTCCCTGGTGTCTCTCTATTACCCCTCTCTTTGTCCCCCCCATCCCCTGTCTCTATATTACCCAATCTGTCTATGTGTCCCCCCTTGCCCTATGTCTCTCTATTACCCCTCTGCCTCTTTGTCCCCCCCACCTGATGTCTTTCTATTACCCCTCAGTCTCTGTGTGTCCCCGTCCCCTGTGTTTCTATTACCCCTCTATTTGTCTCCCCCCTTCCCCTCTATTTGTTTCCCCCTTCCCCTCTATTTGTCTCCCCCTTCCCCTCTATTTGTCTCCCCCTTCCCCTCTATATGTCTCCCCCTTCCCCTCTATTTGTCCCCCTCCCCCTCTATTTGTCCCCCCTCCCCCTCTATTTGTCCCCCCTCCCCCTCTATTTGTCTCCCCCCTCCCCCTCTATTTGTCTCCCCCTTCCCCTCTATATGTCTCCCCCTCCCCCTCTATTTGTCTCCCCCCTCCCCCTCTATTTGTCTTCCCCCTTCCCCTCTATTTGCCCCCTTTCCCCTCTATTTGCCTCCCCCCTTTCCCCTCTATTTTCCTCCCCCCTTTCCCCTCTATTTGTCTCCCCCTCCTTCCCCTCTATTTGTCTCCCCCTCCTTCCCCCCTATTTGCCCCCTCCTTCCCCTCTATTTGTCCCCCTCCTTCCCCTCTATTTGTCCCCCTCCTTCCCCTCTATTTGTCCCCCTCCTTCCCCTCTATTTGCCCCCCTCCTTCCCCTCTATTTGTCCCCCTCCTTCCCCTCTATTTGCCCCCCTCCTTCCCCTCTATTTGTCCCCCTCCTTCCCCTCTATTTGTCCCCTTCCTTCCCCTCTATTTGTCCCCTCCTTCCCCTCTATTTGCACCCCTCCTTCCCCTCTATTTGCCCCCCTCCTTCCCCTCTATTTGCCCCCCCCTCCTTCCCCTCTATTTGCCCCCCTTCCCCTCTATTTGCCCCCCTCCTTCCCCTCTATTTGCCCCCCTTCCCCTCTATTTGCCCCCCTCCTTCCCCTCTATTTTCCCCCCTCCTTCCCCTCTATTTGTCTCCCTCCCTTCCCCTTCTGTGTGCCTGCCGACCTTTTTACAGGAGGACTGAGGGAGGGGGCGGAGCTAACTACCAAGCTCCCTCGCGGTTCCCATAATTCCCAGCTCAGCCACATCATAGAGTAGTGATTACTCTATGATGTGGCTGAGCTGGGAATTATGGGAACCGCGAGGGAGCTTGGTAGTTAGCTCCGCCCCCTCCCTCAGTCCTCCTGTGCTGACAGCTATGCTGCTGTCAGTATCAGTGAGTGTGCCGCCGGACTGGTTAGCCGGCCGCCCGGCACACTCACTGATACTGACAGCTGTCAGCACAGGAGATGGTGCCGCCGGCCGCAAGGTGAGTAATCACCTCTGAGTGTGCCGCCGGACCGGCCACCCGGCGGCACCGACATGCGGCCGGCGGCTGCGATTTTATTAAAATATAGGGAGCAGGGCTCCCTCTCCATCTCCAGCCCCCCAGGTGCCGCGGCCCACCGGGAAATTTCCCGGTATCCCGGTGGGCCAGTCCGGCCCTGCTCATATCTGGTGTGTCTTTAGCGTGCTTTTACAAAGAAAAAAGGTTTCCAGTGTAAGCTAATAGCAGACAGTCAGTGTCCTTCAAGCGGCTCTGTCAGGCCTTCCTTCAGCGTGTGCCCTGCACAACCCTGCCAGCGTGCTTTGACAGTTGCCACTCATATCTTGTGTCTCTATAGCGTGCTTTTACAACCAAAATTTTGTTTCCACTGTAATAGAAGAGCAGTTGCCTGCCTGCCAGCTTCTGTGTGAGGTTCACATTGGATACTGTGCCCACTAGCCCAGTGCCACCACTCATATCTGTTTTAACAATTGGTTAAGCTTTAGATTTAAAATAAATATTTTTTTTTCACTGTAATAGAAGAGCAGTTAGTTGTCTGCAAGCGTCTGTGTTTCAGGCCTACTTCAGCGTGTGCTCTGCAGACCTGTGCCAGCGTGCTTTGACAGTTGCCACTCATATCTTGTGTCTCTATAGCGTGCTTTTACAACCAAAATTTTGTTTCCACTGTAATAGAAGAGCAGTTGCCTGCCTGCCAGCTTCTGTGTGAGGTTCACATTGGATACTGTGCCCACTAGCCCAGTGCCACCACTCATATCTGTTTTAACAATTGGTTAAGCTTTACATTTAAAATAAAAAAATTTTTTTCACTGTAATAGAAGAGCAGTTAGTTGTCTGCAAGCGTCTGTGTTTCAGGCCTACTTCAGCGTGTGCTCTGCAGACCTGTGCCAGCGTGCTTTGACAGTTGCCACTCATATCTTGTGTCTCTATAGCGTGCTTTTACAACCAAAATTTTGTTTCCACTGTAATAGAAGAGCAGTTGCCTGCCTGCCAGCTTCTGTGTGAGGTTCACATTGGATACTGTGCCCACTAGCCCAGTGCCACCACTCATATCTGTTTTAACAATTGGTTAAGCTTTAGATTTAAAATAAATATTTTTTTTTCACCGTAATAGAAGAGCAGTTAGTTGTCTGCAAGCATCTGTGTTTCAGGCCTACTTCAGCGTGTGCTCTGCAGACCTGTGCCAGCGTGCTTTGACAGTTGCCACTCATATCTTGTGTCTCTATAGCGTGCTTTTACAACCAAAATTTTGTTTCCACTGTAATAGATGAGCAGTTGCCTGCCTGCCAGCTTCTGTGTGAGGTTCACATTGGATACTGTGCCCACTAGCTCAGTGCCACCACTCATATCTGTTTTAACAATTGGTTAAGCTTTAGATTTAAAATAAATATTTTTTTTTCACTGTAATAGAAGAGCAGTTAGTTGTCTGCAAGCGTCTGTGTTTCAGGCCTACTTCAGCGTGTGCTCTGCAGACCTGTGCCAGCGTGCTTTGACAGTTGCCAATCATATCTGGTGTCTTTTTAGCGTGCTTTTACAAAGAAAAAAGGTTTCCAGTGTAAGCTAATAGCAGACAGTCAGTGTCCTTCAAGCGGCTCTGTCAGGCCTTCCTTCAGCGTGTGCCCTGCACAACCCTGCCAGCGTGCTTTGACAGTTGCCACTCATATCTTGTGTCTCTATAGCGTGCTTTTACAACCAAAATTTTGTTTCCACTGTAATAGAAGAGCAGTTGCCTGCCTGCTAGCTTCTGTGTGAGGTTCACATTGGATACTGTGCCTACTTGCCCAGTGCCACCACTCATATCTGTTTTAACAATTGGTTAAGCTTTACATTTAAAATAAATATTTTTTTTTTCACTGTAATAGAAGAGCAGTTAGTTGTCTGCAAGCGTCTGTGTTTCAGGGCTACTTCAGCGTGTGCTCTGTAGACCAGTTCCAGCGTGCTTTGACAGTTGCCAATCATATTTGGTGTCTCTATAGCGTGCTTTTAAAACCAAAATTTGTTTTTCACTGTTATAGATTGAATAGCAGTTACTTGTCTTCAAGCGGGTGTCTCAGGCCTACAGTGTGTGCTCTGCAGAACTGTTCCAGTGCACATTGCCAATCATATCTGGTGTCTCTATAGCGTGCTTTTAAAACCAAAATTTGTTTTTCACTGTTATAGATTGAATAGCAGTTACTTGTCTTCAAGCGGCTCTGTCAGTCCTTCCTTCAGCGTGTGCTCTGCAGAACTGTTCCAGTGCACATTGCCAATAATATCTGGTCTCACAGTAGCTTGCACGCATAGTACCACTAATCCCTCAAAAAATGACAGGCAGAGGCAGGCCACCCCGCAGGGGCCGTCGTGGTGCTGTGATTCCCTTTTGCCCTAGAATAATGCCCAGTTTTCAGAAGCCACGTACCCTGAACTTGAAAAGTTCTGAGGACTTAGTTGACTGGCTAACACAGGACACCCAATCTTGTACAGCCTCCGCTCGGAACCTTGACGCACCATCCTCCTCCAGCTTAGCTTCAGGCACCTCTCAAGATAGCACTCACCCGCCTGCCGCCACCACCAAAACTAGCACCACAGCCGCTTTACTTGGTATGTCAGAGGAGTTATTCACACACCCGTTTGAAGAAATGAGTGATGCGCAACCATTATTGCTAGAGGATGTAGATAACAGGGATATGTCTCAGGCAGGCAGCATTAAACACATGGAGGTACGGTGTGATGATGATGATGTTGTACCCGCTGCTGCTTCCTTTTCTGAGTTGTCAGATACAAGCGAAGCGGTTGATGATGACGATGCGTCCATGGATGTCACGTGGGTGCCCGCTCGGCAAGAAGAAGAACCGGGGCGAAAGTTCAGATGGGGAGACAGAGAGGAGGAGGAGGAGACGAGTTGGAAGCAGGGGGGGGGTCATCGCAAGGAGCTAGTGGCACAGTCAGACAGCATGCATCGGCACCCGTGGTCAGCCCGACAGCACGCCAATCAACGCATGCTGTGTCCACCACCAGAATGCCGTCATTGCAGAGCTCAGCAGTGTGGCATTTTTTTTGTGTGTCTGCCTCGGACAACAGCGATGCCATTTGCAACCTGTGCCAAAGGAAACTGAGTCGTGGGAGGTCCAACACCCACCTAGGTACAACTGCTTTGCGTAGGCACATGATCTCACATCACAAACGCCTATGGGATCAACACATGAGTACAAGCAGCACGCCTACTCTAAGCCGCCATCCTCCTCCTGGTCCAGCATCTTCAGCCACGTCAACCACTGCTGTCCTTCTTGCCCCCTCTCAACCATCCGCCACTCCATCTCCCGCCTTGAGCAGTTCCCGCTCATCTGCCCACAGTCATGTGTCTGTCAAGGACATGTTTGAGCGTAAGAAGCCAATGTCACCAAGTCACCCCCTTGCCCAGCGTCTGACAGCTTGCTTGTCCGAACTATTAGCCCGCCAGCTTTTACCATACAATCTGGTTGAGTCTGAGGCGTTCAAAAAATTTGTAGCTATTGGGACACCGCAGTGGAAGGTACCCGGCCGGAATTTCTTTTCACAAAAGGCAATCCCCAACTTGTACTCGATTGTGCAAAAGGAAGTCATGGCATGTCTGGCACACAGTGTTGGGGCAAGGGTCCATCTGACCACTGATACCTGGTCTGCAAAGCATGGTCAGGGCAGGTATATCACCTACACTGCGCATTGGGTAAACCTGCTGACGGCTGACAAGCAAGGAATGCGTGGCATTGCAGAGGAGTTGGTGACACCGCCACGAATTGCAGGCAGTCCTGCTGCCACCTCCTCTACTCCTCCTACTCCATCCTCTTCCATAACCTCCTTGGCTGAGTCCTCTTGTGCCGCTGCTTCTTGCTCCACATCAACGGCACCACCCCAGCTCCCCAGGTACTATTCCACATCCCGGATACGGCAGTGTCACGCCGTCTTGGGTTTGACTTGCTTGAAAGCAGAGAGTCACACCGGACAAGCACTCCTGTCCGCCCTGAACGCACAGGTGGAAAAGTGGCTGACTCCGCAGCAACTGGATATCGGCAAAGTGGTGTGTGACAACGGAAAAAATTTGATAGCGGCATTGAAGTTGGGCAAGTTGACACATGTGCCGTGCATGGCACATGTGTGTAATCTGATCGTACAACACTTTGTGCATAAGTACACAGGCTTACAGGACGTCCTGAAGCAGGCCAGGAAGGTGTGTGGCCATTTCAGGCGTTCCTACACGGCCATGGCTCACTTTGCCGATATCCAGCGGCGAAACAACATGCCAGTGAGGCGCTTGATTTGCGACAGCCCTACACGTTGGAATTCAACACTCCTAATGTTCGACCGCCTGCTCCAACAAGAAAAAGCTGTTAATGAATATTTGTATGACCGGGGTGCTAGGACAGCCTCTGGGGAGCTGGGATTTTTTTTGCCACGTTACTGGACGCTCATGCGCAATGCCTGTAGGCTCATGCGTCCTTTTGAGGAGGTGACAAACCTAGTCAGTCGCAGTTGTGTGTGTGCGTGTGTATGGCTGTCTGCCTGTGTGTGTGTGTGTGACAGGGTGAAGATTTCTTGCACATGGGTGTGACAGGGTGAATATTTCTTGCACAGGGCGCCCAAAGGCCTAAGGCTGGCCCTGCCCATGGGTCAGTGGCTCTGCACCAGACTTCCCTCCAATTGATCAAAGTTAAAGGATTTCAAGTGGACTGATTACAATTACAGGGCCTCTAAAGAGTCCTGTATTGTTATTTGTCGTCACTACCTTCCCGCGTCGGGAGTGGGTCATTTGCGCCCCTGCTGCCTTCCTTGCATGTGGTAGCTGTTTGTCAGGGATTTGTCAATCCATATCTGCCAAGTGACCCTATGACAGGGTGAAGATTTCTTGCACATGGGTGTGACAGGGTGAAGATTTCTTGCACAGGGCGCCCAAAGGCCTAAGGCTGGCCCTGCGCATGGGTCAGTGGCTCTGCACCAGACTTCCCTCCAATTGATCAAAGTTAAAGGATTTCAAGTGGACTGATTACAATTACAGGGCCTCTAAAGAGTCCTGTATTGTTATTTGTCGTCACTACCTTCCCGCGTCGGGAGTGGGTCATTTGCGCCCCTGCTGCCTTCCTTGCATGTGGTAGCTGTTTGTCAGGGATTTGTCAATCCATATCTGCCAAGTGACCCTATGACAGGGTGAAGATTTCTTGCACATGGGTGTGACAGGGTGAAGATTTCTTGCACAGGGCGCCCAAAGGCCTAAGGCTGGCCCTGCGCATGGGTCAGTGGCTCTGCACCAGACTTCCCTCCAATTGATCAAAGTTAAAGGATTTCAAGTGGACTGATTACAATTACAGGGCCTCTAAAGAGTCCTGTATTGTTATTTGTCGTCACTACCTTCCCGCGTCGGGAGTGGGTCATTTGCGCCCCTGCTGCCTTCCTTGCATGTGGTAGCTGTTTGTCAGGGATTTGTCAATCCATATCTGCCAAGTGACCCTATGACAGGGTGAAGATTTCTTGCACATGGGTGTGACAGGGTGAAGATTTCTTGCACAGGGCGCCCAAAGGCCTAAGGCTGGCCCTGCGCATGGGTCAGTGACACTGCACCAGACTTCCCTCCAATTGATCAAAGTTAAAGGATTTCAAGTGGACTGATTACAATTACAGGGCCTCTAAAGAGTCCTGTATTGTTATTTGTCGTCACTACCTTCCCGCGTCGGGAGTGGGTCATTTGCGCCCCTGCTGCCTTCCTTGCATGTGGTAGCTGTTTGTCAGGGATTTGTCAATCCATATCTGCCAAGTGACCCTATGTAGGGGTAACAGTCCCTATTCTGCTCTGTGTCAGTGTGTATCATGGTCTCTGTGGACAGGGAACAGTCTCTATTCTGCTCTGTGTCAGTGTGTATCAGGGGTTTTGAGGACAGGTGTCAATCCATATCTGCCAAGTGACCCTATGTATATCTGCTGTCAGTACACAGGAAAAGTTTAAATATTTCTTGTTCTACGTTCTCTGCAACTCCACGCACCGACTCATCCAATACGTGAAGATCTGGGGTTTCTCTGACTCTCCTCAGTAGTGTATCAAACAGAGTCTGCACTGTGGTAACACGGACATCTTCAGGACATAACTCAACTATTTGCAGATAGGCAGTCTGCAGCTTCTCTTTTTCACCTGTTCTCTTCTTTCTCTTATGCGTATTCTTGTCTATATGCAGGTGGTCTCTTGCCTTTCTTTTAACCAATTCGTTCCTTCCATATGGTTTCAAAAGATCTCTGGCATCATTACTTTCAACGCAAATAACGTCATCATAGTTAGTCTCCTCATTATTCACCGGGAAGAGAGTGTTTGCACTGACTACCCACAGCATGCTCTTGCCATTGCCTACTCCACCTTCAACGACAGGGTGCAAGTCCCAAGGAGAAGGATCATTCACTTTATTATCTGTCTTTATTTCACAAGTAGTGCCTGGAACATCCTCATGGGTCACAAGATGTAAATCTGGACTAATGTCAACCCCAGGGTCTGGAAAATCATCAATTTGAAATTTTTCGAATAATCCCAGTGGGCTGCCACATTCTTCCTCCTCTGATGGTATTAAAGTTTGCAGAGATTCACTATGGGGTGGTGTCAAGCATTTTGGAGAACAATTAAGCATCTCCATCCCAATACGTTTCAGATGTCCTATCAGCTCTTCCACCCTATGCGATACTATGGGCAGGCTACCCGTGACGTCATTACTCACGGCCCTATTTCATGCGGACACTCTGTGTCAGTGTGTATCATGGTGTCTGTGGACAGGGAACAGTCTCTATTCTGCTCTGTGTCAGTGTGTATCATGGTCTCTGTGGACGGTGAACAGTCTCTATTCTGCTCTGTGTCAGTGTGTATCATGGTCTCTGTGGACAGGGAACAGTCTCTATTCTGCTCTGTGTCAGTGTGTATCAGGGGTTTTGAGGACAGGTGTCAATCCATATCTGCCAAGTGACCCTATGTAGGGGGAACAGTCCCTATTCTGCTCTGTGTCAGTGTGTATCATGGTCTCTGTGGACGGTGAACAGTCTCTATTCTGCTCTGTGTCAGTGTGTATCATGGTCTCTGCGGACAGGGAACAGTCTCTATTCTGCTCTGTGTCAGTGTGTATCAGGGATCATTAGGATAGGTGTCAATCCATATCTGCCAAGTGACCCTATGTAGGGGGAACAGTCCCTATTTTGCTCTGTGTCAGTGTGTATCAGGGGTTTTGAGGACAGGTGTCAATCCATATCTGCCAAGTGACCCTATGTAGGGGGAGCAGTCCCTATTCTGCTCTGTGTCAGTGTGTATCAGGGGTTTTGAGGACAGGTGTCAATCCATATCTGCCAAGTGACCCTATGTAGGAGGAACAGTCCCTATTCTGCTCTGTGTCAGTGTGTATCAGGGGTTTTGAGGACAGGTGTCAATCCATATCTGCCAAGTGACCCTATGTAGGGGGAACAGTCTCTATTCTGCTCTGTGTCAGTGTGTATCAGGGCTGGGCTTTGAGGACAGGTGTCAATGTTAGGTGATTTCTGCCCTTTATGGATTAAAAGCAGACTCTGCATCAACTGTGCAATTTTCCATGGGAGTTTTGCCATGGATCCCCCTCTGGCATGCCACAGTCCAGGTGTTAGTCCCCTTGAAACAACTTTTCCATCACTATTGTGGCCAGAAAGAGTCCCTGTTGGTTTTAAAATTCGCCTGCCCATAGAAGTCAATGGCGGTTCGCGCGGTTCGCCGGTTCGCGAACATTTGCGGAAGTTCGCGTTCGCCGTTCGCGGACCGAAAATTTTGGGTTCGCGACAACACTATTTATGTAATCTATGGGGCAATTAGCCACTAGACACACTCCAGAAGTTAGTGATGTGTTTATACATTTGTAACAATTGCAAAATGAAATATAGTGTTACTAAAATAGTATCGATAAAGTAAAGTATCAAACGTTTTCAATGTTAAGTGTGATACCTAAAGTCTGATACTGTTGTATACTGTTGTATAGCCACCATACGTTTTTGTTGTCTGATCACCCTAGGCTTTGCCTTTAGGGTTTTATGTGATTATTACCATTTATTCAGTGTTTGTTCTCACTTTTGCAATGCCATTAATGGGTGGTGCTACAGAAATAAAATGGCTTATGGGTTATTGGGATGACAAACTGTCCGAGAATTAGAATCAATCTGTCTCCCGGGCAGAGCCAATCCTACGTTCCAATGTAACAGACAGGGTTACATATGTGAGTGTAGGGGAGAGAAATTCTTATTAGAGTGACAGCTTAGAGACTCAAGGGTTAATAGCTCTCTAACTCGACTGTCTATTAGGATAACAGATTGTCTGTTAGTTGGAATCAATTTTCCTCCCAGGTTGTGTTGATCCTATGTTCAAATGTAACAGACAGTGTTACATATGTGAGTGTAGGGGAGGGGTATTATTGCTAGAGTGACAACTTAGAGATTCAATGGTTAATACCACTCTAGCACATAAAGCGAAGCCTCTTTCCCCAAGAAATTATCCAAGGTAGTGAACTTTGGAGTATTATGGTACTATACAGGTAAAATAAGTTGTAAATTATTGGGATAACCGTTAGTTTGTAAATGTAGGATCAATTGATATCCTGGGTAATGCCAATCTTGCGTTTGAGTGTATCAAGCAGTGTTATACATCTAGATACGGAGGTTTCGGTTTCGGTGTAAGAGGACCGTAGGACTATGCGTCTTTCCCTACTGTGACTTCGAGGGCACCACTTATTTCCGGATAAAAAGCTTTCCCTAACTAGTTAGTGAGAAAACCTCCTCCCCCAGTAAAACAAAAAGAGATTAGCCAAAGATTTGAGCTTCGGCAGCTCACGATACACACAGTGAGAAGAGGTATAAGCGTGATGTTTCTATATTGTTGGTAGCTAAAACTCCAACAACATCCAACGAGATGTGTTTTTTAAACTCTTCTACTAGACAGCCACTAGAGGAGACTTCTGTGTTCATAGAACACAAAAAGTGTTTTAAAACGACGCTGGACATCCTCACGCTATGTGAGGACCTCCAGCATCGCAGAAATCCCTATAGCAAAGCATTGTATAATGCTTTCCTAAGGGGAGGTCTAATGCGCGTGCGCGGCCATTGCCGCGCATGCGGATTAGGTTTCCCCCGCTGACGGCCACACATTAGGCGGAGCCTGACCAGCGTCAAGGGACATCGTCACTGGACTCACGTAAGTCACTGAAGGGGTTTTAACCCCTCCAGCAACTTGGGATGGGGTGTGGGAGTGAGAGCGGCACTACAGGGTCCTTCAGTTCCAGGAAAACGGATATGTTTTCCTGGCACTGGAGAATCCCTTTAAAATGCCACGCAGAACTAAAATCTTTTTTACAAATTCTTAATTTTTCCCATTTTTTTTTCCATTTTATTGATATTAAATTATGTTTAATATATAAATATTTGATGTGACATGAAAGTCATGTTTCTCCTGAACAAAATTATATGTGATAATTAAGTATAGGTGCATTTAATATGAAAGAGGTAAATTACACCTGAACAGACATATAGCGCAAATTCAAGGTTATGTTTACGTTTTGTTTTGATCACAACTTGTACAACTGACTCAGTCCTTAACCCCTTAAGGGCCAAACTTCTGGAATAAAAGGGAATCATGACATGTCACACATGTCATGTGTCCTTAAGGGGTTAAGGGGTTAAAGGATGATGGCTGATCAGTGTATAATAGAAACAAAGAGTAGTTCAAAACCCTATGTACAATCTACTAGGTATAGATGCATCATATATCTTCTTAAGAATGGAAGCAGTGAATCTAGCAAGTGGAAGATGAGATGAAAAAAATAAGCTTTACATACCTATATTGCCAAGTTATGAAATAGTTTTAGACCCAACATACATCAGGAAGCACAAACTACCTTTATGTCTAGCAAAAAACGGGTCGCAAGAGTATTCTGAGAACGGACAGCAGCTGAAATAGCCTGCCCTTCGGTGGGTCCCCGCTCAGAACTCAAGCTGGTTTTAGCTCATCTTGTGCCATTACAGAGAGAACATATCTGAAGCATATCAGACTGGTCCCACCCATACGGGCAGTCCAGATCCGAAATGCCAGCAAGTTCTCTCTGCACGAGAGATACAGCAACCCCAGACGATCGTTTCAGCCTTGTTAGGCATCATCAGTGAGGCATAGCTGATATCTCTCTAGGAGATATCTAAAAACAAATTTTAAAGAATTACTGCAATATGACTATTAATAATTATGTCTGTCATTCATTTTGCATGAGTCCTCTGGGCGAGAATTATAACAGGATTGTGATACTTTGTATTCAGACACATTTATTAAAAAATGTTATGCATGGCATTATTTTTTAATTCCTTTGGAAATATGTATGTACTTATGGCCTGTGTTTAAACATAATTTTGTGTGCACTTATGCGAGTCACACGGATAAGCAATATATTTTTATAACAAAAATATTTTGTAACTTAGAGCAACTTTCTAATAAGCACCTTCATTCACATTATATGTTGTTTTCAAACTGCTTTATTACATGTGAATGAGACAGAATAGTATGCCAATGGACGGAAATAGGTAGAGAAAATGAAAAGTTTAGCTGCTATAAACCTCATATTAATAGTCTTAGCACAAGCTTTCAAGGACTTGTCTGTAGGCTTACATAAATAAACCTCTTAAGGCATTAAAACACGTAATAAATGATTACAAGCTCTTCTGATGACTAGGTATTTGGTAATAAGGTCAAAGCCTCTCAATATATGTAATGTTTTTTACTGGACACCTGACAATTATTTGGGACAAACCAATTTCAAAAGATAGACATTATCGAGAACTTCAGAGAGGCAAAAAATGATAAGGAAATATAGGGCTCCACTCTTAAAGAGTATAATTCCCGATTTGTAACTTTCTCGAAAATTATAGGTGTCCGACATGTTACAGATAGCACATAAACTTTCAAGTTAAATTCACATTCCTGTTAGTGCACTACACTAAACTAGCGGTTTACACAACGAAAATGATGCCTTTTAAAATGTATCCTTCCATAAGGTAAAGTGTCCTACTGTAAATTGAAATAATCTGTACAGCAAGCATGTCAAAGTCAAAGGATAACATGGGCCAAATAACCAAGGTTTAAGTTTAAAAAAAAAAAAAAAAAAAGAGTTTGACCTAGATCAACACAAACTAAAATTACTTGTATCAATCTCATGCAAACAATATGTAATCCTGGGTACATATATATAATTTACTCAAAAGCTTCACTTCAAATTACTTACTTTGCCCCCCTCCCACAATCTAGCACACAGCCTCTCGCAGCCCTGCCCTCCCAATCTAATATACTGTCCCCAATCTAATACACTGCCCCCACTCCCACCACTCTAATTTAAGAAACATGCCCCCCCCCACTATTCTAATACACTTCCCCCTTCGCTCCCCCACTTGCATACACTGCCCTTCCCCTCACTTCCCACAATTTAACACACTGACCCCCCTCCCCAATTTAACACATTACACTACAGGAAGGTTCCCCCTAACCTCTCTTCTCCTACCTTAAGCTGTCTTCCAGTCCAGCCCTTCATGATCTTAAGCAGGCCACCCGGTTCTCTGGCACTATGAACAGCTTGGAAGGGGGATGGCTGGCCTGCTCTGCACACAGCCTATCACTCTGCACACTGTAGCGCCACTGCACAGCTGCCGGATATAACTCCTTATGCTGTATACGCCTATCTGGTGGAAGGCATGGAAGAATGCTTTGCGCTGGCCTGCGGGTTGCTCAGGAGGGCCACAGCACAAAGCAGCACCAGGGCAGGAGACCTACTGGGAAATTTCCTGGTATCCGGTAGGCCAGTCTGGCCCTGGGCTGCATGTTTGACATGCTTGCTGTACAGGAAGACAGACTATGTAATAGTATTTTATCGTATTGCTCTGATAATAATTTATAGCATTTTTATTTCTTTTGATTGCGACTCGGCCAGTAAGTTTTGTCTTTTCTCATCCATTTTTTTATGTGTGAATTGCCATTAATTAAATGTGAATTAAACATTGTCATACCTATCAAGTGTCCCTATTTAGGAGGTACAGTCCCTATTTTAGGCCAAAACCATCTGTTTCTCTTTTCTCTCATGTCTCTCCTTCTTGCAGCCCCATGGAGACGCAAAGGCGAAGGAAGGCCTTGACAGCTTGTACTGAGCAAGGCAGTAGGGATTGGTAGAGAGGGTGAGGCATTAGGAGGATGAAGGGTATATAGGGGGTGGGGACCATTACACGGCAGTAATTTTATGGGTAAATCTGTCAATCTATCTCTTTTGATCTGTATCTGTCTTCTGTGCTGTCCCCCTTGGTTCCTTTCTGTCTCTCTTTCTTCTGATATCTTTGTCCGCTCTGTGTGTGGGTTCTGTGTGTGTGCTCTGTCCCCTTGTTGAGTGGCTCTTGCCCCCCCCCCCCTTTTTGTCTTACCTGTAGTGGCAGCATGGAGCCAGTGGTGGATCCGGTCATGGAGAGGCTGTTGAGCGAGATCCGTGCGGCAGCGCGGCAACATGGCAAAGTCTTGGCCCAGCAGTGCCTCGGGCCCATCATGGTGGAGCTGGGACCGGCAGGAGGGCCAGTTGTGCGGCCGGCGAGGATGATGAGGTCTCCCCAAAGACTCAGCCCGGAGGATCCAGCGGCCGCAGGCAGCCTATCAGGAATAGTGGGGAGCAGAGGAGGCCGGGCGCAGGATCCAGTATGCCTATTGGAGGTCGCCGCAGCCGGGTTGATGGTGAGGCCCTCCGATGTCCAAGGCCCACTACAGGGACATTCAGCACCGGCCACCAGGTCGGTAGGTAATCCAGCCAGCAGGGGCAGTGGCGACCAACAGGAGTTACAGACTCCGGCCACTAGAGGCTAAGGTGAGCAGCAGGAGTGCTGGGTTCTTGCCACTTGAGGCAGCAGGGTGCAGCAGGAGGTTTTAGTGAGATAGGTCCTCCCCTGCTCCCTCAGGTAGGTCCCGATCTTGGGTGCGGGACAGGGGTTCCCGGCGCAGCATGGATTTGAGGCGGGGCAGGTGTTCAGAGGCAGCACTCCCCATATCTGTATCTCTTTCCAGGATGTCGGAGCCCCAGGGCCAGCAACAAGGTCAAGGGCACTGGGACACGGCCGCAGCTGAGCTGTCAGTTCATGGCAAGCAAGATCCAGGAGTTGCAAGTCGGAAGTCCTCGGCGGTTTGGCAGTTCAAGGTGAACAGGATCCGGGAGTTCCACATCGGGAGTCCCCATCGGATGGAGTCAACAATGGCAGACGTCAAGGAGCGCATCTGTATGGGTGAATACCTAGAGATGTTCTCGTTGCTTCCTCTGGAAAAAATGGTGGACCTGAATCCTGGTAGGCGCTGGGATCAAATGGACATCACGTTGTGGCTTAAGCTCATGATGGCTCAGAAGGCATTGCTCTTTCCCGTGGGAGGGGGCAGCATGGGTGTAGGTGCCTCCTCGTTGGCCACAGGGAGGAAGGGATTTTGCTAACTACATTTCCAGATGTGGTGTGGGACAAGTTAAAGGGGGGGGGAGTGGGTTTGGGGTGCATGGCAGGCCGTTTGCCTCCGTTCCATTGCCCAATCTAAGAGTTTCCCCACTGGGATTAGTCCCAAAGAGGGAAAGGGGCAAGTTTCGTTTGATACACCACCTGTCGTACCCCAAGAGTCTTTCTGTTAATGCGGACATCGGTTAGGATCTCTGCTCTGTCTTCTTAACGTCGTTCGTTCGATTGGTTGGTGGGGTCCCGTTGGCGGAGAAGAAGACAGAGGGCCCGATATCTTGCCTCGGTATTTTGGGTTTGGAGATCGATACAGTGCAAGGGTTGTGCAGATTGTTGGCGGATAAGTTGTGGGTCTTGAAGGAGGTGCAGCGGGCCAAGAAGGTCACCCTTCGGCAGATGCAGTCTCTGATTGAGAGACTTAATTTTACCTACTGGATTATCCTGGCAGGTAAGGTCTTCTTGCGGTCCCTCTCTAGGGCCATGGCGGGTATCTGGAAAGGGCTTCACTTCACTATCACTGAATATAATAGCGGATTCTCTCTCTCACCTACAGTGGGAGTGGTTTCTGGTGGCGGCCCTGGAGGTGGATGCGGAGGGGTTGCAAGGATGGGTGAGATCCTCGGTGGAGATGTTTTGCTGGAGCACAGGCTGAATGAATGACCAACCCTACCAAATGCCCGAAGGCCTGTTGTATATATGAATATGTGCATCTCTGTCCATGTTGGAGAGTTTGGAATGAGAGCACAAATATATATCTACATTAATAAACACAAAGGGGCTGGGGGGGGGAGTAAGAGACACGATGGGGGGGGGGGGGGGAGACAAACAAGGGATGTTTGCACACAGACAAACTGCACAAATATACCTCTGCATAAATGCACCAGGAAAACTGCACATATATATCTCTTCATTCATGCACACTGCTATACAATACACCACAACATTCACACATACTAGTGTAGAATACACATCTACATTCATTCCCTGTTGCACACTCTACACTCTCTGCTGAGATCATGAATTGAAACAAAAACAGATCTCTATATGAAACAATAGATCCCTATATGTATAGTATTATGCTGCTTAAATCAGTGCAATTAGCACTCATTTCAAACAGTAAACATTATAAATAAATAATTTTTGTATGTAAAAATAAAAATATACACACATATGAATTAAAGGAACAAAAAACTGTATTCCTAACAATATAGTTCCCTCTGCCAATCCCTCCCTCACGGTCCCCCCAGCTGCAAATAAAGGGTTTTTTACTAACCTAATTCCAATGCCAATGACACTGGGTGCTGGGTCAATTGCCGTCACAACGATTCGGGAACCTAACCCACATGCGCATGCACGCCACATGCATACGCCTTCTGCCTTGGGAAAGCATTGACTCGAAGCATGGGTAGAATTCTACCTCCTCGGTAGAATTCCTCAGCTGATTAGGATTTTTTAAAAAGAGTGTGATTTAAAAAAAGTATATATATTTTCATGTCATATAAGTGGTGACAGTCGCAACCTATCAAATCTTATCAAAATGTAAAGTGCATTTATTATGTGCAAAATAGAGGAAAATAAATCGAAATGAAATTTCCCTTAGGTAGTAAATCCACCTCGAAGACTTTTTCAAATCTTCAACAACTGATACAAAACAAAAGTTGGGGTGATTCTGCTAGGGAGAATAAGGGGCACAACATAGCACTTTACTGTGTGTAAATATAAACAAATTATGGTGCAATTGGCCACTCACATTTTCAATGCCAAATTCAAGCCTTCAGAATATCTTTGAAGAGATCACTCGCTTTCTTCTGACACTTAACAGTCTAAGGGCAATGAATATAAAAGAGAAGAGAAAGTAAAAAAATTGTAGTGCAAATTTTAAATAAAATGCAAATCAATTGTGCCTACATGTAATTTTAAAACAGCAGATGTGGCAGTCAGTAGTAAGAAACTGTTACCATTCCACCAGCCCTATGCGTTTCGTCCCTCCAGGGACTTCCTCAGGGACACTGACTGTGCAAATTAACCAACAATAAAAAGTAGGATACAACAAACCTTTTCCCTCCCCTCTCTCTTTTAAACCCAATCATGCAATAAACCCTTCCATGTCCAGAAAGAACATATAGGCC
Source organism: Pelobates fuscus (assembly GCF_036172605.1). NCBI lineage: Eukaryota > Metazoa > Chordata > Amphibia > Anura > Pelobatidae > Pelobates > Pelobates fuscus. The sequence continues at coordinate 321,342,531 of NC_086318.1, read as the reverse complement.
GGACATGTATGATGTCACCATGTTTCGTGCGTGTTGATGTCACTTGTAGGAGGAACATGGAAATAACGATCAGAAGAGCAGCTGAAGGAAGTTTTATCCAATGGAAGGATTTATTGGACAATCAGGGGAGTTGCAAGAGTTGCCAAAAATGTAGATACCTATTTGTCGTGTAACTCCAACAATGCTTCAACAGGTAGGGCACTACCATTTTCCATGCTTGCAGGGTTGCATTTAGCACTGAGCCGTATTTGTGTTTGAATATAAGCATATAAGCATGTTTTTGTATGGAGTATGTTTGTGTGAATGTAGGGGTGTGTTTTTATGTGATGTTGGCATTTGAATTCAATTTGCATTTGAATTCAAGGAGGCACCCAGTGGTCGGACTCGGCGGGCAAGCAAGGCATCATCAAAATATTTGAAATCCAGACTAGATTCCTATTGGGCTGAGTACCCCACCAATCCACTAAAGGGGCATCTACTTTGGAGGTGATTACAGAAAGCATAAATGTGAGAGTCTCTGGAACCAGTTAAAGCTACGGTAACCACAGCGGCGATCAAAACAAAGGGACAGTCGACACCCTGAAGCTGCACTTTTACCGGACTTTGTGTATATTTGAAAATTGGATGTGAAGGAAGGTGACTATTCTATGCTGTGCTGGGCAAATACATTTTTTTTGAAGTATCTCCGTTCATGCAGTCGTATATCTCAAGAAGCGATTAAAGCTAGAGCAGGCTCTTTCTGCTCTATGTTTGTGAGTGCACCCTTCTGGCATTTAATATTTATATATATTTTTTAAAAACGATTTTACACTTTTATGTTTTTTATGTCTCTCCTTTTCCTTTATGTATAGTTCGAGAGGACATATGTATGTATAACCTTTATTTACGCATTTGAGTGCACTTTTAACACTTTGCACTTTACTATAATATATTGCACAAGTTGCACTTTTGAATCACTTGGGTCTTAAAGACACAGCGCACCTTATCATTATTTTGTATTCACGAGAGTGTTTTGAGGAGTTTTTACACTTATTTTTGGTGCAGCTTCATTTTAAGGTAGATTATATTGATTGGAGACTAGTATTTTACGAGCGCCTACTTTTTACTTGTTTTTTGTGTATATTTGAATTCAAGCATACAGTTATGTGTAGAGTTGGTTTGTGACTGAAGGGGTGTATATCTGACTGTGCTGGATGGTGGCTTCCCTGGGGTCCATTGTGGTGCCTTAGGCTGTTGGAAGTTAGGATCTGGCTCCCCAACCTCCTCACTGCCCTCTCACTCTAGGGTGGCTCTCTGTTCTCTTACATAAGCCCAGTGGGTGTCCCTAAGTGTATGGGCCGAATGATGGTCCTTCTTAGTGTGCAGACTCCTGGCTGCACTGGCAAGCCCATGGGGGGGTGGGGGGAGTGGGGGGAAGTGGGGGGAATATTATGGAGGTCAGCAGGGCCCAAGAGGTAGCTGCTTTGAGTTCCCCAGGAGTGACTGGGCCTGGTAAAACTGCCCAATTTGCCCCGCATTAAAGACAACCCTCTACAGTTCTCTACAGTTCCTACACACTATATCATAAATATATATATAATGTGAAGAAAATAGACTTTTAAAATAGACTTTTATTTAACATTTTCTCCTTTATTCGGTTTGTTTCCTCCATTTACGGCATGGATATTGAATATTGGTTCGGTAGTTTGAAACTACCGAACACTGACCACCCTCATGGCTCATTAACTTCAAAAGAAATGACTATTAAGTGCTCCCTGGGCGGCCGCTGTTCGTATAGCCGAACGCCACGTGGAATAGAAAATGGCGGCCATCTTGTTTGCACGAGGGGAGACAGCGGGACTTGGTCGTCGAGTGTCTGGAACTAAAATCGGACACTTGACCTCATGAACCACCGCTGAAACTACCGAACGCCTGCTTCTTTTAATTACCGAACAGCCAGGAGAGTGCCATTCGTTAGTTTTGTTCGTACGGACAAGGGGAGCAATCGCTCCTATGAGCCAGGAGGATCCATTCGGTACTTTGTTCGTTTTTACCTTTTTCTGAATTGACCGACCGCACACGCTGAATTCGTGGAACTGTTTTGGGCAGGAGCCTCGTGTGTGGTCGGTAAAATATGACTTCCATACTTTTTAAGAACCCCTGAACCGATCTGGGTGAAATTTGGATATGTGTGTCCCCCAGATCGGGGCTATCAGGGGATATGTAATTTGTGGGGATACCTTGTGGGGAAAGGGGTGTTCCAACTTTTGGGAAAATTGTGTGCCCTCTGCCTGGAGATAATTGATTTATTCCTTAACTTATCTCAATATCTCCCAGGCAGAGGGAAGGCGTGTATTACTGTAAAACTGTATGATCATTGGTTAATGTCTTTGTTTGCTGTGGGAGGTCCTCTTGCAGGAGGATTTCTCATAAAAGCCAGTGTGTTTTAAATAAACTTCATTCCTATTACACCCTTCATGAAGTCTAGGCTCATGTTTGGGGAATATTCTATTTGCTGGGGAGAATCGTCTTGGAAGCTGCATTCATCTACACTATTCCTCTACTCCCTGCTGCAGCTATACTCACTTATGCTCAGCTGTTGGGAAAGGAATGGAAGACCACAGTACCATAACCACTGCAGGTCCTAACAATATATATATATATATATATATATATATATAGTATACAGTGTTACCCAGCACACACACTCAAAGCTATGAAAAAATGCCGGGTGCTTCAAAAGCCAAAGCCAAAAATATAATAAGTAATAAATGAAGGCTTGCACTCACGGTCTGTAGATAAGTAAAAATCTTTCTTGTTTATTTCAATTCATTTAAAATATGATTGCTGCCATCATCAACGTTTCAGCCACTTCTGTGGCTTTCATCAGGATCAATTCAGCATACAAAAACTTTTTGTATGCTGAATTGATCCTGATGAAAGCCACAGAAGTGGCTGAAACGTTGATGATGGCAGCAATCATATTTTAAATGAATTGAAATAAACAAGAAAGAGTTTTACTTATCTACAGACCGTGAGTGCAAGCCTTCATTTATTACTTATTATATATATATATATATATATATATATATATATATATATATATATATATATATATATATATATATATATATATATATATATATATGTGTATATATATATATATATATATATATATATATACATACATATATACACACACACACACACACACACACACTGCAGCCCATATTTATACATTCACCACAGTCCCTACACCCACTATGCCTGCTGTACACAAACACTCTCTCACTCTCTACAGCCCCTAACCACACATACTGTGCCTCTAATACAACACAACTGGGGCTGACCTATTTACATAAAATACTACACCACACTCTACATACACGCAATTCTACAAGCATCCTCAGACACATGCACAATACGCTTTTCCTATCAGAGACAAGTCACAAGCAAACACAGTGCAAGTGTCATTAAACATGCTTGCTGAGTGTAGAACAAATCCAGGGCCTTTTTCTCACGAGAGAGCTTTTCACCAGGGCTCTGCGCATGGTCTGCCCTGGAAGAGCATTGAACCAACATCATCCTCCCCCTTCTCACTGTGATAAAGAAAACAAAAAAAAAGCCCAGGCCAAATTCATTTCCCAGTACATCCCTAGTAACCAGTGTTATGTAAGCTGGCAGAGACAAAGATAATTGTTACCAATATGTAGCTAGAATCATAACCTGTCTCCTGCGCACAGTTTAGTAGCGGCTTAACTTGCAAAGTCAGTTTTGATAGAAATTTATTTTACATTTAAAAAAATAGTACTTTTTCCACAGCAATCAACTGATATTCTTGTTCAATGCTAAGAATAAGGTGTGCCCTGAATTTTTATTAATTGCGAAACCTCTTCAAACCGAAATCCTTTTTACATGTAATAAATAAAATAGCAATCAAAAAAGAAACATAACACTTTTAAACGTATAGGAAGTGGGTTTGCAGTACATCAGAGCGGTCTTTTAGTAAATGGTAGCTATGAAATTTAAAGATGTGGTTAGAATGAAAGCCATTGCTTACTTTTACAAAAAGTGTAAGAAGAGTCAACTTCCTTTTAATTCTTCTGAGTCACTTAAAAAAAATATGACAAAGGGTATGGTGACTTTTAAGAGACTAAAATACTAAAACCTTAACTTGTACAGTGGGAATAAATAAATAAATAAATAAAAGATATTAACAGGATAAAACCGATCACAGGTAACAATCACAAGGAGCATGGCGGATTAACTAAAAGGTAGGTGAAGAGGAGTACAAATAAGATATGCGAACTGCATATAAATAGTTCTAATACAGAACTTAAACGAACATAACACTGTCTAAATAAACTTTTATTTTACTAATTTCTCTGTGTCAATTTTAATAATTATATTTATTGCAACCCTTTTAAATTTCCCATTTTTATACAAATTAAACATTTACTTACCTTTATTCCAGAGCCAACATCAGCTCTTTTGAGGCATTATTCTCCACCCTCTGTGAAGTCACCAAGTGAGATGACATTGGTCCAATCCCCTGTTTCTTATATAGAAGCATTGTTGACCTAAGGCGCACAAACACACAGACACACACTCAGAACAATCTGACAATCAAATGCATCTTTTCTCTGTGCATGATAAACCGGGCACATGTGCGATGTGTGCATCATAAGCAGCAATCTGAGTGACAGCACAGCTCATTTTTGGGCTGCTCCTCTTTCAGCAGCGTGGAAATAGGCTTATGAGAAGGGTTGTGCGCATGCACGGGAGAATGAAAGCACTTTGTAGACGCTCATTCACAATGCCCAAGTCCTTCAACTTAAGCTTGATAAAAATTCTGGGAAGTAACTGTTCCCCTTTAAGAATTATCCTTGCATATAGCTTTCAGGTTTGTATTGACCAGCAGAGAACCAGTTAATACATTTTATCTGAAATTATTTTTTTTTTTTATAGCAACTGAGACACTTGTTTGTAGACTCTACTTGTATTTGTCGCCTAGCAGTTACAATAATTTTTTTGACATGCTTCAAGAAAAGTTTACCTTGGGGTATTTAGCAATACTATCTGTGCCGCACTAGTAAGACTAATACGGCATGGATTGACTCTCATTTTCTCTACTTAAGGTATGATCCTTTGCATCCGTGCATAATCTGCTCAAAGGAAAAGTAGAATTGTAGACAGGTGTGAGCTTGGCTTCTGAGTATTTATAAATAAATCATGCAAAACATATTAATTACATCTCTTAGAACAAAAGGTGTTCTGATTCATCTACACATTAATTGCCTACGTAATGTAAAATGACATTACATTCACCCTACTGCACATTGATTTTGCAATGGCGTTTCCTTAACAAAATGTGTCAGCCATCACTAATGGTAAGATTAAACTGGCAGGTAGGAATAATCTCATCACTAGACAATCTATCGGATTACGTCAATCTGTTCTACTGAAGGGCATCTCAAGTAGTTTGCCAGCCTTTTATGTAAGCAGTAGTTAAAGAAAGGTAACACTTTCACTTGATAGGTATTTTGATTAAAAAAACAAACAAACAAACAAAAAAAAAACCAATATATATATATATATATGTATATATATATATATATATATATATATATATATATATTACTTTCTCTTTTAAATTACTCAGAAGAGAAAGGAGTTTTATCGCAGTTTTGCATATCAATATCCACAACACATACTCTTTTTATACGAGATGAAACTTGTATTAAGTTTCCTTTCTTTTCCTTTGCAAGATCATGTAATCTACTCAGACTGGTAAAATCACAGGGTCTGCACCTTTTTTGAACCATGGATCAAATGATTTTCTTAGTGTTTATTTTGGTCATTCTGCATGACGTCATTACATGGTAAATTAAAGGATCACTATAGGGTCAGGAACACAAACATGTATTCCTGACCCTATAGTGTTAACACCACCATCTAGCCCCCCTGTGCCCCTCATGCCTCCATAAATATAGTAAAAATCTTACTGTATTCAAGCCTGAAGCTGTAAATCTGCATGCTGTTAGACTCAGAAAAACAAGCAGGCTGCTGACATGTGGTAGCCTGATCCAATCACAGTGCTTCCCCATAGGATTGGCTGAGACTGACATGGAGGCAGATCAGGGGCAGAGCCAGCATGATTCAAATACAGCCCTGGCCAATCAGCATCTCCTCATAGAGATAATTTGAATCAATGAATCTCTATGAGATAAGTTCAGTGTCTGCATGCAGAGGGAGGAGATACTGAATCACAGGATGCTGTGCACAGTGCTGCCCTGTGCTCTGCTGACAGCAGATCTGAGTGGATGGAGGCATATTATGCCTCCATCAACTCCGAAGTCCCTCTGGTTCACTCTGAGTGACTGCAACTGGAGGTGTTCCTAGCTTTCAATGTAAACACTGTATTTTCTCAGAAAATACAGTGTTTACATGAGAAAGGCTGCAGGGAGCTATAGTTCTCACCTGAACAACCTCATTAAGCTGAAGTTGTTCAGGTGACTATAGTGTCCCTTTATAGGTATATGCAAGACACATAAGGATGAGATCAATACCATATAGTCAACATAAGGAAGCATACAGAATGTGTTTTTTTTTTTTTTAAATAAAGAAAAATTAACCTATAAGACTAACAGCTAACTAGCAAGTCCTGTAGGGGTATGAGTTGGCCACGACGTGGTGTAAATAATTACTCGACAGTACTAAACCCCCACAGGGCATCACCCTCCAGGAACAGCACATAGTGGCAACACGTTAGTCCTCAAGTATCTTGAGTGGGGGAGGATTAATCGGAGATAAGCATAAGTCTATACTACAAAGTAGCAGCTACAATATAGTAACACTAATCGTTGAATACAACGCTATTCTCTGGCTGCAGTGACAGATGGAGGACAGAGTAATATTCGTCATATTCGGCTCCCAGCTACAGCAGACAGCCCGCGCGGCGAGTGGAAGCAGAGAGCACACAGCTCCCTCACTGCGTCTGAGATGGACACAGGCACCCGACCCACTGGACCCCAGGGACAAGTCCACGCCAGCACTCCAGGTAGGGAGGCTGGGTGGACATTTTTTAATAAAAAAAAAAATTATTTGTATGTGTGTGTGTGTGTCTGTAAGTGTGTTTGTGAATGTATGTGTGTGTGTGTGTGTGTGTCTGTAAGTGTGTTTGTGAATGTGTGTGTGTGTGTGTGTGTGTGTAAGTGTGTTTGTGAATGTATGTGTGTGTGTGTCTGTGAATGTGTGTGTGTGTCTGCGAGTGTGTGTTTGTGTGTCTGTGAGTGTGTCTGTGAATGTGTGTGTGTGTCTGTGAGTGTGTGTCTGTGTATGTGTGTCTGTGAGTGTATGTGTGTCTGTAAGTGTGTGTGTGTGTCTGAGTGTATGTGTGTGAGTGTATGGGTATGTGTGTGTGTCTGTGAGTGTATGGGTGTGTGTGTCTGTAATTGTGTGTGTGTCTGTGAATGTATGAGTGTGTCTGAGTATGTGTGTGTGCACGCGTATATATATGTGTGTGTCTGTGTATGTGTGTCAGTATATATATATACACACACACACACGTGTATATTATTTTTTTGGGGGGTGGGGAAAGAGTTCCCACACTTTAATCCCCAGGACTTCTCTGGAGATGTCCGGATCTCCCCTGACGGCTCACGCAGAGTCGGCGCTATCTGAGTGCCGGCTCTGCTCTTAGCCTCCATGGGCTGGCGGGGAGATCAAAGATCTACCTCACCAACTCACAGCAACACGGAGGGAGGTTGGAGAGGACCCGGGGAGCTCTAGACAGCAGCTCTGCCAGGTTCCTCTCACGAGATCTGAGCATTGCCTCGGCAACACTCAGATTTCGCGAGAGCCTAGCTCCGCAGGCTAGAGTTCACTCTCCACTGGACCACAAGGGATGGCACATGGCAGCAAGGATCCCCCCTCCCTACATAAGGTAGGGAGGGGGGATATTTACTAATTAGCCCCCACCTCCACAATCCCTCCCAACATACAGCCCACACACACACACACAGCACCTAGACACATACAGCACGCTCACACACACAGTACACTAACCGCACCCTCACAAACACACACAGCACCTTTACAAACACACAACACCCTCACACACAGCACACTAACAGCACCCTCACAAACACACACACACACACAAACAGCACCCTCACAAATACACGACACCGACACACATTTCACACAAACGGCACCATCACACAAACGCACACATCACACAAACAGCACCCTCACACACAGCACCCTCACACAGCACAGTAACAGGACCCTAACAAACACACAAACACCCTCACACAGCACACTACTAGCACCCTCACACACAAACAGCACCCACACAAACACCCTCACCCACATAGCACACTACCAGCACCCTCACACACACATCACACTAACAGCACCCTCACACCACCCTCACACAGCACACTAGCAGCCCCCACACACACAGCAGTGTATATGTGTGTGTGTATATATATATATATATATATATATATATATAGGTATTACATATATACACATGCGGCGTGTTTGTGCTTTAGGGTGCACACCCTAATGCAACAGGCTGCGCACGCCTATGATATAACAACAAACAAATCTACACAATATAATATAATGCAAATAAAGTATACTGTGTACCTACTTTTGGGAGACCGTATATATTTTGACAATATATATATTCCTTGCTTGAAACGGCAATATAATTTATTGATTTATTTTAAACATAAATATACAGTCTTCTATTCATGACTGCTGACTCCTTCGATCACCAAATCCCATTACCCTTCCATTCCCAATAAGTAATGCAAAACCAAGTGGGAAGGGGCAACGGCCACAGCTTTATTTAAACCAGCACAAACAAATACTGTCAGCTGCAGGTTTTACCCAGCAGACAGGTACACTTTAAACTTCTTCCAGAGCCTCTTCAGCTTGTCCTTCGTCATCAACCAAACTCAGGCTGCGACTCCCCAAGCCCGTCCGGGCATTATTCATTTACCAAACCTGCTGGCGCAGGAAACCTGCAGCTGTGACAAAAAAAAAAAAAAAGAGAAAACACAACACAAAACAACAATTCCAGAATAGAAAAATTGGGGAAGGTGGGGGTGAAAGACACTGCCCGGCTCCCTCAGCATTGTTCACCAGTAGTCTGGTAATATTCCCAGAATTCCACGCTTACATTTGTAAAACTAACTGTATCCATTTGGTTGCTATGCCAACCCCTCAGAGCAGAAGTGATGCTCCCCCCCCTCCCTATTTGGTCCGAAAGTTGGCCTTTCCCTTTGTCATCTGCAAAACCACAGTTTCGTTAGAAAATAGATGAGAACCAGAAAATAGGTGACAATTTTCAACTAACACTGGTCCTCCCATTTTTTTAAGGAGTGAAATGTGCATATGTCATAAACGTTTAGCAGAGATTTACGGGATCTATAATTAAGAAGTGATAAGTAGTTTAGTAGATAAAAAAAAAAAATCAATGAAATTACTCAGCAACCCATTACAGAGCACATATGAGTAATACATAACTAGGACCTGGACTAGACTAACCATAGGTCATATCAAATTAATGAAAATTCAGTAAAAATGGGCGAATTTCCAAAAAAGACAAACAATTCTCTTGTTTACTAAAGACAATTTCAGTCGGAATTTCGATTAACCCGACCGAGCATGCATCATTTGGTTATATGCATTCAGACTCTGGTTTTTAATCAGTGCTTTTTGCATCTGAACTATATATACAAAGTATAGGAATATTCACAATGCACCTATTTTAAACAAAATCAGGACAAAATGCATATTATATAATGCACATTATTTCAAGCAAATGGTAATTTTAAAAATGCTATTTGCCCAAAGGTAGCACTAGCAGCCAGTAGGCAATTAGTTGAAAAAGCCTTGGTGGAGCAAGTGATAACCATGCGGTGGCTGACCAACGCTTTCTAGACAACTGTCACATTAAAATGTTACAAAAAAAAAAAGATTAAAAAGCCTGTGGGGTAAATATGACTCCCATCAAACTATAGGGTGATTAAAAACCTCACATATACTCCTGCCCGCCATGCCATGGGCCAGTTGCCAGAAAGGGCCCCGTCCCATGGGGAAGGTGCCTGTAATCTACCAGGGAAGCACTTTCACACCTCTCCTGTGCCCACAACTGATGTTTTAAATTTAATAATTGGGTTGGAAAGATCACTGGTAATATAATTTCTATGGGCACATCACACCGCCCCACTATACCACCGCTAATAAATGGTAGGTGGGGGCTATGTAGTAATACTGGGGGAGTGGATATGCAATTCTCTAACCCTCCCCTGCCCCAATGCCCCACCCATGGGCTTCTTGTGGGGGTTATTAAAAGAAAGGGCTTAGTGGACATGCTATTGCCCACTCTCCGTACTCCTCAACCATGGGGGATTCAATAAATTGATTTAACATGCCATTGATAGCCCCCACAGGTAAATTTCCCATACCATTGATAGCTTCCCCAGGTAAATTCCCCATGCCATTGATAGATTCCCAAGGTAAATTCCCCATGCCATTGATAGCTCCCCAAGGTCTTGTTGCTTATTGTTTATTAGACATGTCACAAACCATGGCATGATGGGTGGGAGCATAAAGGAGTTTTTATATCCCCATAAGCTTTCCATTAATATTTTTTTTAATTATATTTTTATTTCTTCATTTTTAACCCCTTAAGGACACATGACATGTGTGACATGTCATGATTCCCTTTTATTCCAGAAGTTTGGTCCTTAAGGGGTTAATGTGGCCACATAGTAAACCAGTGCAACATATTTTTTTTTTTTTAACTATTTGCTCGCTTACGACAATTGCTTCCAGTGGACAAATAGTTTGGATTTTTAAAATCCAGGCCCTGATTTTAAGCAACTGGGGCTGAATTTTACCCTTTTGTGTCCAGATTTTAGCTGTTCAGCTAAAACACAGAATGAAACGCAGCTGAAACGCAGAAGAGCCTTATGTGCAAAATCCAGATATCATTAAATATAAGGTGAACAGTGTGGGGATTTTTTATTATAATTGTTAATTTTTCATTTTTTTTATTTAGGCGTTGCTAATATTTTGTTTAATGCATTACATGTGTTAAAAATACATGCCGGGTCAGATTTTAAAAACACAATCCACAACTGTATATGTATATAAAAAAGAAAAACCTAAAAACAAACAAGCTGTATTATTTGTATATCTAAATTGGAAATTCACCCACAATCAAATACCTTTGAGAAATAATTCCACTGGTATGAAGAAAAACAAATCATATGCCACTTGGAAGTAATATCTCATACTCGCGTGTATGACAAATGAGACATTTTCCAGGTAGTGATGCCTATCAAATAAAAAAGGCCTTAGGCTGTGAGATCATGTCAGAATCTGTGATTGATTTTATGAAGATGCTTTTTATGTGGCTTCAAAAAATCCTGCACTCTATAATTTTACTTTTTGAAAAGTCAATATTGTTTTTGAATGGAGTCAGTTGACTTAATAAAGCAGAATAATTCCAATACAAACATTTGATGAGCAATTGTTAAAAGAAGAGCACATGAAAGAAAATGTCAACATGCTGGATTGGAATGAAGAACATAGGGTCACGTTCTTAAAATATGCAGAAGATAAACAGGTATTGAAGCAGTCTTTGTAAAATGCACTATTCTGTAGCTGTGTTCTCAATTTTGACTGATTCAGATAAGGATAAACATTATGAAGCAACACTGTATAGTGTACAGTGCAGGGTTGTGAACAACAGGAAGTCAATGTGTTAAGAAGAGGTCAAGGTCATGCATAGAAAACGAAGCCGGTGCACCCCAAGGTTAGTTACTAGTTACTCAGTCTTACTTTAGTGTCTCCATCCTCTCGCCCACTTAGGTAAAATTTCCATGTAATGGGTTTACTTGGAAAGACCAATTCTAGGGATTAGTTATTGTGACGGACTGAGCCTTGTCACGTGTTCTTGGAGGGGCCTGCTGGCCAGCCTCTTGCCCACCGACTATGGGCCAGGTCAGAGACTGTAAAGACCCATATTTTATTCCCCCTGGTTCGGCACTTTCCATTCATGCGCATAGAACCGAACGCTAGCTCCCTGGCGGCCTTCGCATGGACCAAAACCGCAATTTTACTTCAGGATTACTTAGCCGCGAATGCCCTGGAACTATTTTCAGCATGAAGACTTTGCGGTTCCTGCTCGGTCCCTAGCGGCACTTAGCCATGATTCTATGGAACTGTTTTGGGCATGGGACCATGCGGGCGTCGGTCAAAATTAAGACTTCCAGGAAATGCCTGAACCCCTGAACTGATCTTGGTGATTTTTGGATATGTTGGTCACCCAGATGAGACCTATCAGGGGATGTGTGTTGTGGGGATTTTGTGTGTTTTAAGGTATTTTGGGGGATTTATAAACATGTGTGTTTTTTTGTGTTTGGAGATAATTGACTTTAGTATAGTGCTTGACTCAATTATCTCCCAGGCATAGGGGAGGGATTGACCTAATTTGTATTGGAGTGTCCTGGACCTGAGAGCCAATGTGATTGTGTATTTATTTCTACTGTGGCTTTCTCTCAGGTCCAGTGGGGAGTGCCCCTTGCAAGGGGACTGTCATAAAAGGCCAGTTGTGGCTACCATTAAACTGAGATTCGTTTTACCCTCTATGAAGTCTAGGCTCAAGTTTGGAGGATTGGAGAGCTATATTCACACTCTGGAGATTGCTATAATCACTATACTCTCTTGGATCACAACGATTGCTCTTATAAGAGCAGCCTGCTTCGCTCTTTAGACTAGGGAGGTCTACCCACTGGAAGCTGGATCCTGGTCTTGGGTCCAGTGTGGCTGGAGGACAGCTAGACCCCAACTAAGCTGCGGAAGTTTGTGGGGTTTATGGTGGTTATGGTGTTCCAGTGCAGTGCTTATGGTGCTCGCAAGTACTAGGAAACAGCGATTGACGGAGGTACTCGGTCGGGGTACCAGGCAGTCTGTCACAGTTATACATCAGCAATGATCTCAATAGATTTTAATTCATCATTTTCAGTTAGCTCAGTGCAATTTTACTCATTGATTGTGCACAAACAAGAGTGAGAGTGCCACAAAAAGTGCTTACAAACGGGCTACCACTGCATTCAACTTTATATGAGCTACTCTAGTTCTTAATAACATAGCTACATAGGTTGGAAAAGTTCCATCAAGTTTAACCTTTGACACATCCCCGCTGTCATTGTACAAAATGCTGGGTAGCCCAATATCATATCAATTTCCAATTGTAGTTCAAAAAGAGAAAACCTCCAATATTGGGAACCATATTTCACCCAAGATTAACCAGATATTATTAATAATATCAACATTTATATTTCTATATTCCCTTTGCTAAAAAGTCAACCAGCCTTTCTTTGAAGGTGCCTCGTGGATTTGATTAAATAACTGCTCTAGGCAGAGAACCCTAAATGTTTATTGTTTCACTGCTGCATGTGAAATCTCCTTTCTTCAAGTTCTTGTCAAGCATCATCATGCATCGCCTACCATGCAGTTTTTTTCATATATCTCCTATTAGTATAAGTGTATTTTCCATTTGAAAGAAATCATATGAAAAACAAGGGAAATTAAATAGAGCACCATTGTAGAACTCACTTAAATATCAGGCTTGAAGTTTTAAATCCTAAAACGGTTAAGCATTTCATCCTATCATGATTAATATAGTGAGTTCAATAACATCTACTTATCAGTTGCCAGTACGGTTAAACGGGCACTTAAAGCACCATAAGCATTATAGTTTATTCTAGTCATTATAGTGAAGTTATTATTATTTTATTATTTATATTGCACCAGCAAAATTCCATAGCGCTGTACAATGGTTGGACAAACAGGAATAAGTTATGATTTAATCTTCAACTATTTCCTTTTTTTTTTTTGTCAATTTATTAGGGCAAAACTCTTACTCTATGCTTGAGTACTCATTTAAAATCCAAAAGTATGATCTAAATGGTTGGAATCACCCTAGAAGGAAAGTACTTTAAAATGTTACCTCTATAAGGGTATTTGTAGTGGCCTAACTTCTTATTCCTATATTATTATTTGTCAAGCATGCTGTGGCTATTTCCCCCCCCAATCTGGCATCATTCCTAACACGCCAAACTGGTACAAACACTTTTCCGGGGTTGTGTTATTCTGGGGTCATTATTGATGTGACCCCAATTGTTTGTCTGGAGTCTCATCATTCATGCTCCATTTTTGATGAGACTCAATATCTCCCTAGGTAATCACATCACTCCTGCGTAATTATTGATGTGACTCAACTGAAATGTTGGCTGTGTTCTTCTGGCTTCATTGGTGATATGAAACCAGCATCCAACCATTCATGTACATCCTGGTGCACATGGATGACACGAACCAATCATGTTGAGCCGTGGGTTACTTAAACCCCTCCAGTTTATGCCTTGTGCCTTGTTGTGGTTCTTGTTTAGCCAATAGCACATTCCTTGTGTTTTTTTGTTCTTGCTCTTGCCCTGTTTCTGATTATCCTGTTCTCTGTGCTCCTGACCTTTTGGCTTGTCTCACTGTTTTTATCTTTTTTCTGCCGTTGACCTTGTATTGTCCTCTGACTATTCTCTTCATTAAACCCAGCCATTCTAAGGACCAGTAATATGGGCTATCCCTGCTATCTGCTACTACAATTGACGGTTCCTAGCTTCCAAGGCAATTATCTATGTCTCATGAGGCTGAGTGTAATCCTTACTTGGTGAATGGAAACAGATGTAATGTGTGACTTAAAGTTGATCACTCACACAACCTGTATATTGCGTTATGCCACTCAAACAATAATGAAAAGAAACAAATGTACATGCGGCCACTGCTATGTTTATACCTGTAGGTTGTAGTCCTATGCCAACAACGGTGAGGTAATAGCTAATAGCGAAAACCTAATTAAAAAATCTTTATTGTATTGTTACCTTTATATTATCAGTAATGCGATAGCATACCATATTAAATGCAGGTTACCTCCATGCATAAATGAATAGATAAGATTCATTTTAAAACGTAGGATATGCAGAATTTGAAATGGATTTTTTTTTTGCGTGTGATAGAAAATAACTTTTAGCATTATTGTAATTGCTGGTTCCAGTCTACCTAAAAGCCATTATTTTTAGTTATTGTTGTAGTTTTTTTTTAATCTCTCCTTCCTGAGACAGGTCAGGTGCACCTTTAAAGAAAACAAGCAGACAAGAAAGGAAACAAATCAAACTAAATGACAGTTTGCTGAAGTCAAAGTGACAAGTTCTTAGGGGAAAGCTGTTATGCATCCGTGCACTTGGAGACAAAGCAATAATGACGACAAACCCTTTCTCTTAAAAAACTCTCCTTAACTTGACACACCTGTTTTCCTTGTCTGCATACACTTTGGCTGCATACCTATAAGCTGAGGTTTAACTGCTGTCTGCGGGTTCTTGCAATGTGGGTCTGCCAAGCTCTTGGCTTCAATACTCTGACAATCTTCAGAGGGCATGTTTTCTATTCTCTGCAGGCTTTGCCTTAATGATTCATCTTTTATAATACATGTATATGTGTATGTGTGTGTGTGTGTGTCTGTGTTCGCTTAATGTATATATTCACATTAACAGGTTGTATATATATATATATATGTTTGGCTCTTAGTCAATGAATGAATATGTTTGGCTCTCAGTCAATTAATGACCTGAATTGCCCAGGTAAGTCACAAATATTTCACAAATGATATAATCCTCACCATGGGAGCACATCAGGGGATAACTGGCACCGGCTGTCGTGGCTACTGTGCTTATAGTGATCCTTTATTTGTAAGATCTGATGTTCGAAATAATGTATCACAATCCAAATTTCACATACCATTCATGCACTATTTTACTGCTGTTAAAGGTGCCAAAGTCAGAAAATTATATTGTCCTAAAAAAGGGCTCAGACTTTCATCCTCAATCTTGAGGTGTCAAGCGTGATGGGTTAATACTGCCAATTGAAAGACAAAAAACAAGTGGTGTGTTTTTTGATAACATCACCAGTGTAAGATTACAGAGTTCAGTACAGCCAAGTTAATGGATAATGCTTACAGATGACAGGTGTTCCGTTAAAGGAAGTCTCTGGGCAACTCTTCACGGCTGTAATGTCCCTGTCCCTGCAGGTATATTTTATAAAGGTGCTGATTTAAAAAGAATCAGACTTTTATAAAACACCTTTGTCACACTTTCCAGCTGTCAGACAGTTTCCTGCCTTACCTGCTGTGATAGTTCAAAGTGGAAGTGAAGGGAACCAGGCACGATTGGTGAGTTAGGCAGACTAATATTAAACTCACTGATTGTGAACATGTATGCTGTTGCACTTACTTGTCATGTAGTTAGAACACAGTTTATTGAGAAATGTATGAATTGCTAGTTCTGCGCATGCCCTATTTATCTAGAAAACTTCTTAATGAAAGGCCTGTGATATGTCCAGTCAACACAGGTAGATATATATCTAATTAATGTTTAAAAAAATATATATTTTTCAATAGATGTGTGTGTATATATATATATATATATATATATATATTCTTTTTTAATCTATTATATTTCAGATTGATAAAAAATGTTGGATCTGACATTGCAATTTCCCTCAACATTACCAACAGGTTAATATAATTTTAATAAATGTGGTTTTTAATAAATACAGCATATCTGTAACTACTTCTTAACAATTTTTTTTTCATATTTGAGAGCACATTTTGGCAAAGCTTCTAAAACCTGAATGATGCCTACTAATGAAAAGTCATAACTCCCAACACAGGCAGGTATAAATGGGGGTGGGTCAGGCCACAGGGGGCATGCCAGTGTAGGGTTTTCCAGAGGAGGACCTGCCCAAAATAGGGAGACTGACAGTAAAGAGGTGGTCTCAGTCTGACGTGGATTTACACCAAGCAGACTGGCAGCCTCACTGAGCAGGCCCCATTTAGCACATGCATAGAGCAGCTCTAAAATGTTCAAGTCTTGTTTGCAGTGCTTGTGGTATTTGGGTACTACTTGGTGTCTACCGAGGTGGGCCATTGGAAATACAAACCAAAGACAGCAGGACAACTACAAAATTTATGACTGGTAAAAAGATATAGAACAGAATTGTTGAGTGGGTGGATTGCTAGCAGTCAGTCACAACATGGATTTTACAAAGATGAGCTGATTAGCTCCCACCATTCCCCTGTTCATGGAAAAGGTAATGAATGTTTTCTTTTAGTGATTATACCAATTGCTCAGTGCACAAAAAGAAAATCAAGACTAGACAGAGATTTTTTTTAAACAATTTTTTTATCATAGTTTAAAAATATAAACACAAGGAACTAGCTGCTGTACAATGCAATATGGTTGAGCAAAGAAAATATCTCACGACAGAACCACTTTAATTTTCTGATTCTTCAAACATAGTCTTTTACATTCCCTGAATGTTTCCAGTTGTGTCGCCTCAACTCTGATGGAAAATTGTCTTTCTGGTGTCACTAAGTCTAGCATTTAGCACATTACAAAGAAGCATTTAGACATGTGTCAGGTGGATGTATAAGTATACGTATGTTCAGGTGTAAACATGCTTCTCACCACTGAGGTTTCAATAGAGTCATATAAGTCCTTGTAAAAATGACTGTCTCTGTCTCTTATTTTGATGGTCACTATATGTTGCATGCCTTACACCAGTCCTGGACTGTGCTGGATTTTGACCCTTTTCTCACCATCCTGGAGTTTTTCCATTGGGTTCCATTTCTCGGGACACTAGTTAAATGTACCTTTAAAGGACCACTATAGTGCCAGGAAAACATACTCGTTTTCCTGGCACTATAGTGCCCTGAGGGTGCCCCCACCCTCAGGGACCCCCTCCCGCCGGGCTCTGGGGAGAGTAAAGGGTTAAAACTTACCTTTATTCCAGCGCCGGGCGGGGAGCTCTCCTCCTCCTCAGCCTCCGATCCTCGATTCGGCTGAATGCGCATGCGCGACAAGAGCTGCGCGCGCATTCAGCCGGTCTCATAGGAAAGCATTTACAATGCTTTTCTACGGACGCTTGCGTGCTCTAACTGTGATTTTCACAGTCAGAATCACGCAAGCGCCTCTAGCGGCTGTCAGTGAGACAGCCACTAGAGGATTTGGAGGCTGGATTAACCCTATTATAAACATAGCAATTTCTCTGAAACTGCTATGTTTATAGAAAAAAGGGTTAATCCTAGAGGGACCTGGCATCCAGACCACTTCATTAAGCTGAAGTGGTCTGGGTGCCTAGAGTGGTCCTTTAAAGTGCAGCATGAGCACATGGTCAGAGCATGGGCTCTCCAGAGTGGAAATAACCAGCATGGGTCTGCAATTTTATTCAGGAAGGCTCTCTCTTCACGCATTGCAGTGAAACACTGTTTAAAAAAATATTAATTTTAGATAAAATTTTCAAATTATTTAAAAGTACACTATAGGCACCCAGGCCACTTAATCTCAGGTGGTCTGGATGCCATGTGCCTCCTGTTTTAACCCAGCAGAAATAACAATATTTTCTATGCAGGATTAACCTGCCTCGACTGGCTGTGTCTCAAACAGTCACTAGAGGCCCTTCTGTGAATTTGCATAAAACCCTGCTATTTCAGTCAGATGGTCTCAGAGAGACTATGATAGACCGCATGCAGTTATTGGATGTGAATATAGGTGTATTTTTGCATGTAGTATGTGTTTGTGAATGTTTGTGTTTTTGTGTATATTGTTAATGTTTGAAAGCAGGGGTGTATATGTGAGCATTATTGGTGCTTGAATGCAGGGGTGTGTTTGTTGTGTTAGTGTTTGCATGGCAGGTGTGTTTGTCTGTAGTGTTCGTGTCTGAATGCAGGGCTGTCTTTGAGTACAATGTTGGCATTTGAATGCAGAGGTGTGTTTGTGTGCAAAACAAAATGGCTGCTTCATGTAATCTACATTTTTCTTGGTTTTGCTCAACAAAATGTTGGAAGATGAAACTAACCATTTATTGCAGCTAGTTACGTCTAAAGTTTTCTCTTTTTGTATTATTTCCGTTAAATCATTTAAAAAAAAAAAAATGATCTCGTTAAGATTATTCATTACTTTTTACAAGAACTTGACATAATCGCCGTAGCCAGACATGTTTCACCTCTTCAGGAATCAACCAAGACCACATGCAACCACAAGAAACGAAGGAAATAATTGTATTTCTTTGTCTCTCCTCTATATCCTGGGATGTCAAGCTCCCCCATGGCTACATGTTTTTGCAGGAAAACAAATATAGCTTAATGAGATGTAAAGCTTCATATTAACCCTAAAATCACTATTGTGTTAATTATGCTACAGTATGCAAACAATTAGACCGTATTATTCTATTTAGAAAACGGATGCACTGGGGGGGTTTCAAAGCAGTAAACACATATTAGGCATACTGGAAATGGGTACAGAAGTATTTAATTTAATCTTCTTCAGACCGTAACAAAAGTAAATTTTAATTCTTATGCCTTAACCTATCCTTAAGTCATGTCTCATATGACTAACCAGCTCAGGCATCTCCTGTGTGTTCCAGCAAGGTTCCTTGCATGTAATTCATAAGAGAAAATTTTAAAAATATTTATTTGCTGTGCTATCTAAGTCTACAATCATGCAAGCATCAAATATAGAATTACGCACAGGATTGGTGCTAAAGTTGTTAAATAAATGTCATGATGTACCTCCCCTCTAGTTCAGATACACGCAGCTCCAAAGTCAGGAGTCCATATGTGGAATGAAATACAATGCTACTGGACCAGCTCACCAAGAGATGGAAGCAAGGTGCAGTACAAGATACCTGTAAACTCACTGGCCAATTTAAATGCATAGGAAAAGTTTAAAAGGGTATTATAGGCACTCAGACCACTTCAGCTTTTTTGAAATGGTCTGGGTACAGTGTCCATGTTGCCCTTAGTCCTGCAATGTAAAATATTGCAGTTTTACAGAAACTGTAATGTTTACATTGCAGCACTAAGTTAGCCTCTAGTGGCTGTCTACAAGGTCACTAGAGGTGCTTCCTGCTTGCAAGGCGACTTTTAGTCGCCTAACTGACGCTACACATCCTCACGCTCTGCATTGATTGAATGCTTTCCTATGGGGAGGGCCTAATGCACTCACGACACTCGATTTACATGTGCATTATCCTCCCACCGGATGATGTAAGAGGAGCACCGAGGGACATTGACGCTGGGTTCTGGTAAGTTATAACCCTTTATGTGTGAGGGAGGCCATGAGGACAGGGGGAGATAGAGGGAGCTACAGTGTTAGGAATACAGGTTTCTATTCCCAACACTATAGTTTCCCTTTAACCATAATTTGAGCCACACTGTAATTCATAGTAGGTAAGGTTACCATACGTTCCTGGGGGATTTTGGAATTTGGCTGGCTTTTTGCGCTGGCATCGCAATGGACAACAGAAAAATGTTCTGCTTTACCTCTCTTTATTCTGTCACTCGTAACAGAGTTATTTATTAAAGTGAGAATTCACTGTGATTTCAAAGTGAATTTAAAATTGATTCTGAAATGCACATTTCTGCAAAAATTGTAGAGTTAAGATCAGATTAGAGACCATTACAACAATAAAAAAAAAACTTTCCTCTTGCCCTCAGTTTACATTTCTCTCCCTCTACTGTCCTCATCTTTCACTAATTCATTGTCCCAAGTCATATTCCCCCAGTTTATTTACCCATTTTCAGTTCTAATGCCTTCCTGTATTTCCTCCAATTCCCACCATTTGCCTTTTGCTTCAATTTACACTACCTGTTCCATTTAATGCTTTTGACCCAAATCACATACAATCACAAAGCAGAGGACGGGGGACTCGGAACAGTGACTGTGTGCATGTGTACAATGGCCATATCACATGTATAGTTTACTACAGGGGAACTAGTGTGCATTGCTTGAATTTCTACACAAAACTCTGCATTTGTGATCACAGACTTTGGAGGATGAAAGAAATGAGTCTGAGTACAGGTCACCTGAGTTTGGGTCAAGAAGAAGACACTGCAGAGGTTAAGGAGTGTAATGGTCATAAAATGTGTCTTTGAGCTGAAGCCCAAGTTGTTTTTGAAATATAGAAACGTACATGACTAAGTTCTCTTGAGCTCCTGATACAATGTTATTGTCCAGTGGGGCCAAGCTACACAACGCACTCATTGATACTTGTCTGCGGATCACAAAAAAAGTTCAAGCTGGCAAAATTCCAGAATCAATATTAAACACCTGACAAAAATCTTCTGAAACATTCTACCAACATATGGTTCTATTGTTCTATCTTTGAAAATGGTTTTATAAGAAAATTAAAGTTTGAGTTTTTTTGCTATAAATGTAAAGACCAGAGCAGCACACATGTTTAATATATATTCAACTCATTGTAATAAGGAGGGTGCCACATGGGTGTCTAATACTCAAATGGCCCATAGAATGGGTAAATAAAACATGCACATCCACGTGTAGGTTAGAATATAGATAGTTAATCAAGCGGCTGCCTCTCCGGTGTGTTGAGATGGGGCCGTTGACAAAAGGACAAATATTTCCTTAATTCCTTGGCCTGTTCAATGAGCCATCCCTCGTGCTAAGATGATGAGGCCAATTCCATTAAATATTTCAGTTAAGCAGGTGCATTATCTGCAAAAACACTAGAAAAAAACAACTTAAATGGTTTGGATATGTTTGACCAAGTGTAAAAGCGAATTAATTTGAAAGGGACACTATAAAAATTAAAATGACTATATCTTAATGTAGTGGTTTTGGAAGCATGTATTGTCTAGGCCCCTTCACTCTGTTAAGACCTATGCCTATCCTCATACTTCCACCTTTTAAGCTTGCGTTCAAGACCTCTTTGTGGAACTCCCTTCCCTTCTCTGTTAGATATCCAAATCTCCATTTGAAAAATCATTGAAAATTCACTTCTTCAGGAAAGCATGTCAAATAAACTGTCAATAGCATCACATTCCCACTGCCACACTCTCAACCCTACTTTTCCTGTGCGCCCAACTCATCTGGTTACAATTACGCGTTTGTTAGTCCACCGATCGTACAACACTGGAATTTGTTGGAGCTTTATAAATAATAATAATAATAGATGCTGTCCCTCTTGTTTAGCAGTGTCAAACAAAAAGAATGCAGTGTGCCAGAGAACATGCTTTAGACTGACAGCCACTAGAGGCGTTTCTTAAAAAATAAAAGGTTCTTGTTCATTTTGTAATTTTTCTACGTACTTTACCATGTATGGCTCTTTTTATCCATTTCTTTGAAGACATTCATATATCAGGATCTACTATCAAGTCCATTACTACACATACCCCAAGGGGGTGAGAGGCCTGATTTTCATCTCTGTTTGTGAGTTTGCTACTAGCATCACGCTTTCAGAATAATAATTATACTGTGTTACGCTATGATTTGTATTTTTTCATCTTAGATTCCACAATATTCTTATATAGAATATTTCTACTCTGGATATATTCTCCAGGTTGTATTTCACATTGTATGCTTATTGAATGTGGTTTCCACTTTGTTGTCTCTTATTATATGAAGCTTTGGATTTAATGCTTTTCTCTGAGAATTATCAGATCAGTGGTGCACTGTAATTGTCACAAATGCGCTGAACATTCCCAATTCTTCTCCCTGAGAATTATCAGATCGATGGTGCTCGGTGATTGCCACACATGCGCTATAGATTCCCAATGCTTCTCTCTGAAGATTATTGGATCAATGATGCTCAGGGATTGTCACATATAAGTTGTAGATTCCCAATGTTTCTCTATAAACTTAAAATATTAGATCAATATCATGAAGAATGATCTCAAAGGTAGCAAAGTGGCTGCCGAGAGGAGACTGTCTTGTCACTGGATTACTGGTAAACTTAATGACCTTATGACAGGTTTCAAAAATGTGTTAAGGGTGGGGGCCATAATTCAAAGCAATAAAGGAATATTCTAAAGTTAAAAACAAACATATTAATTACCATTTGAATATTCTTTTAGATGGTATGTGAATAAGGCAAGACTTTTTTTGCTTGGGATGTACCATTACAAAACATTTAATTATTGAATTATTGAATTGAATTACATTCATCGTTGCTGAACATAAATAGTTCACATTGGTCACATATTGCAAGCTGAGCTATGGCCAATGTATTGTGAAAAGATTATGTGCACACAAAAAAAATCACAGAAAAAAATAGACAGAAGCCTCAACCCAAGCAAGTGTATATAAATATCTTTATATGTAAACAGAAATATCTTTATTTATTCATCATGTAAAAAAATGTGGCATGCACAGCTCAAAATGCGCTAGATCAGGCATAGGCAACCTTCGGCACTCCAGATGTTTTGGACTACACCTCCCATGATGCTTTGCCAGCACTATGGGTGTAAGCGCATTGTGGGAGATGTAGTCCACAACATCTGGAGTGCCGAAGGTTACCTATCACTGCGCTAGATGTTGAATCCTCTCTCTCCATCCTCACTTCTACTCCTGTTACCGCCAGCATTTTTATATGATAAATGAAAAATAGTACAGTGATTTAAAATGGTTTTCATGTTTTAGACAAGCATATCCAAACAAACCTTTTCATTTCATGGAGGAAATATTGTTACATTCTTGTCTAAGGCTATCCCAAAAAATTATAACCAAAACTTTAAGGATGACTTGTTTGCTCTGGTGTCAACATTTAACAAATACTCAAGACGCAGAACATACGTTAACAAATAAAATACGAGAGCTACATAAGAGAGCTCCATTTCACAGCGACCAGCATCAGACAGAACGCTGAAGCACAGTGCGGCAAGTGGACATGAACATGGTAGCTCCGGCATGCTATTTAATTTGTCTCCCACATTGGAATTTGTGTAGGACCCAGCAATATTGGGGTACTGTGAAGTAGTGGTGGGTTTAACACAATATGGCCACATGGTGGAACTGAATCTCTACATTTGTTCACTGAGATAGGTGATGCAATATCCTCTGATGATGACGGTTTATGTAATTCACAAATTTAAGCAGTATAGGACTATTTCCAGGGTGGTATCCATTTTGCCATCTGGGTTTCTTTTTGGACTGCTGTTTGTTTAGTGGGTTCTGCTGATTGGCTAGTAATTGTTATGTCATTTCGAATTGTAGTTCTGGTTCCAATTTCCATCTTTGGTCAGTCTGGTCAGCATTTTCTGATGGGTCAATAGGAAAATTTCCTTAAGGATTGTAGAATAATGTGCATATTGGATTCTGGAATTTGTCAAGGTGTTCATGGTGACTTATTGTGACTTTATTCGTTTTTAGATAAAGGATTCCCCATCCCTTACAATGATTACCTTATCCAAGTGATAGTCCTTCGTTAGCTATGTCCTCCAACTTCTACAATTTTCACTTGGAATGTAGAAATAAACTCTGCATCTAAATATCTTGGTCTGATCTTTGATGGGCCATTTTGTTTACTAGTGTGTTCTTGTATTTCCTGCCATTTTCTTTTTAGATTTTTCCAGATTTTCACAGCCATTTTCTTTTTAGATTTTTCCAAATTCCAACAAAATAGTTTTTTTTTGTGACAGCCACAAAGTATCTCCAACACTTTTTTGAGCTTCTCCGTAAATGACATGATATGTTAGGAGTAGTCAACAAAGGTTTTCACATATCTGTTGGGAAAATACATTCTTATTGCTTCACATATTTCGCTACATACATTCTATGGGTTTGCTTTCTTTGACTGTATTTTTTAAACCCATGATTTTGACGCACCAAAATTGTTACTAAATCTTTTGTGACTGGGCCATGCCATTTTCTCTTGGGAATGAAAAGGCAGGTTTAATTTTGAAAAAAATGTTTTAACTTAAAACTTTTTTCATCTTTTTTATAGATATTTTTAATCTTTGCTGATTTTATTTATAACGTTGTCCCTTTTTTATTATTTATATTTTTCTCTTTGCTGTTTTAATTTAAATACTTTTTCCCTTTTTCCTATGAATATTTTTCTTTCTTTGCTGTTTTTATTTAAAACTTTTTCCCTCTTTTTTTTTCTCTTGCTGTTTATATTCCACTCCTTGTGGGTGCTGCTGCTGAGCTAATTAGGGGGAGTGTCCCTTAATTTCCACCTGTATAGGATTTGTATTGCCAATATAAACCCACTACTGACTCACAGAGCTTACTCACTGGAGTTTGCTTGAAAGTAGGCTATTTAAAGTAGTCTCTTTTAAGTAGGAGTAGAAACAACAGGAGTTTAAACCAAGAGGGTAAATATTGTTTTGCTCACTTGTGCTTTTGCTAATTGGGGATGAGTGCTAACAAGATTGCGAGTTTTACTCAGTGCACATCCTGCTGCATGTATGCATGCCTGGATAAATCTGTCCAGGGTCCATACCTCTGTGGTGGGTGTGAGCGAGTGGCTTTTCTGGAAGCTCGGATTGGAGATCTGGAGAGGCAAATTGCAACACTGAGGGAGATTCTTGAGATGAGTCTGCTGCTCACTGAGCAGAGTTTAGTGGGTGTAGGTAGTAGAGTGAGAGGAGATGAGACGGTGGGTGAGCAGGCACATAGCTGGGTAACAGTGGGCGAGGAAGTGGGGGGGAGGGAAGAGGAAAGGTTTAGGTAGTCCTGATCTTGGGCAGCCTAACAGATTTGCCCGTTTGAATGAAGATATTGGGAGCATCAGTTCAAGAGTAGCTGTACTGCAGGAAGCTGTTCCTTCTAACAGTCGTGGGAACAGCCCCTCTAATACGGGTGAGGTTGAAAGTGTAAGGAAGGGTAGACAGATTGTGGTGGTAGAGGACTCTATTATTAAGAGAGTAGATAGGGTAATCTGCCACTCTGATCGTCTCAACCGGACAGTTTGCTGTCTCCCGGGTGCTCGGGTCTGGCATGTTGCTGGCAGAGTGGAGGCATTATTTTGAGGGGCTAGGGATGACCCAGCTGTCATGGTCCATATTGGTACCAATGACAAAGTCAGAGGAAAATGGAAGATCCTAAAGAATTAGTTCAGGGAACTAGGAAGTAAGCTAAAGAAAAGGACCTCCAAGGTAATATTCTGTGCTACAGCATTAGAGAGGTTAATGCGTGGCTGAAGTCTTGGCGCAGGAAAGAGGGTTTTGGGTTTTTAAAGCACTGGGCCAATTTTGCGCTTGGGTACAACCTGTATAGCCGTGATGGATTGAACCTAAATGGAAGAGGGTCTGCTGTGCTGGGGGGATAAGATGGCTAAAAGGGTGGAGGAGATTTTAAACTGGTAGCGGGGGGGGGGGGGGGGGGGTGAGGTCAAAGCAATCTAGAAAATTGAGATAGGATAGAAAGGAGATGAGCTTTAGCTCAGTTTAAGTGGGTGGATATGGGGGGAGGGGAAAGCTCAGAACAGAGAAGGTATGTAATATATATATATATTTTTTTTACATTCTTTATTTTTGTAGTGCAGATGATAACAAACAGCTTGCCATGCCCCGACAGCAGTTGACAAGAGAGTCAGGATACACAGTTTACAGGCAATAAGGCAGTACGTTTAAGATGCACCATTTTTTTTTTTTTTGTAGGTATAACAAGATTTTAAACACGCTTTTTCAATCTAACTAGATCAAGATTGTGGTAGCAATAGTCAATGTATGGGTGGTCGTCTAGATGTCGGATTAAGTGTTAGAGTACAGTAGATTTTCTCCTATTTATGTCTGCTTAACTTTTCTTTTTTCCCCTTTCCTTTTTCCCTTCCCCTTTTTGTTTCCCATATTCATTTTGTGTGCATAAGAGGGGAAAAACAAAACAGCAAAAACTGTGGCACTATATGTACCTGCACATTTTATGTTTGTAGGTTAGAGATTGATTCCGGTAGGCCATAACTCAGGCATAAACATTTTCTCTGGCTGGTAGTCAGTGTGAGAGTCGCAACGTGTGATAGATGTGCAGTTGGGGTTGAGTAGTCTCTTGTGTGAGTGTGTACCTGTAGTCCAGGGTTTCACCCTGGGATGGTCGCCTGGTCTTAGTCTTGTGGTTAGTGAGTGTGTGTGTGAGGTATGGTTGAAGGGAGTGCCTGTTGTATGTATGGTTAGATTAGGGAGCTACGGTCGAGTCTGACCAGCAAGGTGTATGGTAGTAGATTCCGCATGGCATACAGTATCAGAGGTCGTCATTGATAAGATAAAATTAAGCCAATTAAATTAAGGTAGTCAAGTTAAAATAATAGTAAAGAGTAGGTAGCAACAATAGCCTCCTAGCAATAGGGGTAATAGTGATTAGGCTTATCGTCAACATTTGTAAGTATTAAATGTTAAACATTAAACACAGTTCGGTCAGCTATTATTAAACTTTGTATTGACTGTCCTGACCGCATCTGGGTGTCACTTGGAGAGCAGCTTGTCCCTTGCAAGGGGAGGCTGCAGATGCCCCTCCGCGCTTCACCTTCATGTTGTGGCCGTTGCGTAGGTGGTCTCCTGGGGTCTCCGGGGCACGAAGGTGGTGACGTTCGCCGGGTCCCAGTTGTGCGGTGTGTCTGCCGGATTATGCATGGCTTTGGAAATTGAGTCAGACGGGAGACCAAGGTTTCCGAGGATCGCTGTTGCTTCTTCCAACCGGTGTATCGGGTAGAAATTCCCCCCGTGATTGATCATCAGGGTTTGGGCTGCCCACCACTGGTAGGTGATGGTGTGTGCACGGAGCAGTGATGTGAGAGGCTGCATGGATCGTTGCCACTTTAGTATATCTCCGGATAGGTCCGCAAAGAAGGAAAGGGAAGAGTTTTCGAACATATAGTGTGAGTGTCCCCGTAAGGCAATCATCACCGCCGCTTTGTCTTGTCTGGTCTGGAAGCGTACAATTAGATCCCTGGGAGCCTCTTTAGGGGCTTTAATGGGCTTGGGTATTCTGAACTGGTGCTCTGTCGTGATCAGTTTTGCCTGTTTCTGGGGCATGATCGATCCCAGTAGGCGTCTCATGAAGTGCGGTAATTCCGCGTCTGGCACCGTCTCCGCCACCCCTCTTATCTTTAAATTCTTGGACTGCCTTGCGTCTTCCATGGATGTGACCTTCCTTTCCAGGGCGGCATGATGTCTCCGTAGGGACCTCATCTCCGATTGAAGGTGAGTTACTTGCTGTTTGGTATCGTGGGAGTCCGTTTCCAGAGCTCCCATGCGGCTTGTCAGGCCGTGGAGGTCGGCACGGAGTGCGGCAACGTCCGCATGTATGTCTCGTCGGAGGCCCGACAGCAGCTCTTGCATGTCGGCTTTGGTTACGGGAGATGAGTCCTTGAGGGTGGAGGGTGGTCACTTTTGGACTTTGAGGGTCCAGCATGAGGAGGTCCTCCGACCCCAAGGTGTGATCGTCCGAGAAGTCGGAGCTTTCGTCAGGGAAGACGCCATCTTGGCTTGCGAGACGCCATGTGCTTGCCGCCATAAGTCCCCTATATTCATGCCTAGGTTCGGTTTGTCCGCCCTCTGTTTTTTTGTTTTGCGCCCCATATTGGTGTGGGTGACCGGGGGTCCCGCAGGGTTGGTTTTTGTTGGGTTTTGCTGAATTTTATGCTTAAGTCAGGCTGATTTTCTGGGAGCTCTGTTGAAATGCGACCGCTCAGGTTAGCTGCTAGGCTCCGCCCCGAAGGTATGTAATATTAATAAAAATTCACAAAAAGTACAAATTACTCTTGATAATATTAAATGTATGCTTACTTGATCTTTTGACCAACATTCAAGTAGGGGAGTATTTGAAATAAACTCAAAAAAGCAAAAGCTTTCAATAGGATTAGGGCAGCTATACAACATATTGACTGGCATAAACCCCTTAGTGAAAAAAACACTGAGGATAAATGGAAACTATTCAAACAAATATTAGAAAGGTAAATTTCTCAGTATGTACCATTGGGTAATAAATATAAAAGAAACACAATGAAACCAATGTGGCTTAGTAGAGAAGTAAAACAAGAGATTAAAAATAAGAAAAGGACATTTAAAGCATTTCGATCGGACAAATCAGAGGCATCCTATATAAGATATAAGGAAGACAATAATGCCTGCAAAAAGGCAATTAAAGTGACTAAACTAGAAAATGAGAAATTGATAGTGAAAGAATGCAAAACCAACCATCAACAAACCATCAATTCTAAAAAAAACTAATGGATCTGTTAGTTAATGAAGACCAGGAAAAGGCAGAAATGTTAAATAACTTTTTCTTCAGTATATATTAATGAGGATCCTATGGCAAGAGATAAGCAAATGATTACTGCAAAAAACCTGCAGATAACTTGTGATTGGATGACTCAAGACAAGGTGCTACAGCAGTTAAAGAAAATTTATGTAAATAAAGGTCCAGGGCCTGACGGTATTCACCCACGAGTACTTAAGGAGCTAACTAGGGAAATAAGTGAACCTCTGTTTTTAATCTTTCAAGATTCTTTTGTTTCAGGTATTGTACTGGAGGAAGGCAAATGTTGTTCCTATATTTAAAAAAGGGTTCAAAACCCTTGCCTGGAAATTATAGACCTGTGAGTTTAACTTCTGTGATTGGGAAAATATTTTAAGGGCTATTAAGGGATTATATTCAGGAATTCATTGGGAAGAACTTTGTTATTAGCAATAATCAGCATGGTTTTATGAAACATAGGTCATGTCAAACTAACTTAATTGCATTCTACGAAGAAGTAAGTAGAAGTATAGATCAGGGTGTGGCAGTGGATGTGATCTACTTGGATTTTGCTTTTGATACGGTTCCTCACAATAGGTTACTCTTCAAACTAAAATAAATTGGTCTAGATGAATATTCTTGTTCTTGGGTAGAATATTGACTTAAGGATAGAGTACAACGAGTTGTCATTAATGGTAAATTTTCAGGCTGGACAAAAGTGGCAAGTGGTATCCCTCAAGGTTTCTGTTTTGGGACCGCTTCTATTAACATATTTATAAATGATCTTGCAATAGGCATTGAAAGCCATGTTTCAGTGTTTCCAGATGACACAAAACTTTGTAAAGTAATAAAATTTGAGCAGGATATTGCTTTGCTGTTTAGGTATTTAGATTGGGGGACTGGGCACTAAAATGGCAGATTCAATTTATTGTAGAGAAATGCAAAGTTATGCACTTCGGGGTCAAGAATACACAAGCAACTTACACCCTAAATGGTAGTGAATTATAGATAACCACACACGAGAAGGATTTAGGAATTGTTATAGACAACAAATTACGCAACAATATGCAATGTCAATCTGCAGTTGCTAAGGCCAGTAAGGTAAATAAGGGCATAAATTCTCGGG
The DNA here is from genome assembly GCF_036172605.1 of Pelobates fuscus. NCBI lineage: Eukaryota > Metazoa > Chordata > Amphibia > Anura > Pelobatidae > Pelobates > Pelobates fuscus. The sequence goes on along the minus strand of NC_086318.1, from coordinate 321,312,318 downwards.
ATGAAAATATAATTTTGCCTCTTTATAAATTGCTGGTAAGACCACACCTAGAATATGCTGTGCAATTTTGGGCATCTGTTCTAAAGAAGGATATCATGAGACGAGCTACATAACTCATAAAAGGAATGGAGCATTTTAGTTACGAAAAAAGGTAAAAAAAATTGAAATCTCTTTAGTTTTGAAAAATGGCACCTCAGAGGGAATATGATAACATTATACAAATATATTTGGGGCCAGTACAAACCATTAACTGGAAATCTATTCGTAAACAGGGCTTACATAGGACACACAGTCACGCATTTAGGCTGAAAGAAAGGAGATTTCATCTAAGGCAAAGAAAACGTTGTAGCGGATTGCATTAAGGTTGTCCTCAAAATTTGTGTGTTTTAAAATGCTTTCGTGTATTGCTTATTCTATGTATTCACATTGTATGCAGCATACGAGTGAAACTACCGAACAATCAGACCACCCCCAGGGATAAGTGTGCCCCTCATTACCGTTCACAACAATGTTGCAAACCCATAATTGTCAATCAGTAGTTTGTTCTATGGGTGGCCGCCGTTCGGGATACGAACACGTGACGGCGGCCATCTTAACTCCCGAACAGCGGTGTTTGGTCGGCGAGTGTCTGGAACCCAAATTGGACACTCGACTAAGCAAACACCGCTGAGACCTCCAGACTTCCAGATCTTTGTGCTGAAACTACCGAACAAGCCGCCGTTCGGTAGAAAGACTCATACGAACAAGGGGATTCACATGAAGGCAAGCAACAGCTATTTCATTCGGTATTTTCATCCATTTATACCCACGAAAAGAGACCGACCGCAAGGCCAAAACTTATGGAACTATTTTCGGCTATTGTTACCTGTGCGGTCGGTCAAAACTTAACTCCTCCATAACTCCCGAACCCCTGTTCAGATTTGGGTGATTTTTGAGTGTTACTCAGGGGATACCATTTAGGGGTATACCCTATGTATTTGGGGTACATTCAGGAACTGGGGAAATACTGTGGATTATGTGTCATGCTGAGGGGAGGAGATGTGTGGGAGGTAACATGTATTTTATTGGTTACTGTAATAATTACTGTGGGTGTCTCCCTTGCATGGGAGAATTGCTTAAAAGCTGAAGTGTGTGAATAAATGAGAGTTCTGTTCCTGATGCTGTGTGTCGTCCAGTCATTGGGAAACGTATGGGATACTTTTGGATTACTTTACTAACCGTGGATATTATTCTCTTGGGTTTTATTACTTGTTCCTGAGCCTCACTTGGATTACCAGTGGAGATAGTCTGAGAGAGACCAGCACTCCGCTACAAAGGTTGTTTTTACAGTAAGAGCAATAAGGATAGGAATTCTCTGCCGGAAGAGGTGGTTTTATCAGAGTCCATACAGATGTTTAAACTGCAATTGGATGAATACTTGCAAAAACATAACATGCAGGGATATAATTTCTAATTAGTGTGGTAATAGCTGATTTAACCAAGAAGATATCTGACTGCTATTTTGTGGTCAAGAAGGAATTTTTTCCTAGTTTGTTGCAAAATTGGAAGCGCTTCAGACTGGGTTTTTTTGCCTTCTTTTGGATCAACAGCAAAAACATATGTAAGGAAGGCTGAACTTGATGGACACAAGTCTCTTTTCAGCTATGTAACTATGTAACTATGTAACATTTATGAACAGCCAACAGACAGGTTGTTTATTAAATATAGAAGGTTGCAGTAATGATTCAGAAGGTAACAGAATATTCTATTTATCTATGTCACCGGAATCTTTAGATGTTTTCTCTAACTTTACATTATAAAGTAGTGATTTTGTATGTTTAATTACACTTTGTAACTTTCTGTAATTGGTGACCCAGTCACCTGTGTCATAGGATAAAGCATTTATTGTGAAAAATGAGCGAGACTAGTTATTGTAACAAGTTTGTACAGTTGTCCATCTACTTTTCCTATCGTTAGGATTTCACGCTTGTTTTTAATTGTGCATTTTTTTTCCTCAAATCTGCAACTGGAGTCCATTTTTAGCCAAGCATTTTATCAGCAGAAGGCACAATTGAAGATTATATTAGCTTTAGTGTACTAATAATCTTAATTTTAGTAATGACAGGAGGCGAATATTTGCATATCTTTCTTTACTGAAAACTCCAGCAGCATAGAAACAGTAACAACCAATCAGAGAAAAGATATGCTGCCCATAAAAGGGTCTGTCTATGACATCATTTCCTCTTTCTTTGAGGCGAAAAAAAGGTAACAGTCAATACATAAAATATCAACACAGATTAACAATTGAACAATATATAACGATAAAGAACTTAGGTAGATCCATGATGTGACGGAGTGGAAGACGATTCTTCGTCCCATAAAATGGATATTCACGCTGAAAGAAAAAGAAAAAGGTGAAAGGTTTCTGGCGTGGAAACGTGTCCGCATATCATAACCATTGTATAACTGAGCAATAATATATATTAAGATGCGAAATTTAAACCTAGGGCATCAAAGTATTATACTTAAACTTAGGTTATCAAGAACGGAACGTGAGAAACATGACCACAAAATCAAAGGAAAAAACTGATGATATATATAATCCATGCATAGCAAAGAACAATGCAAAAAACATATGCTAACATATACAGTAATAACCTGCATGCTTACCTGAGCACTAGGACTTAAACCTGAAGAAAAACAAAGTAATCTGGGGGGGGAAAGAAAAAACCCTAGGGCGGGAAATATTCGCCTCCTGTCATTACTAAAATTAAGATTATTAGTACACTAAAGCTAATATAATCTTCAATTTTACCACATGACAGGAGGCTTCATATTTGCATTTTTAAAGCTTAGGCCTAACCAGTGTGAAGGAAGCATGCGAAACCTGGCGGAAATAGAATGTCCGAAAAGTACTTTCCCTAGACCAGTCCGCGCAACGCATAATGTCGGTTAGGGAGGCGCCTGCCAAGAACGCTTGGGATGCCGCCGCCCCCCTAACTGAATGTGCTCCAAAGCTAGATTCGATTCCCACCAGTTGCAGTAACCAGCGAACCCATCTGGCCAGGGTGGTCGTAGACACTGGGCCGTGAGGTTTCACGTAGGAAATCAACAGTTGACCCGTCGGAAAGTGCCGGAGAGTGGCTGTGCTTTCTACGTATCTCCTAAGTATCTTGACAACACACAGCTTGGGATCCGATTCAAAGTATGGATAGGATACAGAGGGCGTATCTGATTTAGTCCGTCTCGCAATGGAAAAAGTGACTCCCTCTGGAGTGAGAGAGAAACCGTCCACGTCAAAGGCTCTAATGTCAGACACCCGTCGGAAAGAGACAAGGCATAACAAAAGAGCCAATTTTGCTGAGAGTTGTTTCAGAGATAGAAACGGGTTGTCCGGCCAACCTCTCAGAAAGTCCAGCACTCTACTCACCTGCCAGAGGTTGGAATATTTGGGCGCTGGGGGTCTCGTCATTCTAGCGCCTCGCAGCAGGCGACATACCAGTGGGTCTTGACCCACCGGTCTGCCTTGTACTGGGATGTGTGCCGCTGAAATGGTCGATCTGATCACGTTAAGGGATCTGAATGATCTACCAGTCGAGAAGAGATGGGCAAGATAGTTGAGTATCAGCGGGATAGGGGCAGTAAAGGGATCGGAATCCCTTTCCACGCACCAATCACTCCAGGCTGACCAAGCGGAAATGTAACATCTCCTGGTGCCCGGGGCCCACGAATCCCAAAGGAGGTCTTCAGTAGACTGCGATAGGCCGTGGACTGACCAGGATCCCCTGAAATCGTCCAAGCCACTAGTTCCAATTGGCCTTCCAGGACGAGGGGGTGAGGTTCCCCTCGAGGTCCCGACAGAAGGAGTGGGAAAGTCGGGAGCAGCACGGGAGTGTCGTGGGACATCTCCAGGAGGTCCGGAAACCACGGTTGACTCTGCCAGAGGGGCGTTATGAGTAGGGTCGAAGTCCTGTGGGTGCGTAAGTACCGTAGCACTTGTGGGATCATCGAGAATGGAGGGAAAGCATAGGCTCCGTGTGAGGGCCAGTCCTGCAGGAAAGCGTCCGCCGCTTCGCTCATCGGATCCGGAAGCCAGCTGTAGTATCTCCGTAGTTGGTGGTTGGTCCTTGAGGCGAACAGATCTATTGATAGCGGACCCATCCGTTGTCGCAGTGTCTGAAATATCTCTCTGTTGAGCGTCCAATTGCTGGTGTCTCTCCAGTGCCGGGAGAACCAGTCCGCCGTCAGGTTGGAAACCCCTGGGAGGTATTCCGCCTGTAACGTGATGTTCCTCTGCATGCAGAAGCTGTAGATGTCCTTCGTAGCTTCGGTCAGATCTTTGGACCTCGCTCCGCCCAGGCGGTTGATGTATTGTACCGCCGAAATGTTGTCCATGCGGAGCAGGATACAGCAGTTCGACTTGTCCTTGGCCAGGCTGCGTATGGCGAAGGAACCCGCGATCAACTTCAGGCAGTTGATGTGGAGACCGGTTTCCTCCCCTTGCCAGGGTCCCCCCGTGGAGGCCTCTGAGCAGTTGGCGCCCCATCCCCATAAACTGGCGTCCGATTCCACAATGAAGTCCGGGGAGGAGCCGAAGATTGCCTTGCCGTTCCAGGCTTGTATGTGTAGCAACCACCATCGCAGTTCTGATCTCACCTCCCGAGTGAGTGGGATCCAGTGGTCGTAGGAATGTCCAGTGCGCAGGTATCCCGCTTTCAGCCGTTGCATGGCCCTGTAGTGTAGAGGGCCCGGGAATATCGCTTGAATGGATGAGGACAGGAGTCCCACAATCCGGGCGAGCATCCTGAGCGGTATTGAGTCCATCTTCAAGACTCGCCTGATTTCCTTCCTTATTGAGGCAATCTTTTTCGAGGGGAGGCGTAGTACGCATTCCCTCGAATCGATGTCGAAACCCAGGAACTGCACTGACTGGGATGGAATGAGAGACGATTTTTGCATGTTCACCACGAATCCCAGGGACTCTAGTAAGTGAACTACAAAGTTCGTCTGCGATCGTAGCCTGGACGCGGATTCGCAAAAAATCAGCAAATCGTCCAAGTATACGAGACAGCGTATGCCTCTTGTACGGATGTGAGCCATCACCGGCCTCAATAGCTTCGTGAGGCACCACGGAGCCGAGCTGAGGCCGAATGGCAGGCAAGTAAATTGGCATACCCGTCCTCTCCACCTGAAGCGGAGAAACTGACGGTAACTTCTGTCTACGGGGACCGTGAGATACGCGTCTTTGAGGTCCAGGCGCGTAAACCAGTCGTTCTTGACGAGAAGGTCTTGTAGAAGATGGATGCCTTCCATCTTGAAGTGTCTGTAGGCCACAAAGGCGTTTAGTTGTCGGAGGTTGATAACCGGCCGATACTCGCCTGTTTTCTTCTTTACCAAGAAGATATTGCTTATAAAGCCTCCCCCGTCTGGCGCGTATTGAACCGCGCCCTTCTCGAAGAGCGAGTGGATCTCCTCGTCCACCAGTCGGTTTTGTTCTGCCGACATGCGTATCGGGAGGGGGAGAGCGGTTTGGACAGGTTGCGCGGTAAAGTCTATCACGAAACCGCGCACCGTCTGGAGGACCCAGGCGTCTCTGGTGATTCGTGTCCAGTTCTGGAAAAAAGAAGACAGGTTGCCTGCAATAAACTTTGGGACAAATGTTCGTATGGAGGGACTCACCATTATTGAAGCGGCCGCGTCCGCGGCTCCTGAAACCTCTGGACCTTCCTGCGCCTCGAAACGTAGAAGGCTTTTGCGAGGAGGACGGGAAGAAGGTTGGCGTCTGTGGGAACGCCCTGGAACCTGAGGTCCAAAATCGGCTGGCGGCACGGTTCCGCTGTCGGCCAGCCCTTCCAAAAACACCTCTTGCGGGAGGAGTGTGGAACACTTGTCTGAGTGAGGTCTGGGCCTTGTTTAAGGTCGTGAATAAATTCACATGTCGCTTCAGCTCAGTAATGAAGGCATCGCCAAATAGTAGACCCTTGGCCTTAGGCACAAATTCCTTGGCTCCCAGTTCCAGGAGCTTGCTGTCTATTCTGATCAGAGCCGATCTGCGTCTCTCGACGCAAAGCGCTGCGTTGGCGTTGCCCAGCAGACATATTGCGCGTTGGGCCCATTCGCGTATGATATGGGGGTCCAGCAGCGATCCTTGGTTGAGGGCCATGTCAGCGTGATACAGCATCTTAGCTATGGGACCCAGCAGGTCCAGCACTTTGTCCTGTGCCGCCTTGATGCCCTTTTCAACCCCTTTGCGCGGGTCTCTGCCCGAGCGTGACATAAAGGCTACCATAGTATCATCAAATTCTGGCGTTAGCGCCACCTTGTTGGGGATCAGGGGCCTGGGGCATTCGGCCCGGAGGCGCGTCCGTACCTCCTTCTCCAATGGCTTGCGCAGCCAGTAATGAATAAATTTTGCCAGATGTTCTGGCAGTGTCCACTCTGAGGAGCGAGGGTGTCGGATGGTGCGTGGGTCAAACAACGGCAACCCCTGTTCGTCCATAAAGACGCCATCCCCGGACGGACCGGCGGAGTGGCTGTCATCGGCCTCTTTGTCCAAGAAGGTCTCCTTGACATAAGTCGAAGAAGTGGGTGGCAGGTCCTGCCATTCCTCGTCGTCCGAGGGTGAACCCTCCCGTTGCCATTCATCCACCACATTCAGGCGATGTGGATCGTAGGCGTCGTCCTCGTCTGAGGACAGGGGTGTGCAGGGTGCGGGTTGTTGGTCCGCGCCCTTGACCCGTTTGGCGGGCATCTTGCCCTTCGCCTTGGCGGAGGGGGGGCTCAAAGGCTTCCTGAGTCGCTTGGCCTTGGACGTCTCGGAGCCCGACGCTTCCATGCGTTCCGGAGGGCTAGTATCACCACGGCTGTGGGGGAGGGCTCGCAAGAGGGCCTTTTCCACAGAAGCCGCCACGGCGGCATTGATCATGGCTTCAAAGTCTGTGTTTTGCGTATCTTCCATGACCAAATGTAGCGTCAAACCTGTGGGGCGAGAACAAGGTTCAGTGGGGAGAACCGTGTGGTTTATCGTTTGCAAACATAGACAATATTGTCGTGTATAGAAGGCTTTTATGCACGTATTTTATCCAAAGGGCTAAGCATAAGAATTAGGTACGCCCTAGTGCATATTCTCGGGGTTCACCCCGGGTGGCGTGCCGTGGTAACCAGAGGACACCCACATCAACCAAAAAAAGGGGGGGCTGTATCGCCCTGCATGCGTGTCTGGGGGGTCACCCCAGGTGGTGTGCCATGAAAAAATACCCAGAGGACACCCACATAAATTTCACCCTTGGGTGCAGTAACGTAACAGGACCCATTGAGGGGTACCCAATGATATACCCTGAAGGGTTGAGAAAATATATATACGTATATGTATGTATGTCCCTTTAATTAATAACCACACTGAGGGGACGATAACAACTTATTCTGAGCCTTCAAATTTGAGCATGCATTCCCTTGCCACAGTGAGGCAGATGTACAAATAGGAAAAAAAAAAAAAAAAGTGTTGTGAAGTATTTTCTCCCTCAGGGAGAAAAGAAGGCACCAAACAGTAATATGTAAATATAACTATCCCTGCACGGCAGTGCAGGGGTTGGGGAGAAAGGAGACCGGGGAGTCACCCTGAGGGTGGTCCCCGGTGTCGTTACAGCGGTCGGTGAATACCGAACCGCAGAGAGAGGCCGCCGCGGATCTCGCGATAACCGCGAGATCCAAGATGGCCGCCGGCCGCGTGGGGAAGAGGTTCCCGCTCGCGGCCGCGAGCGGTAAGGAAAACGCGGCGGAATAGAAAAAAAACAAGCCCCGGCTACCCTCCACCCGTCACCCCACAATAACCCTGCGTGGTAGAGGCAGGTCCGTGCGGCGAGCGTGGCACAGACAGCCGCGCCGCCCGCGGATCGCCGGAAAAAGTGAAAGGGAGAAAACAAATAAAACGAGCACAGAGCAGAGAGAGGGGAGCAGGTACAGGCAGTCAGGGCAAGAATAAACACACGTATACAAATTAAATCAGTACACAAATAAAAACAGGTACACAGTAAAAAATCTTTGCACAAGGCAAAATACTCTGACCTGTTGATGGCTGGAGCAGCAAAGAAAGAGGAAATGATGTCATAGACAGACCCTTTTATGGGCAGCTAACTTTTCTCTGATTGGTTGTTACTGTTTCTATGCTGCTGGAGTTTTCAGTAAAGAAAGATATGCAAATATGAAGCCTCCTGTCATGTGGTAAAATTGTATTTTTCATAGGTAATCTATGTCTGCTGACTGCTGGTATAATGTTGATCACAAATTTGTTCCCAATTCCTTTAGTACTGACACTCTATCCGCCAACCAAGAAGATGTTATATTTCACAATTAGTAAATTTCTGTGATGAATCTCTTATCATTCATCATGTGCAATTTTGATCCTAAATCAATGCTCCATCAATGTGAATAAATGTGTCATAAATATAGATCACATCTGTATTTCTTGCAAGTTCATGACTTGTTACAACTCCTCCTGCTGTAATAGAGTTTTACAGAATTGTATAGGACATTTTAATACTTTTTAGCAGACTAAATGCATTTGAGAATTATGAGCTTATGGGAGTTACTCCCTTTATAAAATGTAAAGGAATTCTGACCAAAAAAATAAATAAAAGTACAGGTTAAATCCGAGCTACGATGCAGGATTTATAATGGTACAAGTTCATTATCATTCAGATAAGACATGGGAAAGTGGGTAAATAAAAAGCTGCAAAACCCAGCTATACACTTCAGGGGCAGATGCATACTATTCCCACAAATTGTGATTACCTCTCTTCCATTACTTATTTTTCTGTAATAGGCTTAAGAATGGGCCCCTGTAACTGTTGCCATGACCTCCAAGGTCTTTCACCAAATCGGTTTGTGCCTCGACTTAATGCACCATTATAATGAATGTATTAACTATCCTTTATCTATATCTAGAAACGACAACCTCAAAAGAGAACATGCATATCTAAAAGGTGAAAGGACATCCAAAACTTGTTTTTGAGTTATGTTTTAAGACAGTACAGAGTCATCCTGTGTGATAAATGAATGTTATGTAAAACAGGTTTTGCAGCCAGTATGCACAAAAGGTTTGTTTTTTTAAGGTAAAAGTGAACTGCAAGTGTCATCTTCTTGCAGGATGTACAGTTACATCCGTATCCTCTAGCTATATTCATATTAATATCCTACTACATCTTATTTTAAAACATACAATAGCCTCCCATAATGCACAAAGTACTGCCACAGTGCCAAAATGCACACATTCCATGATTTATTGATTATGATTGACAGTCACCTTTGCAAGCTTCCTTCCATTTTTTGTTAGCAGGCACCAAAGTATTTTACCTTGATGTATCGTTTTTCTTCTTTTAATTTAAAAATAAAAAAAAATGTATTTGGTTGTCTAAAGCATTAAAGACATCATTACAATATCAGAAGAGTAAGCAGATGATACTATGAAACAATGGTTACAAGTAAATGTTTCATTTGTGATCATAACTTTAGACAGTGACATGGTCTAACAAAGAAGAACAAAACATTGAGTAACAACACGTCCCAGAAGGGAGCAATAGAAGCATAACTGTATATCGGGAAGCAAAGCTTCATTGAGAGCAAAATTTTAATTCAGGATGTTACCTTAATTGGCAGATTGGAACTGTATACGCACATATGGGATATATCCCTTTACCCTAGGAACAAAAGCTCATGTCCATTCCCACTGTGGTAGTGGGACTAAAACTGTTAACTACTAGCTCGATAAAAACTAGAATCGATCAGAAAAGAAAAGGACCAGAAAAGAAAGAGGATTTGAAAATAGATGAAAGAAATAGTAGAGAACCTTTCAATCAAAATTAAGAACAGTTGGAGGTGAAAGAGTGTAAAGAGTGGCATTATACTTTTTTCTGGTCATCTACAAGGTTTTCTTTTTTCTTTGCAGGCAAGTGGTTTATTCAAGTGCTAAGGGTGAAGTGCAGTAGACTGGCTTTATATCTTGTTGAAAACTGCAACATCCCTTGTATGTACATAGTCTTCAAATGCTGTGATTTTTTTCCTCCAGAAGATCTGTGCCAACTTTATCATCTTCCACCACACATGTGATCTTCAGCGTTTTAATACCATAGTCAACAGGGACAAGTTTGGATGCTTCCCACACGTCCATCTGAATACTGCAAACACACTCCTCTAGTTTTGCCATGTCTGTTTCTTCATCCCATGGTTTCACATCAAGTAGAAAGGGATGATTTGGCAATAAGTGCTGCTGTTTTTAGATTTCTTTGAATGCATATTGTGCCAGACGCTCTTGTCTGACTCTTTTTGCTTCTTCCCTTTCCTCTTCATCATCTGAGCCAAACAAATTATTATTATCCTCTTTAGTTTCTTTAGCTGCACTGTCTGTTGTCTTCAGTGTTCACTGGGCCATATTTTCCCAGTGGTTTCTTCACTCAAGGAAGGCTGGTTGCTTGCTTCTCATATGATTTGATATGGTTGTACCATCTCAAAGGATGGCATAGGTCAGCAGAGGGAGCACTAGACATAGCCTCAAATATCAATTTCAGCCTGGGTGGGTACATACTTTGTTCACTGGTCTCTCAAAGTAGCTTTTGTCTGCTAGAAACTCATTGAGAAAATGAAGGCCTGTGTTTGTTTTAAATTCACCAAAACCCGTGACAGCTGCTGCACGAGGCCGTCAAAGCAAATGCGGAGGAGCGTCAGAAAGATCATCCAAATATTTTTCAAGTGACAGAGTGTATAGGTTGAGAATTTTAAAGCCAAGGGTCATAAGATATTGGTATTGTTTAATTGTATCATGCACCAGAGCTGTGAGATTATCTATCTTAGCCTCCTTCCCTATCTTTTGGAGAACTGTAGGCAAAGTAGGTATTTTAAGTGTCCCCCCACACCACTGCTATTGCCATACTAGTGGAAAGTGCCATTTTTTTTTTTTTTTGTTAGCTCTTGTGAAGGAGTCACAGGGTTTTGATAAAGCCATACCCAGGGGTCAAGTGGTGCTTCAGTGTCTAACAATCTGAATATGAGGTGTTCTACTCTGTGCAGTAATCTACAAATGGGCAAGCATTCTAATTATAGATGTAGAAAAGTATCTATAGCTCCCCATTGTTTGCAGCATAAATCTGTTGTCATGCGACCATTTTAAAGAGACAAATCAAACTCAGATACCAGTGAAATAGTCTTGTAGGCTTGTTCTTTATGGTTAACACAGATAGTAATACAAGATATAGCTTCTACCCAATCTGTAGAGTCTGTGGATAGTCTTAAGTCCATCTTTCAAGCCGACACATAGGCCAATAAACCTCTTGGAGGATAGGCAGCAAGAGACAAATATAATTGAGAGATTTTATTATTTTGGGTGGTAGATTGTACACAAGACCACTCGATGGAGGTTAATTTGTCTGTACCTGCTTGAAGGTTAGATGGAGTATACAGAAAGTTTGTATGTTTCTAAAATGATCAAATGAGGTTAGGGAGACTGATTGTTGAGAGAGTTTGGGGAAGGGCAGTAGTTGATGTTCAGAGAAGAACTGATAGAATCTGACCAAATCATTAGTTTCAAAATTTAGGAAACTACTATAATTTTATTTTTATTTATTTTTTAAACAGAAAACTTTATTTCTAACACCACTGGGAAGAAATACAAGATTTATTACTTTTATTTTTTGTGCCACCAAGAATGTAATATATCTTCTCACATGTGAATGTGGCCTCCAATATATAGGGAGAACAACTAGAGGCCTCAAAACAAGAATAAGTGAGCACATAAGAAACATTAGAAATAACATTAGAAATAAATGGTGACCCAAAATATATGGAAACATTGTCCCCTTTAGGGCTCAATGTAGATTTTGAGATCCAGAATTACATTTAAATACTTTTTATGTGATATTTTCTTTTTATATTTATAGTTTTATGTTGTTATAGTAAAGAGTTTGTTGTGCTGACCATATAGTACATTATGTATGTGATTAATCTGTTTATAGAGGGGATATACAACCGCTGGACCGGAAATGACATCACACAGGGCCGGACTGGCCCACCGGGACCGCCTAGTGTGCACCAGCCCCGGCCGCAATTACAGGGTGACCGGCAGGAGGGGAAGCGCTCCCCTCCTGCCGGTTACAGAATGTAGCGTGGCCGAGCAGGCAGACCGTGAGTCGAAGCTGCCAACACAGACGTACGACCACCTACTCACCTCCTCGACCCACCGACGGATTGACCCCACCAGACTCACGCGGACACTCTGATCCCCCAGGACGACCTGGCAACACGACCATAAGACCAGGTTAGCACCCGACACCCACACTCCTATTCCCCCCTACCCTCCTAGCCCCTCCCCCTAACCCCCTGCCCCCTCAATCCCCATACTATACCCTTGACCCCCATCTTGCCACACGAACCCCCTAGAGAGGAACTGGAGATGCCTTCACAACCGCACACACACCCCACTTCGGGAACAGGGGATAAGGGCAACATTAAACCCTCTCACTTCACATGTATATCTATCAACTGTAAAGGTCTGAATAACCCAGCTAAACGGCACCGATTTCTCCGGTGGGCCAACCGCACCAAAGCCGATCTAATCCTACTCCAAGAAACCCACTATGAACAGACAAGAGCCTTCCCTCTCCTGAGCAGACACTACAGGGAGTGCTACTTAGCTAGCTCACCACAGGGGAAAAGGGACGGAGTAGCCATTCTAGCACGCAAGACCTGCCCCATCACCTTCACACGCACAGTAACGGACCCCCAAGGGAGATATATAACAGTGGCGGGACAAATAGGGCCCCACAAATACGCTTTCTCCTCAATCTATGCCCCCACCCACCCCGACACACACTTCTGGAACACATTCCAGACGCACCTCCGTCTCTTCTCCTCCCACCACCTCATAATAGGGGGAGACTACAACGCCACACTGGCACCCGAATTGGACAGACGACGAACAAAGACACGACAAGCAAAACCCCTGCCTCCCACACGGAATGACAAATCACTCCAAGCCTTTGTCTCCCGCACACATCTAGTAGACACCTGGAGGATACTCCACCCCACTGAAACAGACTACACATTCTACTCAAACCCACACTCTTCTTATTCCCGTATAGACATGTTCCTCACTTCCCCCTCCTTACTCCCGCACATCACAAAAGCAAACATAGGATCAATCACATGGTCTGACCACTAGGATATACTCCTCTCCTTCACCCTACCACACACGACCAGGAATTGGTCCTGGAGACTTAACCCAACCCACCTACACAACACATCTATCAAAAATAAAATCCAAACCGACATAGCGGACTACTTTGACATCAACAAAGGCTCCGTTACCTCAGCATGCACCCTGTGGGCAGCCCATAAAGCGGTCATACGGGGCAAACTGATAGCGGCAGCCTCGGCACATAAAAAACAGCAGCTACAAACACTAGAAACGCACCTATCAGCCCTAAGAACACTGGAACACCAACATAAAACAAACCCTACACCTGACCTCGTGCCCCAAATCCAGGTGCATAGACGGGAAATACAGACATTCATGGCACAGGATTCCAAAAAAGCCCTCCAATGGACTAGACAGATGTTCTAAGAAAAATCGAACAAGGCAGACACACTCCTAGCCCACAGACTCCGTAAGCGGACACGCAACAAACATATCCCACACATATCAACACCGGACGGACAGAAACACACCCTTCCGAACCAAATCGCAAAGGTCTTCCATGATTACTATGCCTCATTATATGATCACGACCCCGAATCACGAAACAACCCCTCCCAAACACGAAATAACATACAGGCCTTCCTAGACAACATCCCTATGCCCAACCTCACGGAAGCTGGGAAACAAACACTGCGCTCACCTATCACACTCGAGGAGATAGCCCAAGCCATGAAAACACTAAAGCCCAACAAATGCCCAGGACCAGACGGTTTCTCTGGACTATACTACAAAACCTTCTCGTCGTTGCTCCTACCACACCTCCTACACTTATTCACGTCACTCATGGATGGGGAGGTCCCGCCCACAGACATGATAAAAGCCAACATATGCCTGCTCCCCAAACCCCATACATCACACACAGACCCAGGCCACTATAGACCGATATCGCTGCTCAACACCGACATTAAGCTATTCACCAAAATCTTAGCCAATCGCCTCCACCTTATCCTCCCCAAACTAATCCACCCAGACCAGGTCGGATTCATCCCACATCGACAAGCATGCGATAACACCAGGAGAACATACGATCTAATCTGGACAGTGAACCACCGACGACAACCGACCCTCCTCCTCTCCCTAGACGCCGAAAAGGCATTCGACCGAATACTATGGCCATACCTATTTACAACCCTTGAAAGAATGGGCTTTCCCGAAATCTTTGTAGAAACCGTACAAAATCTATACTCCCACCCCACAGCGAGCCTCCTCATCCCGAACACCCACCCACCTTCCTTTACAATCTATTATGGCACACGACAGGGATGCCCCCTCTCCCCCCTTCTTTTTGCCCTATCTTTAGAACCCCTCCTACAGAAAATACGCCATACCGACATCATCTCCGGCATCCGGATCCGCGGAGAGGAATATAAAATCTCGGCATACGCAGACGACCTTTTACTGACGCTAACGAACCCTACGACCTCCCTGCCCCCACTCATAACCCTTCTAGAAGATTATGCTAAAATATCGGGATACAAATTAAACATAAACAAGACCGAAGCACTACCACTCCACATCCCCGAAGACGACATAAACGCACTCAAAACAAACTACCCTTTCCGCTACGAGACACAGAGCATAAAATACTTAGGGACACACATACCGGGAGACCTACAACTCACGTACCAACTAAACTACCCCCCACTACTAGAAAGAGCGAACCAAGACCTAGATAAATGGCAAAACCTAACCATATCGTGGCTGGGGCGCCTAGCCTCGGTTAAGATGAACCTCCTACCGCGGTTCCTCTACCTATTTCAAGCCCTGCCAATCCCGATATCCAAAACAGATTTCAAAACACTACAATCCAGAATAGACAAATTCATTTGGGCAGGGAAAAAGGCCAGAATTAAACGCTCGACACTCTACATACCACATAAGAGAGGGGGCCTGGGACTACCAAATCTATGGGACTACCATCAAGTGGCCCAATTAGCGCAGATCCAAAACCTGCATGCACCAACAGGACTCAAATTATGGGTTGACATCGAACACAATCTGTCTGGACGGGACTTCCCCTCCTTGTACCTTTGGTTACCAAGACAAGACAGACCACAGATACCCCCCACAACACCAGCACTTATCCACTCAATCCAACTATGGGACAAAGTGACTCGCAAACACGACATTATCAACACACCATCCCCCCTAACGCCAATCCTCAGAAACAAACAATTCCAACCCGGGATGACACCCCAACACTTCGCGAGATACGAAGATAATAATCTGGTACGATTCCATCAATTTTTCCGGGGACAACAACTTCTACCCTTCACACAACTACCTAACAACACCCCTTACACAACCTTCGACCACTTTAGATTCCTGCAAATACGGAGCTTCCTCACCCAACCACATAACCAACAAACAGCGACTACCACGCTCACCACCTTCGAGAAAATGTGCATGAACACCCCAATGCAAAAAGGCCAAATATCTACCATATACGGCATCCTACACCATACCCAATCCACTGAAGCATTATCTTACACGAAGGCATGGGAACGGGATATAGGCCCCATCACTGACCCGTCAGACTGGCAAGACATTTGGGAAGCCACAGCAGCAATCTCCATTTGCGTAACACACAAAGAACAAGCATACAAAACCATGCTCCGCTGGTACATCACCCCACTAAGACTGAAACAAATGCGCATAGCACCCTCAGACCGCTGCTGGAAGGGATGCAACGACCAAGGCACCTACATCCACCTATGGTGGAACTGTCCATACATCGCCCAACTATGGCAGGACATAACACACATGGTAAACGGGGCACTACACAGCAATCTCCCACTAGACCCCTGGCTCTGGCTCTTGTCTAAACCCCACGAGACCCTTACCAGGGCCCAAAACAAAATGACGGCCCGGATCGCGCTGGCCACCCGGAGAACCATAGCCAGACACTGGGGAAGCAACGCTGTCCCGACAGTATCTGAAGTACTACACAAAATAACAGAAACCATGGAGATGGACAAACTGTCAGCCCTGGTCCACGACACCACAAACTCATACCACAAAATATGGGACCCATGGCTAACCAGAACGATACTAACCCCCCAATAACTCCACACCCGTAGACCCTCCTTCCACTTCCCCTCCACCCTGCCTATCCCCCACCTCCCTTCACAACCTAATACACCCCCCTTACCCACAAACGAATCTCAGATACAGCTGATAACCCTCATAGACGACACCTACCCAATCCATAGGACGATCAACGCCCACCAAACATTCTCAAAAGTCATCACCTCTCCTCCCAAAATTGGACTCTTATGGCCCCTAACCCAAATATAACAGGACGGAGACTATGACTCACGAGAACAACACACTAGGACCAGACGTACAACACAAAGGCAACCCCAAGACACAGACTAGCCCCAATCCCAAGGGGCACACGGGAACCACCCAATTACCACACCCGCTCATAACATGTATGACCTTGTACACAGACTACCACCCAGTAATCTTCCCCCCCATGCTTCTCAAGGGACCATAACTTCCTTCTTAATGTTAAGACTAATGTAATTATTGTTATGCGACAGTGATATAACCAACTCTGTTCCGCAACGTTGATGTATTGTAACCCTCTCCCGACCCCAATTCTTTTCTGTACCCCCCCTCCTAACCCCCCCCAAGAAAAAAAAAAAAGAGAACAAAAACAAACAAGAATGTACCTACAGTGTATGTGAATGCAATAACCATTATGTATTTATGTTATGAAACATGTTCAACATGAAACTAACCCTTATCCCACACCTCTTTTCTGTACCCCTTCCCCCAAAAAATAACAAAATCTTTTCAAAATAAAGAATTTATAAAAAAAAAAAAAAAAATGTGATCTGATCATCATCTAAGTCACAACAATAGACAATCACAGTCTGCTTAAACTAATAACACACAAAGAATGAAATGTTGCCATGTTTTTATTGAACACACCATGTAAACATTCACAGTGCAGGTGGAAAAAGTATGTGAACCCGTGGATTTAATAACTGGTTGAACCTCCTTTGGCAGCAATAACTTCAACCAAACTTTTCCTGTAGTTGCAGATCAGACGTGTACAACGGTCAGAAGTAATTCTTGACCATTCCTCTTTACAGAACTGTTTCAGTTCAGCAATGTTCTTGGGATGTCTGGTGTGAATCGCTTTCTTGAGGTCATGCCACAGCATCTCAATCGGGTTGAGGTCAGGACTCTGACTGGGCCACTTCTGAAGGCGTATTTTTTTCTGTTTAAGTCATTTTGTTGTTGATTTACTTCTATGCTTTGGGTCATTGTCCTGTTGCAACACCCATCTTCTGTTGAGCTTCAGCTGGTAGACAGATGGCCTTAAGTTCTCCTGCAAAATGTCTTGATAAACTTGGGAATTAATTTTTCCTTTCGATGATAGGAATCCGTCCAGGCCCTGATGCAGCAAAGCAGCCCCAAACCATGATGCCCCTACCACCATACTTCACAGTTGGGATGAGGTTTTGATGTTGGTGTGCTGTGCCTTTTTTTCGCCGAACTTAGTGTTGTGTGTTTCTTCCAAACAACTCAACTTTGGTTTCATCTGTCCACAGAATATTTTGCCAGTACTGCTGTGGAACATCCAGGTGCTCTTGTGCAAACTGTAAACGTGCAGTAATGTTTTGTTTGGACAGCAGTGGCTTCCTCTGTGGTATCCTCCCATGAAATCCATTCTTGTTTAGTATTTTACGTATTGTAGATTCGCTAACAGGGATGTTAGCATTTACCAGTAACTTTTGTAAGTCTTTAGCTGACACTCTAGGATTCTTCTTCACCTCATTGAGCAGTCTGCGCTGTGCTCTTGCAGTCATCTTTACAGGACGGCCACTCCTAGGGAGAGTAGCAGCAGTGCTGAACTTTCTCCATTTATAGACAATTTGTCTTACCATGGACTGATGAACAGCAAGGATTTTGGAGATACTTTTATAACCCTTTCCAGCTTTATGCAAGTCAACAATTCTTAATCGTAGGTCTTCTGAGAGCTCTTTTGTGCAATGCATCATTTACATCAGGTAATGCTTCTTGTGAAAAGCAAAATCAGAACTGGTGTGTGTGTTTTTATAGGGCAGGGCAGCTGTAACCAATACCTCCAATCTCTTCTCATTGATTGGACCCCAGTTGGCTGACATCTCACTACAATTAGCTCTTGGAGATGTCATTAGTCTATGGGTTCACATAATTTTTCCACCTGCACTGTGAATGTTTACATGGTGTGTTCAATAAAAACATGGCAACATTTCATTCTTTGTGTGTTATTAGTTTAAGCAGACTGTGATTGTCTATTGTTGTGACTTAGATGATGATCAGATCACATTTTATGACCAATTTGTGCAGAAATCCACATCATTCCAAAGGGTTCACATACTTTTTCTTGCAACTGTATCTCTTTTTACTTGTGAACTCACTTACTGTGTATTTTGTGTGAGGGTTATTTCACAGAGTGCGCCACCACTGTATGTATTCTTTGTCTACTAGTTTTGTGGTGAAATTAGGTGATTGATTTCACAGTGGGGTTTGGACACACCTACAGTTTAGCGCCAATTTATATTGTTTGCACTTGTTGTCATTTTTTGGGGGCTTATGTAAATGCATACCTAGAGGGGCCAATATGACATGTAAGAGTGATGTATCATCCTGTGGATTCATCCTAGTGATGTATCTACCCTGTGGGTTAAGTACATATAATGGGCATGAGTTACATAAAAGAATAGCGACCTCATTAACCTTATCTGAGGGATTCTTTTTGTTTTATTATTCTCAAATATATGTTTTAAAAAAGTAAGGCTTTGGTAACCTGTAACATTTCAAAGATGATAAGTTAGATAACAGAGTCTGATGTCATCTGGGCTTCACAAGTTCAACAGATAAATGAATAGGATATTTTAAACAAAAAAATAGTTCTCTCAAACCAGGTAAAATCAATCGTATGATTAAGTAATTTGTGTCTTGAATTTTGTATAGCAAAAGTGAATACAGTTTTCATTTTGTGTCATTTCGATAACATTGTATGAAAATTATGTGTGGTCATAACTGATGTTGAGATTGATATTTACTTTTTGAGTCATGTAAATGTCCAATCAGTCGACGTCATCCATTCAATCTTACTTGTCATTGCTATTGCAGTAGTAGAGTTGTACACCATCAGACAATATCTTAAGCCAACTTAAAGAAAAAACAAGGTGTTCTGTGTACACACTAGACATGTACACACTAGACACTAGACAATTTTTCCCAAATTGTAATTCATCCTAAGTTTGGGTCATCAGCAGGTTGTGTGTCCTATGAGATTCATTAGGATCTGCACTGTGATTGGCTACAAATAAACCAAAACCTAACTAGTACTTAGTAATGCCAAAAAAGCCATATAACTGCCGTATAGTATTTGGTAAGTCCCCATTATCCCTATGGACAAGAATGTAATGTTACTCCTTTCAGTTATGGAAGAAGAGACATACCTCATACAGTTTGTCCTTCAAGGTTTCTGTATGTGCATATGTAAAATCTAATATAGTCTTCCAACAGTCCCGAATTAGGTGGGCAAAATCACATTTGGGGTGCCGTCCAACCATCAAGATCTTGTTCCCTGGTGTCCTGCATCCAGGAACACCAATGAGCTGTGCTGAGGGCACTAGAATGCCTACATGGAGCCAGTATGGAGGCTATCTGTCTGGAGTGTATTCAGACTGTGCATTCAGACCTATTCATCTGTCTGGTATGTATTCCGACCTGTTCATTTTTGGCATTGCTAATGATGCAAAGTTTTTCACTGGCATCTCTGTCCACCCCTCCAGGCACTGACACTATAGGTCTAAGTAAGCTGTTTAGGTAGCTGAACCCCCTGTCAGCAAGGTAAAAGGTGTTTTCTACTCACCCTTTTCCAGCACCGCTCAGGTCTCCTTGCGTCTGATTCTGCCTTCACTCCACCCCCTTGGCTGAGATCATCAAACTTGATTATCTCAGCCAATCCAATGCTTTCCCATAGCTAAACGCCGCACTTCGGCAATCAGCATCTTCTCGTACAAATGCATTGAATCAATGCATCTCTACAGGGAATGTTCAGTGCCTCCATGCATATTGTGCAGCACTGACCCAGGAAGCACCTCGAGTGGCCGTCTGAGTTACTGTCACTCTCTGAAAAGGCAGTATTTACATTAAAAAGCCTGCAGGGACAGTAGACACCAGAACAAGTACATTAAGCTGTACTTGTTCTGTTGACTATAGTGTCCCTTTAATATCAACATGCTTAATTATAATGCTGCCAAATATATAATATTCTGTCAAGACATATTGCATATACTTCCCAGTATAGCACGAAACTCACATCATTGCTTTCATAACTGACATCTTCCAGAAAATTGCACACAGTTCCAGAGTAGACTCTTCAAAACATGTTCCATGAGACTAGCAATACAATCATCAAAAGGAATGGTAAGACAAATATAGCATGTACCTTGTATGTCTACATTTCATGACATACACAGGATGAGTCAAATTTATGTGACCAAGATATGAATATATTATTTCTGCAATTAGACAGGCATCTGGGTATTCAAAGAAACCACAGCAACTACGTACGACGGTTCTTAGACCGAAACACTCAGTGCTTTTCACACATCTAACTGTAAAAACAAAACTTTTAGATCACCATTTTCAAGATTTTTCCACTATAAATACATAGGGAGAACGTGAGGGTGGCAACACCAAGTGGTGTGAGGGTTGTTATGGTATTTCGTATGATTTTATTGAAATACACAGGAAAATGTAAGCAAAGATTTTACCGTAAGCCATCTCAAAGCATTACTGTAATACACACGCTTTTTTTTTTCCTTTGTAGCATATTGCATGAAACCGGTAACCACTCGATTATACTGCAAAGTTGCTGCTATCACTGATAAATGGACACTTTGTCACCATATTTCCAATTAAATATGGTCAAATCATGTTATAAAACCACAAACTACTGAAACTGAAAGGATCATTATCACGTATATTGCAGACTGCACATCTATAGTGTGATACTAACTCTATTAACTGCTACTTCAATTTAACACATGGATTTATTTTATGCATACAGCTAAAACTACTAGATGTGTTGATAAGACAAATATGTTGTTTTTTTTAATCTTTGAAGAGAAGTGCTATGTAAC
This sequence comes from Pelobates fuscus, assembly GCF_036172605.1. NCBI lineage: Eukaryota > Metazoa > Chordata > Amphibia > Anura > Pelobatidae > Pelobates > Pelobates fuscus. Next base: position 321,290,937 of record NC_086318.1, on the reverse strand, counting down.
TCAATATTGAGGTTCCTTTTTTTCTGCTAAGGGCCATTTGTATATTTATAGCAACATTGCATGCCATAAAAAATTATCATCTTAAAATTTAGCTATATTTGGTCAAACATTTCATTAACTTCTTCCTAATGTGATGGTTTGAACTGCTTCTGTGAGAGGAGAGGCACAGAAAGCTCCCTCTCTGCAGTACATTCTCTCGGACTCTCACCCACAGCCTGAGAGGAAAAATAATTTAAATGTCATTAGGGCCGTTGAATTTCGAGTCCTGCCAGAGGTTGCGTTGGCAGGGCCATACCAAATGATTTTGCGGGCCAGACATTCTCCACCACTGAGGTAGACTATATATGCACGTTTAAAGTATACTTCCTAGCTATGGGAGGTAGCAGTGCAATGTTGCCTGTAATTGCTAAGCCTGCAAGAAAATGGTGAGGGTACACCCACTTAAGTGGCAAGTCAGCCTGATGGAAAGTACCCCAATCTAACTAACAGCCGTCATAGACATCCCTACGCACAGAAGACCATGCAGATGTGAGATACTAGATTAAAGAAGATTGGGACGGAGAGAAAGAAAACTAAAATAAAAACTGCCAAAACCCTGAGTCATATTGAGGCACATATATACTGCAGTTAAAAAATGCCAACATATTTAACACATTCTGTATTTAGTTTTTTATCAAAAACTGAAACTTCCTTCCTAAACACTTCCACACTTTGTAAGAGTTCTGACTCCTCAGTCTTTGCTTTTATTTTTAAAAATTGTGTATTTTTAACCCATTAAGGGTTTATCTATTAAGAATTTTTTTACAAAGCCTAGCAGGGTTATTTACTAAAGTTTAATTCTAGGGAATTTAATGTAAATTCAAAGGGAATTTCAAACGGGGTACTTAGAGCACCATTTTATCTTTTTGTTTTATATTAAATTCCTATTAGGCAAACTAGATGGGCCAAATGGTTCTTATCTGCAATCACGTCTATATTACTGTTTTAAACTATTCATAAAAAACCTACATGCGCTGGCTGAGCATTATGGCAAACTAAGGTCACAAACATCTGGGTTACCATTGTTAATGATAAGATGATGTGTGGATGAGTGTGAAACAATCCCGGCATTCACATGTATCCTCAACATGAGTGAAGTAATGACTTTATTTTATAAATAATATTGAAACTTTAACTTACTTCTGTTGCATGTTAATGTTTATTGTTTTTTATATTATGTAATATAATCACATGTGTGTGTATATTCTGCACACTGACCAGGAGTAGGGTAAAGAGACATTGTATTAGGCACTGTAACTGTTTTAAATCTTTGAAGTGGTTATAGTATCTTGAGACCCTTGGCACTATGCTTCCATTCAGTGTTAAACTGTTTTTAATTGTTTATTAACACTAAATGAGCATCCCCAACAGCAGTGTGACAAACACTCCTTACCCTGGATGTTTGTCACAAAGTCCTGGAGGAGCCTGCTAGCTAGCCTCCGCCCATGGACTATGGGCCACATACAAAGATCCTGTTCGGGAGTTAAATCTCCTCAGTCTCCATTACCAGCTTTCCCTGGGTGACACTGGTTTGGCATTTTCCCGTCATTCGAATGGAACCGAACACTAGCTCCCTGGTGGCCGTTTGCATGAAGAAACCCACAAATTGTTCTTAGCGGTACTTAGCCGTGAATGTTATGGAACTAAATTTGTCATGAGGACTTTGTGGGTTCCCGGTCACCTCAGTGGGACTTAGCCGTGAATGTTACGGAATTGCTTTTAGCATGAGGTGACTGTGCAGCTCCCGGACAACTTGGTCCAGGTTTTGAACAACTTTGAAATCCACCAAGATAGCGCATTTTGGAAGGAAGGTGCCTGAGACTAAGGGGAACAAACGCTACCTAGGAGCCAGCCGGAGCACCCCGTATTACGGCCGCAGGAGCTCCTGGAAGTTGACCAGCAAAAGCACCAAACGCCCTGGAACTGTTTTGAGCATAGGACAATGTGTGCGGCCGGTCAGAACTTCCACGCGGTGGCATTTCCTCTACACTGCATGGTTCTCAGCCCTATTTGAAGAACTTGGGGGCTCAGATCTGGGCTATTTAATGATGTATAATGTGTGGGGGTTTTACCGTAAGCCATATCAAAGCATTACTGTAATACACATGCTTTTTAGGTTTTGTATGTATTTTTATGTATTTTGATATTTTATGTTCTTATGCCGACTCACTCTGACACAGGAATTTGTGGGAGTGTTCTAGACGTATTTTACTGCACCGTTGTTTTGTATATAATTGGTCCAGTTGGCCATATTAAACACATTTGTTTCTACCCTTAATCAAGTCTATGCTGATGTTTGGGGAATTAGGAGCTATAATCACTGTTTCACTGGGGATTTGGAGAACTACAGCGGATATACTCAGCTGGAGTATAGGGCATCCATTATAAGCAGCTCATCCTTTGTTTGCTGATCAGGCTAATGAGGAAGCATTATCCCAATCGGCAATGGGCATCTGTGACTAGCTCAGAGTGTCAGCTGACCGCTTTAAACCTATCACTGCCTTCCATTGCTAGCATGAATTGGTGGGGGGGGGGGGGGGGGGGAGCGCAGAAGCAGTCGTGTATTCTGTTTTTTCACTGACAAAAACATATACATTCTCAGTGACAGACAGACACATACACACACACTAGCACACTCACAATTTGTTTTTTAAAATGTTCGATTAATCCAGCCTCCTTACCTTTCAGAGTGCTGGAGTTGATTCTTCCCTGGGGTCCAGTGGGGCTAGCTGCAGCTTGGGGCAGACAGGCAAATGGTGAAACTGGGTTGCCAGGGAGCTGTTATCCTCCTGCTCAGCTCTCTTGAGCGCCTCTTAGTGATGTTGGGGCCTGAGTGACGCCATATTCCGGCTCCTGCATCACTGCAGGGCGCAAGTTGAGCAGGCAGAGCTCAGGGGACAGCGCTCCCTCGCAGCCCACCTGCATCATGTGCAGATGCCAGCCTCGGGAGGGGCCCAGGACAAGAGGCTGAAAATGCATCAGCCAGGGCGATTGGAGGGTGGCTTTTTTTGCCCTGAAAGTGCCATCCAAGGCAAATGCCTTGTCAGCGTCGCGCTTAATACAGTGCTGGGCAGAAGTTTGGGTGGCCAGGAACACTCATTCAGTGTTAAATTGCTCAAACATTGTGTCACACTGCCAGGGGCCATGCACTAAAACCAATCCAATGAGATGAAATGGCCTAGAAAAGATGAAAAGTGCCTAGACTGTCCATTAATGATAACTGGTGACATAGCTCAATGGACAGTGGTAGGATAGTCTTTGAGATAACTCAGTGGATGGAGCTTCAGATGGAATTTCACACAGTGACACAATAGTGGTATGGCTCTGATGCAACACAACCACAAAGGATTACATCCAATATATTCAAGCCTACTTGCATACAAAATAACAAGTTGGCAATAGCTACCGCAGGATACAGCATTTCATTGGCTTTTTTCCCTTATATAGTTTTGTAACACAATTCCATTAACTCCTGCTCTCATAAAAAGGAGTGACTGTTGAGTTCTATCTGCTGTGGCCAAAAGTAGGAGGTCCAAAACATAATAGTTGCAAAACTTTCTGCCACAGATGATTTGAAATAAGATTTCCATTGAAGCTCATCCAGTCTCATTTTTTGGAAATGTAGTTCACAAACATATGGACAGTTAAACCATTACTACTTATACACCATGTTGAAATTGCTTTTTTTCAATTATCAAACCCTAAACACCCTCTCTAGCGTTGGCAGAGGCTACATATCTCAAATGAATTCCAGCAAATAAACCCGATAGACCCAATATATGAAAGATCTTACAACACTAAAGTATGGTATATAGAGCCCTCCGGGCTGTATACCTGTGCACTGAAGAAGTGAGAGCCCCGGCCTATGGGTCTGAGGGGTCCCCAGAGTGCCTTGTCCCTAACGCTGCGAGCCCTGTGGGGCAGGATGGTGCAGTTTTTCTGGCGGACCGGTGGCTTGGGGTGGTGTGCACCAGTCCTAAATATGTGGCCGGCACCAGGAGAGACATGAGGGCTCGCACTCCACAGAGGCTTCGGTGATGCTGGGGAGGTGCAGGGGGCGGACTGCCCATGGACTCTATGTGGGGGTGGGGGGGGGGCATGTGGACGGGAGTGCCCACAGTGCGACGGAAGTCCCGGCTGGTGGACTGGGGTCAGTCTGAGGAAGACAGATGGAGACTCGGCAACCCAGGGGATACATTGCAGCTGTGCCATAGGAGGCCCCCCAACGGATGTACATGAAGCCCTGTGTTGCTATCCTGAAACAGCTCTCCGGTGGGGGGGGGGGGGGACTCCACCATAGCCCCCTTTTTATTCTTTTAAGATTTTATTGCTTTTCTATTCTATTGCTTTCTTATTTTTTTGGGAACAATATCTGGCCAGACATGCTTAGAACTTGGTCCCTCAGGGCACAGGGATATTCTCCACTAGGGCCATCGTGTCAGGTGCCATACCTTTTGATTTTCAAGACCCTCTTAGGTGGGGTTTTTGTAAGTACATACGTATATGCATATGTTTTTTTTATTTAGTTATTATTATTATTTTTTAATTAATTATTTTTTTATGTTATATACACCCAGGCTAAGAAGCTTTACAAATGAATTATACACTATATATCTTTAATGCATGGCTTAAGATATGTATTTTGCTCGATAACCTACGTGGTAATATTTAACTGATATAGGCCTCTGTTTTCTCCCAATTGCAATCCCGGGGTTTGGCCGTCTTGGTTACATAGTTACATAGTGTCAGGGTACCTGTAGTCTCTACCCCTGAGACGGGTAGAGACTTAGACGGTTTTCCATCCAGACGGCATGATTCTCCCGTTCCTCGCGGTCTCCTCGCGCATTTAAACGCCGGCCGCGAGAGAACTATGCCTTTTTGTAACGTGACGCTCAATAGTCGACGTCATGACGCTATTCTAGCCCGACCTGTCAGTCAAATCCCGGACACGAATCAGGTCTCGGCGGAGGCGTGATTAGTCTCTAGAACCAGGGTATTTAAGGGAGCTCTCAGCATTTGCTCATTGCCCTGTCGTGGTTCTAGCCAGCCTAGTCACACAGTGCTCTTGTATTCTCTTGTCTTTTGGTTCTGACCCGGCTTTGTTATTACTTACCTGTCTTCTCTGTTATCCTTGACCCGGCTTGTCTCTCGCTTACCTGTCTTCTCGTTCCCTCGACCTCGGCTTGTCCCTGACCATTCTATACGTAGTATTACGTTAAGTCCGGCCATTCTAAGGTCCGGTATACGTATCTGCTACTCTTTGTACTCTGCGTGTTGGATCCCTGTCCCGATCCTGACATTACGACAGGGCCAATGGATCCTGCAGGTACAAACTGTCAGCTTGGTTCTCCTGATCCTAGGTTTGACACCATGGATCATAGAATGGATCAGATGGCACTAGCACTACAGGCATTACTATCACGTCCTAATAATCCACCTGAGGAGATGCGTAATACTTCTATTCCTCCTGTGAGTTCAAGGCTAGAGGTAGCCACTGTAGGTGCTTCTTCCCGAGTTACCCCACCTGTACGTTATGCTGGTGCTCCTGAAAGGTGTTGTGGCTTTTTGAACCAGATCAGTATCCATTTCGAGCTACAACCCCGTTCCTACCCTACTGATAGGGCAAAGGTGGGATTTATTATCACCTTACTCATTGAGAAGGCTCTGAGATGGGCTAATCCGTTGTGGGAGAATGATAATCCATTAGTCTATAACTATAATGCCTTTGTAGCTGCTTTTAGAAGAACTTTTGACCCTCCTGGCAGAAAGGTCAATGCAGCTAGATTACTGTTGCGCCTTAGACAAGAGAACCTAACACTTGTGGATTACGCACTAGAGTTCAGGTCTTTGGCGGCAGAGGTTAAGTGGAATGAACAGGCTTATATAGACGTATTTTTAAACGGATTATCCAATGTAATACTTGACGAGGTAGCGACGAGAGAGCTTCCCGAGAATTTGGAGGACTTAATTTCCTTTATCTCTCGCATTGACGAACGTCTAAGAGAGAGGCAGAACACTCGAGATAGAACCGGTAGACCTTCCTTTAGACTAGCTCCTTCATTTCAAAGTCCTGAAACCAAAACTCCACAGTTTCCAGAACCTATGCAGATAGGCCTTACTCGCCTCTCAGAAGAGGAGAGACAGTACAGGAGAAGGGAGGGACTGTGTATGTATTGTGGAGTCAGAGGTCACTTACGTTTGAATTGTCCCAATCGCCCGGGAAACGCTCGCACCTAAGTTTCTCTAGAGGACAGGCCTTGGGTGTTTCTATTTTGTCCTCTACTCATAACTACAAAGAACACAGGCTTCTATTACCCGTCTCTTTAACTTGGGAGAAGGGAACTTTAGAGACTGTGGCATTGATAGACTCCGAAGCTGCTGAGAGCTTTATCGACCAAGTTTTTCTCACCAAAAACGCTATCCCATCCCAGTTAAGGAAGACACCTTTGGCTGTTGAGGCCATAGATGGTAGACCTTTAGTTGAGCCTGTGATTTTCCGGGAGACCACACCTCTTAACTTAACTACTGGTATTCTACACAAGGAGGAGATATCTCTACTACTCATTTCATCTCCTTCTGTTCCCATAGTCCTGGGATACTCCTGGCTGAAGAGACATAACCCCATTATAGATTGGAAATCAGGGGAAATAGTCTCGTGGGGTCAGGGTTGTCAAGAGAGATGTTTAACCCCTTAAGGACACATGACGTGTGTGACACGTCATGATTCCCTTTTATTCCAGAAGTTTGGTCCTTAAGGGGTTAAAGAGAGTGTCACCCCTTTGTATTGTTAACACACTTAATAACTCTACCGACTCTACGAAAGTAAAGATACCGTCCTTGTATCTAGATTTAAAGGCGGTATTTGACAAAGGAAAGGCTGATACCTTACCACCACACAGGCCTTTTGATTGCAAAATTAATTTACTTCCTGGTACTATGCCTCCCAGGGGCCATGTATACCCTTTGTCTACGAATGAGAACTTAGTCTTAGAGGAGTATATTCATGAAAACCTAGACAAAGGGTTCATTAGGAGATCCTCCTCCCCTGCTGGGGCTGGATTTTTTTTTGTTAAAAAGAAGGATGGTTCTTTAAGACCTTGCATTGACTACCGAGGTTTGAACAAGATAACCATTAGAAATGCCTATCCGATCCCCTTGATCACCGAGCTTTTTGATCGATTAAAGGGTTCCAAGATTTTCACTAAGTTAGACCTCAGAGGTGCTTATAACTTGGTGAGAATTCAGCAGGGACACGAGTGGAAGACTACGTTCAATACTCGTTATGGGCACTATGAGTATACTGTAATGCCTTTTGGTCTCTGTAATGCCCCGGCGGTATTTCAGGATCTTATTAATTAAGTTCTTAGGGAGTTTCAGCATGACTGTGTTATTGTATACCTCGATGATATACTTATACATTCCAGGGATATTGAAACTCACCACGGACAGGTCAGAAGGGTTTTGCACAAACTTCTTCAACATGGCTTGTACTGCAAATTAGAGAAATGTAGCTTTGACCAATCCCAGACTACCTTTCTTGGTTACGTGGTTTCTGGAGAGGGGTTTGAAATGGATCCGGAGAAACTCCAATCCATTTTAGATTGGCCTTTACCTAAGGGTCTCAAGGCCATTCAGAGATTTATTGGTTTCTCTAATTATTACAGACGTTTCATTAAGGGTTACTCCTCTATTATTGCTCCTATCACCAATATGACCAGACAAGGGACTGACACTAAGAATTGGTCTACTGAAGCACTTCTGGCTTTTAAGACTCTCAAGGAGCTGTTTGCTTCCGCACCAATTTTAGTTCACCCTGATACTACTCTACCTTTCCTACTCGAAGTTGACGCTTCTGAGACGGGTATAGGTGCCATCCTGTCCCAAAGGTTGGGTGTGGATAAACCATTACATCCATGTGGGTATTTTTCCAAAAAATTATCGGGTACTGAGAGCAGATATGACATTGGTGACAGGGAACTCCTAGCGGTTATCATGGCTTTAAAGGAGTGGAGACATCTATTGGAGGGGACTTTGCATCCTGTTACCATTTTGACGGATCATAAAAACTTATCCTATATTGGGGAGGCTAAACGATTATCATCGAGACAGGCCCGTTGGTCTATATTCCTCACTCACTTCAATTACATACTCACATATAGGCCTGGTTCTAAGAATTCTAAAGCTGATGCCTTGTCTCGCCAACATGAACCTTCTGCCATATCTGAGCCGGTTTTATCCTCTATAGTACCTAAGTGTAATATCATCGCTAACACAACTCTCAAAATCCATTCTCCGCTTCTGGATCAGATCAGGAGCTTGCAGCATCTGGCACCTAGACTGACTCCTGCGTCTAGACACTTCGTTCCTCCTGAACTCCAACTGGAGCTCTTACAGTGTCTTCACGAGAGTAAGGTGGCTGGTCATCCGGGCGTTCGCAAAACATATTCCTTGATCTCTAAGGATTTCTGGTGGCCTTCTTTACGGAGGGATATTAAGGATTTTATCGGAGCCTGTGAGGTCTGTACTAAGACTAAACTACCTCATTCGCTTCCTTGTGGCCTCTTACATCCCCTGGAAGTTCCAGAAAAACCTTGGTCCTGTTTGGCGATGGATTTTATTGTGGATTTGCCTGTTTCGAAAAAGCACACTGTTATTCTGACAGTGGTGGATAGGTTTACCAAGATGGCTCATTTCGTGCCTTTACCTAAACTTCCGACTTCACCTGAATTAGCGGAGATTTTTGCTAAAGAGATCTTTCGCTTACATGGGATACCTTCCGAGATTACTTCTGATAGAGGTTCCCAGTTTGTTTCACGTTTCTGGAGATCATTCTGTTCTCAACTAGGCATTAAATTGAACTTTTCTTCTGCTTATCACCCTCAGTCTAACGGAGCCGCTGAACGTACCAATCAAAAGATTGAACAATATCTGCGTTGTTTTGTTTCTGAACACCAGGACGATTGGGTCGGTCTGATTCCTTGGGCAGAGTTCGCACACAATAATCTTGTTTGCGATTCAACTCGCTCTAGCCCCTTTTTCATGAATTATGGTTTTCATCCTTCCATTCTTCCGTCGGTTCCTTCTTCCCAGGGGGTACCGTCGGTTGATACTCATGTTGCCAATCTGAAGAAGTTGTGGGATCAGACTCGACAAATTCTCCTACATAATTCTATACTGTATAAAAAACACGCTGACAAACGCAGAAGGCCGGCTCCTAGTTTTGTCCCTGGTGATAGGGTATGGTTGAGTACTAGAAACATTCGTTTGAAAGTACCGTCTATGAAATTTGCTCCTCGCTACATTGGACCCTATAGGATCCTGAATCGAATTAATCCTGTTGCGTATCGCCTAGCGCTCCCCTCTGCCTTACGTATTCCTAATTCCTTTCATGTTTCCTTGCTAAAACCCCTGATCTGTAACAGATTCTCCTCCAAGGTCTCCTCTCCTCACTCTGTTCAGGTTGAGGGTCAGGAGGAGTACGAAATCAACTCCATCATCGATTCTCGAATCTCCCGGGGGAAAATTCAATACCTGGTTGACTGGAAGGGATATGGTCCAGAAGAGAGGACCTGGGTACCACAGGAGGATGTCCATGCTCCTCGTCTTCGCAGGGCTTTTCATTCCCGCTTTCCATCTCGTCCCGGTTCCTTCCGCCCGGTGGGCGTTTCTGAGAGGGGGGGTACTGTCAGGGTACCTGTAGTCTCTACCCCTGAGACGGGTAGAGACTTAGACGGTTTTCCATCCAGACGGCATGATTCTCCCGTTCCTCGCGGTCCCCTCGCGCATTTAAACGCCGGCCGCGAGAGAACTATGCCTTTTTGTAACGTGACGCTCATTAGTCGACGTCATGACGCTATTCTAGCCCGACCTGTCAGTCAAATCCCGGACACGAATCAGGTCTCGGCGGAGGCGTGATTAGTCTCTAGAACCAGGGTATTTAAGGGAGCTCTCAGCATTTGCTCATTGCCCTGTCGTGGTTCTAGCCAGCCTAGTCACACAGTGCTCTTGTATTCTCTTGTCTTTTGGTTCTGACCCGGCTTTGTTATTACTTACCTGTCTTCTCTGTTATCCTTGACCCGGCTTGTCTCTCGCTTACCTGTCTTCTCGTTCCCTCGACCTCGGCTTGTCCCTGACCATTCTATACGTAGTATTACGTTAAGTCCGGCCATTCTAAGGTCCGGTATACGTATCTGCTACTCTTTGTACTCTGCGTGTTGGATCCCTGTCCCGATCCTGACACATAGTTACATAGCTGAAAAGAGACTTGCGTCCATCAAGTTCAGCCTTCCTCACATTTGTTTTTTGCTGTTGATCCAAAAGAAGGCAAAAAAAACCCAGTTTGAAGCACAATTTTGCAACAATCTAGGAAATTTAATTCCTTCTTGACCCCAGAATGGCAGTCAGATTTATCCTTGGATCAAGCAGTTATTACCTACATTGAAAGATTATATCCTTGAATATTCTGTTTTTGTAAGTATGCATCTAGTAGCTGTTTGAACATCTATATGGACTCTGATAAAACCACTTCTTCAGGCAGAGAATTCCACATCCTGATTGTTCTTACAGTAAAAAAAAACCTTTCCTTTGCCTTAGACGAAATATTCTTTCTTCCAGTCTAAACGCATGGCCTCGTGTCCTATGTAAAGTCCGGTTTGTAAATAGATTTCCACACAATGGTTTGTATTGGCCCCGAATATATTTGAATAATGTTATCATATCCCCTCTCAGGCGACATTTTTCTAAACTAAATAGGTTTAAATTTGTTAACCTTTGATGTCATGCAGTCTATTTATATGACATGTTTTCAGATGTAACACCTGCCTCGCTCACCACCAGAAGCTTATGCAGGGACTCGATACCCTAACATAGTTATTCTAACTCCTGCCACATGATTGACGCACAGAACCGCCATGACCTCCTGGCCTAGAGGTGGTTCCTCTGCTGCATAGGCTTGAATGGGAATAGATTCTCCTGAACCCCACTAAATACCACTCAAAGTTATTGGCTATTTTTTATTATAATTTATTTATTTTTTATTTATTTATTTTTTGCCCAACCTACGACCATGCAAGACATGTAAGCTATTCACCTATGCCACGCTTTTTCTGAAGCTAGTGGTGCTCCTTCCCACACTATATAAACTTGAAGCAATTATTAATGGTAGTTCTGTCAATGAGATATATATATCTTTCCTAATATTTGATATCCAAGACGGTCACTTACTTGAGATGTGCTTTATGTTCTCTTATATATACATGGTAATGCTACTCTGTTGCAACATGGACACAGGTTGGTCATGATATTGTGTGCTGTTTACCATTGATGTTTACATGTAGTTTCTCTGAATACTATGCTACTACTGGATGCAGTCACATTCCTATGTGCTCATCTACTCCTATTTATGATTGCTATGGACCGCAGGTCTCTTGCCATGATAAGATATGTTAATGCCTCATATTGCTCAACTTAGCTTCTGCAAAGGCAAATGTAGAACTGTACTCCTGATCTGCTGTTCAACTGCTCTTTATTGAACAAATTTAAAAAAAATTCAAACAAACACACATACAAAGACAGACATACACACACACATACATACAGACACACACACACACACGGATGTACAGACACACATACACACAAACATACATACATACAAACACACATACAGACACACACACACATACATACATACAAATACACATACACATACATACACACACACACACACACACACACATACATACAAACACACAGACGCAGATACACACACACACACACACGCACACACACAGACAGACACAAAGACATACACACATACATACAGACACACATACATACACACATACAGAGAAACTTAAAAACTGTTTTATTTGCTCAGGCGTATGGGATGACATGAAACTTTTAACCTGGTTCAAATGCCAGTGATTATAATGCTGTTGTTTGCTGGATATTGTTTTGTCTGTTTTATTGCTGGTATGCGCATCGAGACCCTATGGGTAATAAGACTGCGTTTCTTAAGAATTTTTAATAAATAAATAAATAAATAAGAAACATTCATACAGACACACATACACAAACACACATACACACATACATACAAACACACACACACACATACATACAAACACACACACACATACATACAAACAAACACACATATATACAAGCTGGTTTAGTCACCGTCCTGCTTCCTACCTTTTTAGGTGCAGGAGGGTGACTTTCCCTGGGGTCCAGTGGTGGCTCAGCCTGATTGGAGTCAGAGCTCCCATTCTGACTCTCTCCAATTCCTTCCTCCCACGCGACTCCCGGTGTAAGCTGGGAGGAGTGACCAGGGCAGTCACTTCCTCCCAGCTGTGATGTCATCTCAGGGGGCTTGGTCGCGCTGTTAAAGTGCCACAGCGCTGACCGGGCCCCCTGGAAATTAATTTCCATCGGGTGGCCCTAAGAGCATGGGCCACCCGATGGACCCTTTAACGTGCAGCCCCAGCGGTTCTACCGCACAAGCCGAGCCCGCAACACCCCTAGAGTGGCCGGCCTGGCGGTAGTTCCGCCACTGACTGGTTGCATTGAAAGAGTAGTTCATGCCCATTGTACTCCGTTTAGAATAAACCGTAGTAATCAACGTGGTTTGACAAGTGTTAAATAGTGAACTGAGTAGTTAATGAAACACTCTGAGCACCAATACAATTTAAAGAGGCACGGTCATATGTTTTCTCTTTCAGTTTTCATTACCTTATGCCATTTGTATCGTAATGATTACACTGCCACCATTGCCGATTGTCTTTACTACCTTATGCCGGATCTCAATAACTAGGCACCTCCATTCAGTTCTCCTCGTTCCATGATATCTGCTTTTTGCCCTTCTGTGGGATTCTTTTGACTGACGGATTGTGGGTAAATTTGCTTAGCAACTGAAATAGAACTTTGCTAATGCTTCACCAGTTGCCAAAAATTGCCAAAGATCATACTCCGATGACAAAAAAAATAGTCCCTACATTTTCTTAACCCGTTTAAATCCCCTTATTTTGCTAAAAAAACATTGTGCCTCTGAACCAATGAGAGATCAGTGAAAGCTAAGCTGCTCACTTGATTGGTTATTGTCCTCTTCTTATTTTTAAAATATATAAAAGATGTGTTAAGGGGAAAGTGGGCAGTTATAGGAGGACAATGGTTGAGAGTGATGTCAGCAACTCAGCTCACACTGATCTTGCATTGTTCTCAGGAGCAGTGGCGTACATACCGGGGTTGCAGGGGTCGCTGCTGCAACCGGGCCCGGCCCACCAAGGGGCCCAGCCGTTCTGCGACCCGGTATGTTTGCCAGTGTGGCCAGCCTCTTCTCCTGGGGGGCCCAGGAGCCGGCCACTTCAGGGCCCCCCCGAGGCTGGCCCTGGTGTCACCGGGTGGCCGCGCGCGCGCGCGAGGGAGCACTCTCCCCTGAGCGCTCTCTGCCCAGCTCGCTCGCGCACCGCACTGATACCGGAGCCAAAAGATGCTGTCATCTTCCGGCTCCGGCATCAGTACGCGGCGCGCGAGGGAGCTGAACAGGAAGCACTCAGGGGATAGTGCTCCCTCACGTGCCCGCCAGCCAGCCAGCCAGCCCGCAGGACCGGCCTCCCAGCAACACCACTGGACCCCAGGGAATCCCCTCAGCACTCCCAAAGGTAAGGAGGCTGGGGGATTAAATAAAAAAAGTGTGTTAGTGTGTGTGTGTGTGTGTTAGAGTGTGTGTGTTAGTGTTAGAGTGTGTGTGTTAGTGTTAGAGTGTGTGTGTGTGTGTGTTAGTGTTAGAGTGTGTTAGTGTTAGTGTGTGTGTGTTAGAGTGTGTGCGAGTGTTAATGTTAGAGTGTGTCAGTGAGTGTTACTGAGTGTGTTAGTTTGTGTGCGTCTGTTAGTGAGTCTGTTTGGTGTCTGTTAGTGAGTGTGTGTTTTGTAAGTGAGTGTGTATGTATGTCTGTCACTGAGTGTGTGTCTGTCAGTAAATGTGTGTGTCTTGTAGCTAGTGTGTATGCGTCTGTTTGTGAGAGTGTGTGTGTCTGTAAGCTAGTGTGTATGCGTCTGTTCATGAGAGTGTATGTGTGTGTCTTAAGCACTTACCTTTCTCCAATGCCGGACTCCCTTGGCTCTGGGGATCTCTCCGCCCCGATCCGCCTCTCAGCTCCTAATGCACATGCGCGGCAAGAGCCGCACGCGCATTCAAACCGACATAGGAAAGCATTATTTAATGCTTTCCTATGGACGTTCAGCATCTTCTCACTGTGATTTTCACAGTGAGAATCGTGGAAGCTCCTCTAGCGGCTGTCAATGAGACAGCCACTAGAGGCTGGATTAACCCTCAGTGAAACAAAGCCGTTTCTCTAAAACTGCTATGTTTTCAGCTGCAGGGTTAAAACTAGAGGGACCTGTCACCCAGACCACTTCATTGAGCTGATGTGATCTGGGTGTCTGTAGTGGTCCTTTAAGTGTATGTATATCTGCATGCACTGGCGTACATAACGCGGTCGCAGGGGTCGCAGCCCTGCGACCCCTGCGACCAGGTGCCCGCCGCCATGTAAGCGTTCGGGGAGGGAGCCCACGGATCATTTTTCGCACCGGGGCCCCATGGGTTGTGTGTACGCCATTGCTCAGGAGTATGTAAAATAACAAGGAAATTGCTTTGTTAAATGAGGGTGTGTGGCAAAGGGGACGGAGTTACACCACAGAAAGCTTGAAAACGTTTTTTTACTTTTGTTAGTAAAAATGAACAAGATTTGAATTTAGAGAAAATACAGCATGAATATTGAGCAAACATGTAGGAACATTGTTGCGTTGTGAAAACATTTAAAGAGAAGAAAAAAAGGGAAATTCTATGCTATTTTTCCTCCTTTTCACACCTGTGACTGAGAACCTTTAGGTGCAACACACAACTCGTTAGCTGTTTGACTTCTGTTTTTTTATTCTACTGTGTGACCCAATACATTTCTGTGTACTTACCAAGTGTGCTTATGGAATAGTGTTCATTTTTTTTGTATTCGTTAACACCCATTTGTACTTTGTAATATGAGATACGTGCAAGATTTACAGATGTTGACAGCTGTGGGAAAGCAGCACTTGGTCTATTGATACATTTAAACTCTACACTATCTACAAAGAATGCGGTATAGGTACATTAGAATAGAAATTAAATTCAACAAGGGCTACATAGTTACATAGTTACATAGCTAAAAAGAGACTTGCGTCCATCAAGTTCAGCCTTCCTCATATGTTTTTTGCTGTTGATCCAAAAGAAGGCAAAAAAAACCAGTTTGAAGCACTTCCAATTTTGCAACAAGCTAGGAAAAAAATGTAAAATGTGGCTTTCCTAGCACATCTGTTACGCAGCCAAAGGCTTATCATTAGTCCATTTGAGTACCTGTGCATGTATAATTAAATATATAAATTGGGGTTAAACTTTACCAGTGTGTGTTTTTATCAGTAAAAAATAACTACAGGTATGGCATAGATTCTTGTTTCTCAAAGGAAGTACTTAATTTAATAATTATGTGGGTTTTGCTTTTATTTGTTGTCTGCCTTGTACTATGTGCTATATATATTCACGTTATAGACACGTTATAGTTACCCAGACCACTTCATCTCAAGGAAGTAGCCTGGGTGCAGTGACCCTGTCCTTTTAACTGTGCAATGTAAAACGTAAAAATGTAAAATGTAAAAAAAGTATTTTAGAAACACCAATGTTTACATTGTAGGGTTAAAGAGACAATATAGTTACCAAAACAACTTTGGTTTAATGAATCAATGTCCAATTCTCTGCCATTTAGGAGTTAAATCACTTTGTTTATACAGCCCTAGTCACATCTTCCTGTATGTGGCTTACACAGCTTTCCTAAACACTTCCTGTAAAGAGTAATCTAATATTTGCACTTCCTTTATTGCAAATTCTGTATAATTTAGCATTTTTTATCTCTTGCTCTGTTAGTAGCTTGTTATACCCTGCAAGAGCCTTCTGCATGTAATTAAAGTTCAATTTAGAGAGCAGGAGAAACACGTTTAACCCCTTAAGGACCAAACTTCTGGAATAAAATGGAATAATGACGTGTCACACACGTCATGTGTCCTTAAGGGGTTAAACTAGGTAACATCTGATTGAAAATGAAACCATTTTTTTCATGCAGGCTGTGTGAGTCACAGCTGGGGGAGGTGTGGCTAGAGCTACATTAACAGTCACAAAAGTGATTTAACTCCTAAATGGCAGAGAATTGAGCAGTGAAACTTTACAACAAAAACTGACCAAGAGAGAGAAAAACAAGCCAGTATTAACCCCTTAAGGACACATGACATGTGTGACATGTCATGATTCCCTTTTATTCCAGAAGTTTGGTCCTTAAGGGGTTAAAGAGAGGAACACACAAGAAAAAAAAAGGGGGGTAACCCCTAACTAATTAAGTATCAATGGCAAAAAGCATAAAACAAAAAATAATAATACGGTGTTCCTAAATAGTGGAAGTTCAAAGGCGTAGAAAAAATTAGGGAGGTGAATTAAGACTTAACCTTTATTAATACTACAACATAATAAAGAACAAAATATATATAAAAAATAGATATATGGGGGCGTGGTCCCGCATTCGACCAAGATGACAAAGTAAGCCATTAGCTTCTCCACATCGAGACAGGACTCATCGACTAAACAAGCATTTGGTGGCCCACAATTATACTTACCTGGGATTAGAGTGCCACCATGAAACACCAATCCGCAAAAACAGCTAAACAAAAGCCGACAACTCGGCAGATTTCAGTGCTGACCTTGCCGCGTGTGCAAATCCAAGATGGCGCCGACGACCTGAGATCGCCAGCATCATACTCTGATAAGAGTGACAGCAAGTCCATCTCTGTGCCTACGTCCACACCAGCGATGGATTCTTCAATACAAAAGATGCTGAATGACCTGAAAACTTCCATGCAACAAGAATTTGCAAAATTGGTCCGAGACATTAACCCCTTAAGGACATATGACATGTGTGACATGTCATGATTCCCTTTTATTCCAGAAGTTTGGTCCTTAAGGGGTTAAAGCTGACATACTGGCCATTGGTTAGTACGAAGCGCACGTAGAAGAAGACAAAAGAGATCATTAGTGCCCACAATATCTTGGTAGACGCTTACACCGATATTACTGCCACACTAGACCTTTTAACAGATAAGGTCGCAGACCACGAGGACCGCTACAGACAGAGCTATGTACGGCTGAGAGGATACCTGAAGACATAGCCCCTCCAGGATCTACTCATTGATGCCTCAGACCTTTTCCAGGCACTGACACCAGAACTATCCAAACAAGATCTCCTGCTGGATAGAATCCACCGGCTCCGGAGGCCAAAAATCCTGCCGGCATCACTTCCTCGTGATGTAATAACAATATTCCACTATTATACCACTAAGGAAAAAATGATGTGGGCTTCTAGGCTCCTCCAGGCCCTACCAGGCAAATTCCAAGAGGTCAAAATCTACACCGAGCACTGCCACACTCCTCAAAGGAAAGCTGTGGCACCTATCACATATCCTCACGGTTGAAGACGACTGCAAACTGCTCTGAGAATGGAACCTTCCAGTGAACAAACCAACTAACAACAACGCACCAAGACCAGTGCAGCATTCCCCAGCGAGAATTGCCAGAGTCTGGAACACCACCTCCGCAGCTAAGTGACTATGCTTCATATCACAGGTGCCTAGATTCCAACACTGGGCATCTTAGCCCGTCACACTTGTTACATGCATACCTGATGAAGGCCCAAGACCTAACCTCGTTTTTTTATGTTTTTATCTTTTTATGTTTTCAGTTTCTGTCGACTAAGTTTAATCTTTTTCAATGCTCAGTGCATCTCACTAGAGAATGCACCCTCTAAACATCCCACACCACATTTGTGGTTTCCAGCAGAGAGGAGAACCTACCCCCACTAGGCACAACTTAGCCATAAATATACCATCTGTACAACATTGTACCATCTTCAACTTTTTTTTGTATATAGTTCTGTTACTTACCCTTTTTGTTTCAAATTTTGTTTTCCACATGTACTAAACTGTACTACTAATGAGCTATGCTTGCAATACCCGCACCTACACCCCAAGACCTACTTTCAATACCATCTGGTACAATACCATACACCCAAGGTCTCTGTCAGAGCACACATATACCACATTGCATCACCCAAAGCCTCGCTACATATTTTTTGAAGCACATAATTTGCTCACACAGGAGGGGAGCGAGGTTGGGAGAGGGAAGGTTGAATGTAGGGGAGACATTCTGACAATCGCTAAAGAGACCTCATTAACACCACCAGTGGTTCCCACCCTTTAACAACAGCAACATACCAAAACTCCATCTTACTCATGATGGGCCTATAGTACCATTCACTATTTTCCCAAAATGTCTGGCCATAGCATTAAACCTTACGCACTACCAATGACCATCATGAAACTGTCTTTAAACACCAAAGACCTAAACTTGCCAAATGAGAAAAGGCTCGTGTTATTGAAAGCAAAGAAACATAAGGCACAAGTGGCAAGTTCAATGCTACATCAACAATGTCCCATACACCTTGGTCAATGTTTATTTCCCAAACGACAACCAGCATTGGTTCATTGTTAAAATGTTCAGCCTTGTTTCCCATCATTTTGGAGAAGTAATTCTCGGTGGCGACACCAACTTCCTTTCAAATGCCTCCATTGATTCATCATCTACCCAAATGGATCATGGATCCACTACAAAAAAAACAACTGCTCTTAGCATCCAAACTATCCACTGCTATCCTACACCATGATTTTATCAAGCCCTGGAGATTTCTCCACCCCACAGAAGTAGATTATACTTTCCACTACGCAGTACACAACACATATACAAGAATAGATAGATTCCTAGTATCTACCCACCTCATATACAAAATGTAAAATGCCACTATAGGTCTTATATCATGGTCAAACCACGCTCCCATAACACTGACCATTCAAGAACAATACCCATCGACAGGTAAAGGTACCTGAAAACGCAATGATTCTGAACTGAACTCCATGATATGTTAAAGATGATAAATATCTCTTCAGACATGGATATAGAAGCAGTGTGGCAAGCTCACAAGGCAGTGATAAGGGGAGCATTTATTTATAGGGGACACATCCTACATCTGGAAAATGCGCAAGCCACAACTGTCCCCTGTGCTACTTCAAAAACACACATGCCAAGGTGGGGTAGGATTCCCAAACATCTCAATTTTTTTATTATAAAGCCTCATTAACTGAGGCAGTAATACAATTGCATTCAAGCAGCAGAACATTTCAATGGGTAGGCATGGAACATGAAATGGCCCATGGGGGCTTCCTGCTGAATGTCTTTTGGACACCTAGATCACTTCGACTAGACACATTTAGACTAGACTATTTCCTACAACTATCCTCACAATTCAACAGTGGGACACATTACGGCACAGTCAAACCCTCCACAAGAAATTCCACCCTCGAGCCCCACTGACAGCCTTAACCTCGCTTTCTCCGTGGCTAACACTGAAAACCTGGCAAAAAACAGGTATTTTCTTTATTGCAGACATATGCCACCAACACCAAATTCTACCCTTCGCTGATATTCAAAACAAATATGATCTGCCAAATTATTCTGTATTCCAGTACTTACAGTTAAAATGCATTATCTCCACATGAGCACTAACACAAATAGAACTTGCAAACACTAAACGACAACTTATAGACCCTATCTACGATAGGTGTTGGCAGACTCCCACAAAACCCAAATCATTGTCATTGTGCTACCACTTCCCAGAAAAACCTTTCCCCTTTGAAACTCAATGGAATAAGGAATGCAACCACTCCCCGTTGGGGCCAAACTGGCTACTCTGATCAATGCTCTTCGAGGAATCACTAACTGCTTTTCTCACATAGAGGCAAACAGAAAACTAATATATAGTTCGTACTTGACCCCTAGCAGGCTCTACAAAATCTTTCTTAACGTATCAGCATTCTGCAGGAGATGCAGGAGAGCAGAGGATACGATGACCCATGTGTGATGGGATTGCCCTGTCCTTACACCCCTATGGGAAAATGTGCAAGACATCCTCATGACCCTCATCATCAAATATGTATTGCTCAACCCAACTACTTGTCTATTTCTTCTCTTCCATCTGACCCTAACTAAAGCCCACAAACAAGTGGTTACACTAACTCTGCTGGCAGCAAGAAACCTGATAGTGGTGAACAACTTGTCCTACCAAATGGCAATTGACGGAACCGTGGATAACCCTACACTCTAAACGGATACCAGTGTCATGTATTCATCTGCATATAAAAATTTGATTAATTACATTTACTGTTCTAACAGGAAAAGTTGTGCCGAGCAACATTACTGTCCTGATAGGAAAAGTTGTGCCGAGCAGCAATCAAATATACAGGAGGGTTTGTGCTGAGCAGCAATCATGCAGATGGAAACCTGGTAACTGCCTTTGGGGTCAAAGGCCGATTACAGCCTATCAGATACAGAGGAGGTGGATTTAGGCCCAGCTCTCATCCTGCTCAGTGCCCTGTCGTGGTTTCCTTTGTGGTTGTTCGAAAGCACGTTATTGATTCTGGTTATTTTGACTTTGGCATTGTTTTTGACTTCTTTGTTTTCTGGCATCCCTGACCCCTGGCTTTTCATTATTGTTGTGTCTCTTTCTGTGTCCCTTGACCTTGGCTATTCCTGACTATTCTTTGATACGTTAGTCCAGCCATTCTAAGGTCCGATATACGTTCCCTATTAGTCCTCTGTGTTACACAATTCTACATGCTGGTTCATACTGTAATCCTGACAACCAGACACACAGCTCTAATGAAAACCCTCCCCCCACCCTTATGGCCCCCCTGTACCTCAGAGAACACACTGCTTTTGCTAATTACACCGTTGGCTCACACCCCCAAAATATCTTTTCACAGCATATGCGGGATGGTAGGTAGGATACCTCTTACAAAGCACAGATAATGCTTCTTTATCTAAGAGGACTAGTACATGTGATACATGATATACTGTTAAATGTTTATGTTCTCCCTTCACCCAATTTCCCTTTTCCTATTCTGTATCCCCATCCCCTCCCACTCAATCACAAATGTCTGCTACTGGGAATGTGAAATTGTTATTTTTCTACGATTTATTACCACAGGGAACGCAAAGATGTTGCTATCACATCTATACCTCACAATACATTACCACCAAACTTATACAAGCCCCCAGGGGTTGACAGATGCATCCTCTATAATATGATCACAACCCAAGACGTTCAGGTTTCCAAAATATGAGACAGACCCAATCAGTCTACTTCCTTGAGATATGCACCTATGGCCATATACCTAAACGAATCCGGCTTGACTGAGCTCATACGTTCAAACAAAACCACTTACTAGAACCTAGCTTACCCAGTTTCCTGGTTTGTGATCTATGAAATTCAGCCAAGTGATACCTTGTATCATGGTCACTTAGCAGGTGGATATAAAGAGAAGAAGAGGTCTATAGGGGAATAATGATAAAGGCAAATTGCGGTAGCATATCTAATATGTGCTAGTCAAAAAGTAGGTGCAGAAATAGTAATCCTATTGTGCCTTCAAGGGCACTCCTTAAAAAATACTAATCTGGTACGGAGCCCCAAATAAGTCCCTTAGGGGCTCATGGTGTTCAGTCTGTGAATTATTGCGACTTATTATTATTATTATTATTATTGGTGATTATATAGCGCCAACAGATTCCGTAGCACGTTACAATATTATAAAAGGAGGAGATTTAACAATAAATAAGACAATTTAAAAAATTATAATGTTCTAATGCGAGCACACATGCGCATTAGGTCTCTAACGCTGACTGACTTCGGCAGGGGTTGAGCAAAGGCTGACTCCGAGCCAGCTCCAAAGGGACATCGGTGCTGGACTCAGGTAAGTGACAAAAGGGGTTTTTGACCCCTTCTGTACTATGGGGGAAGGCGGAACTCTAGAGGGCTATAGTGCCTGGAAAACAACTTTGTTTTCTCTGCACTATAGTGTTACTTTAAACAGTGATTTACACATTCAATGACTGAACCACAAAACTGAAGCATCGAGAAAAACGTTTTATAGATTATCATATGAATGACAGTTACATATTTCAGAATTCATATTGCTGGTATATCCATCCTATTTAACTTGGCCAACAATAATTATATTTTAATGAAACACAGTGTTGTTTCTTGATTTGATTTTAACCCCTTAAGGACACATGACATGACTGACATGTCATGATTCCCTTTTATACCAGAAGTTTGGTCCTTAAGGGGTTAAAGTGGTAGTGTGTAGACCCATCTATCGGACTTGGGTAGATGTAGATATACATTCTACTCTCAACTCAGGTTAATGCAGCAGGTTAGAGGAATCAGTGATGTACAATAATTCTACAAAGGGGGCAGCAGGGCCTGAACCTCATGGCTGCTGGCTGTGCTTTGGGAGACCTCTGAGCAAGATCTATAATTGAAGTGGATTCACTGACTCCCGGCGTACCAGACTGACCCATAAAGTGACTTACCTGACTCAGGGCCCAGATGAGGTTTCCTGC
This sequence comes from Pelobates fuscus, assembly GCF_036172605.1. Classification (NCBI taxonomy): domain Eukaryota; kingdom Metazoa; phylum Chordata; class Amphibia; order Anura; family Pelobatidae; genus Pelobates; species Pelobates fuscus. The sequence goes on along the minus strand of NC_086318.1, from coordinate 321,268,316 downwards.
ATTGTGTTGCTCCAACGCCTTATCGGTTATTACAGGTGATTACGACGCTGCCTGGTGCGATTGTCGGACGGCCCGGGCGAGCGGCCGATCTCCCAATCCATGCACCACAGGGCCTGTGTAGGAAGTTCTAGCAACTTGTGGACAGGTGGCGGTTATCCCGATCCCCACTGGCTCACCGTTTACATGAGAGCATCCATATACCTCTGTACCTGCATGCATGCCGAACACTGCTTGTCCAGGCAAGATGTCGACCACGCTTTCCCCTTGTGAAGCCCAGCACCTGCAGACCAAAAGTACACACTGTGATTTCCTGGCTCAATCCATGAGGTGACTGGATGAAATCATTGCTCATTTTGGGTCTCTCTAGAGACACGTCAAGCAGCTGTGCAGCCGATATCTCAAGCAAGAGAAGAGAGGAGTGAGAGCCTGGAAGTGAGTGGGACTCCTTCAGGCTAACAACCCTACTCAGCACAAGATCCAGCTTCTCATAGCCCACCTGGGCCAAAAGCCATCCGGGGCAAGTCCCCAACACATCATCCACAAAGATGGAGGGTTACCTACCATACCATCTAGGTCTTCTGTTACCCCACTGTGGGAAAGGACTTGGACTCTCTGAGACCCAAGTCTGTGGAGTGAAGATGCCGGCCAGAATGCAGCCCTGGGGCTGGAGGGACGCCCTGGCTCGTACCTATGTTGTTGCTCCCCTCCACAAAGTATACTCTCACAACTTATGCTTCCCACTGCTGGGTATTGGCTGTTGATGACTTATCTGGTTACACACCTAAATTTCCGCTCAGGGGTGGTGTCTAAAACTGGCTGATGGCTTACCGTAGGAGTTAAGCATATAGTTGATGTTGGCAGATGCCTGTTTGTCTGCAATTCTATATTCTTCGACTTATCATTACTGCTATTTTCTTTCTACTTTTATTTTGCATAGCAAAGTGGTATAGATATAACTTTTGCTCAAGTGGTGTGCTTACCTGCAAATGGACTGTCTATGAGAGCTATGTATGTCTAAACATGCACATCCAAAATAAATCATTTTTAAAAAATAAACAATAATAATTCTACATATGTTTGTGGTTGGATCTTTTACTATAGAACAGAATGTAATACAACAAATCTCAAACAAAACAAATTATTAGGGAAGTGCATGGGCAAAAATTTAGGTTTGGCACTTCCGAAATTCAGGACTTCGGCAATTTGGCGGTTCGATTCGGCACTTCTGAAAATTCGGGACTTTGGCACTTCGGTACCTTGGCAATTCCCTAACCCTAACCCTACCCCTAATCTTACCCCTAACCCTCCCCCTAACCCTAAGGTTAGGGTTAGATGCCTGTCATTATTCCTTTAATTTTTCCTCCTGTTTTGTCACTTTTCAGAAATCCAAAGCACTTCGGCACTTCGGAAATCTGGCACTTCGACAATTTGGTTCGGTTCGGCACTTCCAACTCAGACTTCAGCAATTCGGCACTTCGGCAATTCGGACATTCGGAAGCATCTGAATGTCGAATCGCCGAAATTCGCCTGAATTTAAATTCGGACCAAAACGAATTGCACATGTCTACAAATTATTAAACAAGATACTTGTCTCCAAATGTGCAAAAACACTATGAAACTTCGACTATGTCCGATTGTATCAGCCAAACTAAAATGCAAATGTTTAGAGACCTAGCCTAAAAAAAATAACCTTTATGAAATACACTGATTTAAAAGCTGTCTAGTAAAATGACCATCAATTTATTTTATCCTTATTATTTAAGTGTAAGATAGGTATAGTGTGACAGAGAGTGCTTATTATATTTTACTAACTATAAAGAGCCCTATAGTTGCATCCACACAGTGGTTAATAGCGTTATGATTAACATTATGCTTATTGCCCTTAAAGCTTGTTATTTTCACGGATAATTTATATTGCTTGATAAAATTTATTATCAGAGGTTTTATTGACCCCAATAACATAGAGTCCAGATTGTTGGAGAAACTTATTTACTTACCCAGTTCTGTGGTTAGTTCTTTCTAAGTTTCTTGGTCCCGCACATGGGTTGGAGGAAGACCAGAGCCCAAAAGCACTTTTTTTATTGTTGAAATTAGCAAATGATGGCAGCAATTCTATAGCTCATATTACATGCTGGGGTCTCACTGACCCCAGCCATTTTTATCCAGGGCTAGCAGCATTAAGACTGCAAACAATTTTTCACAGTTTGCAGCTTACTTTTTGTTTTATTTCAGAATTATGCACATCTCTACTTAAGTCAAGAAAATAACATATGCTAATAGAGGTGAGCTATGCTCAGTCAGTACAAACCAGTATGCTGTATTTTACTTTCAAATGCAAGGTATCTTTCCGATGTGTTTGTACTTCAATTACTAGTAGATGCATATGAAATAGTGGTGCTTTACAGTATGGAAGGAAAATAATAGCACAGGGAAATTCTAGTGCAACTCAAAAGATTGCATTGAGACAGGGGGAAGACCATGAGAAAAGAAAAACATGAATCAAAGAGGTCTCCAATGTGGTTAGCTTTGCTTCGTAGAATTGACTCCCACACAGCTCTCAGAACTTTCAAGGGGGTGCATCATGTTTTCCATCTATGTATTTGAGTTTGTTTAAGACCCCTGTATATGGGATAAAACTAGTTTATAAATCATATATTAGATTAGATCATATAATGATATTTACTAACACGTCTCGTGGTGTGGCATTTAAGCGCAACACACAACTTTTGCTGTTTGCATCCATAACACCACAAAACTAGCAAATATACGTATCAGAGCTACGAAAACACAACATTTTACCCGAGAATTGTGCACTTTCTTAAGCTAATCTGTGCACATCAAGAAGGCAACTATAAAGTTACCAGGGAGGTTGAGAATATCCTCCTCTTTTCTTGACTAATGAGACTTGACTGGGGACTTTGCAAGCCAACCAATCAGGATACAACAAAGGCTCTACAAGTCAGCAGGAACAAATAAATGTGCGTTTAGACCATAGTTTGGTCTTTCGCATGATTAAGTATGACTACAGCAGTTGATCGGACAGGTAAACTCCCACATGTGATTGTTATAATGCTTAATGTAGACTGGACATAAAGATAAAAAATACATAGTGTAATACAGTTTACAAGAATAATACTGCGCTATAATATAATGCACTCACGAAAGTTAAGTAAATAAAGCACTTCAAAGGTGCCTCCCCCGATGGGCATGGAGGGCTCCGGGCTTGGAGCCCTCCATGCCCATCGGGGGAGGCACCTTTGGAGCACTTTATCTACTTAACTCTCGTGAGTGCATTATATTATAGTGCAGTTTTATTCTTGTAAACTGTATTACACTATGTATTTTTTATCTTTGGGAAGTAATCCAAGGGAAGTTGTCTACTGTTAGATAAGTATTATTTACAATTTACTTTACATTTGTAACCACCTCAGGATTACATATCCTGAAGTGGAACTTGTTTTGCACTTAATGTAGACTGGCACTAGTATAATTTCCTTTCTGTCACAAATCCCGACCATTCGAGTGTTCACTGTGGATTGTAGTAAGGGTGAACACCTCCTTTTTATTTTTGTACTTTAGAGCCAGTAGTTCATTATGGCAGAGAGCATATGTTTCCACCCTTTTAAGCTTTTTTCTGCTCGAGTGTTTGGGAAACCTGTAAGACTTTTTCAGTTAGTGCCACAGGCCACTGTCACAAAGTAGTGAAGCATTTTAAGTAGTGCAATACTTTTGTAATATTTGTCTATATACAGGTGATACACCTTATTTAGTAAGGGGTTGATTAGGTCCCAGACAACTTTCTGGGCAACCTGCATGATCCTGGTGATTACCTTTTCTTTTGTACACACAGAAGGTTTACACATAGCCACTGTCACTTTCATACAGTTTGTCCAATTTTATCCCATACTGGGCTCTTTTGGCTATGATGTATTGTTTGAACCCAAGTCTTCCCTCATTTTTTAGCAGGCACTCATCAATGCAATTTCCTTGTGTGGTATAAATTGTGTCAATTTTTTGTTAAAGGGAATCTCCAGTGCCAGGAAAACAATCCGTTTTCCTGGCACTGGAGGGTCCCTCTCCCTCCCACCCCCCAATCCCCGGTTCCCCCTTCAGTGACTTACCTGAGGCAGCGGCGATGGCCCTCGCCGCTGTCTCCGCCTCCACGACGCTCCTCCTATCCATTGCATCGGCCGGTGGGTGAGACTGATCTCGCCCACCGGCCGAGGGGACCTAATGCGCATGCGCGGCAATGCCGCGCATGCGCATTACGTCTCCCCATAGGAAAGCATTGAAAAATAATTTCAATGCTTTCCTATGGGGTTTTGAGCGACGCTGGAGGTCCTCACACAGCGTGAGGACGTCCAGCGACACTCTAGCACAGGTTTCCTGTGCTAGAAACCAGGAAGTTCCCTCTAGTGGCTGTCTAATAGACAGCCACTAGAGGTGGAGTTAACCCTGCAAGGTAATTATTGCAGTTTATGAAAAACTGCAATAATTACACTTGCAGGGTTTAAGAGTAGTGGGAGTTGGCACCCAGACCACTCCAATGAGCAGAAGTGGTCTGGGTGCTTAGAGTGTCCCTTCAAATTGGCAAACTAAGGGGCATATTTTAAATAGTGATCAATCTGTGGATGACCTTTTGGAGGCACTTCAAATTGCAGTATGGCTTCATACCTGGGCCTACTTATGGTCTGGAAAAAAAATGGAGTACAAAATTCTAATGCGGGGCTTTTAAATTATGCCCATAAACATAGTTAATGCTCTTTAGTTAGTTGGTTAGTCAGTGTGGCAAACCCTATGTTATTTTCCCCTCATCCGTTCATTAAAGAGCTGTTTCACTACACCTAGCCCTGTGCCTTCCCCCTTCCATGCTAAACACTCTAGAAAGTCTTCGCCCTGGTGGGCCAATGGATACAGAGAGCAGTGAGGTCCCTAGTGGGACCTAGCAGTAAATGCATCGAACTCCAGCATCTACCCACATTCCCTGGCCTACTTCACCCTCTGCTTTACTCGACTTCCTGACCAGCCTAGGGAGCGCTGTTTGGAGAGGATGTACTATAGAAATGCTCACAGAGAGCCAAGGGGATCCCCCCTTTCTTTGTCTGCAGGAGCTCCCAACATTTGACCGACCAGAGAGATATTTGTTCTGGAACCCTTTTCGACCCTCTCTTAGTGGCCGGATAAATATTTATCCCGGTGGCGATTCAATTATTCATCATTGATCCAAGAACTATTTTTCCAACTTGAGCACTTGGATCAGGGCTATCAGAGGATATATGATGTGTTTGGGTTCCTGCTTGTTTTCATGATCTTTTGTGGTATTTTGTATTGTGTCCTCTGTATCCAGGAGAAAATTGGTTTAAGCGAGGGCTTATCTCACAGACACAGAGGCACCGGGGCAGGCTTACTCTTCGATGAACAGGAACCCATGCTGGTTGTCTAGATATTTAAGACTGTGTCTTTTCAATAAAAAACTGTTGTACTCCCAGAGCTATGTGTCGTCTTGTTACTGGGGAGAAAGAACTATAACACTAACCTGCACTTCTAGCTACAAGGGGAAATAGCAGAGATACTCAGCTGGAGTATTGGAGCTCCACTACAGTCAGTGATTCAATTATGATACTCTGGTGGAGTAACAGTGCTCTTTTCCAGTGATAGACTCTTGGTTTTGTGCCAGATACTGCTGAGCATAAATGTTTGGATAACAACCTCCCCTGATATATCATCCCCCAGGAAATCTGTATAAAATCCATTGAGCTATAGTGAGACAAGTCAGCCTGAATTCCATGAGTTGCAGTGAACTCAGGGATGTCAGGTGTGAAATCATTAGAGGTTATCCCATGAGCACTGTCAGGGGAATCAGCACTTTCTACTGAGGGCCCTGCAATGTCTGGCAAAGAGTTGTTGTCGGCAACACTGTCAGTTATTCTGCCTGCTTACGTTTCGGCACGGCTCCGAGTGCAGCAATCCCCTCTGGCATTCCATCTGACGCTGCACGCTTGTGTGCAGCGTGTATATATGTGAGACCGAACAAACTACTGAATTGGTCGTTCGCCGAACTGAACGTGGTATTCAGCAGACTGAATTCGGTGCACATAAATGACGTCAGAGGTCAGATTAGGAAGGCCAAGTACCTTCCATTAATAGTGGTCAATTCCAAGTGGAATTGGATAATTCAAACTTAAGTGATGCCTATTACCTTTTACCTCTCCCATTCCCTTTTGCCCTGTTGTGGTTTTTGGTAGCCCAATAGTGTGTTCCTTCCGTGATATTCTGGTGATAAATTTCTGGCTCTTTTCTTATGCTTATCCTGTCTTGTGTACTCCTTTTGACCTCGGCTTGATTATACGGTATTCCTGTCTTCTCTACTCCATTTGACCTCGGCTTGTTACTGACTCCGCTTGTCAGTTAACCTGGCTATTCTAAGGACCTGTATACCCATGTTCCTATCCCAACAACTGGTCGAAAATATAATTTTTGATCAACCACTTGTCGGATAGAGCATTGGCTTGGGCTAATCCTATATGGGAGTCTAGAGCCTCTATAGCACATACCTATGTTGAGTTCCTCTCAACTTTCAAGCGACAGAATCCTTAAGGTAGGACTCATAAGATGAAAGATTTCCACCCAGCTTCACAAAGGCAATATCAGTGTTTCAAAATTATTTTTGATGGTTGACGGTGTGTATGGAATAGCGTGTTTTAAGGATGGTAACTAGGGGCTTGAAACGTCCTTGGATAGAGATCTAAAACGTAATGGGTGTCTTGAACTCCTCTGAGCCTAGCCTGCCACTCACAGAGCAACAGAGGGCTGTAACATTAGCTACAACAACCATAGCTCTGTAAGAGCAGCCAACTGAAATGCATACTCCTGTGATTGATGCATGCACTCACCAACAGCAAGTCATTGAAATGATACCACTTATAGGCTGTTTCATGTAAGAATCTAATGTTAAAATGGCAAACGCTGATGGGAGCAATTTTTTCTGTTCCTCATGCAGATGGAACTTTTTTTTAATAATACTTGAGTTAACAGTGGAATAAACAAAATTCAGTTCAAAAGAAAATTGGGCACGCATATAGATCTTGGCTCTGGAAATACATGCTTTCTCATGAAAAGCTGAGAGTGAGCTCTCTACACATTCTTTCCTATATGTTTCCTTTTCTGTGCCTGTTCTCTTTCCCAAATCTCTGTCTGCATCTGCCTGATATTATCTTTCTCTGCCAGTTCATTCTCACAAAACTCCACGTGTCATCACTTTATCGTCATCTTTCATAGCTCCTAAATTCCCTAAAAAGTCAGTTGACTATCAAAAATTCTCTCTTTTTTCTCAATCGTTATTTTGTAAAGTTTTGAACATTAGCATGGTCCAACATTAGTGTTACGGTTGCCTCCAGGCTGGCTGGAAGTTGGACCGTAGAAATGGATGCTCCTAGCGCTTACCAAAGGACCATCAGCACCGCAGCCACCATAAGCACTTCAGACTCCACGAACCACCGCTGCTGGGCTGGTATCTCGCCGTCTGCTCTGCGCCCTGGACCTACGACCAGGCTCCAGGTTCCAATAGGCGAACCTCTTCCTTCTGTCGAGCGAAGCAGGATCAGGAACCAGAGCTCTTACAAGAGCTCAGTAGCTAAGGGAGTATGACGAGCATAGCAATCCCTGTAGTGATTATAGCTGTCCCCTACAAACATGAGTCGAGGCTACAAGTTAGAGGGTCAGAAGAGGTCTGAGGTGCTGGAACACCCAGCCTGGTTTTTATTACCATTTTGAAAATACAGGACCACCCACAGGGCGGGACAAAACAACCAATCATACACGTACATCATTAAAACCACTCCCAGTAATTACACACAAAATCCTCCCCTATGTCTGTGATATAATTATGCTACACAAGGGATTAACATAATTATCACAGACAGTAAAAATACAGTTTTTACACAACATTCATAACTCCCAAAATATACATCACATTCGCATAAAAATACATATTCACAATCAATCCATTCAGGGGAACAACATACTCAAAAATCATACGAATTGGACCAGGGGTTCAGAAGTTAGTACAAATGTGCATTTGACCTTCTGGAAGCATGGTTTTACAGGGCCCTCTATCCTGGAGACAATGGGGGGAAGTAATTCAATTATCCAGGACTAGAGGCAGACTCCATTAACCACATGGTTGCAAAACAACATAAAACACTTTAAAATACATAAAGTCACATTTTACACATAACACACAGACATTTCACATATCCCCAGATAGCTGGGATCTGAGCGCACAAAACTACCGAATAGCGCGCAGATCCTATTCACACAGTTCAATTGCCATGGAGCTAAAGTCTTTCCCATAGTCTTTCATTATATGAATAGGCTCCATGGCATAGCCATCTGGGGTATCACCGCTCACACAGGGCCATAGTCATAAGGAAGGAGGCTGGCAAATAGGCTTCTCCACAATCCAGGGAAGCAGGGCAATTTTTCATTTAAAGGGCCAGTTACAAATAGCGATTTGTAACACATCTCCCCTTTTGGAGGGAGACTAACCAGGCACCTGACCTTCTGTCGGTCAGTGCCTAAGTTAGTCTCGCAGCCCACCCACAAATAAACATTGGCAGAGAAGCCCCCCCACAATAAATAGTACTGGCCTGTAGGTCCCAGGTTGTAGGGTAAACATGCAGCACTTGCTGCCTTCCTGGTGCAGCTGGGCAAATAGCTGGTAGTACTTGGGGGGCAGAGGCCAGCGGCACTCTGCCCTGGTGCCAGCGCTTCTGCTGGGGGAATTGGGGCATAGTCCTGCCCGGGGGCAAAGGGAACTGTTAACCCTGGGCCCAGGTTAGAAGTTAGCTGAGGAGGGGGGAATTGGCTTACCTCCTCCTCCTGATACTCCTGCGGCCGTTGAGAAGGGAGGTCGATGCTCTCCGCTTCTTGTGGAACATGCTGCGGCTGGGGAGAGAGACCGGTTGTCTCCTCTCCCTGGAAGGCACACTCTGGCTGGGGAGGGAGGTCGATGCTCTCCCCTCCCTGTAGCTGGGTCTGTCGTTGGGGATCTGGGCCGCCTGCACAGCATCCCTGTAGGGCCGGTAGAGAGACTGCGGTCCCATCTCTACCTGCCTGCTGGGGGTCCTCCCAGGACCAGTCTGTGAGGCCTGCTGCCGCGGGTATCTCTGCTTGGGGTTGGGGAAGGAGACCGGTTGTCTCTTCCCTCTGCACGGTGCACTGCCGCTGGGGAGGGAGGTCGCTGCTCTCCTCTCCCTGTAACTCAGGCTGCCGCTGGGGAGGGGGGTCGTTGCTCTCCGCTCCCTGTAACTCACCCTGGGGTTGGGGATCTGGGCCGCCTGCCCAGCATCCCTGTAGGGCCGGTAGAGAGACTGCGGTCCCATCTCCACCTGCCTGCTGGGGGTCCTCCCAGGACCAGTCTGTGAGGCCTGCTGCCTCGGGTATCTCTGGTTGGGGTTGGGGAAGGAGACCGGTTGTCTCTTCCCTCTGCACGGTGCACTGCCGCTGGGGAGGGAGGTCGCTGCTCTCCTCTCCCTGTAACTCAGGCTGCCGCTGGGGAGGGAGGTCGTTGCTCTCCGCTCCCTGTAACTCACCCTGGGGTTGGGGATCTGGGCCGCCTGCCCAGCATCCCTGTAGGGCCGGTAGAGAGACTGCGGTCCCATCTCCACCTGCCATCAGAGGTTCCTCCCAGTATACCTCTACGATATCCTGCCAGCTGAAGGGCTCTCGACCTGGCTCTGCTGCTGTGCTCTCCTGGGGTACCTCTGGATGCTGTGGAGAAAGGGGACCGGTTGTCTCTTCCCGGGACCCATTGATGAGGTGCTGGTACTTCCACTCAAGGTCCCATTCGATGGTGACTAGGTACCGCAGATCGGCCTCTAGGTTAATAGTTCTAGGGAGACCCAGCTTGTCTTCCCGGTCATCATACAGGTCCCAAAAGCGTGAATCTGTAGCCCTACCAAAGTCATCATCGTCCATATTCTCCCAGAATAGATCAGGGCCATTGTAATCCCCACACTCTGGGAATTCATACTCAGCCATCTCTGGAACAAGCTGAGTCGCGTACCACTGTAGCGCCTGGTATGCGGTGTCGAGCCACAGTTCGTTATATACTAGATACTCTAGTTTAGCTACCCACACTGGAAGGGGTTGTTTGCCCAGGAAGGGCATCCGCTCTGCCATTCGAGCCCGGATTTGCTGCTCTCTGCTGGTACTACGATCCCCTCGCCAACGCTGAACTTCCTGTAGGGCTTCTTCCCACAGCTCAAATCTGGCCTCATGTCTGTACCCACACATCTCCTTTTCTGAGACTTCCCAATCTCTCCAGGATAGGAAGCTCTGCAATCTGTCGAGGAACCTCTCCTCCATTTCAACTGCTGTGCAAGGACTTGCCGGCTCCATGCTGCTATAGGTAGGGACGCTGCGCAGAGGCTAGCGTTGCCCTCAATAACTCTCATACGATACCAGTGCTGTTGGGGTGCTGCTCCTTGCGCTAGGACGCCATCCCACCGCTTGCCACCAAATGTTACGGTTGCCTCCAGGCTGGCTGGAAGTTGGACCGTAGAAAAGGATGCTCCTAGCGCTTACCAAAGGACCATCAGCACCGCAGCCACCATAAGCACTTCAGACTCCACGAACCACCGCTGCTGGGCTGGTATCTCGCCGTCTGCTCTGCGCCCTGGACCTACGACCAGGCTCCAGGTTCCAATAGGCGAACCTCTTCCTTCTGTCGAGCGAAGCAGGATCAGGAACCAGAGCTCTTACAAGAGCTCAGTAGCTAAGGGAGTATGACGAGCATAGCAATCCCTGTAGTGATTATAGCTGTCCCCTACAAACATGAGTCGAGGCTACAAGTTAGAGGGTCAGAAGAGGTCTGAGGTGCTGGAACACCCAGCCTGGTTTTTATTACCATTTTGAAAATACAGGACCACCCACAGGGCGGGACAAAACAACCAATCATACACGTACATCATTAAAACCACTCCCAGTAATTACACACAAAATCCTCCCCTATGTCTGTGATATAATTATGCTACACAAGGGATTAACATAATTATCACAGACAGTAAAAATACAGTTTTTACACAACATTCATAACTCCCAAAATATACATCACATTCGCATAAAAATACATATTCACAATCAATCCATTCAGGGGAACAACATACTCAAAAATCATACGAATTGGACCAGGGGTTCAGAAGTTAGTACAAATGTGCATTTGACCTTCTGGAAGCATGGTTTTACAGGGCCCTCTATCCTGGAGACAATGGGGGGAAGTAATTCAATTATCCAGGACTAGAGGCAGACTCCATTAACCACATGGTTGCAAAACAACATAAAACACTTTAAAATACATAAAGTCACATTTTACACATAACACACAGACATTTCACATATCCCCAGATAGCTGGGATCTGAGCGCACAAAACTACCGAATAGCGCGCAGATCCTATTCACACAGTTCAATTGCCATGGAGCTAAAGTCTTTCCCATAGTCTTTCATTATATGAATAGGCTCCATGGCATAGCCATCTGGGGTATCACCGCTCACACAGGGCCATAGTCATAAGGAAGGAGGCTGGCAAATAGGCTTCTCCACAATCCAGGGAAGCAGGGCAATTTTTCATTTAAAGGGCCAGTTACAAATAGCGATTTGTAACAATTAGAATGTAGTTAAAGACATTAGAAAATAAACATTTGGTAAAGGTACATACCTGGAAAACCAAAAATGAATAAAATTACAATGTACAATTTGACATACAAACTCTGGGGCGAACCTCTTCAACCAAAGTGAATTTGTTAATGTCGCATTTAATCATGCCTTTACTGGAATAACTGTTCAAAAAAGCGAGCAGTATGTGTGAGATTTTAGTGCAACTTTAACGTACAGGCAACACAAAAATAATACAATTTTAAGAAGTGCATGAATCAAGAATAAGTTAAAAGAAGGAAAGGGAAAGGGAGAAAAGGACAGAATAAAAGAAGGAGAAGAAGAATCCCAATTATCTCGGGCCTACAATCTGCAGTTCTTCCACTCATACTCAAGTCATCTAGCTAGCGAGATCAGCCATGGGTCCACCCCATCAAGTATTTATCTGTCCTGTCCCTAATAGCTGCAACCTGTTCATCTAGCTGCCTTATTAATTTAACTCTATCCTCCAGTTTTGGTGTTTGAGTGCAATTTACTGCCTTCATAGGACAGGGAACAAGGATCATATGTATTTGGAAATGAGTTTCTTATATCTAGAGATTGGAAGTGTAGTCACGGAGCATATCAGCTGGGTGAAAACCAACTCCTAAATCTGTTATGGAGGACATATCCTCAAACACCCGTCTCCAAGAAGGTTCTATGATTGGACATTCCCCGAAAATATGGAAAAATGAACTGACTATTCCACAGCCATGCCAGCGTTGATCAGAAATTTGAGAGGACATTTTATGTAATTTTTGGGCATGTCATGCCAATTTGTTACAATTTTGTAATTAATCTCTATAAATCTGGTACTTAAGGAACTTTATTGTGAATGGATCATTATCTTGGTCCATTCTTGATCTGTGAATGTGAGCTGCAGGGCATCCTCCCAGTATGACATGAATCGTAGGGGAAAGGGAAATTGCTCTTGTAAAAGCAGTTGGTAAAGTACCAAAGAGCTCCTATTCAATGGAGCAGAATGGTTGAACTCTTCAAACTCTCAAACATTGTCAATGGTCTGTGCAAGTTTGCATTGGGGGCTAACAATTTCTAAAAATAACTTAACTGTTGGAACGAGAAGGATTCTTTGTTGGTCAGTTGTCGTTTTGTAGGATGTCCGACAGGGGTATCAAGGCCTCCCCAAAAATGATAGTGTGCAGGAGTACATAGTTCCATTTGCCCAAAAAGGGACTTGAGACCTTTTCATTCTTGGGGTTGTTGATGTTTGTTAAGACCAGTTCTTGGCCTCATGCCCATTTAAGTGAATTGGTTTTAAGGCTGTAATTAAGATTGGCCCATGGCATATGAAGGACAGGTCGGTAACAAAGGAGGGAATATTGACATTTTAATGAGGCTGCCCCTATCAACAGGAGAGGATTAGATATTTCCACTTGGCATTCTTCCTTTATGCTATCAATGAGTGGAGATCCGTTTCATTAAACGAACACTATAGGCACCCAGACTACTTTGGCTAATTGAAGTGGTCTGGGTGCAGTGTCCTTATTGCACTTAGTGCTGCAATGTTAAACATTGCAGTTCCAGATAAACTGCAATGTTTACATTGCAGCAATAAGTCTGTCTCCAGTGGCTGTCTCCCAGCCACTGGAGGCGCTTCCTGGATCCAAACAGACCTTTGGTCCTGTAACTGATGCTGGACATTTTCACGCACTGCATGTTCTCACATTCAGCGTCAGCTATTTTCCCATAGGTAAGCATTAATTCAATGGCCCCGCCGTCAAGCGACATCAGGGGAGGCGGAGCTGCAACACAGCGCCAAGAGACATCGGTGCTGGGATCATGTAACTAAATAAAGGGTTACATAAAGGGCAAGAGGGAGGGGGAGGCAGAGAGTTATAGTGCCAGGAATGCAGCTTTGTATTCCTGGCACTATAGTCAGGGGCGTATTTGCCGCGAGGCAAACAAGGCATTTGCCTTGGGCGGCATTTTCCAGGGGGCGGCAAAAAAAGCCGCCCCCAAACGCCCAGGGCAAATGCCTTGTTAGCCTTGCGGCTAACAGACATCCTGGGCTGGTGGCTGCTGGGCTGGTTGCTGGGCGGGCGGCTGGCGAGGGAGCACTTCCTCTGAGCTGTCTGCTCAGCTCCCTCGCGCGCCGCAGAGTGAGGCTGGGAGCCGGAATATGACGTCATATTCCGGCTCCGCCTCCCAGCCTCACTCTGCGGCGCGCGAGGGAGCTGAGCAGACAGCTCAGAGGAAGTGCTCCCTCGCCAGCCGCCCGCCCAGCAACCAGCCCAGCAGCCCGACCGGCAGCCCCACTAGACCCCAGGGAGAGGGAGAACCCCCCCAGCATTCCCAAAGGTAAGGAGGCTGGGGGGGTAAATTAAAAAAAAAATGAGTTAATGTGAGTGAGTGTGTCTGTTAGTGTGTGTCTGTTAGTGAGTGTGTCTGTTAGTGTGTGTGTGTGTGTCTGTTAGTGTGTGTGAGTGTGTCTGACTGTGTGTGTCTGTTAGTGTGTGTGAGTGTGTCTGTTAGTGTGTGTGTGTGTGTCTGTTAGTGAGTGTGAGAGTGTGTGTGAGTGTGTCTGACTGTGTGTGTCTGTTAGTGTGTGTGTGAGTGTGTCTGTTAGTGTGTGTGAGTGTGTCTGTTAGTGTGTGTGAGTGTGTCTGTTAGTGTGTGTCTGTTAGTGAGTGTGAGTGTGTCTGTTTGTCTGTTAGAGTGTGTGTGTGTGAGAGTGTGTCTGTTAGAGTGTGTGTGTGTGTCTGACTGTGTGTGTCTGTTAGTGTGTGTATGTCAGTGTGTGTGAGTGTGTCTGTTAGTGAGTGTGTCTGTTAGCAGCTAACAGACACACTCACACACTCACTAACAGACACTCACACACACTGACATACACACACTAACAGACACACACACTAACAGACACACACACTAACAGACACACTCACTAACAGACACACTCACTAACAGACACACTCACTAACAGGCACACTCACACACAGACACACTCATACACTCACACACACACACACACTGACAGATACGCATCCATTAGCTAACAGTTAGCTAATGGATGCGTATCTGTCAGTGTGTGTGTATTTAGAAGGCGGGGGAAGGGTTGGGTGGGGGTGGCGGGGGGGGGGTGGGGGTGAGGGGGGTGTCTGAGTTTTGTCCTGCCTGGCTCATGGCTTTAAGGGGAAATCCCAGTGGAACCCTGGCACAAGAGACTTTGGGATATTGTGAAGTTGAAAAAAATCCCAAACTGACAGAAATTTTGCAATTGAGGATTCATTGGGTCTGGAATATAGTGAATGACGAAGGCATTGATTTTAGTAGTCAATGCCCTGTAGGCATTTTAAAAAACTATAATTACCCTGACTTCACTAACACCTGCATCCCACAATGCAATCCTTTAGTTTACATTTTTATTTATTATTTTTCTTTTGCTTATTTTACGAAACTATTAAAAGTACAGAATAGCTATGTTGAAATAATTTATTAAAAACATCATAAGAACTTCAGAACCATCTGCAAAAAATATAACAACGGATATAGACAGTTTTCTTTTGTTTGTATTATATTGTTCGTTTTGCTCGCATGCTCGCTAATCATGTGTTATGTGTCTACTGCACTTCTACTAGCAAAACTGTGCAGTTTCATATTAGAACTTTTTAAAGACGTCATAGTCTAGATATGTTTCCAGACAGACCATGACATTTTAAATGAATTTAAAGAAATAAAAACACCTGAAAAGGAATTCAGTATTTATTGCTGAATTAGGCACCAAAAATATAGTGTGTCCCTTTAGTAAAAGGACTATGCTGATGAACACTAATTTTAGCATTTTGTTGATATTTAGACATAAACATTAGTATTTCGCTTTTGTTTGTGTTGTGGCATTTGTACATGTCTCTAGTCATACAATAACATGCATTTATAGTGTGCGCTGGCAAGAAAACGACTTTCTAGCTTGAGCTTGGAGTAATGTTTTGCTTTGCTCGCAGTTTTGTTGGCGTGCTGTACTTCCATCTTGTGTGGGCTTGGCATCAGTTCCACATTCACTTTTCTTTGACAGCACTTGGACTGATTGAAAAACTCTGTTTAAGTCTCTCAGATTCTCGAAAGAACGTAATCCTTGTACAGAAAGCAGCATCTGCAGAGGGTTCCGCCTGATTTTTACATATGACATTTGCATATGAATTCTCTTTGTATATTTAGGTTTATCTGTCATCATTTTTGCATTAAACTTATTTATAGGACCACTCCACACCCATAAAGCACTTTAACTTGCTGAAGTTCTTTATGGATAGGAGTATCCCATTTTAATGGCACTTTAAAAAGTTAACAAAACACAAAATCACTACAAAGTGAAAATTACTTAAAGGATATACTTAACACTATAGGATCAGAAACACAACATGTATACCTGACCCTATAGTGTTAAAACCACCATCTAGTCTCCTGACACCCTCTTGCCTCCCTAAATATAGTAAAATCTTACTTGTTTTCAAGCCTGAAGCTGCTGCCTTTGTCCCTGTTACCTTTTGACCTTTTGACATCATCAGAAGTGGTGGCCTGATCCAATCACAATGCTTCCCCATAGGATTGGCTGAGACTGACAAGGAGGCAGATCAGGGTCAGAGCCAGCACAATTCAAACACAGCCCTGGCCAATCAGCATCTCCTCATAGAGATGAATTGAATCAGTGCAACTCTATGAGGAAAGTTCAGTGTCTGTATGCAGAGGGTGAAGACACTGAATGTTGTGATGCATTTTAGGCAGCCATGACCCAGGAAGGATCTCTAACAGGCATCTGAGGAGTGGCCAGTAAAGTTATCAATAGGCTGTAATGTAAACACTGCATTTTCTCTGCAAAAAGCCTGAAGGTAATGATTCTACACACCGGAACAAATTCAATAAGCTGTAGTTCTTCTGGTGACTATAGTGTCCCTTTAACTTAACTAAAATGCAGCTTTCCAGGAGGTATTTCCCTTCCTTAGACAACAAAGACAGAAACAATATTTGTGACTCAGCTTAGCATCTAAAAAAGGATAATATAAACCAAACATAGTATAACATAGTTAGATACAATAACATATGCGCTCTTGAAATGCACTCACAGTGTGTATGAATATTTGCACATTGGGGTGCCTCTCCTAGTAAAGGTTGGGGGGGCTATCACCTTCTTTTAGCTCCTCCTGGTGAAGATGTGGTCCACAAGCTGTAACACTCTCCTCCATACTTTAAGCTGATTAATTGGATGCAAAAATTGTATTAAAAACAATGTAATACAGAATCAAGATATTAAAAATCTGTCTGACGATTTTCCTCCACAAATGTTGTCTTATTCAGGGACACAATTAAAATATTAGTAAAAACTGAAAAAACCTTAGGTGTAAAGCAACCTAATAACCCTTTCCCCAGCGAAGAAGGTGATAGCACCGCAACCTTTACCAGGGGAGGCACCCCAAAGTGAAGATTTGCATACAGACTGTGAGTGCATTTCAAGAGTGCATATGTTATTGTATCTAACTATATTACACTATGTTTGGTTTATCTTATCCTTTTTAAAAAGCTTAGCTGATTCCCAAATATCACTTTATAAAAGTGCTTAGTTCTTTGAGAAAGATGCCTTTTATAAACAAATTAAGAAACAGCCAAGATCGTTCTCTTCCTCTTCTACTAACTCAACTGAGCTAATGAAAGTGGAAGTAGCATTCTACTAGATATATATTAGATATACTAGATATATATTATATTTAATATATCTACTAAATAGTGATACTATTTTTGTGTGTGGAGTGTTCCTTTAAAATCTTTCACGTGTGCCCTTGTATACTGAATTGTATTGCCTTTTTAAATCCAACTATGTTACTAAAACAACCATAACATTGGATCCCTTTAATCTTTCAAACAGTGTAACGAACCCCTCTGGCAACCCGACCGCTTACCTCCATTACAGGGACCGCTTCCTAGCTGGAACAGGGGAACCGATAGGGGATCTAGCTCTCAGTCCTTACAAGGACTTTTCCCACTGCATCATCCACCAGCTGCGACAAGCTGGCCCAGGGATTAACCCTTATCTCCCTCCCCCCCAGTAACTGGACACACCTAGTGCTGGAGCTACTCTGACAATCTTTATTGAAACACACAGCTTTTAAGCACAGACCACCACAGGGGGTCTCTATTCAGTTCAATACACTTCCCTTAGTCCCAGGCAGGAGGGGGCTGGATTACAGATAGCCATCTCCCACCCTGCGAGATACCAGCATCACTTACAGTTACACAACTGGAAAACTTAGAAGCTCTGCACCCCGGGAAGGGTAGGGGGTCACACATATAAAACATAGGGGGTCATAGGGGGTCACACATATAAAACATACATCACTAGATAACCCCGGGTCCCAGCTAGGATCCCTGCAAATAGCAGGGCTATCGGATGTACAGAGCCCGAGAAACCATCAAACAAAGTCTGGGCTTGAGGCTCTGTACATCCCTGAAAGTAGTTCCAGGGGGTTGCTTGGTTTAGTCCAGCAAATTCAAACTTCACTCCTAAACCAAGCAACAACCAATCAGCTAAAAGGCACAAAACCAATTTGCACCAATCAGCGCTCAGGAGGAGAGGGGTTTCACCGCCCAATCAGGAGAAAGGGTGCGAAACCTGTGTGCACCAATCGGCGTTTGGGGAGAAGAGGGGTTTCGCCACCCAATCAGGAGAAAGGGCGTGAAACCCCATTTGAAAGGGCGCTCCCTCTCTGATTGGTCGCCTGCGCCCTGCAGCGACCAATCGGCGCTCCTTTGTGCCGACCCACCAGTTTGACTGGCACGAACCTCCAGGCAGCCAGCAATACCTCTGTGGCTGGGCTTGTGCCTCTCTCCGGGGCTACCTCCCGGGTAGGGGAAGAAGTGACCGTACCTCCATTAGGAACAGGTAGGGCAATCTCCAACACTGGGACCTGAGACAGTGCGGGCAGGCCCATTTATGATATGAATTTGTTAATGATTCCCCTTGTGGTTTTAGAACGTTCTAATGAGCGTTCTAAATGGGAACTCAGGGTGGTCCCTGTTCGGGAGACGAATTGGTTCTGTTTGCATGAGCTCTCCCGAATGGGAAACAGGCAAAATACATGAAACGCATACAAATACATAAGGAAACACAGAGGACCACACAATACATGGGAAAAACACACAAATAAGCAATGGGCATGGTACTTAGTGGCAGTGGTCCGCTACAAAGAATATCAGGTATACATTGCACATTTGGGAACTCTTTAGCTCTCTTTAAAAAAAAAAAAAAATAACACTTTCTCTTGGAGGGAATAAGAATATTTATTTACGGCCTTTTTGGAACATATTGAGAAGATACTCTCCAAATTAAAGCATTCCCATTATTGTGAAGAACTATATTCAACCTTAGTACAGGGGTTTGCAAAAGAAGAGCCCCATATTTTTAAGAAGTTCATCTTAGATAATGATTTGCCATTTTAATGGTTGGCAAGGCTTAATGGCATTTGTAGTTCTACAAAATCTGAGGATCTACATTTTGCCCACCCCTATTCTAAGATGTATAATTACTATATTTTGGCATAGTTGAATGGTCTGTGCACAGGGTCGTTTTTAATGTGGGGCACACAAGGCGAGGCTGTGGGCCCTGCTTCCCCCCATTTATATGAGCAACCAACCGGCGGTGTGGCTGCACGGGGTCCCACCAGCCCGCCCACTAAGTAGGCCCACCAGGTGGCCAATGCATTAAGGGACACCCAGGGGGCAAGTGTCAGCAGGGGCCCGGTCTGGCACTGTGGCTCTTTAACAGCATGACTGGGCCCCTTTTTGTTCGGCAGCCTGGGAGGAAGTGACAGCCGTGAGTCATTAATTTCCAAAGAGATCAAAACCTCATGGGAGGGGGAAGGCAGTGAGGAGGGGGCCCGGCCGAGAGTGCCAGAATCTAACTCCCAACTGCCCCAGCCTGCCACTGGACTCCAGGGAATCCATCATCCAGCAAAAGGTAAGAACCTGGAGGGTGACTGAGTGTAAATATTGCAGGTCACATTCTATGTTTCTATGTTTCCATGTGTGTCTCAGTATGTCTGTGTGTGTGTGTGTCTATTTGTGTCAGTATGTGTGTGTGAGTGTCAGTATGTTTGTCTGTGTGTGTCACTATTTCTGTCAGTTTGTCTGTTTGTGTCAGTATGTCTGTCTGTGTCTGACTGTGTGTGTCAATATGCCTGTCAGTGTGTGTATATGTGTCTGTATATCTGCATTTGTGTCAGTGTGTATCTGCATGCAGGGCCGGACTGGGAAAGAAATTCGGCTCAGGCATTTGACAAGCCAATGACAAGCACGCCCTCTTTCAAACTGAGCATGTTGTTTCAATGCTCTTAAATGGTGCAGTGTGTGTGAAGAGTGCAATGTCTGTGTGTGTGTGTTTTGAGTGCAGTGTGTGTGTGTTTCTGAGGGGTGCACTGTGTATGAAGGCTGCAGTGTGTGTGTGTGAAAGGTGCAGTGTGTATGAAAAGTGTAGTGTGTATGAAAGACACAGTGTGTATGAATGGTGCAGTGTGTGTATGAAAGGTGCAGTTTGTATGTGTGTATGTCTGTGTGAAGGGTGCAGTTTGTGAGTGCAGTGTGTATGTTGATGAAGGGTGCAGTGTGTGAGAAGTGCAGTGTGCGAAGGGTGTAGTTTGTGTGTATGTGTGTGTGTGTTTGGTGTGTAGTGGGGGGAAGAGGAGTGCCGTGTGTGTGTGTGTGTGCGTGTGTGAAGGCTGCAGTGTGTGTTTGTGTGAAAAGTGTAGTGTGTGTGTGTGTGTGTGTGTGTGATGGGTGCAGTGTGTGAGGAGCGTAGTGTGTGAAGGGTGTAGATAGAGTGTGTGTGTGTGTGTGTTTGGTGTGCAATGGGGAGAGGAGTGCAGTGTGTGTGTGTGGGGGGGGGTGCAGTGTGTGTGTGAGGGGTGCAGTGTGAGGTTGTGTGTGAGAGGTGCATGTGTGTGTATGAGGGGTGAAGTGTGTGTGTGAATGGTGCAGTGTGTGTGAAGGGTGCAGTTTTTGTGTGTGTCTTTGTGAAGGGTGCAGTTTGTGAGTGAAGGGTGCAGAGTGTCAGGAGGGAAGTGTGTGTAGGGTGTAGTTAGTGTGTGTGTGTGTGTGTGTTTGGTGTGTAGTGGGGGGAGATGAAAGTATTAAATAAATGTTTGCTTGTTTTTTTATTTAAATCTATACTTTATACCCACTTCCCTTCTTACATTTGCATGGGAGGGGGGACATATAGGTGAATCCCTTGAATCCCTGGTGGTCATAGTGGAGGTTAATCCCTGGTGGTCGTAGTGGTGAGGTGAACTCCTGGAGTTCACTGTCGCAAGATCAGGGCATTGCAATGGTAACCACGGCAACACTGGAGCTGCAAGATAGAGCTCTCTCAGGTCCTCCGAGGCCCTTCCTCCCTCCCCCGCCGGCTGTCCAGTAAAGTGCCTTTGGGCCCACCGGCCCATGAAGGCACACAGCAGTGCCGGCACTCTGATTGCGCCAGCCCTGCATGGGCCAGCAGGGGAGATTCTGTGATCTACCCTGCCGGCCTCGGCCTATGGCCATCGCAGTCCACCAGGTGTATGTGTATCTGCGTGTGTGTTTGTGTGGCAGTGTATGTGTATATGTGCATACATCTCAGCATTTAAACATTAACATTACACACAAATACATCCCTGCATTCAAACTTTAACACTACAAACAAGCACACTCCTGAAACGTCAACTCTTTAAAAAAAATTATTCGGTGTTAAACACCAAAAGAATGCTTGCAAAAAATGCCTCTGCCACATGTTCTTGGAGGGGCCTGCTTGCCAGCCTCTTGCCAAAAGACTATGGGCCCTTTAAAAACTTATGTGATTTTTGTACTCCAGAAAGAGAGATAGACCGTTGGCCCTAATTCCCTGGAACTGTTTTGGGCATAGGACCATGTGCACAGTCGGTCAACATTATGACTTCCATGGAAATCCCGAACCCCTGAACCGATCTGGGTGATTTATGGATATGTTGGTCCTCCAGATCGGGGCTATCAGGGGGTATGACTTTGTGGGGTTTCCATGTGTTTTGGGGGTACTTTCGGGTTATTGTAAAATATATGTTTTCTTTTCCTGGAGATAATTGAGTTTAGTACAGTTCCTGACTCACTTATCTCTCAGGCACAGGGGAGGGATGACCCTGTTTTGTGTAGGAGTGTCCTGGACCTGAAAGCCAATGTAATTACAGTGTGTACTTTGTCATAGTCCCCTCTCAGGTCCAGTGGGGAGTGCCACTGGAATATGTTATGGAAAACCCCTTACATGGGGACTTGCATATAAAGACAGTTGTGGCTGCCATTAAACAGTTCAACTTCACCCTCAACACAGAGCCTCATCTCGTGATTGTAGGGAACAGCTATACCAGCTATATCACTAGCTCTTGTAAGAGCTATATTGCCGTACTCTCTGGAGTATGAGAGGTCTACCCACTGGAAGCTGGATCCCTGACTTGGGTCCAGGGTGGGTGGAGGACAGCAAGACAGCAAGACTCCAGGCAAGTTACAGGCAAGGTCTACAGTGCTGATGGTGTCTGGTAGAGTGCTTGGAAGTACTCGCAGTGTGGTGGAATCTCGGTAAAAATAAATTTAGTAGGCCGAGATTACCACGTGGCATGTGTACGTGCATATGCTGACGTATCGATCAGTTAGTTGCACGTGGCAAGATACGATCAGTAGTGTACGGAGCATGTGCAAGAATACAGGATGTAGTATTCCCCTTCTCCATTGTGCTGGACAGGCCATGCGGTCAAGCAGGAAGTTAATTCTTATTTGTATTGATTGGTCAAGAGAATGTGCGGGTGGAGCTTAATATGGGAGGAGTTATGTGCCTATATAAGGAGCCTGCACTATTGTCCGGGGCTCAGAACTTGCTGTATTTTGGTGACATTAGTCCCTCTGAGTCCCAATCGGTGAACCGAATAAAGAATCTCTTCCTTCCTGAAGAAACCTGTGTCCATCTCTCTGTGCTTGGCTTCCGTCAGTTTCTCCGGTATCATTTGGTGCATTGGCCGGGAAGCTCATCGTTCAACGGTAGCTGAGAGGCAGAGGCGTGAGACGGTCTATCTTTGCCCACGTTCTCTACGGCTGCACCCCTGAACTTCTGCGTGGACCTCCCTTCGTCTCGGCGCCACTGGTCTGTTGTCCAGGAGATCATCGGCCTCTACGTAAGAAGTGCTGGGGTGTCCCCGTCGATGAGTGTGAACTCAGGTTCAGGAACGAGGAGGTAAGACGACCGCTGTTTTAGACGGCGGACCCACTAGGGGTATACCGATTGTGCGGTAGGCCCATAAGGGGTTTAAATCTGTGTATGGAATCTGCCCCCTCTGTCGGAGGGAAGGAGCGAAAGCGCACCGCTCAATCGAACGCTCTTTAGTAAGACCGTTTGATTTGGTTTGGAGTCAGGCGGGGTTCTGGTGTAAATAGCCCTAGCCGGACACTGGTGTCTTGTCTAGACTAGCGTTCTAGGGTGTACAATTCGTTCGGAGGGACCGGGAGACTAAGCAGACTCTGATGTACATTATCGTTTGCTAGATCTCAACCTATCTTGGCTAAGTGGGAAGGCGTGTAAATTTGGAACCCACTAGACTATTGATAGAGTAGAAAGACTAAAAGGGTTCTGTTGTAAATTCCGCCCTCTAGTTCGCTATATGTGGTGCTTGGGCAGTGTGGCTAACCAAAACGGATGTAGATAGTTTTAGGTAGTCCATCAAGGTACTGGCCAATAGTTTAGTTGGGATTGTATATGTGTTAAAGATTGTTAGTAAAGTGTATATCTTGTTAGATAGCGCGAGCTCAGCCGTCTAGCGAGAGTGTTAATAGTGTGTTGCTGTATTATAGTGCACGGTACCATAACCCTGTATATTTACTGACACTGTATATAAGTACTAATCATTGTCGTCTATTGCATGTTTAACACCATAACCACTAATAATTGTATTGTGACCTTAAATTGTGCTTTGACTTATGCTAACCGTACTGTAACCGCTGTTTGTAAAAGACGATGTTACTGGGGTGTGTTATAGACGGGCAATTCATATATAGAGAATTATAGCGTGGGTGACTGTATAGTTTCGCCAAAGGGCATAATATTGATTATTTAGTGACTGGTGTAACAGCTGTGTGTGTACGGGAATTCCCTGAGTGTTTATTGTGTTATTGTGTACGTTTCACTTGGTAACTGTACCACGTGGTGCTGTTGCCGGAAGAAACGGGTGTGACTGTTGAATAGAACGTGTGCATAGTATTCGTTGTCAACGACGCTCCATTGATAAGTATGGGCGCGTCGGAGTCGACGATTTTGGATCCCTTAGGTTGTATGGTAAAGAATTTTAAAAAGGGATTTACAACATGTGATTTTGTGGTTAAAATGTCCCCTGTACGTTTGGTCACTTTGTGCACTAGGGAGTGGCCTACTTTGGTTGCGGCATGGCCGCCACGTGGCAGTTTGGATCCAACTCTGGTACAGCGTGTACACGTGGCTGTATCAGGTAGGCCTGAACTTTACGGGCAGTTTCCATATATTGATTGTTGGAGACAGGCCGTAAACGACTCGCCAAGATGGATTCGGATATGCCACGGGGAGCAATGTCGCCTCATGGTGGCCAGGACTTGTTTGTCCACTAGGACTATGGTTAGGCCCATTTTGGACACGCCCCCTGAGTCCGAGATCCCTTTGCCGCCCCCTTACTTCCCTTTAGAAGGAAGTGATACGAGTACAGGAAGTTCTACACCCCTTCCCCCATTGCCCCCATCCGCTTCCGCTTCCTCCTCCAGTGCAGAATCCACCCCCCGTCGTACTAAACCTCCCCTTCCGGAACCAACCCCCGTTAGATCCGATTATCCTGATTTGGCGCCACTTCAAACTTCCGGTCAAGCTTCTTCTAGCTCGGCTCGGAATATTCTATTCACCGACCTTCCCCAAAATCAAGCTTCTACATCCTCATGTCTTACCACCCCCCGACCGGAACCTCTAACCGACGCCCCTCCACGTAGCCCTATACTAACCCGACAACTGACCGGTACCCAACGCCCCTCCACGTAGCCCTATACTAACCCGACAACTGACCGGTACCCAACGACCCAAACATTACCAGATGCCTCTTCGTCTGAATCCTGGGTCAGCCTATCTCGATGCCGCAGGTCAAATGGTATATGCTGACCCAGTCTTCCTATATGTCCCGTTCACGACTACCGATCTCTTGAATTGGAAGACCCACAATTCCTCGTACACTGAGAAACCACAAGCTATGACCGATCTGTTCACCTCGATAGTTCAGACACATAATCCGACATGGGCTGATTGCCAGCAGTTATTAATGACATTGTTCAATAATGAGGAAAGGACTAGGATTAACCAAGCGGCCATTAAAGCGCTAGAGGATGAAGCCCGTGCTTTAAATCAAGCCAATCCAGCAGCATGGGCCGCAACACATTATCCTAACACCGATCCCGACTGGAATGTTAATGGCGCAGATATGGTCCAACTAAAAGCCTATAGAGACGCTATAATTGCTGGCATGAAAGCCGGAGGGAAGAAAGCCATTAATATGTCGAAGACAGTTGAGGTGATTCAGAAAAGTGATGAAGCGCCCAGTGTCTTTTATGACCGATTATTGGAGGCATACCGCTTGTATACCCCCTTTAATCTGGAAGACGCTGATAATTCCCGAATGGTAAACTCCGCCTTTGTCAGCCAAGCTTACGGAGATATTAAGCGCAAGCTACAAAAGTTAGAAGGGTTTGCAGGAATGTCCATCACCCAACTAATGGAGGTAGCAAATAAGGTGTACATGAATAGGGAGTCAGAAAGTAAGAAAGAGGAAGAGCGCAAGATGCGTAAAAAGGCTGATATGCTAGCGGTAGCGATCGCAGGCGTAGATAGACGGGGCCCAGATAGAGGCGATAGTAGGTGGAATAGGGAGCCCTTGAGTAGGAATCAGTGTGCGTATTGCAGAGAAGAAGGGCATTGGAGAAGCGAGTGTCCGCAAAGAGAGCAGTACGAGAGAGACCCACGCAGGGCAGGTTATGGAAACTTTAGAGGCAGAGCGAGAGGTAGAGGAGGCCCCGGAGGGAGTAATGGTAATAGAGGGAGTAATGGTAACAGAGGAAGTGTAAGAGAAGACAGGTACTATCCAGCAGCGCAAAGGTCCCGCGATAGAGAAGGTAGGGACTTTGTAGGATTGGCTGACACGGTTATGGAGGACTATTGATACCGACCGGGCTCCATCCCCCTTGGTCGAGCGGAGCCTATGGTCGATGTATCAATAGGGGGAAAAAGGAGTGCATTCATGATCGACACTGGTGCTGAACATTCGGTGGTGACTAACCTAGTTGCTCCTCCATCTGGAAGAACTATTACTGTAATAGGAGCAACTGAAAGAAGTGCTGCAAAACCGGTTCTTAAAAGTCGACTCTGTACATTGGGAGGCCACGTAGTAAAACATCAATTCCTTTACATGCCTGAATGTCCAGTCCAATTGTTGGGACGTGATTTGCTTTCCAAATTACAAGCGCAGATTACATTCCTACCAAACAGAACAACATCCTTAAAGTTTAATGGACCTTCAGGTATTATGACATTGTCCGTACCAAAGGAAGAAGAGCGACTTTATACAGCGTTGACTAGCCAAAACCCTAGGAGTGATGAATCCTTATTCAACATACCAGGAGTTTGGGCAGAGAACAACCCACCAGGACTGGCCCGCAATATTCCACCTATTAAGATCGAACTAAAACTTGGGGTTTATCCAGTGAGCCTACGGCAATATCACATCCCGCAGAAGACTAAGAAGAACATTCAATCCTATTTGGATAAGTTCATACGGTATGGTATCCTAAAATTCTGTACTTCCCCCTGGAACACCCCATTGCTGCCTGTTCAAAAGCCCGGTACAGATGAGTATCGACCTGTGCAGGACTTGAGAGCAGTCAATGATGCGGTTGTTAGTATACATCCAGTTGTGCCCAATCCGTATAACCTGCTTGCTTTAATTCCGAGCGGGGCTACTTATTTTACAGTCTTAGACCTCAAAGATGCCTTCTTTTGCCTCCGAATTGCCGCAGAAAGCCAATGTATCTTCGCTTTCCAATGGGAAAACGCTGCGACGGGCTCAAAACGCCAAATGACCTGGACAAGACTGCCCCAAGGGTTTAAAAATTCACCTACCCTATTTGGTTCAGCTCTAAGTCAAGATCTACTGGATTTCGAGTCCATCCCAGGAGAGTGTGTATTGTTACAATATGTAGATGACTTGTTGATAGCAGCAGTTACAAAGGAAATATGTCAGCAAGCAACGCACGATCTATTACACATTCTCTGGAAGGCAGGATACAAGGTGTCTAGAAAGAAGGCTCAGTTGTGTTTCCAACTGTCAAATATCTGGGATTCCATATCTCTGAAGGTCAAAGAATTATGGGGCCAGAGAGAAAAGAAGCTGTGTGCCAAATACCGATACCCAGGAATAGAAGACAAGTGCGAGAATTCTTGGGGGCAGCAGGCTTCTGTAGGATATGGATTCCCAGTTACGCGATACTGGCAAAACCTCTGTATGCAGCTATCAAAGGTACAGAGCACGACCCCTTCTTATGGACTCAAGAATAGCAAACGGCATTTGAAGATGTGAAGAAGGCTTTGATGAGTGCCCCAGCATTAGGTCTACCTGATCATGCACGACCATTCTACCTGTATGTACATGAGCAAAGAAGAATGGCTGTGGGAGTATTGACACAGTACTTGGGATCATGGCAAAGACCCCATATTTCCCAGACCCTAATTTGGCATTCGCAATACGAGTGTAAAGGAGATGTATCAAGATGTAGATACTTAAATATAGAATATAGTGTGTGCCATTTAGGAGTAGGAGAACCTAAGTGCTTCAGTCCAGAGTATCAACCCCGTACAATTTGGTTGACTCTCAGGAATGGAGATCCTCAGGGGACCCTAATTAACAAAACGGTATTAGAATCCGTATATTCTTCAGGTGTTCTGCTATTTGATGCGTGTAAGGCGATATCAAGTGGTAGAAAGCCGTGGAATGTATGTGGGGATCTTAGATGGGAGAGAATGTATGGGTCTAACGATAAATATATTTGTCCCAGCAGTAAAAATAAGTATGTGAGTCCTAGATGCCCAAATAGAGATTATAACTTTTGCCCATATTGGTCTTGTGTGGGGTGGGCAACTTGGCGACAGACAGCAGACAAGGACATGATTGTGACTAAGTTGCCTACCAATCCATACTGTAAGTCTATGGAATGCAATCCAGTCCATATTCTTATAAATAACCCCGACAAGTTCTTAGATAAATATGGTAATTTATTTGGGTTTCAAATATACGGGACGGGTTTAGACCCTAGGACAGTATTGTTTATAGGGATAGAGACTGATACGGTATCCTCCCAGACTCATCAGGTATACCATTCCTTCTATGAAGAAATGAGTATAGATAATAAGATCCCCCATAATGCTAAAAACCTGTTCATTGATTTAGCTGAAAGTATTGCCGGTAGTCTTAATGTTACCAACTGCTATGTGTGTGGAGGTACTAACATGGGAGACCAATGGCCTTGGGAAGCAAAGGAGGTAATGTCCGGTTCTGAGGCAGTTGAACAATTAATATCGTACTATGGACCAGCCACGTGGGCAGAGGACGGTACCTTTGGTTATAGAACCCCAATTTATATGCTCAACCGTATTATAAGATTACAGGCGGTGGTTGAGATTATTACTAATGAGACCTCGCAAGCGCTCAATCTTCTAGCGAAGCATAATACCAGGATGAGGACAGCAGTATACCAAAATAGATTAGCCTTGGATTACCTATTGGCAGTAGAGGGAGGTGTATGTGGGAAGTTTAACCTGAGCAATTGCTGTCTTCAAATAGATGACGAAGGGCAAGCAATAGCTGAGCTTACTAGCCATATGGTTAAACTGGCACATGTGCCTACTCAGGTATGGAAAGGGTACAATCCAAGTAGTTGGTTTGGTAGCTGGTATGAGCAGTTTGGAGGGCTTAAGGCATTGGTAGGTGGAGTCCTACTGATTTTAATGTTGTGTCTACTCCTGCCATGTCTTATCCCCTTAGTAGTTAGGTCTGTGCAAAGCCTGATAGAAAATATAGCAGAGAGGAAGGCTGCTGCACAGATAATGGCAATTTATAAATATAAGGCTCTAGATCAGGGAGAACCAATGCAGGAAGATGAGTGTTGAAGATTCACATCATAGACAAGTTTGGTCTGGTTCATGGTAACTTGCGGTGTATGCAAACCAAGGTTAAGTGATGCCTCAAGTAATTGTGAAATATCAAGAGGCATCAAAGGGGGGAATGTGGTGGAATCTCGGTAAAAATAAATTTAGTAGGCCGAGATTACCACGTGGCATGTGTACGTGCATATGCTGACGTATCGATCAGTTAGTTGCACGTGGCAAGATACGATCAGTAGTGTACGGAGCATGTGCAAGAATACAGGATGTAGTATTCCCCTCCTCCATTGTGCTGGACAGGCCATGCGGTCAAGCAGGAAGTTAATTCTTATTTGTAGAAAATAGCAAATTGGATTTTTGGGAGGTGCACCTGAGGAAGACCTGTCACGGTCGAAACGCGTTGTGCCTTTGCTCTTATTGATTTTTAATCAGTAAAACCTTTTTTACTTTACTTTATTCTGCTGTTGTCCTTTGTGGGGAGAGAAAGTGCCTTATCACCAAGAACCAGTGGAGATAGCCTGAATAAGCTCATTATTCACAAGCCTTTACAGTCAGAGCCTGCTTTCTAAGGCTCTCCAGATTGTGAGTGACCCATTACCTTTGTTTTCACTCTGCTTATTAAATGTAACAGTATTATACTATGCTTTTTTTCTTGAATTCCAGGTCAAAAACAGGATTCACTGAATATAAGTATAATCTGTTTATTATTTATTTTCTGTTGCACCTCCCAAAAATCCAATTTGCTATTTTCTATGTATGTCTATTGTGCTGTTTTGGTGATTCTGTAGCACTTGGGAGTAGCTGCATCCTCTTTGAATAGCGCCAATCCACCCATTTATTTTTTCTGGTTCGCCAGGAATTATATCTTTGTTTCTTTTTACTAATTCTTATTTGTATTGATTGGTCAAGAGAATGTGCCGGTGGAGCTTAATATGGGAGGAGTTATGTGCCTATATAAGGAGCCTGCACTATTGTCCGGGGCTCAGAACTTGCTGTATTTTGGTGACATTAGTCCCTCTGAGTCCCGATCGGTGAACCGAATAAAGAATCTCTTCCTTCCTGAAGAAACCTGTGTCCATCTCTCTGTGCTTGGCTTCCGTCAGTTTCTCCGGTATCAGCAGGTACTAGGAAGCAGGTAATGTTGGAGGCACCAAGTCAGGGTGCCAGGCAGTCCGTCACACTCCTACATTCACACAAACATAATGCATACAAAAACATACATTCTTACATTCACCGCTTACATTCAAACACACAAACACTGCTCAGTGCTAAATACAACCCCGCAAGCATTGGAAAGTGTAGAGCCTCGGCTGTCAAAGCGATGTTGGAGCTACACGACAGATGGGGATCTAACTTTTTGCCATATTTGAGATTCTTGCACAAGGGCCCTCTCCACTTTAGTATCAACATTGAGTTTGGGTATAGGGTGTGATTGCATGCCAGTTAGTTTGGCGAGTGGGGTCCATTCAGGTTCCAGGGTCCATTCAATATTAAAGACAGCCCTGTCTGTGCAGAGGAACTTTATCTGTTAAAAGAGTTAGTCTAAGCACCACACGCTCTTTTGTGTCACAACTTGGCTATTTAGCCTCAGTTTTGCCATTTGGATTTAATCTTAGAAAATTCAGAGTTTAGTGAATAACCCTGTTAATTCCAGATTGTCAGCAATAAAGAAAGCAATTTCTCTTTCCCTTGAGAGAAAGCCAAGTCACAGACTGTGCATATGTGGTCAGTCAATACTAAAACACAGGCTAGTTCATTAAACAATGATATTTAAATTTTGATATGTAAATATAAGTCAGCTATTCACAAACATCAGACCTAGGCCTCACTTTAATATTTTTTTTTCAGATGATTTAATACTGTTAGAAAGACTTTCCAAATGATATACAGTTGTGCTCAAAAGTTTGCATACACTGGCAGATATTGTGAAATTTTGGCATCGATTTAGAAAATATTACTAATCATGCAAAACCAATGTCTTTTATTGAAGATAGTGATCATATGAAGGCATTTTTTTTTTTATCACATAGTTGTTTGGCTCCTTTTTAAATCATAATAATAACAGAAATCACCCAAATGGCCCTGATCAGAAGTTTACATACCCTTGAATGTTTGGCCTTGTTACAGACACATAAGATGACACACACAGGTTAAAATGACAATTAAAGGTTACTTTCCCACACTTGTGACTTTTTAAATTGCAATTAGTGTCTGTGTATGAATAGTCAATGAGTTTGTTAGCTCTCACGTGGATGCACTGAGCAGGCTAGATACTGAGCCATGGGGAGCAGAAAAGAACTATCAAAAGACTTGCGTAACAAGGTAATGGAACTTTCTAAAGATGGAAAGGGATATAAAAAGATGTACAAAGCCTTGAAAATGCCACTCAGTACTGTTTAATTGCTTATTAAGAAGTGGAAAATGTGGGAATCTCTTGATACCAATCGAAGGTCAGGTAGACCAAGAAAGATTTCAGTCACAACTGCCAGAAGAATTGTTCTGAATACAAAGAAAATCCTACAGGTGACCTCAGGAGAAATACAGGCTTCTCTGGTCTTGTGGTTGTTTAAAGGAGCACAATACGACAAACACTTGAACAAAAATGAGCTGCATGGTCTAGTTGCCAGAAAAAAGCCTTTATTGCGCCAAGGCCACAAAAAATCCTGGGTACAATATGCCTGACAACACGTTGGCACACCTCACAGCTTCTGGCACACTGTAATTTGGAGTGACGAGACCAAAATAGAACTTTATGGTCACAATCATAAGTGCTATTTTTGTACAGGAGTCTACAAGGCCTATAATAAAAAGAATACCCCCCCACTCTGAAGCATGGTGGTGGCTCATTGATGATTTGGGGGGGTGAGCTCTAAAGGCACGGGGAAAATTGATGGCAAGATGA
This sequence comes from Pelobates fuscus, assembly GCF_036172605.1. NCBI lineage: Eukaryota > Metazoa > Chordata > Amphibia > Anura > Pelobatidae > Pelobates > Pelobates fuscus. The sequence continues at coordinate 321,236,516 of NC_086318.1, read as the reverse complement.
ATGCAGCATGTTATCAGAAAATACTGGCAGACAATTTGCTTTCTTCTGCACAAAGGCTGCGCATGGGACGCACTTGGACTTTCCAGCATAACAATGACCCTAAGCACATGGCCAAGTTGACCCTCCAGGGGCTACTGCAGAAAAAGATGAAGGTTCTTGAGTGGCCATTACAGTCTCCTGACCTTAATATCACGATCCACTCTGGGGAAATATCAAATGTGCGGATCATGCAAGACGACCAAAGACTTTTCATGGCCTGGAGGTATTTTGCCAAGATGCATGTGCAGGTATACCACCTGCAAAAATTAGGGGCCTCATAGACAACTTTTACAAAAGACTGCATGCTGTCATTGATGCCATAGGGGGCAATACACAGTATAAGAACTAAGAGTATGCAGACTTTTGAACAGGGGTCATTTCATTTTTTCTTTGTTGCCATGTTTTGTTTTTTGATTGTGCCATTCTGTTATAACCTACAGTTGAATATAGATCCCATAAGAAATAAAATAAATGTGTTTGCCTGCTCACTCATGTTTTCTTTAAAAATTTGTACATATTACCAATCCCCAAGGGTATGCAAGCTTTTGAGCACAACTGTGTCTGCAGAATTTCCCTTAGATTTTAATGGTAACTTGTGTATAAAAATCATTTGGGGAGTTTTGCCAACAGCATTGAATAATTTGGAAAGCTCAAGGCCTTAATTATTTGAGCCATGTTTCTATTTAATTTTAGTTACCATTCAGTTAGCTGCTAAAATGAGCCAAATCTCTCAATATTTTTGATAATTAGGCTATTCACACATAGTTGAATTGCAAATGAATTGGAACCACGTCTCATTCAATTGTATATATTAATTGCTCTGAAACCACTGGAAATACACCCATAAAACTAAACCTCTCTAAATTAGTAAGCCCCTCTAACAATATCCCCAGCCCCTGCTTACCTTCTAACCACACCCAACCCCCCCCCCCCCCCCCAAAAAAAAAACACTCTTATGCAGCAAGAGCATACTAGCATCTTATTGTTATAACAGGAATATTTTGCTGCCATTTGATTGGCAAGAGCTTTTTTAAACAACTTATACTGCATAAAAAATGCATAGACCCCAATTGGCACAATGTGGCTTTGCTTTGGCAGGATAAAGTAAATAAGTTGAAATAATTGAATAAAGTAAACTTCAAAAGAGTTTTCTCAGCCAAACTAAAAAGAAGCAAGCCGAATAAATGTGACCAATTTCAATGTAAAAATTGTAGTATTTTGCATGCTGTTGCAAACTGGTTGACTATACTTTTTGTAGTGTTAGGTTAATCTATTAATTTATCTTAACAATATAGGTCAAGCTTGAGCAGAAGGACAAAAAATACTAAAAGTAATAGGGAGATGTATTACTGAATTTCTGAGTCCAGGCATAATGAAATTCCTTCCACAGAGGTGAGAACCGAAGGATAAAAACTTTTATAAACTAAACCAGCTGAGGTCGGGATTCCAGAAAATAACATGAAAGTGAGAAACTAGCCTTAATCTCATATTCTGGATCTGAGGAATGATGAATTAGATGGTTCAAATACAAAAAACGACTATATAACAGAAATATGAAAATCACAAAACGTTACCTTAGTTGTCTGAGGCTTATATAGTCTCAAAATTCAATGAAAGTCCATCTGCAGAGATGACATTGGTGTACCTGTGCATTGAAGATGTGTGAGATTCAACTCCACAACGAACTTGTATGAGTACAGACAGAAATAATACAATACATGAATACCATTAAATTGGGTAATAGTAACAACCCCTGGATGTTGGGCTAAGCTAACATCCCCAGGACGTACTTGAAAACCTGAATGTACCTTTCCTGGTTAAATACTTTGTTATTATTATTAATATGGCAGCACGCCTGGTCACAATACAGTAAATATTCCCAACAAAAACACAACAATGATAGGGTCACTCTTCCTGGAGGAGCATTGCTTTAACCCCTTAAGGACCAAACTTCTGGAATAAAAGGGAATCATGACATGTCACACATGTCATGTGTCTTTAAGGGGTTAAACACCCTGTCCTCCACCTTTGCTAAAGTAAAATAGCTACAGAAATAATTATCATTTTTTAAAGATAACATTTGCCTGTATTTGCAAACAACATAACCTTAAATTCATTTTAATACAATGACAAAATGGAGGACAGCTGGGTACAACATGCATCTCCAACGTTTTTCAACCAACCATTTTAGGTTTTATCATATCTACCATTTTAAATCTTAATGGGACAATGTTACATGTAATATTTAGAAGCTGTAGTAATTTTAGCATTTTTTATGCCTACCCTATTAAGTAAATGTTGTCTATATATAGCACTCTAATCATGTTTGATAAATATTCTGCTTTAGCTATCTCTATAACTTAGAGTTGGAAAAAAAAATCCATATCAGCTAGTTTGGCCTTTTTTTGTAAGTAGATTTACAGTTCACTACAAATCACTGTTTAACAAAAAAAAAAACTAAATCCTAACATTTTAATACATTTATACATTGTTGTGTGATTTAAATGAATTATTGTTTAACAGAAACATTTTTCCCTGATGCAAAGCATCTAATTTGTTATTTTATTTTGGTTTTGCATCTTATTTATTTCCTCAGTCAATGTGTCTTGACACTATTTACCTCGTGTGAAAATGGTTCATTGTCTTCTCAGATAATTTTCACACGTAGTGGGCAATATATTCCGTTTCAAATATATTACACATCCTCATTTATAGCATCATAATGTTTAGAACATTCGTGAAACAGAAAACTAGAATGTGATTGTAAAGATTCTTTTATGCTTAATTTAGTACGTTTAATAATTACCTGTATCACGAATAGTGAGCTGCTCATACCCTGCTAGAAAAACTTCACTACAGGATTGAATTGCCCTACATTTCATCCAAAGAGAGCGTGAGAATATTTCAACATTTGCTCACCCTGTACTTTACCAAAGTATCCACGACACCACGGGAACAAGCCACGCTGCTGGGTGATCGGAAGCATGGTTTGCAACAATGTCACATGATAAAATCGTACAACTTGACGAGTCTGCTCAGTGGAACGTATTGAGTGTAGAGTCATTTCATTCCGTCACTGCTCTACTTTTTAGTGTTAATGATAACCTTAAAACATTAAAAAAAGATATGTTTACAACAAAGATCACAAACTTGTACTCATCACACGCGCAAAAGGACAAAGACAGACACAACATATCTTAAAAACTAAGCAGTTTTCATTATTAATATTATGTGTCTGATGGTCCCATAGTCACTTTGCATGAGAATAAAGAAAATGATTTACATACGGCGTTTCTGTGTCTATGGGTTCAATGCTGAATTTGAGCTTTAAGGTGGGAAGTGAAAGCAAAATATATAAACCACCGAGGCTTCTGCACAAGTGGAACATTATTCTGTGGTTTAAGCGCGAAACCTAACAAAAACCAATTCAAAGTGAAAATTTCCAGCGAATCGTCATTAACTTAATAAAAGTGAATTTCAAAGTAATGATATAACAGTTATAAAGTAAGTATAACAGTTATAAAGTGTGTTTTGGTTTCAAGGTGTCCCTTTGTGCCTCCAGATCGTTCATTCACATTGGTTTATGAGGAGATCTGTCGTGGGGCACAGCAGCGAGTGAGAGTCGGCTCATTGGCTGTTATTTATTACAGACACTCTTAGTGCACATCACAGAGTGACCACAGAAACCTCAGGTAAAGAATATTCACTGAAGAATTTCATATACATCTGCATTTGCTGACTCTCCCCTGTTATATCCTTTTCTAAACTACTACCATTTTTAACTAGCTTGTGAAAGTAAGTATACGTGCACTTCATACTTTTATAAAATAAAATAGATGAAAAAATATATTGTGCATATGTGAAAAATTACTGGCAGCAGACTTATACTATCATATCATATCCATTTCCTGCTGATAGATCCATCTGCTAGTAACATATAACAGTATAAAGCCAAAAATAGTTTATTTGCCGTACATCTAAACTTATGCTACATTCTACTTATGTTCACTAAAATATTGGTGAGCATCATGCACAATTGCATGCCAAAAATATAAAATACATGTAGTACTCTTAGGGCCGGACTGGGGATACAAAACAGCCCTGGACAAAATCTATGCCAGAGCCACAGGTCATTGCACCATGTATTGTCACATGTAATATGTAAGGCTATGTCTTGCCACCCTAGACGATTGAGAAAAATATAAACACATTATATATATATAGACCCCCCAGGCGAGGGAAAAAGGGTCACCAGATATACCAACATAGCCGCAAAACCCCCATCACAGAAGAAACGTCTGTAGTATTTAATCTTTCTAACAAAGTACTAACAGAAGCACATCTTAGCCTCTTAGGTAAAGGTTTGACGTTCATACCGGTTCAAAAACCACAGTCATTTTCATTAGAAATTGATATGTACAAAGTACAACGTACTCTATATGCCAATGAATATAGGAAGGAAGATTCTACACATCAATCACAGCCTTTTATTCAGAAGGAGAAAAAAGACATTAAATCAAACAACATGACTATTAAAACCTTTATACAGACTATACACAATGATGCGCTAAAAATTATAAAAACACCACCTAAACACAGACCTAATTTGACCATGGATGAAAAAGCTGCACTTCAAGATCTCCGTGATGATGTGAATATTGTAATTCGCCCGCAGATAAAGGCGGAGGCGTTGTGATCCAATCATACCAGCAATACAAGTGCGAAATTATGCGACAACTGAATGATATATCCACATATCGGAAACTCACATATGATCCTGTTCAGTTATTTAAACAAAAGATCCAACAACTCACCGACATCGGCCTTCAGGCCGGTTATATCGATTCAAACACAGCAAAATATCTCAAAGTGACCCATCCTATACATCCTGTATTGTACACCCTGCCAAAGATCCACAAGTCCAGTCATAATCCACCTGGCAGACCCATAGTCTCGGCCAGAGGTGGTTTATTAGAACCTATTGCCAAATACGTGGATCATTACCTACAAGATTGTGTCAAGGAGCTGCCATTTTGCCTTAAAGACACCCAGGATCTTCTAGACCAACTTAGAGAACTAGGTCAGAATATACCAAGTGAATTTCTGTTTGCAACTTTAGACGTTCAGAATTTATATACAGCAATACCACAAGCAGACGGTATTGAAGCTGTCCGCATTAATTTGTCCAAATGTACATCATACAAAGGCCCCCCCATCGAGTTTATTTTGGAATTACTTACTATCGCACTCTCTTGCAACTATTTCAAATTCGAGGGTAATTTTTATTTGCAAACGTCTGGGACCGCTATGGGGGCGGCCATGGCTCCATCATATGCCAACATCTTCATGTCATGGTTTGAACAGCAATATATTTTTTCCACATATGCAAATAAAATACTAAAGTATTTTAGATTTGTGGATGACATCCTTCTCCTATGGACCACTACACATCAGGAACTGGAAGAGATGGTACAACATCTGAATACGTTACCTACTACTATAAAATTTACTCTTAATCACCATTGTGACCAAATCCATTTTTTGGATGTTCTATTGTACAATAAAACTGGTAAAATTGGCTACACTTTATACCGCAAAGACACAGACAGAAATACCATTCTATCAGCCACCAGTTTTCACCCTCAACATTTAAAAGACTCTTTACCCATTTCTCAGTTCCTCAGAGTCCTACGTTACAATAGTGATACTTCTAACATGAACATCCAGCTGGCAGAAATGAAACAACGTTTTATCGACAGAGGCTATGCCCCCCGCACATTGGAGATTGCTGAACAAAGAGCCAGAGTACGCCTAGATTCCAGTGCCAACACCAAAACCATGAAAACACAATTGTTTCTCCCTATGACCTACCATACAGCAACTACAAAAATAAGAAACACGATATACAGACACTGGGACGTGATACAAGCTGATAAGAATCTCCCTTCAATCTTCCAACAACGTCCCTTGATTAGCTACAAGAGAAACCGTAATCTGAGGGACCTACTAGTTCGCAATGACCCCATTCAATGTTATACTAAGAAAACATGGATCAAAAAGAAGGGCTGTTTTAAGTGCACTGGTTGTGTAACATGCAGCCATATGCTGACCAGCACTTCATTTGCCCATCCACACACGGGCAAACGGATACCGATCAAGCATTACATCACTTGCACGACAGACCATGTCATCTACATGGTGACCTGTCCATGTGGACTATCGTATGTCGGGAAGACAGACCTCACATTACGTGATAGGATGCGGGGTCATCGATCCGGAATAATGACGGCATATAGGGACCAGACCACAGAAAAACCTGTGGCTAAACATTTTTTGGCTATGCAGCACCATCTTCCCACACTTAAATTTATCGGAATTGATCATGTACCTCCTCTTGTCCGTGGTGGTGATCGTTCTAAAATCCTTCTACAGAGAGAATCCTATTGGATCCACTACTTGGACACAGTTACACCCAAGGGACTAAATGAAAACAATGTATATTCAATGTTCCTGTGAGCCTTGTAGTATTAAGATTCCTTCATTTTCATTTTTTCTGTTATATTTTTCATATACTCTTCATTTATTATTTTTTTCATGGGTTTTATTTTTTATTTTTATTTTTATTTCTCTTCACCAGTGGCTTTATGTCAATGATTGGCGGAAGCATGGAGTTTCCTTTTGCTCAGCTCAGGCAGATATTACCGCTACATTCCAGAATTGATGTAGGTAGCAATAATATGCTTCCAGCTTGTTTAGTATATTAACAAATGTTTTTCCTAAAGGCCACTGATTATGGTTTAGATAATCAGGAGTGTCGCGTATGGTTAATCCTTGTGTTTTTATTTACTTTTGGCATTTTGATATGTATAAAGCAAACATACGTTACAATTACTGGCGTAAGCCTGTAACACAGTTTCTTTTTGTTTAAGCTCAGGCGGATACTACTGTCACATACCTGAACTGATGTAGGTAGTAATGATATGCTTATAGCATGTTTAGTATATTAACAAATGTTTTCCCTAAAGGCCTCCTATCAGGGTTCAGAGAATCAGGAGTGTTGCGTATGGTTAGTCCCTGTGTTTTCATTCACTTGTGGCATTTTGATATGTATACAGCAAACACATGCTATAATTATGATTTTTTGAGGAATCAATCCTTTTGAGGATAATATCTAGAGACAGGTGTCTTTTTAGTTTGTGGCTGGAGTCTAGCTTTCATAAACATTAGACCCATGTTTTTTCTGTTGTGTTTTTTTTTATATATTACAAGTTTTTCCTTCTGTATACAGCAATCACATGCTATAAGCATGCTATAATTATGATTTTTTGAGGAATCAATCCTTTTGAGGATAATATTTAGAGACAGGTGTCTTTTTAGTTTGTGGCTGGAGTCTAGCTTTCATATACATTAGACCCATGTTGTACTGCTGTTTCTTTATATACTACAAGTTTTTCCTTCTGTATACAGCAATCACATGCTTTTCAGTTCATCGTGTGTCTATATCAGGTACTATGCTAAATTTTCCTACTTGTGGCTTCCAGTCATCTATTTTATTTACTTCTCTTTTGTTTTTCTTTTTTCTGTCTACATGGAATTTCAGATTATTCTATTTGTGGGTAGTTAGATATTTAGTAGGTCGTCCTTCTGATCATCCTAGTCCTCTAGAAAGGAAATATACTCAGATAGTACATGTATACAGTTGAACAAGTCAGTGTCATCTGTGCAGTCCAGTACATACTCATTAGTACTAACATTTTATTAGTACATCTTATAATATGCTTTAGTGCATAGAACATGCAAGATCCAGTACCCTTGCATAAATCTTACATATACAGCAATGTATGAATATATGTTGTTCTCTGCTCTTGATTTTATTTTATTTCATTTTATTTAGGATGTCATGTATATATATTTTCTCACTACTTTGCATTCACTTGGTGGCTACACTTTATCACTTTTGTGTTTTTTTACACCACACACTGTATTGCACAGCACTGGTTATTGTCTACCAGTGCTTTTTTCTGGCATCAGGGTTAAGTAGACCCTTCAGCAGTTTTCACTTAGTCCTCCCTAATGCTTCACTTGTGCCCGGCATGTAATCATGTTCTGTGTATATTGTTGCCTCGGCAACCACTTTGACTCCGCCCGACGTCCCGATCACGTGACGTCCTATACGGCTTCCAATCACTTCCGGGTTGTAACGGACAGACTCACTCCTCCTCACTTCACCATTGGGTAAGTGCACTTTCTTTTAGATTTGTATTTGATATATAAACACAGTACTGTCATGTACTCTATGATCTTGAAAAAGACCCGGCAGGGTCGAAACGTCGATTGATTTTTGTACACTTTTTTGATGACCAAATAAAGCACCAATTTGTCCACTAATTTGAAGACCTGTGAGTGCATTTTGATTTTTTTCATTTATGAGTATATATATATATATATATATATATATATCAATAGTGATCCTTGGCACTCACCCCTTTAGTAGCTATAAATCACTTTGCCTCGGTGCTTTCCTGGACGTAACATATATTTAAACATTGAAGAGTAGGAGCACTCAGAGGTCTGGCAAATCAGTGCATACAGTGTGAATATATATAAAATTATAAATTAATCACTTACCAATAGTGAGTGAAGAGCGATCCCACACCCATCCGAACCCGGAAGTGCACAGGCGGAACATGTGACCAGGTTGCTAAGCAACGTGTATACACGTTGAGAGTGATTCACCAATGTGATTTCTATCCGAAAATGTCGGAAGTGGCAATAGTGAATAGAAAATAAAAGTTAGAAATTATAACCTGTATGGAGGGACTTGAAAAGACTTATTTACCAACAAGTATTTAATCACTTGTAAATACTAAACTAAAATAAATGTCCAGTCTAAGGAGTATGCTTATGGAGCTGCAGTGCAAACAGTATATAGTGAAGTGAAGAATGTGAAATCGTGTGAGAACAATGTGAGATATATACAAAACAACAATAATGAGCTCCTGGGCTCCTGGACTGAGAGAATTAACTAAATATATACACACAAGTTTACTATAAAGAATATATTAATAATATTAGATATGAAAGCCAGATGCAGGAAACTGGAGAATATATCCAAAATTGTTCAATGAAATGAACAAACTTCATGTGCTTAGCCTGTTACTAAATATTTAACTTATGTCAAAAAATCATTACTCTGGACCAAGCTATATATCATTATAACCAATGACTCCTATGGCAATACACAACAAAGGAATGTGAAATAATGTAAAACAAATTACACGCCAGATTAGAACAGCTAAATCATAGAAACATAGAATAAACAATCTGTTCATTCAGGCCTTTGGGTACCACCGTATTGAGATGGTGTATCCAACAGGCTTCTCTTTGAAGCAATAGCTTTGATCTGTCACCCCCACGAGATAAAGGGGGGACATGGTCAATGGCAATAAATCGGAGGGTGGGCAGTCTATGTGCGGCTGCTCAGAAGTGTTAAGCGAAGGGCTTGTCCGTTTTCTGGTCTCTGTACGCTGTCATAATACCGGATCTGTGGCCTCTCATACAGTCTCGTAGGGTTAAATCAGTCTTTCCTACGTATGATAATCCACATGGGCATGTAATCAGATATACTACGTGGTCCGTCATGCACGTGATATGGTGTTTAATGGAGATCCTCTTTCCACTATGGGGATGTGCAAAAGAGCTACCAGAATTCATATGGCTGCATGTGACACTACCACTGCATTTGTAGCATCCTTTTTTCCGCTGTATTGTCGTTTTTTTGTAGCACTGAATGGGATCGCTGCGAATCAATATATCTTTAAGGTTCCTACTTCTCTTGTAACTGACAACTGGTTTTCTTTGGAATATAGGTGATAAGTTCCTGTCGGCTTGAAGTATACCCCAATACTTCTTGATGGATTTACTAATTTGGGTGGCTCCTGTTTGGTAGGTCAATGGAAGATATAAGAGGTTTTCTTTTATGCTCGCAACACCCTGTTCACTGTTCTCTTTAATCCACTTCTCCATGGCTTTGGCTAGAGCAGCTTCCAATATGTGTGCCTTATAGCCTCTGGTAATAAATCTATCCGTAATCTCTTGTAGTTGTTTCTCACGGTTTGAGGGGTTGCTGTTATACCGTAGTATTCGCATATATTGTGAAATCGGTAGCGAGTTTTTTAATTGTGTAGGATGATAGCTAGTGGCCTTAATAAAGTATTTCTATCTGTTTTTTTACGGTATAGTGTGTGGCCCAGTTTATCACCATCTCTGTAGATGGTGATATCCAAGAATTGTATCTCAATTGGACTGCATGTCAAAGTCAACTTTACTGGGAGTTCTAATGTATTAATTTTCATAATGTGTTCTTCCAATTCCACAGCTGAGCCTTGCCAGATTAAAAACACATCGTCCACAAAACGAAAGTACGAGACGATTTTCTCTTTCAAAGGACCTAGAATATGTTGTTCTTCAAATTTAAACATATATGCGTTAGCATAGGAAGGTGCCATAGCCACCCCCATCGCTGTTCCGGTCAATTGCAAATAAAAGGATTCTTCAAACTTAAAGTAGTTACATGACAGAGCAAAATTAAGCAATTCCAACAAATATTCAATAGAGGGACCTTGATACTTTTCAGAGGAGCCCAAGATATCCCTAAGTGCTTGAACACCATCCCCGTGCGGTATGATGGTGTATAGACTTTGTACGTCTAATGTAGCCAAAAGTATGTTCTCATCTTGTAGACGTATCTCATTGATTTTATTTATGACATCCTTAGTGTCTCGGATGCAGGTTGACAGGTCCATAACCGGTTCCTTTATGTAGAAATCAATATATTTAGCTATTGGCTCAATTAAACTATCACAAGTGGATACTATAGGTCTGCCCGGTGGATTCTTGGCGTCCTTATGGATTTTTGGTATTGTATACAATACAGGATGTTTTGGTTTATCAACCAAGAGGAATTTTGATATTTGGGTATCCAGGTAACCCATCTGTGTGCCCAATGAAATAAGGGAGCTAATTTTCACTTTGAACTTATTGACCGGGTCAAAGGTAAGTTTCTGATAGATACTGCCATCTGAGAGTTGTTTCATGATTTCTCCTTTCCTCTATAAATTTGCAATAAAATCACAATTGAAAATTGCCAGACCTATGAGTGCTCCTACTCTTCAATGTTTAAATATATATATATATATATATATATATATATATTGTCTTTATATATTTCTCAATCATCTGGGGTGGCAAGAAATAGCCTTACATATTATTAATATATATATATATATATATATATATATATATATATTTCTTTTTCTAATATAAAATATTGGTCCTTTCAGAGTAAAACATTTAATTATACAGTAAGCATATGATATAGATCCAAATATTGAGGAAACCCAAATTATTATTACAAGTGCACTTGGAGAAGCGTGAATTAGACACCAGACGCCTTTTGGTTATTAAAATAAGCCTCTGTCGTTTATTCGTCAGTTGGGTTTTAATACATTACAAAGTAAGTGCTTACGTGCAAATACTCATAGAACAGTAGTAGGAAGGGAGTGAAAGGGTAAAAGGAGTACAGATAAGACATAGGGATGAACGTCATGTACATATAACAAATACGTTCTGAGAAATAACTTAATGATTTGAGAAGAGACATCTCAGGTGGGGGCTATCCACTCCCGGAACTAGACATATATGGTCTTAAGTTTCGTTTTAAGCATCAAGCATTTCCTGAGTCCAAGTTAGCCAATTTTAATATAGGATATCAAAATATGACACCTATAAGCTTGAGCCTTGGAATCAAGATAAGTTCTATCACACATACTAACATGCAGACACATACAATCCTACTGACATAAACAAGCTAATTGATATAAAAACAGAAGATCACAGATGTACACAAATAAGCTCACTGACAGACACTCTCAATGACAAGCTTATTGGTATGCAAACACAAACATAGTACAGACAAACACTGACATGCACAAGCTTACTACGGACAAGCTCACTGTCAAACACACACACATGCTCACTGACACACACATGCTCACTACAGAAAAGATCATTGATAGACACATACTTCTTACAGACAAACTCACTGACACACAAACGCTCACTACAGACAAGTTCACTGACACACACACTCCCTACAGAAAAGCTTGTTAACACATGCATGCAAGCTACAGAAAAGCTTACTGACACAAACATGCTCACCACAAACAAGCTTACTGACACACACATGCTCACCACAGACAAGCTCACTGACACACACATAATCACCACAGACAAGTTCACTGACACACACATGCTTCCTACAGAAAAGCTCACTGACACACTCACATGCTTCCAACAGACAAGCTCACTGACACACACACACATGCTTACTACAGACAAACTCACTGACGCACACACATGCTTACTATAGACAAGCTCACTGATACACACATAAAAGCTCACTCACTAGCAGCCACACACACACAAGCTTACTGACACACACATGCTCACCAAAAACAAGCTCACTGACACACACATAATCACCACAGACAAGTTCACTGACACACACATGCTTCCTACAGAAAAGCTCACTGACACACTCACATACTTCCAACAGACAAGCTCACTGACACACACACATTCTTCTAACAGACAAGCTCACTGACACACATGCTCACTACAGACAAGCTCACTGACACACACACATATAAGCTCACTCACTAGCAGCTACACACACAAGCTCACTTAATAGCAGACACCCACACACACACACACCCACACACAAGCTCACTCACTAGAGGCACCTGCACACACAAGATCACTCACTAGTAGGCACCAACACACACACACAATCTCACTCACTAAAAGGCACAAACAGACACACAATCTCACTCACTAGAATGCACACATACACACAAGCTCACTCACTAGCAGGCACACACAAACACACACTAGCAGGCACACACACATACACACACGCTCACTCATTAGCAGGCACACACACACAAGCTCACTCACTACAAGGCACACACACATAAGCTCACTCACTAGAAGGCACACACACAAGCTCACTTACTATCAGGCATACACACACACACAAGCTCACTCACTAGCAGGCAGACACACACACACACACACACGGTCACTCAGTAGCAGGCACACACACATACATGCTCACTCACTAGCAGGCACACATGCACATACGCTCACTCAATAGCAGGCACACACACACACAAGCTCACTCATTAGCAGGCACACACAAGCTCACTCACTAGCAGGCACACACACAAGCTCACTCACTTGCAGGCACACACACACACAAGTTCACTCACTAGCGCTCACACACACACACACACACACACACGCTCACTCACTAGTACACAGACACAAGCTCACTCATTAGCAAACACACACAAGCTCACTCATTTGCATACACACACACAAGCTCCCTCACTAGCAGGCACAAACACACACAAACTCACTCACTAGCAAGCACACAGACACAGACACACACACACACACACACACACATGCTCATTAAGGAGCAGGCACACAAGCTCACTCACTAGCAGGCACACAAACACACAATCACTGTCATGGCTGAAGCTTACCTGGCACTGATAGGTGAAGCTACCATTTTGTGGCCTCTTCCTTCCAGCGAGGTTAGCAACATTTGTGGGGGTGGAGCTTGTGTGCGGGAGGCAGAGCGTACATGCAGGGGCAAGGCATGCGGACGAAATTAAGGTCAATTGTGCAGGGGGAATGACAGGTGGACCAAGGCAAAGCCAGAAAGGCTACACAGGAAGAGTGTTGAAGTGGTTTTGGTGTATAGACCATTCCCCTGAAGTCTTACTGTTCATTTGTTTGCAATTTAGGAGTTAAATTACTCTATTTAGCAACACTTCTCTTGGTTGTCATTCATACAGCCTATTCATGCCGTATCAATTTAGACCTTATATTAGGTTTTTTCAGCAGTGTTTACTTACTTTAGCAAAGGGAGAGCGCCTAATTATATCCTTGCTCAGAGCTATGAAGCAGGTATTACAAACATACTATCCCTGCCAGCAACCTACTGTGTGAGAGAAGATACAGATCTCATGTTTTAATATTATTGGATAAGCTTTTAAAATAATTTAGGGTGACACTTTATTCACCAGAACAACTACAGCTTATTGTATTTGTTAAGATGAGTATAATCAGTCCCTTCAGAAAAAAACAAAACAGTGTTTACATTACAGCCCAGTGATACCTCCAGTGGCCACTCCTCAGATGGCTACTGCAGGTGTCCTCTGCATGGAGACACTGAACTTTTCTCATAGAGATTGAAATATTGATTCAATGCATCTCTATGAGAAGATGCTGATTGGCCAGGGCTGTGTTTGGCTTGTGCTGGCTCTGCCCTGATCTGCCTCTGTGACATTCACAGCCAATCCAATGCTTTCCTATGAAAAAGCACTGTGATTGGCTCAGATCACCACTTCTGATGATATATTTAGAGGGATATGGGGGCGGGGGGGGGGGGCGGGGTGGAGGAGTAGGCAGAGGGCTAGATGGTGGTTTTAACACTATAGGGTCAGGAATACATGTTTGTGTTTCTGACCATATAGTGTTCCTTTAATATTTTTGGATAAACTTTTAAAATGATTATGAAAAATATTACAATTTTGAAATACATGGATCTTTTTATGTATTGATATATTTTTATGTATGATATAATTTTTGATATTTTAATATTTTCAAAAATTAATTTCAAAATTTTATCTAAAAATATTAAATAATTTTCAATGCTTATCCAACAATATTAAATCAAGGCCAAAAACTGAAAAAAGACTTGTAGCCCCTTAGGGCACATTTGTTGTATTTTATTTTATTTAAATATTCAGTATTTCAGTATTTAATTATGTACTTATGGTATTTTTTTATGGTACATCTTTTTTTTTCTTACTAACATCTATTTTCATGTGTATTTTAATAGATTACACATATCTAGGTGTATATTCACTAAATTGTTATTCATAAAAAAAGTGTTCATAATGTTTTATGTTATGTTATATATTATGTTCTCTGTGTCCACAATGCTTCCCTGTGAGAAGCATTTCATTGGTTACTTCCAGGCACAAGCCAGAACGTTTCCATTATTGACGCACCTGCAAGGTCACCTCCCTAATAACCTGTGTCAAAATACGAGGTCACTTATGAATAATGATTTACCACAACATCTTTCTTTCAGCAGACTAGGCATTTACATCATACAGGGTAATTCACTAAAAAACATATTTTGTCTGGATGGACAAAATCCTGTGAAAATGACAACTCTATACTATGCACAGTATGCTATCCTGAAAATTCATAAAGCACAGATTCTGTAAAAGTATGTGCCTGAATGCATCTGGCAAGATGCCCGTTGGCAAATTATTAAACTCTTGCTTTATGCAAGTTAACAATAATTTGAAGTACTGTTTGCCCACTTACAGCATCAACACAAAATAGATCCATCTTTGCCCTACAGAAGGAGCTTCAAGCCTTCATAAATGCTTTTCCACACTTTGGATTCTCATTAGAGCACTCTGATTAGTTGGCTTCAATATATATCTGCCTACCTCGAATCCTCATAGATTGCAAGCTCATTTGAGCTGGGCCTTTTTCACCTCTTCACTTTCTATAATTGTGCTGCGAAATATGCTGGCACTATAGAAATGGTAATAATATTTAAAGGGACACTGTAGGTACCCAGCCCACTTCAGCTAATTGAAGTAGTCTGAGTGCTGTGTTCCTTTTGCACTTAGTGCTGCAATGTTATATGTTACATTGCAGCTCTAAGTCCTCTGTGGCCACTGAGGGCGCTTCCGAATTCGTAACAGACTTTTGGTCCATGGGGAGGTCTAATGCGCACGTGGCCATTGCCAGCTGACATCGGCGGGGGAGGAGTGTGGGCGGAGCCTGACCCAGCGACAAAGGTGCCAGTTCACTGTATTTCTACAGCACTGAGTTACAGTTATGAACCCCTGAAACACGGCATACATCCCACTAAGTTTATATGGACATTAGCAATGACCTTTTGGCATGCCACACTTGGTTAAGATTAATAAAAGTTACAGTCCACATAATCATGAAACAGGCACACACCTTTGTTGAGTGGTAGATCTCAATATAATGTGGATGCCAGAGATGCTGATTATTGTATTTGTGCCAGGATAGTGTTACTCAAACACACAAACCCGGGGCAAAAAATAGGATAGACAGAATAAACAGGACAGAGCGTATTTCCAGTACTTAGGGTGACCGGGCTATACCTGCAAAGCAAGTAAAGCAAAGTCTATTCAAGTTATGATATCTAGTTATGATTCCAGAATATCAACAATATGATAGACATAGCCAAGGTCAGCATTGCAGAAATCAGAATAGTCAAGAAACAAGCCAAATACGCTACTCCCATATGGATGCATTCTCGAGCACAGAAACCATGACAGGGTGTCTGACTAGGTGTGGAGGAAACTTAAATAGGGAAGCAAGAACTCCATACCTCAGTGTCATTTTTGTGGCACAAAAAGGTGCACATCAATTGGCACTTGTTATTGGTATCATAAGAGTACGGGCAGTGTCAGTAATGACACAGTAAGTACACTTGGTCAGGCACTAAGCAGGATGGGAAAACACAGACAAAATAGGTACTGTGACAATTTTTCACCTCAGCATATCAAGCTGTATAGCTGTATATACTCTAATGTGATAGGCACCAGACTGATAGGGCCGGACTGGCCATTGGGCAAACTGGGCACAATGGTTATAGGCTGAAGGCTGTCTGGGGAGATCAGGGAATCACCCCAACTGGATCTGGGAATCAAAGAAGTATATAGTAGAGCAGCTGCAGGATTGTATACTGACTTATCATAGTTTCCTCCTCAACTCTGTACTACCACTTGTTTGCCTCAATGTTGACATTTTAGAAGCCTGCTGCTGCTTCCTGTAAGTGTCTCTGATAGTTCCATTTGCACAATAACACATAATGACCTTCAAGAGACAGAGGGGTTGGGTTGTTTCAGTCTAGGCCAAAATGTGTCCAGTCCTGGTTAGAACTCCCTACATAAAAAAAAAAACATACAGAGAGGCACATGTACACATATTTATAGAAAAATAATAACATTTTGCAATAAAAATGAAATTTTCTACTGTATTTTCTTATGAGAAAAACATGTGCTCTCACTACTGGGAAATGTCTTGAACAAAGTGCCTACATCACTTACACTTAGAACTCTTTAATTTATTGAAAGTCATGGTGGTAAGGGGGAGACCTCTCAGCCCTCAGAATTGTTCCTTCATATCAAATAGTCAATAGTGTCCCAGCAACAGTAGACAATAATAAAAAATAAAAAAACAACCAACTTGAGTAAATTTGTTTATGGATTTTTATAGAGTTTATCACATTTTCTGGAAATTCACATGCAGTAATGACAAAGTAATTCCCTGGACTTGCGGTTTATTACTTGAAGCATCTGTCAGAACAGTTTCTCATCCAGACCATGGCCTGAACAATTTATTTATACATATGTAACTAAATAGCTGCCGATGAATACTTCCAGAAGAAAATTATTCAAACAAAACAAAAGATTTGCATAAAAATCTTGTATGAAATCAAGCGCCAAAATCAATTAACATTTGCAATGGTTTAAAACAGTAATTTTGTTAAATAGAAAACTAATCGTAAGCTAAATCGATGACTTATGCATAGCCAGACACAAACTTCATATATCTGGAGCCATAATGGAAAGTATATACAAAAAAAAAAGAAAGAAAGAAGGAAAAACCTGAGCAAGATATTATCAAGAACAGCAAGGCATTACAAACTAGAACAAAGTGAACTATTAATATGGGTCATCCTATGCATAAGCCACATTGTTTAACTCAAAACACACATTAATATTTCAATTTCAACTATACAAAAGGTGAACATCAATATGTAGGGCTGTGCTCACTTTTTCAAATATTATTGTCCCATCAGAATGACATTCTGGCTTATCATGGTCATTTGTCATTGGTCATAAACTGGCTGTAACCTCCCAGTGGCAACATATACTACAAGTTATGGTAATTGAATATTACGCAAGAACCAAGAATCAAAGTGACCTGTCAGTTCTGGGATGACCATATTTTTTTAAATAGGCCAATAATCCAAGAAGCCAGTTGGTCCTGAGATGTCTATTGGTAGCAGGTTTAAAAACAAACAGCATTGGAAACTATTCATTTTAATTTTAATTCATTTGGAACTCATTTTATTTTTATTTTGATAAAAGGTTTTGCAGAGCTCTGGAACCACCACCTTCAGTACAGATGTGCTACCCCAAATGAGAAGTAATGAACTAGTGAGTTTAAAGCAATTCTGTCATTATCTCTCCGAGCGCTTTTTCAGTGTTTCCTTCTCTGGCTCTGCCTCTTCTCCCCAGCCCCTCTCTGTTCCCCAAGGTTCTGTCCTTGGTCCCCTACTGTACTCCATCTATACTGCCCTTGGTAAACTCAGCAGCTCATTTGGCTTCCATTATCATTTATATGCAGATGACACACAAACCTATCTGTCCTCTCCTGACCTCTCTCCATCCATCTTGACTCGTGTCTCTGACTGCCCCTCCACAATTTCCAACTGGATGGCTGCTCATTTCCTTAAACTCATCTTGTCCAAAACAGAACTTCTAGTCTTTACTCCCTCTAGTGTTGCTACTCCCGTGTCTGTCTCCCTCCAAGTCAACGGGGCCACCATCACCACTACCTCGCAGGTTCGCTGCCTAGGTGTTCTCTTTGACTCCGACCTCTCCTTTATCCCTCATGTCCAGTTGATCGCCAAATCCTGCCACTTCCATCTCAAAAACATAGCTCCCGTCAATCCCTATTTAACACCAGACGCAGCTAAGGTGCTGGACCATGCCGTTATTCTTTCTCGCCTTGACTACTGCAATCCCCTTCTCAGTGGTCTTACGTTTTTCCAAATTGCACCGCTGCAATCTAAAATGAATGCGGCGGTAAGGCTCATTTTCCTGTCCGCCCGCATCTCCCACGCCTCCCCCCTCTGTCAATCCCTACATTGGCTTCCAGTTAGATAAAGGGCTAAATTTAATATTTTGGTGCTTGCTTACAAGTCCCTACATAATGCTGCTCTAACCTACTTATCCTCCCTAATACACAAGTATGGCCCGTTGAGGCCCCTGCGCTCTGCCGAAGACCTAGGTCTATCCTCTGTCCCACATCTGATGCTCGCCTCCAAGACTACTCCAGGGCTGCACTTTTTCTGTGGAACTCCCTTCCCTTCTCCGTTAAAATTTCACCTAGTCTCCACTCCTTCAAAAAAATCTTTAAAAACACACTTCTTCAGGACAGGATATCATTTAAACTGTTAGTCCACCCATTGTACAGCACTACGGAAATTGCTGGCACTATAAAAATAATAAAATAATAATAATATTAATAATAATTATGTAGGTTTTACTTTTAAATTCATCTTTTTTGTCCCTCTATTTATCCATGTTTTTGTTTTATTTTTATTATTTTTATAGATTTTTCATCAAATTATACAGACAGGTGACACAAAATAGATAATGTAAGAGAATGGGCAGGCAGGACCACTCTTATAATAGTTCCGTGCCCTCAGGCATAAGCAAGAAGTGCTGTACATCAAAAGAGTAGTAAAAAGTGTTTCAAAAGTGTTTGAAATCTAAATAATAAAGAATGGATCACATCTATATCATACTGAATGGACAATCCAGCAAAGAACAGCAAGTTGGGACTAACATAAGTGAGAGACTCAATGGGTGTCGCTCTGGGAATGTGACACCAGATCTCTTATTTGATGAGGTATTGGTCCCAAACAGTACAAGAGTAATTATGGGAGAGCACAGTGGTCTATTGGATCTAAGAGCCTTAAGCGTCCAGATATAACCTGAGATTATGGCCTTTGGCAGGCAACGTGCCTCCAACTCCACCCACTAAGTGTACTTTCCAGGAACCTGTAATTGTATGGCACAAGACAAAATGGCAGCCCTGTGATACTCTACAATATAAAGAACCCCCAACCCCCTTCTCGCAGAACGGAGGAACAAAGTGAAGTTAGTCACTCTAGGGTGTCTATTCCCCCACATAAATCTAGAGAACACTCATTGAACAGCTATAAGGAAAGAAAGAGGAGCGTGCGGTGGTAGAAGCCTAAATAGGTAGAGCAGTATTGACAGAAACATCATTTTTAAAGTACTCATCATACCTATCCATGGTAGAGTAATGTGCCTCCATTTGTGGAGAGTTGATTTTACAGTAGATATAAGGGGTAGGTAATTAAATGTAAAAACCTCAGAGAGTGATTTCGGAATATTTACTACCACATATTTCAAGATATCCGTCCTCTGATTGTAATTGTATTCATCCCCCAACTGTGTTCTAAGAGAGGGAGAGAAATACCCAGAGGCACACTGACACACTTGCAGATACACAGACAGATTAATACACACACAGATACAAATACTGACACACATGCAGATACATAGAAGCAAACACTGACACATATCTAGATAAACAGATACACACACTGGTGCACATTCAGATAAACAGAGATGCACACTGACACACACACAGGTACACAGATACACACACTGTCACACATACAGATACAAACACAGAAAGACTCAAATACCAGTCAAAAGTTAAGCCACCCTTCAGATTCCTACCTTTTGGTGGCTTCTGCTGGCTGGGGCTGTTGGGAGATAGGGGCTTGCATGGCCGGTCATCCCCCTCCTCTCTGTGTCTTCTACGCAGAACTTTGTGTATAGGCAATAGGCCTAAAGTTAGACCAGCAGTGTTGGTCATTTCCCGGCTTTGGTAGATTAATTATATATGCTGACAGCATTTCTTATAACAAAAATCCCAATTTCATTCCACTCCTGCACACTCTAGTTAGATAAAATATGAGCAAATTTGCAATAGTAACTTCCCGATAAGCCGTCTTGGCCTGTGGCTTTATTGTGCAGCAGAAAAAAGATGAGATCAATAACCTCCTGGGTGGAAATAGGTTAAATTAAACCTATTTCCACCCAGGAAATGCAGGGGGGACAACTTTGGAATATTTAATGAATTTAGAAATCTAGATACCTTCACACTAGTGGGCTGGTAGACCAAAGGATTTTCCTTTAAATTATAGAGTTTAGAGCAGAAAGAAGGTGGAAGATATCTATGTAGGATTAAGAACCTTATCCCCATCCTGGCCCCATAGAAATGTTGAAGCCCAGGCAGAACAGCATTTCGGATAGCACATGATCTTGGTATATGAAACATTTGATGTTCACTTGTGTTATTGTACTGGATTTGGCTTCTAGAGTTGTTTTCCACTTGATGAAGGCTCTTAGTGTCTTGCTGACCTTGTATAGGGCCAAGCATTCCAGTATCCACATGTGTGGCATTATGTCATAGGCTTTCTTGTAGTCAATCCAGGCTGTGCACAGATTTGTCTGTCTGGTCTTAGAATCCTGTGTGACTGCATTGTCTACCAGTAGTTGGTTTTTTGATCCTCTTGTGTTTACACCCCATTTTGAGTATTGCTCATGTACTGGCACATATGCCCATTGGTCTTGGAGGCTATGATGCCTGACAGGATCTTTCATATTGTAGGGCAAGATGTTCATGTATCATTGTTCTAAGAGCTAGAGCTTGCAGTGATCTGCTTTCACGTCTGCTTTCAGGTCTAGTAGCCTCTGGGCCTTGATGTTATGCTTCTTTCTCTCAGATGTTCTTTTAGTACTGTGCAGTCTTGGGTGTCTTGAAGCGGTGCCTAAACAGAGCCTTGATTATTTCAGTCTCTGCTCAGTCTGACCAGTGCTGGCAGCCGATGCTTAGCCGGTGACTCTGGCATGTTCATACCCTTGTATTTCTTCAGTAGACAGGACTTATCCTTGATATTTCCACCTCTGTAAAGTTGATGCAGCTCAATAACTTTCTTATATGTTCCCTTTATCTTGGCTTCCATTATTAGTCATTGTTTCTACTTCAGTCTGATCTTGTAGTCAAGAAGTTTAATTCTATCGGACTCTGAAGTTAGCATCTTAGCGAAGGGTCTTAATGTTGCTCAGTCCTGCAACTTTAATCTCTTACCTCGGGTGATCTCAACAGGTTTGTATGCTAGTTAACCCTTTCAGGTCACTTTTCTCAAAATGATTTGGATGGATCCACTGAGGTGATTGATACTGCTTTAAACAATGTTTCTAATAATTGCAAGGAGTTCGCTTTATTTTCAGAGGTATTAGGATGTTTCCAACGATTGTCAGCCTTTACAATGTGTCAATGTGGAAATAAAGATGATAATGATGTTGCTTTGTAGAATAGGTTCAAGAATAAAAGTATATTTTACCCAGTTCAAACCAAGGATAAGAACATTGAATGATATCATTCTTTGGTTGAGAAGGTAATTTGTTCATTAATTAATCAGATTCATAGGGGTAATAGTAATAGTATGAAAAACTATTAAACAGTGTAGAGCATATTGTTCTATGGCAAACTAACGAAGGTGGCTGTGTGGTAGTTCTTACTAAACATTGGTGAAGCTGTACAACAGTTACGGGATGAAACCACTTACTTCTGTTTAAGTCGGACCCCATAGTTCAATATCAGAGAGAGTTGTTTCAATTAATTGAATATGACTTACACAGTTTGGTCATTACAGCTGATGTGGCTGCTTCTTGAGGTCTAGTTCCAGGTCACTCCTATTTTCCATCATCTGCCCAAGGTTCACAATACTGGTATTGTGCCCTTGGGCAGAGCTATTGAGTTGGGCATTGGTTCCTCTAAGAGAGTAGTGATTTTATTGATGTGCATCTACAGCTCTTGGTGTTGAGTTTATGTTCATACTTGTGAGACAACAAGCATGTCCTAAAAATTTTGGCTGATGTGGAATGGAGACCTGATGTGGAATGTGTGATGTTTAATAAGTTACACACTGTTTCCTCTCTCTACTCTTGCATCCCTCATCAGAAAGGGATTTGAGCTATTGAATATCATCTGGATAGATGCTCTAAATATGATAGGAATTTATTTTGGATGCCATTTGTTTTTTGTTATAGCATTATATTTTTCATAATATTTTTCTGTTTGACGGTGTGTTCTACCTCCAAAGATGTTGGAATGTGATGGGAGGGCTATATTTGATGTACTTTTACATCAAATATTATTTACAAACGTTATATTGAGAATCTTCTTGATTTGGAATGGTTCTTCTATGCTTCTACAATAATCTTTTGATTATTACAATTCTAGTGACATGAATTTGATATTTATTATTTACTATAATAAAATCAGTTTTCTCTTTCTTTTTTGGATTGAACCTTGAAGACACAAGATAAGAATGTGTGCACTATGCTTTACTGTAAGTAGGGTTCAGGTAATATTCTTCTTATGGCCCCATCTTGCGATCATCAACATCAAATTGGAAGTTTCCCCATGAAAAAAATTCTCAAGACTTCACCACAATTTTTTGAATCAGGATGATTTCATTGTACAATCAATACTTTCATAAATGATATTTCAGGAAATACTTTGCTCAGATGCTGTTCTAGACACAGCCTCCCATGTGTCTCATTCCTTCCCCCCACTCCTCCATGGTGGAGAAATAGTAGTGTGACCATTCACCCTAACTTTTTTGCCAAGGCCTTCATGGCCCTTTTGTCAGCAACTGTACTACCACTCCCCTGATTAAACATGAAATGCAGAGCATGGGCAGACTTCACAGACTTTCTATATCACTATTGACTTATCACAGCTGCCACAGAACCTTTTAGGGCCTTTGAGGGACCAGAGTTTTATCAGCCATAACTTCATTAAACGGTAACAAAGTGCTAGGCCCACTGCTAGAAAAACATTCCAAATGATTTATCTAGAAAGAGTCCTATAGTTTTGAATAGTGACTTTGTGGCAAACCTACCCACTTACTGAATGTAATTGTATATTCCTTGCTATTGTCTATATTGTCTGTTTCCCCTATTACAGATCCATGTGTAAAGCATTTGTGTGTTACAACACACGAATACCGCTAGCATTCAGCTTGGCTATCCACGAACAGTGAATCTCCACACTGTTCATGGAACAAGCAAAGTACTGAATGGGAGACCACCCCAGCAGGTCGTGTGTCTCCAATTAGGTACTTTGCAACATTGTATCAGTGCCCAATAAATGTATGCTGCGGGTGGCCGCCGTTCGTGTACCGAACATGTGGCGGTGGCCATCTCTGTTCTCGGAGACCCAGCAGGGTTTTGCCGTCGAGTGCCTGGAACTAAAATCGGCTACTCGGCGGCACAAGCCCCGCTGGACTTCCAAGCCGTTCGGGAGTTTTGTTCTTTCGGGAATTTCATTCCCTCAGTCAGTACCACTATTTCAAGCCTGGTGGTTCTGATCATGTAATATGAACGGCGTTCGGTTATTTGCGCTGGGATCTGAGCGCTAGTTCCCTCAATAATGCTCTCAGGTTCCAGCTATGCAACAAGGGGTCTGTTAGCTGCATACATTCTTGGGTGATTATCTCACTTGTACAGCAGTGTATGATGGGAAATCAGCCTGTAAGCTCAGTCCCCCATGTAAGTCCACTACTGGACAACCCCTGCAGTGTGACTTGGGAAACCCCTTACATTTGTAACCGCATAAATACTGTGACCTGTGATTAAAAACCTCAGTTGACCTCCAAGCTATGTGTCGTCTAGTTCTTGGGAGAAAAGGATTGTAACTACGCTACCTGCATTTTACCTACATTTTACCTGCTTCATCCTGTCTACCAGCGGAGATACCGTGGATAATACTACTACTCCGCTACAGACTTTCATAGAGAAATCATTTGGAAATTTTTTCTAAGAGCATTGAATCATTTGGAAATATTATAAAATCAAGGTCTAAGTTAGCTATTAGCTAACACTTGGTACAATCCTAAATGGAACACTATCAATATTGCAAGACTGTCCATTTTGTATTTCTGAACCAAACCATTACCACACACACCCAAACATGAGTGCATGCACACACACACACACACACACACGCACTGAGCTAATTTTGCCATGTTTTATATGTCCCTTTCAGCAAAACAAAAACCATGGCACATAAACTTTCATTTTTTTTTTATTGAAGATTAGATATTTTTGTATAGATATACAGACAGGAGCACTCTACTACACAATTTGAATTTTTACTGATGTATTTGTACTTGTATTTGTATTTGTAGACATGAATGATAACTATTACAAAAGTTATCATTCATGTCTTAACCACTTCGCCCCCAAACAGTGCATATTCTAACATTGACTTCCCTTTTGGTATACTTGTAGCTAATGACCAGCAACTTTCCTTTTGGTAATATGAACTGTTTCATTATTTCTAAAGCTATCTTTCTGCTCAATACTGTTCTACAATTAAAAAAAAAAAAAAAGGTAATATTACTTGTTTAATGGTAACTCCATAGATCAGAACCAGCCAATTAAAATATTATACCAAAGAGGTTGTACACTAAAATATTATTTCACTTGTCTAAATACTCAGAATGTAATTTTTTGTTTAAACAATGCCAAAGTGGCATTACATTTACCCAGAATTCCCTGGTAAAATTATTTTTTTTTTTTAACTATTTCTGACTGAGGACACCATGGTACACATTGAACTTTGGTCATTAGTGTTATTTTGAGATTTCTAAACATTGCTGCAGAAACATATTGAAACTAAAAAAAGGCTTGTGACATATTATTCCAAAGTAGCTGTAAAATACGATAAAATGAAATGAGTTTCATTTATCTTAACATTGCTAGACATTCTCTACTAAACCATTTTCCAACCACAGCATGGTTTTATCACCTTGCTATTTAATAGAGTGCTGAGAAGTTTATTACCTATATAACCTTCCAATACCAGGAACAACCAAAAAAAGTGTTCCTCCTACCTATAAGAAATAATACGCAGTGATATGCTATTCACATATACTCCATCAAATCACAGAAACATGTTATGATAACCTGTGCATAACATGACATGCATATGCAAATATACAATATATATCTCAATGAAGTTGTCTGGGTGCCATGTGCACCCCTTTGTAACCCTGCAATACAAAATATTGCTGTTCTGCAGTAACAACAGTGATTTCATTGCAGGGTTTACCTTCCTCTCGTTGCTGTCATACTGACAGCCACTAGAGGTGCTTCCGTGATATAGCGAAGTAAAACTCCCCTATTTCTTTCAGACGCTATGGGAGAGAGCATCTGATGGGATTTTGCTGTGGGTGCACACTAGCCTCCCAATGCTTTCCTATGGGAAAGCACTGGAGTGGCTTACAGAATTGGTCTCGATGATCTCTGCCAATGAGAGGGAGCTACATACTGGAGACCAGCGCAGCAAGGAGTAAAAGGTTAGTAAAAATCTTTTGGGGGTCCCGATCACCTAAAAAGTGACTTGGACACAATAACAATAGGAATACACAATTGTATTCCTAATGCTAAAGTGTTCCTTTAAAGGGGACTGTAACGGCCCATTATTTTTATTTTATTTACTTATCGCTATATTAAAAGGGAAACTATGGAGCCCCCCAAAAAGTTGTTTTTCTTTTCACTATAGCTCCTTATAGTGTCCCCCCTAAATTTCTTTTTGTCACTTACCTGATCCCAGCGCCAATGTCCCTCAGTGCTGGTTTATGCTCTGATTCCATTCCTACCCTGCCGACATCAGCAATGGCTGCACTCACATTAGTATTTTCCCCATAGGAAAGCATGTATAATAAACTGTAATATGAAGTCATTCGCAAACAATTTTACTAACTTAGCCACATTGGAAGCATAGCTGACTTGGAGAATTTTCCCAATCAAACTATTTTGAACTTAAATTTGAAATTCGTTTTGAATTCACTATGAATACCCAAAATTTCTCACTTTAGTTGATAAGCAATGTACATTTTTTTTTTTTTTTTTTAAAGAAAATGGACCGTTTCCTGAAAAAAGTAGATACATGTGATTCTCTGGGATTTATTCAATTGCGTAAATTACAATAGGGTGACAGTTGCCTTGTAAGCTATTTGACATCCTTAATAAAAAAACCCCCAAAATAAACGAATGTCTGTGTGTGTATCTGTATGTCTGTCAGTGTGTGTGTGTATGTCTGTCAGTGTGTCTGTCTGTATCTCTGTCTGTGTGTGTCTGTCAGTGTGTGTGTGTGTGTGTGTGTGTGTGTGTGTGTATCTGTATGTCTGTCAATATGTATGTGTGTGTCTGTATGTCTATTAGTGTGTATGTGTGTGTGTTAGTGTGTGTATATATCTGTATGTCTGTCAGTGTGTCTCTATGTCAGTGTGCGTTTATCTGTATATCTGTCAGTGTTATCTGTGTGTCTGTATTTGTATATGTGTGTCTATCTATCTGAATGTGTATCAGTTTGTGTATATGTGTATCTGCATGTGTGTCAGTGTGTGTATCTTCGTGTATGTGTATCACAGTGTATGCGTGTGGCAGTGTATGTGCATATGTGCATACATCTCAGTCTTTAAACGCCAACACTACATAGAAACATAGAATGTGACGGCAGATAAGAACCATTCGGCCCATCTAGTCTTCCCAATTTTTAAAAATACTTTAATTAGTACCTGACCTTATCTTGTAGTTAGGATAGCCTTATGCATATTCAATGCATGCTTAAACTATTTTACTGTGTTAACTGGAAGGCTATTCCATCCATACACACAAATACACCCCTGCATGCAAACGTCAACACTACATACACACACCCGCATTCAAATGTCAACACTACATACAAACACACCTCTGTATTAGACATCAAAAATATATATAAACACACCCCTGCATTCAAAAACCAACACTACACATAAATGCATGCTTGTATTCAAACACAAACACTACATACAAACACACCCCTACATTCACACAAACATACTCCATACAAAACCATGCTTAAATTAAAACACACAAATACTGTTGCGTGCTAAATACAATCCTGCAAGCATGGGGAATCGGTAGAGCCCCAGCTTTCAAAGCATTGTTAAAGTTGCATGACAAATGGGGATCTGTCTTTTAGCCACCCTGTGTACATACACAGACATACATACAAGGACATACATCCACAGACAGTCATACAGAGACATACGGTCTGC
Organism: Pelobates fuscus; assembly: GCF_036172605.1. Classification (NCBI taxonomy): domain Eukaryota; kingdom Metazoa; phylum Chordata; class Amphibia; order Anura; family Pelobatidae; genus Pelobates; species Pelobates fuscus. The sequence goes on along the minus strand of NC_086318.1, from coordinate 321,208,327 downwards.
ATGCCTCTGTATGACTGTCTGTGTATGTATGTCTCCATATGCCTATCTGTATGTATCTTTATGTCTGCGTATGTATGTCTGTGTATCACTGTGTATGTTTGTCTCTATATGCCTATCTGTATATATCTTTATGTCTGTCTCTGTATGTCTCTGTCTGCCTGTGTCTGTATGAATCTATGTCTGTTTTTGTATGACAGTGTACATGTATGTGTAGATTGTATTACTGTTTTTGTTTCATTGTGTGCCTTTTATGAGTGTGTGTGTATGTATATCTTTGTGACTTTGTGCCTGAATAACTATGTCTGTGTGCTTGTATGGTTGTGTGTCTTTATGTTTGTATATTTGTGCATATATGCATTTTTGTCTGTATCTATGTCTATATGGGAGAAAGATAGATAGTGGCTGGGGGTTGAAACACTACAATAGGGTCTGGGGGAAGAAAGACACAAAGGGGCTGGCAGGGAAGTAAAAAATGAGAAGATGGGTGTGGCAAATCCAGCCACTGTTCATTGTCCTTTATGTATATGTAATGTTATGCATACGTGTATATACCTTTAAGAACCAAGCGTATGTATTCTGTATAACATGGTTCAAAGAAATCATAGCGTTCATATGCTGCCGGCATTCGAAAACCGCCAGCATTCATGTAATCGTTTCACGAACGGTGAATTTCAACACCCTTCGTGAAACGAACAAACTACCGAATGGAGACCACACACAGGAGGTCGTGTGGCACCCATTAAGGATTGCAACATTGTTGCAATTGGCAATTAAGAGGATTCAGGGTGGCCGTCGTTCGGCTACCGATCACGCGGCGGTCGGCCATCTTGGATCCTTTGTTAAGTTCAGCGGTATTTGGTCGTCGAGCGCCTGGAACTAAAATCGGCTACTCGACGGCACGAATACCGCTGGACTTCCAAGCCGTTCGGGAGCCCTGGTCCTTCGGTAATGTGTTCCTATATAGTCATTCGGTAGTTTGAAGGTAACTTAGGAATAATGTGTATTTCGTGCGGCGTTCGGTTATTTAAGCTGGGATATGAGCGGCACTTTCACGAAACGTGCGCTCAGACCCCAGCTATCTACCGAACGTCCATTCGTTGAAATCAGACGAATATTGTGGAAATTATATATTTTTATGTGAAATATTGGTTCTGCTGCACGAGGGGATAATCCACTTAACTGTATATTCTGGTGGGAGTGTCCCTCTCGTACAGCAGTGTATTATGGGAGAAATGTCCAGGTTGCCAAGTCCCCCATGTAGTCCCCTACTGTACAACCCCTGTAATGTCAGTAGGGAAACCCCTTGCATGGGGAATTGCATAAATACTGTGACCTGTGAATAAAGCACTCAGTTGACTCCCAGCCTATGTTTCGTCTAGTACTTGGGAGGGAAGGATTCTTATTACGCTACCTGGAATATTGTATGCTGTACCTGCCTATGCTGATTATTGCCTGTGTTCCTGTCTACCAGCGGAGATCTTGTGGATTATACTGCCTCTCTGCTACAATGGGTTGTAAGAGACACACTAAAGGGGGGTGTAAGGCACAAAGGGGCAAAAGGGGTAAGACATTCAAGAGAAGGGATATGAAACACTAATGGATGTAAGAAATGCAAAAGGGTGGCTAGGAGACACAGAGGTGAAGATGCATTTTTGGTGGGTTAGGGTGGGAGAGGGGGGAGAGGGGGGGGCAAAATGCATCTTTGTCTGTGTAGTCAAAACTTCTTGCACCGGCCCTGTTCCTAAGTCAATTCCCGACAATATCTATTTCGGTAAATTACCATGAATGGGTTCTTTTTACACTTTATTTCCTGTGATATTTTCTGCTCACATTTTATCCTTATCTTTTTGTGGAAGTTTTATTGTATTTGATATTTACATTTTTTCAACGTTAATGCATAAATAAAGAAAATAAGAAATCAAATGTTGTAGATAAAAAGACATGCTGTCAATTTAGTTATATTAAAGGGGTATCTGTAGAAAACCTACCAAGGATATCTACCCCTTGAAAAACTCTAAATTGTTTAGATGCAGTGTTTTCTGTTTTGTCTACATTTTAAGTCTTTATTGCATCATTAAGTATCCTTTCTGTAGTTATGTTGTTCACCAATAATGTATGTGGGTGCATGGTCACATTCACAGAACTAAAAGGAAAACTCTTGACAATTTCTAAAAATAAATAAAATATTATATTAAAGGGATACACCAAGCATCATGACATTTCAGTTACTTCAAGTAGTCAGAGATTTAGTACATTGCGCCCGGCAACATCATCATTATTTTATATATGAATATATGCAGAGCTTGTTGGTGACAGACGATCAATAGTGGCATAGTCAACTCCTCATGCCCTCCAGGTACCATCCTTAGCCTGTCCTCTGGGACGTTCCTCCCCCTGCAGTGAGGCGGAATAATGTCACCGAAGGAAGATCAGGGTGCAGGAACAACTTGGCCTCAGTGTATGAGTTCTAAGGTACAATTTTCCTTTTATTCTATATATTTTTTATGTATTTTTTTGTGGGGAGGACTAATGGCAGTAAGGGTTCCTATAACCAAAAATAGTGTTTTATTAAAACTGTTATTTTGTTGGAGTAACCCTTTAAGTAAGAGTGATGCATGGTGGGAAAAAGTAACAAAAAAAATTGCCACTGGTCAATGCAACTCAAAAAGAGGTAAAAGGAGAGCTGGGGTGGCATGCACTAACACAAACTGACCCATTCCCCCACTCTACGGAATGCCAATGAACATGATATGGCTGGAATGAAAACTTTATTGTCACAGGCTGTTCAGCAGCAATATTTCATCTCAGTGAAGAGCATTTCTTAAGTCAACTCAAATAAAAGCATTTTTAATAGGACCAAAAGTTAATTTTCTTGCATGCATCATTTTGTTTTGGCGAAGCAAGAGAGTTTCTATTCTACGAAATCATAACATCAGTGGCCCTTATACCAACCTCAACTATGTTAGATCTCCTGGCATATGACATAATTTCAAGCTAAATGTAAGAATTCTAAGAATTTGTGAAATGAGAAACAGATGATTGTATACTGTCACAGTCATTCATAAACTATCTCAACAGATCAGTTGCTGTTTCCTACCTGACTTCAATACCATTGTACTTTGATAAGTGATCTATTTATATTTTCACCTCAGTTAATTTATCTAACCATTTCAAACAGATAATGTAGATAGATATCTTAGAAAAATATATATTTTTACTTAAGAACCACTTCCTTCTAACTTGGGAAAAGATTTAGTATTGTTGGACAGGTTTTCCAACAATACCAATACCAACTTTCATATCTAACTTTCAGACTATACACTACTAGTTAATGTCCAAATATTTAGACAGTAGTATTTAAAAAAAAATAAAAATTCTGACAGAGAACTAAATTATGTACATGGTGATAACTTGGCAACCCATTAATTGCAAAATTAGTTAAATGACCAATTCTGAATAACAAGGAATAAAACACCTTCATTGGTCTCTTCACTGTGCCTGAGAGGTCCCCAAATATTGGAGAAGGGAAGGTAGATACAATAGATACATGGTACGGCATGCTAGATATAGTAGATACAATAAAAAATATATTGTGAGAAATTAGCTGTTGCTTAATGACAGTCCTGTGCCTATTCCAACCAATGGAAATCCAGTAAAGGATTCATCCAGTTTTGGGTTACATCCCATGTTTTAAGAACAAAATCTGCCTCATTTCATCAGTTTTTCCGTTTGGGAGTTATTGTATACAAACCTCCTCCAATCGTCTCTTGAATGAGGACCACCCCTGTACCCCATTAGGACGTTTACCAGCAACTTAAGTGCTAAATTGCAAGGGAAGTAATTAATGAATGCACATTTTGTCTCCCGAATGTGGGCAGCGGCACCCCGGTAAAGATTAGACCGCTGCCCGTTCTACTTCCCGACCAACTATGCGAATTACGTTCAGGAGATGGGAACTACCAAACAGGGGGAGCATTCGTACCCTGAAATAAAGACAATTCCTTGCATTGTGTTCGCACAGGAACAGGGGCGTTTTAGCCGCAAGGCAAACAAGGCATTTGCCTTGGGCGGCATTTTCCAGGGGGCGGCAAAAAACGCCGCCCCCAAATGCCTAGGGCAAATGCCTTGCGGCTAACTGGGCTGCCGGTCGGGCTGATGGGCTGGGCTGGGCGGGCGGCTGGCGAGCGTGCTCTTCCTCTGAGCGCTCTGCTCAGCTCCCTCGCGCGCCGCAGAGTGAGGCTGGGAGCCGGCGAGGGAGCTGAGCAGAGAGCTCAGAGGAAGAGCTCCCTAGCCAGCCGCCTACCCGCCAGCGCACAGCAGCCTGCACGCCCAGCAGCCACTGGACCACCAGGGAGAAAGAGACCTCCCCCCAGCATTCCCAAAGGTAAGGAGGCTATTATATATTATATATATATATATATTATATATATATATATATATATATATATATATATATATATATTATATATATATATATATATATATATATTATATATATATTATATATATATATATATATTATATATTATTATATTATATATATATATATTATATATTATTATATTATATATATATTTTATATATTATATATTATTATATTATATATATATTAGATATTAGATATTATTGTATTATATATTATATATAATTATATTATATATATTATTATATTATATATATATTATATATTATTTATTATTATACTATATATATTATATATTATGATATTATATATATTATATATTATTATATTATATATATTATATATTATATTATATTATATAGTATATATTATTATATATTATATATGATTATATTATATATTATTATATTATATTATATATTATTATATTATATGTTATATATTATTATATATTATATTATATATTATATTATATATATTATATATTATATTATATTATATATTATATATTATATATATGAGAGTGTCTGTGTCTGACAGAGAGTGTGTGTGTGTCTGACAGTGAGTGTGTGTGTCTGTTAATGAGTGTGTGTGTGTCTGCTAGTGAGTGTGTGTGTCTGACTGTGTGTGTGTCTGTTAGCTAGTGTATGCGTATCTGTCAGTGAATTTGTGTGTGTGTGTGTGTGTATTTAGAAGGCGGGACGGGGGGGGGGGGGAGGGTTGGGTGGGGGTGTCGCGGGGGGGCGGGGTGGGGGAGAGGGGCACCTGAGTTTTGTCCTGCCTAGGGCAGCACAAAACCAGGATACACCCTGAACAGAGACCGGCCAGGGCGCCTATTTCCCTGGAACTGTTTTGGGCTAGGGTCTTCTGTCCGTCCGGTCAAAACTTTACCTCAATGGCATTCCCGTTTCACCAAACTGATCTGAGTGATATTTGGAGATGTTATACACTCAGATCAGGGCTATCCGAGGATATAATTTTTGTGGGGTTCTTAGTTATGGTGGGGCCACTTTTGGGGTACTGGATATTTTGTATAGATTTTCGTTACCTGAGAGATAATTGAATTATAGTTTTTTTCTCACGCAATTATCTCTCAGACACAAAGAATCCTGGGAATGAAAATCCTGCATGTAGGGGTCTGTTCATGAAAGCTGTGTGTGGTCTGATATAAAGCAGTTGACTCTCATGTTTCGTCTGGTTACTGGGGAAATGGATGTCTGCTTTTTTTAATGGTTCCATTAGAGAAGGAATTAGCGGAGGTAACCCGTGGTCCGCTACAAATAAGAACTATTGATTTAGAGTGTAAGGACTCAAAGTTAACACATTTTGCAAATAGAAAATTGGATCCTCTTAAAGTGCTGTATTTCTCGTGCAGAGAGAACTCGCCGGCATTTTGGTTCTGGACCGCCCTTATGGGTGGAATCAGTCTGATATGCCTTGGAACACATTCTCTCTGTAATGGCACAAGTGAGCAAAAACTATTTTGAGACCTGAGCAGGGATTTACCAAAGGGCAAGCTACTGAGCTCCTCTAAGCCTTTGTCCATTCTCAGAGTTCTCATATTCATTGTTTTGGTCTCGGATATTGCCAATAAATATTTTAATATTTTTTTGAACCTTATATCAATACATTTTTAACTCAAGCTACAGTTGTAAACAAAATTATTCAACCCCCATTGAAAATCAGGTTTATTCCCTCACAACAACACAAATATGCAAAACAGATGTTGTCTCAAGCACACCTGATGCAACTAATCAAGGGCTTCATTTTTTGCTGTGATGTGCTTGAGCTGGAATACTTGAAGTACCTGTGCCATATAGAGGTTTATTAAGTGTCACATTTGACTGCATGTTAGAAATATGACAAAGTCAAAAGAATGATCCACACAGTTAAGAGAAGGTATCATCGCTTTTCACAAACAAGGAACAGAATACAAAAAGATTGCAACGGCACTGAATGTTCCTAGAGATACAGTTTGAAGCATAGTTCACTAGTACAAAGTTGAAAGAACAGTGGTTACACTACCTAGACGGGGAAGAAAAGGAAGTTATCAATGGTTACAACCAGATTTATGAGAAGGCAGGTTGTGAAACCCCCCCCCCACCGAATGATTGTAAAAGACCTGCAGAAAGTCTTATTGGCAACAGGCACTGAAGTTTCAGTGAGCACAGTAAGGCGTGCATACTAAATGCAGAAGATTCCCATGCCAGAACTCCAAGATATACAACACTACTCATCCAAAAGCACAAGAAAAGTCAACTCCAATATGCTCAAAATCATATAAATAAGCCACAGAAGTTCTGGGATTCTGTTCTTTGGGGCTCTGAACTTTTCAGTCCATTGGTTCAACGCTATGTCTGGAAGAAAAAGAATAAAGCATATGCTGACAATAACATTCTGCTACAGTTAAACATGGCGGTAGCTCGGTGATGCTCTGGGACTGCTTTGCATCCTGTGGCACTGGAAACCTTCTGAAAACCACTGGAAAGGCAAGATGGATTTATTGAAGTATCAGGAAATCCTAGGAGAAAGTGTCATGCCATCTGTGAGGAAGCTGAAGCTTGGGCATCATTGGACCTTCCAACAAGAATGATCCCAAGCATACCTCAAATTATACAAAGGCTTGGTTGCAGAAGAAGTTCTGGAAAATTTTACAGTGGCCATCATAGTCACCTGACTTGAGCCCCATAGAAAATCTTTGGTGGGATTTGAAGAAAGCGGTTGCAGCAGTAACAAACCAATAGGGCCATGTTCAGTCCTGGAGCTCAGGTGCAGTAACAGCTCTCCCTTACAAACACGATCCTCAGAGATCCTGAGGTTGAGAACAGGACTCTGTTGGTTCAGTGATGGCACAGGAGCTTTAATAAAATAACAGAAAACTCCAAGGCAAGGTATCCGAATATGGGTCAGGCAGAAATCAGAGTCAGACGGTCCAGAGGTCAGGGCAGGCGGCAAATAGCAGAATTCAGAGAGCAGGCAAAGTCAGGAAACCAGCAAGGACAGGAAACACAAACTAGGAGATCTGAGGCAGGCAACAAAACAACCAAGCACTGACTGAGAGGTGTGCTCTTCTTATAAAGGAAGTATAACAAAATCACATAACCTGGTCTCACCTATGGGAGGGGTTACCTGAGGTCTATGTGACTGACTGTGGGACTCAGCCCCATCTTGGATGCATTATTGTCCTGGCTCGGGCCTTCAGCCACACCTCCTTCAACATCTGACCTGCAGACCAGTCTCCTCTAGCAGCGGCTGCCCTCTTGGAATGCTGGAGCATTTCCTGGCTGTGATTAGAGGTTCAGAGAATGCAGACTGGGGTGCAGCAGCCACAGGCACTATAACCGCTGTAGACTGACCTCCAGGGTGTTGTGGACACCCTGGAATAGGCGAATGTGACAGCAGCACGCAAACTGGAGGCCATTATTAATGCGCAACTGGCTAAGATTCCTCAAGAATGCTGCAAGAAAGCAGGTGTCTCCCAATGTATCTCATTTGCAGCAGGTCATAACAGCAAAAGGGTGCTCTATTAAGTACTAAAGATGCTTGCCATGAAGGGGTTGAAAAATTTTGAGACTGGAGAAATCATTAAAAGTTGCATTTTCAGTTGAATTTGGGGAAACCACATGAAGCATTTGTTGTGGTAAGTTATTTCACCTGATTTTTAATGGGGATTGAATAATTTTGATTACAACTGTATGCTATGTTACCATTACATTAGTATTTTGGTCAGCAGCAAGTCCCAGCCTGTGCAACAGAATAAAGACAGCCATCAAGTCTATCGTTCAATATTAGACTTGGATATTTGTTTTATTCTGAACTGCAATTCGTCCGAATTTGGGCTGATTCTGTGTTTATATGAATTCCCCAACTCCAAGCTGAAATGTAGCTGAATCACAAGCCAAATGAATCACGCAATGGACGAGTGGTAATTTGAAATTCTGCCACTGGCACCAAACAAATAGATAATTGATGGGAAAAAAGATGATTGATGTGTAGAGGTCAGTCAATAAATGTTGATTTTATTCACAGATCAAGTGAGAAGTGACCAATACAGGGGGAAAAAAAGGAGGCGCAGTAAAAATAATCTACTTTATATATTATATATTTAATACATATATAATATATAAATAAATATTTTTATCTAATGCTCCTCCTCTTTTTTCCCTCTATGGTTTCCTTTTTTTACTTGATCTGTGAATCATAGTATGCATATTTTGAAGTACACTGATTGGCCAATTTTCAGTGCCTTTTAGTTTGGTGGATTTGTTTTCCCGATCTTTTTTCATTAATAAAATGTTGGACGGGTCGCACTGCCATATTGCTGAAATTTGGACATCATAAATGTATTTTTTTTTTCTTTTTGGGACAAAGTGGTTCAGCTGAAACTAATTTTGCTGTGCACATGTCTATTAAATATAGGTATTTGACACTCCACAAATCTATCTCGCTAAATGTTTTTGTATTTTATTTTGCTTATCTTAGTTTGTTATGACACTATCAATATTTGAGAAATGTTGAAAACTACCCTGACTAAATAATGCATAACCTTAACTTTTTAGTGAAAGGTTTTTACAAGATTCTTTCTATTGGTTACAGATCCATTATGGCAACTTTGCTTTTAATTCAATTAGTCCGGCTTTATTCTAACATTTTTCCAAGTACTGAAAGTGCTTTCTTGTGATATTCTATGTGTACATGAAGAGCACAACTCTAAATATGAAAGCATATGGGAAAAAAAATTGAAAGTTGTATTTTTCACAGTTTAAAGGACCACTATAGTCACCCAGACAATTTCAGCTCAATGAAGTGGTCTGGGTGCCAGGTCCCCCAAGTTTTAACCCTGCAGCTGTAAACATAGCAGTTTCAGAGAAACTAGTTTGTTTTCCTGGCACTATAGTGGTCCTCAAACTAATTTCAACACAATTAGTGCAACCCGTAGTATGCCTATCACATAACGTATGCTAATTTTACAGAACATAAAATTCAATTTCTATATTGTGTTAAAAGAATTGCTACACAAAATGTATATATTGAGTGAAAAGCCTGTTTAGAACTAGATCCTTCCTCCACCTGTCAATCAGTACTTCAGTATAGGCCCCTTTGCCAAAGTATTGACTTACGAGGAGAGCAGGAGGCCCTCAGCTAATTACTCTCAGCCAATGAACTAAGCCCTGCAACACACTGCTTAGCTCAGAAGGATGGCTTCTGGCTCTCTGTTGGCTGTAGTGGAGGCAGGGAATGGTGTCCAGCGAATGCCAGTAAAAGAAGTCAAGTCATTCTAAAATGCTGGGGGCAGCAGGGAACTCCTGATTATTGTGCTTGGAGTATTCCTTTAAATAAAGAAACAATGAATCATACTATTAAAAAAACCTGGGAAGTGGCTTCCGCTTTAAAGCACTCATGTAGGGAACATGAGATGACTGACACAGAAAATGATATTAGAGTAGACGTTCACCGCTGATTAGAATGCTGTGGAATCCCCAAGCTTGCAGTAACAAGTATATATACGTCTATCTATCTATCTATCTGTCAGTTTGTCGATCTGTCGGTCTGTCGGTCTGTCGGTCAGTCTAATTAAAAAATACACATAAAGATGCAAACAAAGACAAACTTTTATTAGACATAGACAACATATCACAAATTAATGTGTGATATTCTCACATAAGAAGGATATGGTAATGAAAGGTGTAATCACACATTACTCTCATTACGTGACTGGAGTTATGTATTTGGCTTTAAAAAAAAAAAAAAAAGACAGTTGTTTGGAACATATCCTTCCAGGTGCTTTGCTTCTGTCACACACTTCTCATTTGACCATGACTGCCAAATCTGCATAGAAGACAGTTTGTTTTAAAGGCATACACTTTACTTTGTGTTTCCTCTGTGGTTCTTTGATGTACAAGGTAAGTATTTCAGTTCACGGAAAACAGGAAAGTGAGTTCTATTATGCTTTGAAATTTAGCATAGCAATTTTAAAACTCACGGATTTCCCAATATTAAGCCTTTGAAGGCTGAATTATTGTTATTTTTTTTTCCCAGTATGACCTTTACAATTTTGAAAATGAAGACGGGAAGGTAATAATTTGTTTGGTGATATCTAATGGTTGGTTTCTTTGTAAATTTGTTTAAGGAAAATATATGCTCACTTGATGGCTTTACTTATTAAAAGTAGACAGAATAACATGTTAACATTTAGCCTTTACCCAAACAAGAGACATAAATATACATATAGTAGTTTTGAAAAGCACTCCAAGGACTTCATATAGCATTCATATAGCATTATATATATATATATATATATATATATATATATATATATATATATATATATATATATATATATATATATATATATATATATATATATATATATATATATATATATATATATATAGCATTAGTATGTACATTTACACAGTTAAAATTTTTCACTTAGTATTTCATCTTTAATAAAAAAACTATATGGGAAATTAAAATCTGTAGACAGCATACAGTGTATTTTATTTTGCAATATTTAACACAGGCTCTAAAATACTAGAATGATAGCAAAAATAACATTTTCTTTCATACAGTAGGTGTGACAAAAATAGATCAATAAAACTGGTCAAATACCTTGATTATAGGTATTTGCAAAACCCCTGAAGCCACTACTAGCAGTGCAGCTTACCAAAAACGGCAACGCAATGTAAACAGAATGTCTGTATTTATGCATAATGCACACATTGTAACAGTAACAGGTCACAACAGTAACCTTGGCCAGTTCTTGACAATTCTAATGTTGCTGTTTACACTAAGCCTGGCTAGTGACTACCCTAAGGACCTGTAATTTGCCTTTATACTTCTCTTTACCTTAGCTTAGTTAGCAGTGGAACAGTGCTTTTATTAGTTTATACTAGGCAGCAACTATTTGAAAGTGCACAGCACAGCTTAAACATAGAGTAATAAGTAGGCCTTAGGGAAGATAGGGAGAGACATGAAGGGATCATTAGATAGATGGAGAGAGAAAAGCAATAGGTTTTATAGTGCAGATAAAGACACAAAAGAGGTAAAGGACAAAATGTCAACCCTAATACCACCTGCTAACTTATCGGGCCCTGTTTTCTCATGCGAAGACAGGCCTCTAGCTTCCCTACCCCAACCACTCTCTACGCTTCCCTTCTCTCAGTAGCCTCACACGATCCATATGTCCCAATAGTCTGCTGCACATATCGTATTATAACAACCACATTACATCTACCATAGGATCAATTTATGCATTATAAACATGTCTCTCTTAAGTTCAAGCGTATGTGAAGAGCTTATTATAAGTTGTATTTGTTTGTTCTGTATACGATTATTAATATTGTCAAAAGATTCTAAGACTCTATGTGTACATTATGGGGGATTGTAGTGGTGAATCTGTATCTACCTGAACGTTTGATAATGTTTTGTATAGAAATGCAGGACGCCAAAATTTCAATAAAAATGATATATGGGTGGGGTGGAGGGGGAAGTGTTGAGGAGATAAAGAGTGAGACACAAGTATGTCCTCCCCCTCCCAGGGGCCTGTGCATATGACAGAAACTTCAGTCCCTTTGTCCCCAGTTCCTGCCACCCATCCTCAGGGTTTCCCACCTCCGGGGACCAGGGGCTCTTTATCCCATGAGCCTCTGTACCTGGGAGTCCCAGGTCCCTATGATTCCCAGCCACAGAAAGCGCGCCAAACCGCCATTGTCCCCAAGAGAGTGTCCCCATCAATCTCAGGGACCCCCAGAACGGTAACCACCTCCGCTCGCGAGGTCCTTGGGTGAAACCAGGCAAGGGAAGTGTCTCCTTTCGGGACACAAATGCTATGCTGGTCTATATGCCCAGGAAAGCACTCATTAATTACATATTTTGCGGTTTCACACTTATGTTGCAAGTTGCCAACGTTCTAATTGATTGGTGTGAACACTCCAAGGGGCACTGGGGAAGTCCTCCTTTGGGAACCGAACGAGGTGGGAAGCAATCCACGAATGCTCCCTCTAGATGGCGTTCCTTCCAGGGTCGGCATGCGCCAAGTCTTCCCTTGTGGTTTTGACACCTCGTTACGAGATGTGAATGTTCTCACAGGTTTTGTGGTGGTCGGGAAAGCCAATATGAATGAGTTCTGTTCGCCTCCCGAATGGGGAGCAGGTAGAACACAGGCATATAAGACAACTATCAGGATTACTAATTGATCCCACACGCAGAACCTAGGACTAAGGACAACGTCTAACCGGACCTTAGAATGGCCGGACTTACCGTATCCAAGAATAGTCAGAATACTTGCCGTGGTCAGGGATAGAGAATCAGACACAGCGATAAGGAAAAGCCAAAAGTCAAGGATACCAGAAATCAGGAAAGTCAAAACAAAACCAAAAAATCAAGATCAGGAACACACTCTCAGATTACCATCAGGCAGAATCCACGAGAGGGCAATGAGAGAATGAAAAAAATAGGTTTAAATAACCCTCCTGTTATTCTGATTGGCTGTAATCGGCCTTTGACCCCAAAACACACAAGCGCGTGACATCACGCGCATGCCGACATCATTCTCAACGTGGGCGGTCATGGGGCTATAAGGTGGTATAGATCCGCAGCGGCCGATGTCCCTAGACATGCTGGGATTATCAGGTATCCGGGCGCACGGCTGTAAATGGGCACAACTATTCCTGTCAGGACGGTAAATACCATTAATCACTTTACCATAAGCAGATGAAATCATTACAACAACACAGGGGAAACCACAGGAAATAACACATAGCAATTCCCGAACAGGCAGCAGTCCCGCCACAAAGATGGTTTTAAAGGAAAAATCCGAGAACCATGATCAGATACTGTGGTGCTTATGGTGTCATCAAACTATTTTCAAATGGGTGGACAACTTACCTGGGGATGCAGAGTCACTCCTGGAGTCATAACTATCACAGTGTGCTGTAGTAGTTATGGTGCTTAGAGTGTTCTTTTAAGCGAGGAGGTTTCAAACTTAGCAATGCCCCTGGTGCTAAGGTTTGGTTAAGAAGTCTACCAATTAACAATTGCTTGCTTCACATGTTGATCATGGGGGAACACATGTTGCCTATTTAAAAATACTATGAAAAAGCTTTCATTTTCTTGGTACTGATACCATTTAAGATATCACAATATATTCATATTTGCAGGAAACTGAGTCATCCCCATATTTTCACATGGTAAACAGTAGTGAGTGGGGTTCTCTGGAACAAATATTTCATCATGCACTGTGTTTGTAGACCAATCAGTTTTGAAATGTTGTGCTTTTTGTAAAAAATATACAAATAACTAAAAACTTATTAAAATATAACATAGAGTCTCATCTGTGGAGTTCCTTATCTTGGGCTTGTCACCATTCTTCTAGCTTTCTCATGAATTCATTATTATTATTCCTCTAAAGGTCTGTACTATCTGCAGCACCTTATCTATGGATGTTCACAATCAAGACATGGGTATTTGTTGTCTCATAGGACAATAAGTCAGCATATCCTAAAGTAATGTAACATTCAGGGCTTGTGCAAAGATTTTTGTCTGCACAGGTGAAGACGCATTTTACTGCTTTCAAAACTCTACACCTCTGTGTCTATTAACCCTCTTTTTGACCATCTTACCTGTCCTTTTGCCCTTTTTGTACATCTTGCCGCCTTTTTGTTTCTCTTTTACATTTTTGCTTATTGCTTATCTTGACATGCTTTTGAGTCTTTATCACACCTTTTGTGGCCTCTTAACTCCGTTATGTTTTTTGCCCCCTTCTGAATGTCTTTGCCCACTTTAAGGTATCATCACTTTTGCTCCTTTTTGTCTATTTGTCTCTTACTCCCCTTTGTATATAAGAGCTTATTCTGCTTACTGAATAGTAATTCACTAAAGACTACTGAAACATTATTATCCAGTCCAATAAGAGGAAGAGGAGAAATTGAAACAGTAGGGGAGATTTATCATTTTTGTTGTTGTTCTAAAAAGTGATGCATAATGTAAAAGGGGAACAGTCATCAATGGAATGTGTCTGCTGGTCCCACATTTTATACTTAAGCCCCCTTTTATAACAGAACACTATTATACAGTTGCGAAACTAAAGACGAGAAGGCCAGAAATGTTTTTGGCCCCCCTATTGCAAGTATGGCCAAAAGGTAGAGGTGGATCCCCATCTGTCATACAACTCCCACAGTGCTTTCCCAGCTGCAAATTTAACATTTGCCAATCTTTGCAGAGTTGTATTTACCACTGAGCAGTGTCTGTGTACTTGTATAGAAGCATGTGTTTGTATGGAGCATGTGTGTGTGTGCGTGTGAATGTAGAGGTGTATTTGTGAGTAGTGTTGTGACGTTTTATGTACTGTTGTCATTTGAAAGCAGTTGATTATGTGTGTGTTGTGTTTTTAGTGTAAGGGTGTGTCTGTATGTATTGCTGACATTTGAATTCAGGGGTGTATTTGTGTTTAGTGTTGGCATTTGAATGCTGAGATATATGCACATATATATATATATATATATATATATATATATATATATATATATATATATATACATACACTGCCACACATACACACCCAGACACATGCACATACAGACACACTAACACACATGCAGATACACAGATACACACACTAGCACACATACGGATACACACATACACAGTTACAGACATGCAGATACACAAACACAAAAGGACAGATACACAGCCAAACAGTTACACACACTGACTCACATGCAGATACACAGACACAAACTAATGCACATACAGATAACCAGACACACACACTGAAACACATGCAAATACATAGACACACACATTGACACACAAACAGAAACACATTTATAAAGACACACAGGATGACACTCATACAGATACAAACATTGATACACATATAGATACACAGACACACACAGATACACAGGGGCACACACTGACACACATACAGAAACGCATGCAGACAGACAGATACAGACAAACAGATCACACATGCAAAATGTGCCTTTTTTAAGCCACCATCTCGTTTCCTTCCTTTTGAGTGCAGGAGGGTGGCTTCCCTGGTTTCCAGTCAGCTGGCTGAGGCTGTTGGACTCAGATTACATGAGCATCACATGATAATAAGGTTAACACTAATTATCGACTTTCAATGTTCATTTTCCAAATGGTGTAATTTCTAAAAAAGTTACAAATAGCTGATAAATACATAGAGAGCAGGCTTTGTATTTGTAAGTCTTTTTGTTGTTATCAGATTATTATTGATATCCTGTCCAATTGCTTCTTGTTCATGTTTCATTAAGAACAATATTAGGGTTACTTACTAAAGTGAGAATTCAAAGTGAATTTTACATTCTACACAAAACTAGCCAAACTTGAAGCAAAGCTGGCTTAAAAAACTGGTGAACTATTTCCGCCTGAAATTTTAAATCCACTTTGAATTCACCTTGAAATCTCACTCAAGTAAATGACCCTGAATGATCTCTATTTCCGATCTCTCAGACGTCCATACATCAATGGGTGTATGAGCATTCATTGCATTTTAACTTCTTGTGAACAAAACAGGAAACGTTGTTTATGAATCACAAATATCACCCAGACAGCTCCCCAAGCAACATGAAATCCTAGCACCGAGCACTGAACAGTGAAGATTTTGTGAAAACAAAAAAACTGGGTACATTTGGTAACTGATGTGGACATTGTCTTCCAGTACTCTAACAAGAATTGTATATGCAATCATACATTCGAAATAAAAACAATTGATGACAAAATATGTAAAACCTCAGAATTTGTAAAGTTTTGATATCAAGTTGAGTGTGACCACCCAGGAATTGGACGCTATTTTTATTTCTTCTTTTCTATTAAACATTTTTGTAGTTTTTACTAATTTATTTAAGTTAGCCCACTGTGTACAAAAATGTGCGTTTCACACATGGTCAGTCAAGTTTGTGTACAGATTTCTTTCTTCTTGTTTTTTTTCCTGGTAATTATAAATGCCACAGTGAGGTGAAGTCCAGAAGAGCTTTATCTGGGTTGACTTTGGTGGGAGAGATGGTTATTTATAATTGGCCAATTACCTTTCCCTGAATATATTCAAGGCCCTACCCAGAGAGTGCATCAAATAATGCAAATCTTGTAATGTATTCAGAATGTGTTTCCAAACGTTCTTATTTTAGGGAGGTGAGGAGTGGTAGGAGCCTCAAACCCATCTGTAGATGGGATTTGACTGTCTATAACTCTTCTTTACCCCCTAAAGGTATTTGCTGCAAGGGATTTGGTGCGTTTTTTGCATTTGTTAAAGGTTTGAAGAATGTTTTTCTGATGGTATTGTAGAGAGAAAACAAGAGTTATCACGTAGGGGCAGTAGGCATTTATGAACTGGGGTTAGTTAAAGAAGTTGACTTGGAATCTGGGGAACGGGGGACATTTATTGCCCAGTCAAGAGTTTCATGGTTATTACAAAAGACATTAATTTGTTTATGGTAAATGTAGTTTATTTTATTATGTATTAGTTGCATTGTATTTATAGTTGAATGGTTGAAACTATACACTATCCTTATAATTCTTTAAAATTGTTACTAACTGCTGTGGTCAAATTCAGTTGACGCACCTGAATTTAAGTTGAATTTGTTGTTTTAGGTTAAGGGGAGGAGTAATGGGTCATATAGCCTGGTTTCAGGAAATAAGACATTCATGACATTATTTCACTTTCATTTTATGTCCCTCCCTTGTTTACGCGTATTAGTCAAAACTTTCACCTACTAGCTTTTTCTGTTCTTACTATATTTCGTGCAGCTATGTAGATGTGAGAGACATTATTATTATTTAAAATGAAGGCATATTTTACCTTTCTCACTAAACAAACGAAAAATATACAAGATTATTCACTAAAGGGAGAATTCAAAGTGAATATAAAATTTAAGACCAATATAGCCAAACTGGAAAAAAAATATTAAGTCAGCCATGCTTCCAGTTCAGCTACTTAAGCATTTAATTTGAAATTCACTTTGAATTCTCACTTTTTTTGCGGATCCATATGCACTTGTAGTATTGATGTAATTCAAGTACTCGTGTTGCCTTGCTGAATCATTATGTGGTAATTACATAGAATGTGATGGCAGATGAGAACAATTCGGCCCATCTAGTCTGCCCAATTTCCTAGATACTTTCATTAGTCCCTGGCCTTCTCTTATAGCTAGGATAGCCTTATGTCTATCCCACGCATGCTTAAACTCCTTCACCATGTTAACCTCTACCACTTCAGCTGGACGGCTATTCCATGCATCCACTCAGTGGCATCTCCAGGATTCATAATTAGCACATAAGGGGCCAGGGACAAAAGTAGTGGGGCAGTTATAAAATGTGTGTATATATGTGTCTGTGTGTGTGTGTGTGTGTGTGTGTGCGTATATGTGTATATTGCCATCCTGATAAAAGCCCATGTATTGGGGCTGAAACGTCGATATTTTTAAATGATATAGAATAAAAGTTATATTTTATTTTTACTATCATCGAGTCCTTGGAGTGTGGTCATTTCCAACCATTTTATATATATATATATATATATATATATATATATATATATATGCATATATATATATATATATACACACAAACATACACAGGGCTTGATAAATTCCAGGCGTCAGGTCGCCATGGTGACTTGACATTTCACCCTGGCGCCTGGCATTTGTTAGCCCTTGGCTAAGCCGCGCAGGAAACATTAAAGCCGGCCTCCGTGGGGAGCATGGAGGCGGAGCGTAAGGGAGCAGTAACCTTCCTGTAGTTCCTCTCTGCTTCCTTGCGCGCTGTTTAGTGACATGACGGGCCCAGCATCACTACAGAGAGCGCCAGAGGAGCAAATAGAAACTGCAGGAAGACTGAGAGTAGACACACTGGACACCAGGGAAAGATCCACTCAGCTCCCCTAAAGGTAGGGAGGCTGGGTGGATTTAAAATAAAATAAAAAATAGCAATTTGTGAGTGTGTGAGAAAATGTGTCTGTGTGTGTGTGCTTATCAAGGAGCTGTAGTTATTATAAATAAATAAATAAATATATATATATATATATATATATATATATATATATATATATATGAGATTTGGTGTGGAGTTGGAGAATGTATGTCTGTATGCATGTGTGTGTGGGGGTGAAGTTATGTGGGGAAGAAGTGTGTATGTGGGTGAAGAGATGATGTGTTTGAGGGGTGTACGGTGTGTATATACAAAGGTGTACTCTGTGTTGGTGGGGGTGTACTGTATGTGGGGGTTCACTGTCTGTGAACTGTGTTCAGGGGGTGAAGAGAGTGGGATATGGAAGAGCTTTACAATTTTTACTTTAATAATTGTTTACAAAAAAAACAACCTTGCAGAGTGGGGCTGGCACAATCAGATCTGTGGTGGTTGAGAAGGCTGCCTATCCATCGGGTACAGGGGAGGTCACGAGATAAGAGGTATCTCTCTTGGAGCTCAAGGACTTACAGAGACTGAACCATACAAACCCATACTCATACACAGACAGACTCATACACACACACTGCCACCCCACACACAGACTGACCCCCACACACACAGACTGCTCCCCCATACATACACAGACTTACCCCCAACACACACACACCCACACAGACTGACCCCCCCACACACACAGACTGAACCCCCACACACACACAGACTGACCCACTCCACACAGACTCACCCATGCACAAGCACACAGACTGACCCCCCTCACACAGACTGACCCATACATACACACAGACTGACCCCCATACACACAAACTGATCCCCACACACACAGACTGAACCCCCCACCCCCACACACAGACTGACCCATACACACACGGACTGACCCATACACACACGGACTGTCCCCCACGCACACAGACTGAACCCCCACACACAGACTGATCCCCACACACACAGACTGACCCCCCCCCACACCCATACACACACAGACTGATACCCCAAACACACAGACTGACCCATACACACACAAACTGACCCACCCCACACAGACTGACGTATACATACAAACTGACCCCCCACACACAGACTGAGCCCCCCTACCCCCACACACACAGACTGATTCCCACACACACAGACCGACCCCCTGACACACCCATACACACACAGACTGACCCACTCCACACACAGACTAAACCCCCAACCCCACACACAGACTGATCCCAACACACAGACAGACCCCCCACATCGATACACACACAGACTGATTCCCCCCCACACAGAGTGATCCATACCCAGAGACTGACACCCTCACCCTTACACATGTAGACTGACCCCCACACACACAGACTGACCCATACACACACAGACTGACCCCCCCACAGACTGACCCATACACACAGACTGACCCCCCACACTCAGACTCAGACACCCATACACACACACACACACAGACTAATCCACCCCACACAGACTGACCAACACACACCTAGCCTCATACACACAAATTGACCCACATACACACAGACTGACCCATACACACACACATACACAGACTGATCCCCCCACCCCCCTCCCCTTCCACACACACACACACACACACACACAGAGACTACACCACACACACTGACTCACACTTACCAGCAGCTGCCTGGATGCGCCTGTGCAGAGCTGAGCTTCCCCTGTCTCTCTCCTGCGCTGCTCTCTGTTACCCAGGAGGAAGTCCTCCCAGCACAGTGCCCCCTCTGGTTCCACAGTGACAGTGCTTCTGCAGCTTGTGTAGGGAGACTCAGTGCTCCCAACTTCAATTTCAATTGGGGGGGCACAAGTGGGGGCACTGCATGTTGTAGGAGGGCCCGTCTGCCCCCAGTGACACCACTGCATCCACTACCTTTTCAGTAAAGTAATTCTTCCTGATATTATTTTATATTCTATACAATTTCACACCTTGTTGTTATTGTTTTGTATCATTCATATAATTATCCCTTTTTTCCCACAAGATTTAGAGTTATTGTCTCCCACATCACTATTATTAGAATGAGAGTGTTTATTGTGGGGATAGCTAGGGGCTTGCAACTGTTGGAGGATGGACAATGGTATGACTATTGTTATTAATATCCCCACCTGAAGCCTATGGAGTGAACAACTCACCTTCATTTTATTTAAGGATTCATAGAAATATGGTACTCAAATGCAGCAGATGTAAGATTGTTGTGCTGTTATGGTGCATATTTCACCACAGGAAACACATTCAGGGTTTATTCACTAAACAGGGAAATGTCGAGAAAGGGCTATATAAATGTTATTTAGCAATTTCTCCAGACAAGCTAATTTGGCCTAAAATGTGCAATTCCTTAAAGGAGCACTATAGGGTCCGGAACACAAACATGTATTCCTGACCCTGTAGGGTTAAAACCACCATCTAGCCACCCTGGTCCCCTTATGCCTCCCTAAATAAAGTACATTCTTACTTGTATTCAAGTCTGCAGCTGCTTATTTTGTGCCTGTTTCCTTTAGACCTGTCCACTGCCTGCTGACATCATAAGAAGTGGTAGCCTGATCCAATCACAATGCTTCCCCATAGGATTGGCTGAGACTGACAAAGAGGCAGATCAAGGGCAGAGCCAGCACAATTCAAACACAGCATCTCCTCAGTATCTCCTCAATTAATGCATCTCTATGAGGAAAGTTCAGTGTCTGCATGCAGAGGGTGGAGCCATTGAATGTTTGGATGCATTTTAGGCAGCCATGACCCAGGAAGGATCTCTAACAGCCATCTAAGGAGTGGCCAGTGAAGTTATCACTATGCTGTAATGTAAACACTGCATTTTCTCTGAAAAGACAGTGTTTACAGCAAAAAGCCTGACGGTAATGATTCTACTCACCAGAAAAATTCAATAAGCTGTAGTTGTTCTGGTGACTATAGTGTCCCTTTAATAATCCCATTTAATAACGCATCGAGCTGTTTTTTTAAAAGAAATGCACTTCTCCTGAACCCAGTAATTAGTCCAAGTATCTTTATAAAAGTGTCACAACATGTGTAGATCCATCACACAGAACATCAAGGGACCACTTGACCACTAAAAGAAGTAACTATAATAGTGATGTCGCGAACATAACATTTTCGGTTCGCAAATGCGAACTTCCGCAAATGTTCGCGAACGGGCGAACCGGGCGAACCGCCATAGACTTCAATGGGCAGGCAAATTTTAAAACCCACAGGGACTCTTTCTGGCCACAATAGTGATGGAAAAGTTGTTTCAAGGGGACTAACACCTGGACTGTGGCATGCCGGAGGGAGATCCATGGCAAAACTCCCATGGAAAATTACATAGTTGATGCAGAGTCTGGTTTTAATCCATAAAGGGCATAAATCACCTAACATTCCTAAATTGTTTGGAATAACCTGCTTTAAAACATCAGGTATGATGTTGTATCGATCAGGTAGTGTAAGGGTTACGCCCGCTTCACAGTGACAGACCAAACTCCCCGTTTAACGCACCGCAAACAACCGCAAACAGTCCATTTGCACAACCGCAAACTTCCCATTTGCACAAGGTTGGATACCAAGCTAGCCATGTCCCGTTCCTTGTCCTCACTGATGTCATTGAAGGTCTCTTCCTCCACCCAGCCACATACAACACCAAGGGTTCCTGAAAGGTGACAACAAGCCCCCTGGGACACCTGCTGTGTTTGGTCTTCCACCTCCTCAAAGCCACCTTCCTCCTCTGACTCCTCTTCTTCAGACTCCTCTCTCTACGTTGCCTCTCTCTGCATTATTATAATTTGTGTTAAGTAGTACTATTCCTTTCAGTTTAATCCCTGTTACGTCCCCTATCAGGGGACGTGTATATAAGGCATCGATTTTAGGAAGCGGGAGATGGAAAAAGATGCTTGGTCGGTACTCCTACTTCAAATTTGGGGCACTGCGCGTGCAATCTAATGTGCCACCAGATAGGAGTGGTGTGTTAAGTAGTACTATTCCTATCAGTTTATTCCCTGTTACGTCCCTTATCAGGGGACGTGTATATAAGGCATCGATTTTAGGAAGCGGGAGATGGAAAAAGATGCTTGGTCGGTCCTCCTACTTCAAATTTGGGGCACTGCGCGCGCAATCTAATGTGCCACCAGATAGGAGTGGTGTGTTAAGTAGTACTATTCCTATCAGTTTAATCCCTGTTACGTCCCCTATCAGGGGACGTGTATATAAGGCATCGATTTTAGGAAGCGGGAGATGGAAGGTAGTCTGCTACCTGTCGGTCGAGTCGTTCTCTGAGGGTGGACCCGAAGGGCTGTGGCGATGCGTAGGACTTTTAAAGCTCCCCATGTCCTCCATCAACAACACGTCTGTAAAGCGTCCTGTCCTTTCCGGCGTGGTAGTTGGAGAATTAGGATTACTTTCACCTCTTCCCCTGTTAGATTCCCGTTGTGCTGTGACATCACCCTTATACGCTGTGTAAAGCATACTTTTTAATTGATTTTGGAACTACTGCATCCTTTTCGACTTGCCGTAATTCGGTAACATTTCAGGCACTTTCTGCTTATACCAGGGGTCTAGTAGCGTGGACACCCAGTACAGGTCGTTCTCCTTCAGCCTTTTTATACAAGGGTCCCTCAACAGGCACGACAGCATGGAAGACCCCATTTGCACAAGGTTGGATGCCGAGCTACTCATGTCCTGTTCCTCGTCCTCAGTGATCTCTCTGAAGGTATGTTCTTCCCCCCAGCCACGTACAACACCACGGGTACCAGATAGGTGACAACGAGCACCCTGGGATGCCTGTTGTGGTTGGTCTTCCTCCTCCTCCTCAAAGCCACATTCCTCCTCTGACTCATCTTCCTCAAAATCCTCTTCCAGCGTTGCCGCAGGTCCAGCACGCGATGCTGATAAGGCTGTTTCTGGTGGTGATGGTGACCACAACTCTTCCTCTGGAAGAAAACAAATGGTATGATGTCGCTGATGGTGCCTTCGGTGCGACTGACTAGGTTTGTCACCTCCTCAAAAGGACGCATGAGCCTACAGGCATTGAGCATGAGCGTCCAGTAACGTGGAAAAAAAATTCCCAGCTCCGCAGAGGCTGTCCTAGCACCCCGGTCATACAAATACTCATTAACGGCTTTTTCTTGTTGGAGAAGGCGGTCAAACATTAGGAGTGTTGAATTCCAACATGTCGGGCTGTCGCAAATCAAGCGCCTCACTGGCATGTTGTTTCGCCGCTGGATATTGGAAAAGTGCACCATGGCCATGTAGGAATGCCTGAAATGGCCACACACCTTCCTGGCCTGCTTAAGGACGTCCTGTAAGCCTGGGTACTTATGCACAAAGCGTTGACGATCAGATTACACACATGTGCCATGCACGGCACATGTGTCAACTTGCCCAAATGCAATGCCGCCAACAAATTTCTTCCATTGTCACAAACCACTTTGCCGATCTCCAGTTGGTGCAGAGTCAGCCACTGATCCACCTGTGCGTTCAGGGCGGACAGGAGTGCTGGTCCGGTGTGACTCTCTGCTTTCAGGCAAGTCAACCCCAAGATGGCGTGACACTGCCGTATCCGGGATGTGGAACAGTACCTGGGGAGCTGGGGGGGTGCCGTTGATGTGGAGCAAGACGCAGCAGCAGAAGAGGACTCGGCCGAGGAGGTTATGGAAGAGTATGGAGTAGGAGGAGTAGAGGAGGTGGCAGCAGGCCTGCCTACAAGTCGTGGCGGTGTCACCAACTCCTCTGCAGAGCCACGCATTCCATGCTTGGCAGCTGTCAGCAGGTTTACCCAATGCGCCGTGTAGGTGATATACCTGCCCTGACCATGCTTTGCAGACCTGGTATCAGTGGTCAGATGGACCCTTGCCCCAACACTGTGTGCCAGACATGCCATTACTTCCTTTTGCACAATCGAGTACAGGTTGGGGATTGCCTTTTGTGCAAAGAAATTTCGGCCGGGTACCTTCCACTGCGGTGTCCCAATAGCTACAAATTTTTTGAACACCTCAGACTCCACCAGCTTGTATGGTAAAAGCTGGCGGGCTAAGAGTTCAGTCAATCCAGCTGTCAGACGCCGGGCAAGGGGGTGACTTTGTGACATTGGCTTCTTACGCTCAAACATGTCCTTGACAGACACCTGACTGTGGACAGATGAGCAGGAACTGCTCAAGGCGAGAGACGGAGGGGCGGATGGTTGAGAGGGGGCAAGGAGGACAGCAGTGGTTAACGTAGCTGAAGATGCTGGACCAGGAGGAGGATGGCGGCTTTGAGTTTGTGTGCTGCTTGTACTCATGTGTTGATCCCATAGGCGTTTGTGATGTGCGATCATGTGCCTTCGCAAAGAAGTTGTACCTAGGTGGGTGTTGGACTTCCCACGACTCAGTTTCTTTTGGCATAGGTTGCAAATGGCATCGCTGTTGTCAGAGGCAGACACACAAAAAAAATGCCACACTGCTGAGCTCTGCAATGACGGCATTCTGGTGGTGGCAACAGCAGGCGTTGATTGGTGTGCTGTCTGGCTGACCCCGGGTGCCGATGCATGCTGTCTGACTGTGCCACTAGCTCCTTGCGACGACCTCCCCCTGCTTCCAACTTGTCTCCTCCTCCTCCTCTCTGTCTCCCAATCTGAACTTTCCCCCTGTTCTTCTTCTCTTCTAGCGGGCACCCACGTGACATCCACGGACGCATCGTCATCATCAACCGCTTCACTTGTATCTGACAACTCAGCAAAGGAAGCAGCAGTGGGTACAACATCATCATCATCACACCATACGTGTGTAATGCTGCCTGACTGAGACATATCCCTGTTATCTACATCCTCTGACAATAATGGTTGCGCATCACTCATTTCTTCCAACTGATGTGTAAATAACTCCTCTGACATACCAAGTGAAGCGGCTGTGGTGCTAGTGTTGGTGGTGGCGGCAGGCGGGCGAGTGGTAACTTGAGAGGTGCCCGAAGCTAAGCTGGAGGAGGATGGTGCGTCGAGGTTCTGAGCGGAAGCTGTAGAAGATTGGGTGTCCTGTGTTAGCCAGTCAACTATGTCCTCAGAACTTTTCAAGTTCAGGGTACGTGGCCTCTGAACACTGGGCATTATTATAGGGCCAAAGGGAATCACAGAACCACGACCACGACGGCCCCTGCGGGGTGGCCTGCCTCTGCCTGTCATTTTTTTTTCGATTAGTGGTACTATGCGTGCAAGCTACTGTGACAACAGATATGAGTAGCACTGGTGTGACACTGTGCCCTGGCAGGCCCTGAAACACACACTCGTGAAGGAAACTGACTGCTATTATATTACAGTCCAAAATGTTTTTTTTTGTTAAATGCAAGCTTTGTGACACCAGATATGAGTGGTGGCACTGGGCAAGTGGGCACAGTATACGCTGCGAGCCTGACACACACGCTGGCAGACAACTAACTGCTATTCAATCTATTACAGTCAAAATTGAATTTTTTTAAAAAAAAATGTACACTACTGTTACACCACATATGAGTTGCACTGGTGTGACACTGTGCCCTGGCAGACCCTGAAACGCACACAAGTGAAGGAAACTGACTGCTATTATACTACATTTAAAAACAGTTTTTTTGTTTAAATGCAACCTATTGTGACACCAGTGAGTGAGTGGTGGCACTGGGCAAGTGGGCACAGTATATGCTGTGAGCCTGACACACAGGCTGGCTGGCAGGCAGGCAACTGCAATTACATTACACAGAAGAAAAAAAAAGCAGACTGATGTTCTAGCCCTAAAAAGGGCTTTTTGGGGGTGCTGTCCTTACAGCAGAGATCAGATGAGTCCTTCAGGACTGTTGTGGACACTGAATACACTAGCCTAGCTATCAATTTCCCTATCAAATCAGCAGCAGCTACACTGTCCTTACTCTCACTAAGAATGCAGCTTCACAATGAATGTAAAATGGATGCTGTCCAGGAGGTGGGAGGGTCTGGGAGGGAGGGTCTGCTGCTGAATGGCTGGAATGTGTCTGCTGACTGTGAGGTACAGGCCAGGGTCAAAGTTTACTCAATGATGACGAATAGGGGGCGGACCGAACAGCGCATGTGTTCGCCGTCCGTGGCGAACGCGAACAAGAGATGTTCACCAGGAACTATTCGCCAGGGAACAGTTCGGGACATCACTAAACTATAATATTTAACTGGATCAAAAGAAACAGTTATCTCAAGACTCCCACAACAAAACTAACTACGTAAAGGTCACGCTTTAATCATCTTTGTACCTCATAATTTGGACTTCCTACTATTTTTTTATCTTATATTTCGGACTGTAAATATTTCTGATTGGCTTATTTCTGTATGTACACTTTTTTAATAATACTTCTAAATTATCTTAATATATATTTTTTATAGTTGTGGTGCAACCTAATATCTGTTCTATTGCATACAATACAACACACCCTCTGGTTGATCACTTAGCGCTGATCCATCAGTTGTCTGTCTACCTAGAGAGCCTATGATAGGTCAGCATCATTCCGCAACACCAAACTTTGCATACGCGCAGTCGCACAAGTGACGCAGCACTTCTGCATCAAACATGGCCGGCTCGATGTGCAGTAATATGGCACATGGGTCACTTTGAGACTGGATCAATACTGTAAGCGAGTCATTACAAAAAATGCTCACTGAATCATCTCCTTCAATCCTAGATGTATACTGATCACTGATTGGGTCACCACTTCTGAGACAGAATTAAATTCCTTGATTTTGTAATTTCTGCTAATTCCCACTTAGTTGCTTAGCCAATTAGTTATTTTCTTACTGTTTCAAATCAATATAAAACAGGAGAACAAGCAACTGTAACCCCTTACTGAAATCTTTGTATGTTCTACTAAAATCTTTTTATGTTTTACTGAAATCTTTGTATGTTCTACTGAAATCGTAAGCTGAAAATGTATGTTCATAAATAGTAAAGGGGAGTAGGTAAATACAACGTAACACTATTTTACAAGTGTTTTTGTCCTTGGTTACTATTGAGTAATTCACCTTACAGTCACCTCAATAAAACTCTCTTTCCCTCTTAGATGAAATCCGATAATAACCATTTCATGTCAGCATGTATTGCTTTTACATATTTATGATGGTTATTTAATCCTCTGTGCATTTTGTACACAGGTTTCTCAATATAGATACATTCTGTTTGTATGATCTCATCACTAGAAGCGTGCGGTGTTATTTTGAGATCACCGCACCCTGGGTGTAACATTAAAACCTTTGGGTGTAGTGAAATAATAAGGAACGAAACAACTGTCTTTTTGTTTGGTTCGTAATTAAAGTGCTATCTCATCTTTGCAACTTTCTTTAAATATATTTATATATCTTCATTTGACTGACTTTAATAGACTTGTTTTCATCTGTATTGTTGTCTGTATCATAAGATTAGTGATTTGCATGTGCCCTTTTGTTCTGAATTACTCTACAATATAAGGGGAGGTTCTGCAAAAGCTTGATATTCCAAAATTATGTTGTTTCATTTAAAAAAGGTATTACAAAACACTGCTATTGGAAATTTATATACATATACAAACAATTGCAAAGTCCATCACACGTTAAACACATAATTTTTGAACTGGTGAGCATTTTTAGAGAGAGATAGTCATTATTTTTTTTTTTTACAAAAGGCAAAAGTGCCCAAAAAGACCTAAGTAGGAAAAGGGGATACAATCTGGCCGAGCATAATGGTACGTCTGGACATTCCAGGCATGTCCCTTTCGCATTTCGATGTTTAAGTTATAATATTGGGAATTTAGTTACAAATAATTATTATCATACATTGCATAAGACAGCAGTTGTAAGTGGACACTATTTTTAGAGTATGTAAATAGCAAAATATGTCTCTGGTGCTTCTCTCCTGTTCCCTGTTGCGTCATACTTGGTATTTGGAGGATAGAGCATGTCATCTGTAAAAGTGGAGGGATAAAGAATACGTTTGCCAAAAGAAACCATACACAATATTACAAACATAGATACAGTGACCAATACCTATGTCTATAGATGCATAAGTATGTTATGATGTTAGCCTCAATCTTTTGTTTTCAACCACTCATCCACTGCATATGGGAAGGTCTCTTTAACTATAAGTGGGTTTTGACAAATTCTTATTTTAGCTTTTCTCTCACTATATTACCTAGTTAGTATATGGGGTTCTTCACCCCCCAACCAGGGTTTAGGGGCATGAGGGAACTGTTTACAAGACCCATTATATCTTATTGCAGAAGGAGTGACCCTCCTGTTTAATCCTTACACTGTAACAAAAGTCAGACAAATTCCATTGTCCCCACCCAATGAATTTCAAACACATCAAAAGAAGATGTAGAACCAACATTTTCATATAATGTAAAGGTCTAGATTATAATTTGGTCATGTATAGCGTCAGCTAATTTTGTAAGATTGCAGACTTTCACTTATAATGACATATTTCGAAAGTCTCTGAATGTGATATGAGATTGTCTTTCGATTACATGTCATTTCAGATTTCCATGATGTTTTCTGTTAAGTGACAAACATGGAAACCTGAAATTACAATTAATCTAAATTTAACACATAAGACCATAAACAAAGCTGAGCCAAGGGCTAGTGACATGTGGCACAAATTTTTTTTTTAACACCTTTTTATATAACCTCACCGTCTATATGTCTCACAGCTTTCCCACTGAACGAGACAGTGGGAAATGTTACAGGTTGAATTAGTTTTCATTTTTTATTAACCCTTTGGTCAAAATGCAAGGAAACTGAGATTGTCACATCTGCATGAAATGTGATATTTAGAGACAATTATGTAAAAACTTTTTTAATGTGCGCTTGCTGGAATTAGTAAATGCCAGTATTGCAATTTCAGGAAAAAATCTGAGATTTTCCTCGAATTGTGTAATTCAAAGTATTCAGGCAGGCCACCTGTCTGTGCCATTGGGCTTAATAGGCTTCCTACCGTGCATTCCTCTTTGAAGTAAGGGAACTGCTCAGTTAATTAGTATGTTCTTTTCCTGGCATTGCACTTTCACAACACTGAGGCCTGGACAAAATATATGTATGAAAGGGCTAGAGATGGTTACATGTAGCATAGTAACAATGAGTAATCGTGGAATGGCAAGCAGACATCATAAAATCTCTGTTAAAAAATATGATTGGTTTCCACTACTTATTGAATCAACCAAAATATCTACATTCGATTATGGGTTATATTTAGCTAGTGGGTTTGACTACAAAATGTTCAATGTTATATATTTATTTATGTATTACTGTTTCCTTTAAACTCTTATTTTAAAATTGTGTTCTATTCCATCTCCCTCCCTATACTATCACTACTTAATTGATAACTATATCTCCCATCCTGATCTTCTGTTTTTGTTTTTCTTAAAGCTGGTATGATCATGTGATTTTATGTTCATTCTCCAAGACTCGTTGTTAATTGTTTGTTTAGCTAGTGTTACTACTCTCACTGATAATCTAGTAAATTTATGTTCATGGTTTATGACTTTCACCTATCTGATCCTTCCTATCTTTTTATCCCAAATGTTCTCTCCTTTTAGTTTTTCATCTCTAATTAATTACCTCAATAGCCCCATGTCTCCCCACCCATAATAGTGTGTTTTATTTCTTTTTTTTTTCTAACCTCAGACCTTATATTTCAGACTGGGCCCCTTAAAACAGCATTAACACCCAGCACTCCCAAGCAACCAAGTCCTGCAGAATCTTCTGAGCAGAGGTATCATCTCTGGAAGATTGCCCACCCTACCCTCCCCACACCATCCCACCCCATGGTCAACAACTTACTTATAGATAGTGCACATCAGCTGGTTTCCTTAACACACCAATCAAGTCACTAAACCTCTCCTCACCTGAATTCATTTAACACACTGCATCCTTACATTGGTTTAAACACTCATTGATATTTGTGTGTGTTTGTATATATGATCTACATATCTATATAATACACATTTTCTCTAAGTTTCTCCCTTCTATTTTTCACTTTAACACTAACTTCTCTGATCACTAAAATATCCCTATCCTTTCACTCACCTGTCCCTGGCCACACAATCATCATTACTGCCACCTTACTCCCCTCCCCTCTCTATTCATCCCATGCACTCTACACATACCTTTCCAGCCTATCTCCACCAACTCCTCCCAAATCCTCTACATACATACCCTCCTACAAAACTTTCAAATCCTACTCCCACCTTCACTTCCTTTCTATCCTTCTGCTCCTAGCAGCTGGTGATGTCTCTCCAAACCCCGGTCCCCTCTCAACAAACACAGCACATACTAACCCAAGGACCAACACTAATCTCATACCCATCTCATGTTCCTCTAGATCCTCCTTCAATACTGCCCTCTGGAACGCACGCTCTGTTTGCAATATAACTAAATCCACTGCTGTCCATGACTTCTTTATCTCTCGTTCAATAGATTTACTAGCCTTAACAGAAACCTGGCTCTCCCCCTCTGACACTGCCACCCCTGCATCTTTGTCCTTCGGTGGTCTCCAACTTACCCACAACCCAAGAAACTCTGAATGTAAAGGTGGTGGTGTTGGGTTTCTCCTCTCCCCTCACTGCTCTTTTAAACCTCTTCCCACCCCCCCTTCCCTCTCTTTCCTGTCATTTGAAATACACTCAATTCGCCTTTTCAAACCCTTCTCTGCTAACATTGCTGTTATTTACCGTCCCCCTGGTTCCCCTCTTCTCTTCCTTGACCACTTTGCTGCCTGGCTGCCCTATTTCCTCTTTTCTAACATTCCATCCCTAATTCTCGGGGACTTCAATATTCCTATAAACACACCTTTGACCTCTGCAGCCACTAAACTACTTTCAATGACTTCCTCCCTCGGGCTATCGCAGTGGGCAAATTCTCCCACCCATGTAGCTGGCAATACCCTTGACCTAATCTTCACTTATGCATGTACAGTAACTAATATCTGCAACATTCCATATCCACTCTCTGATCACCAACTCTTATCATTTGCTCTTGCGTACCCTCTCACCCAATAACCTCAGCCTAACCCCCCTCAACTCAGGAGGGACCTTAATTCTCTTGATCTCCAACAGTTGTCAGCTGACATTGATTCACAACTGCTGTCCATCCCTTCCCTCTCCTGTCCTTCACTGGCCATCTCCATATATAACTCTACTCTTACATCTGCCTTGAACACTGCAGCGCCACTCCAAACAAGCACCTCGAGGAGGACCCACCCCCAACCATGGCATACTAAATCAACGCGCTACCTGCAAAGATGCTCCCGTTGTGCTGAACGCTCCTGGAGGAAGTCTCGTACCCAATCAGACTTTCTCCATTATAGATTCATATTGTGTTCATACAGTGCAGCCCTTGCCCTTGCCAAACAGTCCTATTTTTCCTCTCTCATTAGTTCATGTTCCCGCAACCCCAGGCGTCTCTTTGACACCTTTAATTCTCTTCTTCGCCCTGCTGTGGCCACCCCCAAAACTAACCTTACTTCTGATAACTTTGCATGTTACTTCACTGACAAGATTGAACAGCTAAGGAAAGAATTCTCCCCTCCTTGCCTTTCTGTTTCTCAATCACACATAGATCATGCCTTTCCTACCCTTCAGACATTCTCCCCAGCTACTGACCAAGAGGTGGCTGCTCTTCTTTGCTCCTCTCGCCCCACCACTTGCCTGCTCGATCCTGTCCCATCTCACCTTATCAGATCTCTCTCCACTTGTCTCTTGCCTTCTCTAACACACATCTTCAACTGCTCGCTCTCTTCTGGCATCGTCCCTGCTGACCTTAAACATGCCACTGTAGTACCTATACTAAAAAAACCATCCCTCGACCCATCCACCCTCTCTAACTACTGTCCCATATCCCTGCTCCCTTTCTCCTCAAAGCTTCTGGAAAGACTTGTCTTTACCCGTGTGTCTCATTTCCTCAATTCCAACTCTCTCCTTGACCCCCTTCAATCTGGCTTCCGCCCTCTCCACTCTACAGAGACTGCCCTTATCAAAGTCACTAACGACCTAATCGCAGCTAAATCCAAAGGCCACTACTCCATACTAATTCTTCTTGACCTCTCAGCGGCCTTTGACACCGTTGATCATGCTCTCCTTCTTCAAACTCTTCAATCGCTTGGTCTCTGTGACTCTGTCCTCTCGTGGTTTTGCTCTTATCTCTCCCAATGCTCATTCAGTGTCTCCTTTTCTAATGATACCTCCTCCCCTCGCCCTGTCTCGGTTGGAGTCCCCCAAGGCTCCGTCCTTGGTCCCCTTCTATTTTCTCTTATACTGCCTCTCTTGGCAAACTTATTACCTCTTTTGGATTCCACTACCACCTGTACGCTGATGACACCCAGCTATATCTCTCCTCCCCGGACCTCTCCCCTGCCGTCCTGCAACGTGTCACTGCTTGCCTTTCTTCCATCTCTGACTGGATGTCCTCCCGCTTTCTGAAACTCAATCTCTGAAAAACTGAGCTCCTTGTCTTTCCTCCTCCTAATAATGATCCTCCTCTTTCGCTCTCCCTTCAAGTTTGTGGTACCAACATCAGTCCAACCTTGCAAGCACGCTGCCTTGGCGTCATACTTGACTCTGGTCTCACCTTTGAGCCTCACATCCAGCATTTTGCCAAATCCTGTAGATTCCATCTTAAAACCATAGCCCACATCCGCCCCTTTCTTGCACCAGATACTACCACTTGTCCATGCTCTAGTAATTTCCCGCATGGATTACTGTAACCCTCTCCTGATTGGTCTTCCCAAAAGCCATACTGCACCCCTACAGTCCGTAATAAACGCTGCTGCTAGACTGATTTTCCTCTCTAGTCATTTCTCTCACACCTCACCCCTCTGCCAGTCCTTACATTGGCTTCCTGTATGCTATGAGTCAATTCAAGGTACTAACTCACACCTATAAAGCACTGAACAACTCTAGCCCCTCTTATATCTCCTCACAGATCCATAGGTATGTCCCTTCTCGGTCTCTCCGCTCTGCCCGTGACCATCTCCTGTCCATTGTCCGCACTCGTACGGCCAACTCGCGCTTGCAGGACTTCTCGCGGGCGGCTCCCTTCCTATGGAATAGCCTGCCTACCGCCATCAGACTCTCCCCTAGTCTTGCATCTTTTAAGAAGTGCCTTAAAACCCATCTCATTAGGAAAGCTTATGGCCCCCAAGACTAACCAATACCTCACATACCTGTCTCTTGCCCTCTCCTAAAGGGCAGTCCACCTTATTTGATTGCAAATTCCTGTCCTAATGTGTTTTACACCCCACCTCCTATAGAATGTAAGCTCGATCGAGCAGGGTCCTCTTCAACCTATTGTTCCTGTAAGTTTATTTGTAATTGTCCTATTTATAGTTAAATCCCCTCTCATAATATTGTAAAGCACTACGGAATCTGTTGGCGCTATATAAATTGCAATAATAATAATAATAATAAATAATAATTTAAATAAGTAAAACTAATTATTAGTTTTAACCCCTTAACACCGCAGCCAAATGTACAAGTTGTGAACGAAACAAAACGTAAACAAAACCTGGCATTTGCGCTATATGTCTGTCCAACCGTAATTCACCTCTTTCATATTAAATGCACCCCCCCTTATTATATATCATTTTATTCAGGGGAAACAGGGCTTTCATTTAATATCAAATATTTAGCTATGAAACATAATTTAATATGAAAAAAATGGGAGAAAATAAGATTTATTTTTTATTTTTTTTGTTCTTCATGACATTTTAACTGTCAATGTCATAATACTGTTTGCTTTTACTGCAATAAAATACACATATTTGTATTCAGCAAAGTCTCACGTGTAAAACAGTACCCCCTATGTACAGGTTTTATGGTGTTTTGGGAAGTTACAGGGTCAAATATAGCGTGTTACATTTGAAATTGAAATTCGCCAGATTGGTTACGTTGCCTTTGAGACTGTATAGTAGCCCAGGAAATAAATTTACACCCATGATGGCATACCATTTGCAATAGTAGACGACCCAAGGTATTGCAAATAAGCGATTTCCAGTCTTTTTTAGTAGCCATTTGGTCACAAACACTGGCCAAAGTTAGCGTTTGTATTTGTTTGTGTGTGAAAAATGCAAAAAACGCCAATTTTGGCCAGTGTTTGTGACTAAGTGGCTACTAAAAAAGACTGGACATACCCCATTTGCAATACCTTTGGTTGTCTACTATTGCAAATGGTATGCCATCATAGGGGTAATTTTCATTCTTGGGCTACCATAGGGTCATAAAGGCAACGTAAGCAATCTGGCGAATTTTAATGTGAAAAAAATTAAACACAAGCCTTATATTTGACGCTGTAATTTTTGAAAACACCATAAAACCTGTACATGAGGGGTACTGTTGTACTCAGGAGACTTCGCTGAACACAAATATTTGTGTTTCAAAACAGTAAAAAGTATTGCAGCAATAATATCGTCCCTGTAAGTGCTGTTTGTGCGTGAAAAATGCAAAAAACGTCACTTTTACTGGCGATATCATAGTTGT
The DNA here is from genome assembly GCF_036172605.1 of Pelobates fuscus. Classification (NCBI taxonomy): domain Eukaryota; kingdom Metazoa; phylum Chordata; class Amphibia; order Anura; family Pelobatidae; genus Pelobates; species Pelobates fuscus. The sequence goes on along the minus strand of NC_086318.1, from coordinate 321,173,498 downwards.
AATACATTTTACTGTTTTGAAACACTAATATTTGTGTTCAGCGAAGTCTCCCGAGTAAAACAGTACCCCCCATGTACAGGTTTTATGGTGTCTTGGAAAGTTATAGGGTTAAATATAGTGCTAGCAAATTAAATTCCCTATACTTTCGGCATGGGTGGTCAGGCAGGTCCCGCTAATTGTAATTAATTAGGATACCTAATTATGTAAAATTATTACATAAATATATGTGTAGAATTAATATATGTATATATATACATATGTGTATATATACGTATATATATATATATATTTTTTTTAATATTTTTATTTATATATAGGTATATATATAGTGATATATACGTATATATTTATGTATATAGATATATATATTATTTCTTTATAAGTGTATTTTGATATAAATATATATATATTAATATCAGAATACAGTTAGAACGAAATAAAACACATCTATATATTTTTTAATATTTTATTTTTAATTATTTTTTTTATTTAATTTTTTTACGTATTTACATATTAATTTTTTTTATATTATTTATAAATATATATATAACAATAATTATATATATATTTAATCAGTATCAGTCTACGTGTAATTTGATATTAATATATATATATAATTATATATATATTAATATTAAAATACACCTAGACGGTGTATGTGTATGTGTGTATATGTGTATATATATACTTAGATCATATATATATAATATATATATATGATCTAAGTATATAATTTTTTTTTTTTTTACACTGTTTTAACATTTTATTATTTGATTTTCAGCCAGCAGGGGGACCAACTGTCATTACACTGTACTGGCAATGCAGCAGGCAGCTATACCGGCCATGTGATTGTGAGGTCCTCGCAAGGACCTCACTCTCACATGGCCGGGAGGGCTCCTGGAGGGCGGACGTGCCGCGGGGGGCTCCCTGGGAGTCCCCCGAACCGCGATCGCCGGCGTGGGACCGCCAGCGACCGGGTAAGTTACTAAAAACCGGAGGGCGTACTATTACGTCCGGGGGCGTTTAGAGCCGCTTTTAAAAGGACGTAATAGTACGCCCTCCGGTCTTAAGGGGTTAATATAGAAGAACTGCTAATTGAGTCTTTTTAAAACTCATACAGTGTGTGCATGGTGTGTGTGTGAGAAAATGTGAAAAATATATATATGTGTGTGTGTGTGTGTGTCTCTCTCTCTCTCTCTCTCTATATATATATATATATATATATATATATACACATCCAATTTACACTACTATATATATATAATAAATAAATACTAAATATGTAAATATAAATATAAAAGATATTACACAATACGAATTTCAATCTGTTTATATATGTATATTATAAACAGATGAAATTCGTATTTTGTAATATGGGCTAACAGAATTTTGTAGTGACAAACTTTCGGAAGAACCTCCCTTTCTCAAGTCTCTATATATCTCCCAGTCCGAATTTTTAGCCCACATTTCTCTGTGCTTCTTTTCTAGCCCAAATTCCCTTTAACAGCAGTCACCTCCTCAAATCTAGAGCAGTTTTAACTCACATGTGTTTAAACTAATGTAGCGTTAATTACTAAAGTGCTATTAAAAGTGAATCTAAAAATGTAGACCAAAGTAACCTAACTCGAAGCAAAGCTGACAGAAGTTTTATAATTCTGTAATTTTGGCGTTAAAGTTGAAATTCACTTTCAGTGTTATTTACTACAGTGAAAATTCAAAGTTAATTCAAATTGAATTTCAAATTTAAGGCCAGAGTAGCCAAACAAAAGAGCCAAGTTAGAGAAGTTTTCCAGTTTGATTCTTTTGAGCTCAAGTTGAAAATCCACTATGCATTCACTTTGAATTCTCATTTTAATGTGATATACTTGAGTATAAGTCGACCCGAATTTTACCCCCAAAAACTGGGAAAACTTATTGGCTCGAGTATAAGACTAGGGTGGGAAATGCAGCAGCTACTGGTAAATTTCTAAATAAAATTAGATCCCCAAAAAATTATATTAATTGAATATTTATTTACAGTGTGTGTATATAATGAATGCAGTGTGTGTGTGTGTGTATGAATGCAGTGTGTGTGTGTATGAATGCAGTGTGTGTGTGTATGAATGCAGTGTGTGTGTATGAATGCAGTGTGTGTGTATGAATGCAGTGTGTGTGTGTATGAATGCAGTGTGTGTGTGTGTATGAATGCAGTGTGTGTGTGATGCAGAGTGTGTTTGTGTATGTGATGCAGAGCCTTGGTAATGTCACGATTCGGGGAACCCAACACGCTAACATACACACAGACACACACACAGAAAGTGTGCAGTACCGGTCCTTAGAGTGGCCGGGCTAAGCACACACAGAATAGTCAGGAGACAAGCCGAGTAAGGGGAACCAGAAAACAGAATAACGAGAAACAAGCCGAGGTCAAAGGGTAGGAGAAAGTCACAAAGTCAGTATAACAAGCCAGAGAGTACGTAACCAGAAATCACACGTTCAGAATCAATACTATAAAGCAAAGACCACAACAGGGCAGGGAGGAACAGGAAAGGTAAGTATATAAACCAGAAGGTTAATTCTGATTGGCTAATTTCCAATCAGAATTAACAATCACACGTGGGAGATATCTAAACCTCCCACTGTGATTGAGGCACTGTGCCTTTAACGCCGGGTCAGGTGACTGACCCCGGCGTGTAACAAATTGGCCGGTCTCCCAGCGTGCAGCGTCATGCATGCTGCCACTGGGGGACCCGGAAGAAGACGCGGACGGCACCCGTGGCTGGGAGGATGCCGCCCGCCGAACACCTGGCAGGAAGGGGACCGTGGACGGCTGGAGGGTGAGTGCCGCGAGCGGACTGCAGCCTCCCCTTGCAGCCGCCCGCGGGGTCCTGACATTACCCCCCCCTCGAAGACCGCCCAGAGGGCGGGAAGCAGAAGGCTTCAAAGGAAACCGGGCATGAAAGGAGCGGATCAAAGAGGGAGCGTGCAGATCAGAGCACGAAACCCACGACCGGTCCTCAGGGCCGTACCCCTTCCAATCCACCAGATATTGCAGCCGACCCCTAGAAACGCGAGAGTCGAGAAGGGCAGCCACTTCGTACACATCACTGGGGACAGCGCGAGGGGAAACAGGCCGCCCGAGGGGACGAGAGAACCGGTTGCAAAGCAAGGGCTTCAAAAGCGAAACGTGAAACGTGTTCGGAATGCGCATGGAAGAGGGCAAGTCCAGGGAGTAGGAAACGGGGTTAACCCTACGTAACACCTTGTAGGGACCAAGGAACCTGGGAGCGAACTTCATCGAGGGAACCTTGAGGCGGAGGTTCCTAGAGGACAACCATACCCTATCACCCGGAACATAGGAAGGGGCCGCACCCCTATGGCGATCAGCAAACTTCTTCTGAGCAGCCGCTGAACGGGACAGCGCAACATGGACCTGATCCCACATCTTCCGCAAAGAGGCGAGGTGCTGGTCCAAAGCGGGCATGCCCTTGTCGGAGAACGCACCGGGAAGGACGGAAGGCCGAAACCCATAAGCAACCTCAAAAGGACTTAAGCCAGTAGACGAATGAGACACCGTATTCCTGGCAAATTCAGCCCACGGAAGGAGGCGAGACCAGTCATCCTGGTGCGCATTAGTGAAGCAGCGCAAATACAACTCCACAGACTGATTAGCACGTTCGGCTGCACCATTAGACTGCGGGTGATAGGAGGAAGTAAACGACAAGGAGACCCCCATCTCAGCACAAAAACCCCTCCAAAACCGAGAGACAAATTGAGGACCCCTGTCAGATACAATATCCTCAGGTACCCCATGCAAGCGGAACACTTCCTTGGCAAACACCTGAGCAAGCTGAATCGCAGAAGGCAGTTTCTTAAGCGGAATAAAGTGCGCCATTTTAGAGAACCTATCCGTCACAGTTAATATCACTGTCCGACCATCAGAAGGAGGAAGGTCTACAATAAAATCCATGGATAAGTGGGTCCATGGTTTCTTGGGTATCGATAGAGGCATCAGGAGACCCTGGGGTCTCACATTAGGGGACTTACACTGCGTACAGACCCGACAAGCCTGCACAAAATCCACCACGTCTCGCTTGAGTGAAGGCCACCAGAACTGTTGAAGGAGGCCCTTATAAGTCTTGGTAACCCCTGGATGACCAGCAGTTTTGGCGGTGTGAAATAAAGTTAATAACTTCTTTCTGTCATTCACTTTAACGTATAGTCTGCCAACAGGCGTCTCAGGGGGTGCTTGAGTTTGGTATGTTTTAATATTATCAAGAACAAGAGACGAAACAACCAAACGGGTAGCAGCTATTATCTGAGACGCAGGTACAATAGGTTCAGGGGTCGGGTTAACAGATTCTAGAGGTTCATACTGTCGAGAGATAGCGTCAGCTTTGGCATTACGGCAACCAGGTCTATAGGTAATCACGTATTGGAAGCGTGAAAGAAATAGAGACCATCTAGCCTGCCGGGCGGACAACCTTCTAGCATCAGCTATATAGGAGAGGTTCTTATGATCTGTTATAACCATAACTTTGTGTCTAGAACCCTCTAATAAGTACCTCCATTCCTTAAAAGCCAACACAATAGCTAATAGTTCCCTGTTCCCAACATCGTAATTCTTTTCTGGATCAGATAACCTTTTTGAAAAGTAGCAACAGGGATGGAGGGGTTCGTCATACGATGATCTCTGTGACAGTACTGCTCCCACGCCTGATTCAGAAGCGTCCACTTCCATAACAAAGGGAAGGGAAGGATCAGGGTGGCGTAGTACTGGAGCAGAGGCAAATGCCTTCTTGAGAGTTTCGAAGGCCTTAAGGGCTTCAGGAGTCCAAACCCTAGGGTGTAGACCTTTCTTAGTCAGCTTCGTTATAGGGGAGATAAGTGGTGAAAAGTTTCTTATAAATTTCCTGTAATAGTTGGCAAATCCTATAAAACGCTGGATAGCCTTAAGACCTTGGGGAAGCGGCCAGGATAGTATGGCTTCTAACTTAGCAGGATCCATACTGAAACCCTGTTCGGAAATTATATATCCTAGAAATTGCACCGAGGTCTGATCGAACAAACATTTTTCTAATTTACAATAAAGTCCGTTCTGTAATAACCTTTTCAGCACCATCCTAACATGATTATGATGTGTCTGCAAATCAGGGGAATATACAAGGATGTCGTCAAGGTACACCACGGCACAGACATGCAATAGATCCCTGAGGACATCGTTTATTAGGTCCTGAAACACAGCGGGAGCATTACACAGTCCAAAAGGCATGACTAGATACTCGTAATGTCCGCTACGTGTATTAAATGCTGTTTTCCACTCATCATTCTCCTTTATACGAACAAGGTTATAAGCCCCCCTGAGGTCTAATTTAGTGAAGTATTTAGAACCTTTGACCCGGTCAAATAACTCCGTGATGAGGGGAATAGGGTAGGCATTTTTAATCGTTATATTGTTCAGGCCCCTGTAGTCTATACAAGGCCGTAGGTCACCCTCCTTTTTGGCAACAAAAAAGAAACCAGCCCCAGCAGGAGAGGAGGACCTTCTGATAAAACCTTTACTTAAGGCTTCCTTTATGTACTCCTCCATTACCTGGTTCTCTTTTTCAGAAAGAGGGTATACCTTACCCCTAGGCGGCATAGTACCAGGTAAGAGGTTTATGGCACAATCATATTCACGGTGCGGGGGTAGTTTATCTGCCTCCCTTTTTTCAAACACCATAGCTAGGTCCGCATACTCAGGAGGAACATTAACAGAAAGTGGTTTGGCTGTGGGTACATTAAGCAAGCCAACAGGACAAACACGAGTCATACATTCCCTTTGACAAGATTTCCCCCAGGAGAGAATCTCCAAACAACCCCAATCAATCATCGGATTGTGTTTAACCAACCAGGGGAAGCCCAAAACGACAGAGGCTGTAGGGGAGTTGATTATTTGAAAGGACAATCTTTCCTTGTGCAAGGCACCCACAGACATAACCAGTTCTTTGGTCTCATGGGTCACCAGAGGTTTCTCCAGTGGTCTACCATCTATGGCCTCCACAGCCAAGGGAGTGACCTTTTGGATCAGAGTCAAAGATGCGGTTTTAGCAAAACTCTCATCCATAAGATTGTCAGCAGCCCCTGAATCTATCAAGGCTTTGGTAATCACGGTAGTATTACCAACAAAAAGGGTAACCGTAATAAACGGTCTAGTAATGGGGACGTGAGGGGTAAACGACATAACACCCGAGGCCGACCCCTCTATAGGCCTTGGGTGCTGCAGTTTTCCCCGCAATTCAGGGCAGGTTCTTAGAAGATGTCCCCTTTTCCCACAGTAAAGGCATAACCCTTCCCTTCTTCGGTATGATTTTTCTACCTCAGTTAACCCAGTAACACCCAATTGCAAGGTTTCAGGGGGAGGTTGGCTAGAAGGGGGTAATGCCAGTAACGCAGTACTGGGTAAAGCAGGTAACATCTGAGTATACATACGCCTCTGACTACGTCTCTCTCTAATACGATTATCAATACGGATGATATAATCTATAAGTTCATCCAGAAGGACAGGCAATTCCCTGGAGGCTATTTCGTCCAGGATGTAAGCGGCCAAACCCTCCTGAAAGGCTGTAACGAGGGCATCATTATTCCAAACCACCTCAGCTGCTAGAGTGCGGAATTCGATAGTGTAATCCGCTACAGATCTGTTAACCTGTCGGACCCTAAGCAGAGCTTTGCCAGCAGAAGCAACCCTGCCGGGTTGATCAAATGTGCGTTTGAAAGCGGTCAAAAAGTCTGCAAAGGACATTGGGGAAGCATTCTCCCACATGGGATTAGCCCATGCTAAAGCTCTCCCTGACAAGTGGTTTATCAAAAAGGCTATTTTAGATCTGTCAGTGGGATAGGAACGTGGATTCATCACCAAATGGATGTCAATTTGGTTGAGGAAACCACGACACAATGCCGGGTCACCGCTGTAGCGCTGTGGCGGCGTCATATGCACTACATGGGCAGGAACGGGTGCCGGAGTGGGAATGGGCTCGGGCACAGCAGCAGCCACCTCCTGAACGGCAGGCTGCAAGTGTGCAGTGCGAGCCAGTATGGTTTGCAAAGCTGGAGCAAACTGATCCATGCGGTGGTCCAAGCCATCCATTCTAGCCTCCTGATTAACTAGGAGCTGTGGTATGTCAGCAGGTTCCATTATGGCCCTGTTGTAATGTCACGATTCGGGGAACCCAACACGCTAACATACACACAGACACACACACAGAAAGTGTGCAGTACCGGTCCTTAGAGTGGCCGGGCTAAGCACACACAGAATAGTCAGGAGACAAGCCGAGTAAGGGGAACCAGAAAACAGAATAACGAGAAACAAGCCGAGGTCAAAGGGTAGGAGAAAGTCACAAAGTCAGTATAACAAGCCAGAGAGTACGTAACCAGAAATCACACGTTCAGAATCAATACTATAAAGCAAAGACCACAACAGGGCAGGGAGGAACAGGAAAGGTAAGTATATAAACCAGAAGGTTAATTCTGATTGGCTAATTTCCAATCAGAATTAACAATCACACGTGGGAGATATCTAAACCTCCCACTGTGATTGAGGCACTGTGCCTTTAACGCCGGGTCAGGTGACTGACCCCGGCGTGTAACAAATTGGCCGGTCTCCCAGCGTGCAGCGTCATGCATGCTGCCACTGGGGGACCCGGAAGAAGACGCGGACGGCACCCGTGGCTGGGAGGATGCCGCCCGCCGAACACCTGGCAGGAAGGGGACCGTGGACGGCTGGAGGGTGAGTGCCGCGAGCGGACTGCAGCCTCCCCTTGCAGCCGCCCGCGGGGTCCTGACAGGTGGGGGGTGGGCATTTTTTTTTTATTATTATTTTAACCCCTTAAGGACTGGACAGTTTTTGCGATGTTGTACATTTGCGACCAGGCCTCTTTTTACACTTTTGTGGTGTTTGTGTTTAGCTGTAATTTTCCGCTCTCTCATTTACTGTTCCTATACAAATTATATATTGTTTTTTCAGGACAAAAAAGGCTTTCTTTACATACCATTATTTATATAATCTCATGTAATTTAATTTTAAAAAACAAACAAATATGATGAAAAATTTAAAAAAATACATGTTTTTTTGACTTTTACTTGAAAAATCTTATACTCATCTACAAAAGCGAATAAAAAAAACTGCTAAATAGATTAAAAATATTGACCTGAGTTTTAAAATACCCAGTGTTTACATGCTTTTTTGCTTTTTTTTGCAAGTTATAGGGTTATAGGTACAAGTAGGATATTGCGATTTCAAAACATATATTCTTTCAAATTTATCAATAGTGACATTGTAACACTATTATCTGCCAAAAGTCTCTGAATAACACCCCACATGTACATATTTTTTTTTAAGTAGACAAACCAGGGTATTCAATATAGGGTATGTCCAGTCTTTTTTAGTAGCCACCTAGTCGCAAACACTGGCCAAAGTTAGCGTTCATATTTGTTTTCTGTGTGAAAAAACTAAAAAACTAAATTGAACGCTAATTTTGGGCAGTGTTTGTGACTAAGTGGCTACTAAAAAAGACTGGACATACCCCATTTGCAATACCTTTTGTTGTCTTCTTTTGCAAATGGTATGGCATCATGGGGGTAATTCTCATTCCTGGGCTACCATACACTCTCAAAGGCAACATAACCAACCTGGCCATTTTCAATGTAAAAATATTTGACCCATATATTTGACCCTGTAACTTTAAAAAACGCTATAAAATCTGTACATGGGGGGTACTGTTATACTCGGGAGACTTTCTTGAACACAAATATTAGTGTTTCAAAACAGGAAAACATATCACAACAATTATATCATCGGTAAAAGTGCTGTTTGTGTGTGAAAAATGCGAAACAAAGTCACTTTCACTGACAATATCAGCGCTGTGATAGGTTTTACTGTTTTGAATCACTAATATTTGTGTTCAGTGAAGTCTCCCGAGTAAAACGGTACCCCCCATGTACAGGTTTTAGGGTGTCATAGAAAGATACAGGGTAAAACAACAGTGCAAGCAAATTAAATTCTCTGGAATTTCGGCCTGGGTTGGCAGGCAGGTCCCTCAAATTGCAATGAATAAAATTACTTAATTATGTAAAAATATTACATAAATATGCACGTAGAATTTAAATATATATGCATATTTATATATTTGAAGTCTACGTGTATATTTAGATAATTATTTATGTAATTTTGTATATGGACATATGTATATTTCGTATTATTTTTATTTATTTATATATACATAGATATATATACAATTTCATTCTAAGTGTATTTTGATATAAATATATATATTTTAATATCAAAATACAGTTAGAATAAAATTTCATATAGATATGTATTTTTTTTTAAATTTTTATTATTATTTTTAATTTTTTTAATTTAATTTAATTTACTTATTATTTGTATTTTATAATATATATATATACAATATATATAGTTATTATATATATTATATATATACGTGTGTAATGTAATTATAAGTGTATTTTTATATTATTATATGTACATATTAATATAAAAATACACTTAGCATGACATTATATATATGATATATAGACATATTATATAGGTATAATATATGTCTATATATCATATATATATACACATATATAATAATAATTTTTTTTTATTAACTTTAACTTAATTTTTTTTTATGATTTTACACATGCAGGGAGACTGCCTGTCAGCACAGACAGTCCCCCTGCAGGCAGACAGGTGGACACCTATTGTGACCATGTGGTCGCCCTTTTGAGCGATCACATGGCCACAGGGGTCCTAATCCGCCATGGGGAGACTGTCTGGGCTGCAGGCAGTCTCCCCACACCGGGAGCACCGCCGTTCGCCGCCGGGGGAATGACGGCGATCGGGTAAGTACATTGCACCGTTAGGACGGTTCAGGACCGTCATCGGTCGGCAATGCAAAAATGCCGATGACGGTCCTGAACCGTCCTCGGTCGTTAAGGGGTTAATATTTTTATTTTGTTATATTAATTTTTTTTATTTTATTATTATTATTTTTTTATATTATTAATATTTTATTATTATTTAAATTTGTATTTATTTTTTTGTCCCCCCTCCCTGGGGGCTCTCATTCCCTGGCAGTCCAGTGGTGTGCACTGTGTAGGAGGGGGCTGGCAGGAAGCGTTTACTTACCTTTCCTGCAGCTCCTGTCAGCTCCCTTCTCTCTTCTCCGGTAAGCTCCTCTGTCCGCTCCCCTGCAAGTCTTGCGGTGTGAGTGCCACGCGGAGCGTTGCCACGGTAATCCGTGGCAACGCTCTGACCCCACGGCTCTCGCGAGACTTGCAGTGGGAGCTGACCGGAGGAGAGAGAAGGGAGCTGACAGGAGCTGCAGGAAAGGTAAGTAAACGCTTCCTGCCAGCCCCCAACAGGACTGCCGGGCTTGTAAGGAGCCCGGCGGTCCTTGTCTGTATTATGGCAATGTAAGTTGCCATAATACAGACAGTGACTCAAGTATAAGTCGAGTGGGTTTTTTTCAGCACAAAAAATGTGCTGAAAAACTCAACTTATACTCGAGTATATACGGTATTTTGAAAGGCTGGAGATAACAATAAGATAATACTGCAATCATATTATATGTTCAAACTAATGAGAAATTTATAACAGACCAAGAGACTTGAATTTAATTTGAAATATAAAACAACATTTACCCTGTTTAGTCTCACTTTTATATTTGCTCAGGAATAAAAGTAGAGAAACACATTCTCTAGCAAAGCTTCATGTTATCCTCATAGTAAATTTAAAGGACCACTCTAGTGCCAGGAAAACAAACTTGTTTTCCTGGCACTATAGGTTCTTTATGACCCCCCACCTGCTGGGCTGAAGGGGGCTGAAGGGATGAAACTCTTGCCTTTCTCCATCGCCGGGCTCCCTCAGCCATGGGGAACTCTCCTCCCTCTTCTGACATCAGCTTTGAATGCGCATGCACGGCAAAAGCCGCGCACACATTCAAACAGTCCATAGGAAAGCATTTCTCAATGTTTTCCTATGGACTTCAGAGTCTTCTCACTGTAATTTTTCACAGTGAGAAGCGCAGAAGTGCATCTAGCAGCTGTCAGTGAGACAGTCACTAGAGGCTGGATTAACCCTAGTGTAAACATAGCCGTTTCTCTGAAACGGCTATGTTTACAGCTGCAGGGTTGACCCTAGATGGACCTGGCACCCAGACCACTTCATTGAGCTGAAGTGGTCTGGGTGCCTATAGTGGTCCTTGAAATGGAAGGCACTGTTCACCTTTTCCTACCCAGTAATTAAGTTTGAATTAGTAACTTTAGTCATATGTTCAAACAATCTTGGAAGGGAAGAAAGGAGGGAGAGCTTGACGAATTGAGAACTCCTCAAATTAGAATGTAGGGAGGTGCAGATGGGTGGAAAGGAAGCACACAAGCAAGGGAGGGAACATACAAGCTTCCCCCTGCAGACACACTCCCAACACACAGCATGCTGACTAGTAGCCATCATTTTTACACACAATTAACATGAGGCAGCCTAGAATGCTGCTGAAGTCCCACATGCACCCAGTACAAAAGTGCAGGTACCATTGCATGTGCTTCATTTCAAGCAGAAACGCTACATATGCAGATTCCAGGCTCCATGACCATGTATGACCATGTATAAAGGAGAGGTGGTCATGGAGACTGGAGTAGCCATTTAATGTTAATGAGAACATGGATCATTTGTAAGGTGATATTTCAACTTGCAATCTCCTACATCATACAATGAAAGAATTCCCATACACAGCTACTCATTTTACATTATGTTCACTTTGCATGAAACTGTCAAATCGCAAAAAATGAGAGCACAGATTCTGAGGTGAGGTGAGTAAAAAGTGAGTGATACAAGTTCCTCTCTAAGCATGATGTTTCTTTTCCAATACAGTCCACTATTAAGAAACGTAGGTTTACATGAAGAACCCACCACTTTATTTGATTATAGATTAGCAGAGAGGAGACAAATGGCCAGAACGATGGAATCACACACAAGATAAACCAAATTGGGGAAAGAGAGAATGTGTTATATTGTAAAGCTAATAGGTCATTAGAAAATGACAAAATGGAAACAAAGGAGAGAAAGTTGCAAAGATGAAACAAGACTACGTGCAGGGGTGAAATCAAGTACATAAGTAACAAATGACATTGGGTTTCACAAGATGGAGAACAATTTAAAAGTAAGCTCGCATGATCAGGGCTCACAAGTACATCTTGTTCCTGTAAGTCGAACTTGTGAGTTAAACTTATTTGTACGTCTAATAAACATGGAACATTGTGGAAAAAATTGGAGCATTACGAATAATAATAATAATAATAATAATAATAAAGCAGGGGATACAGACTGTTGGGGTGCTGGTCACAAGAGATACATGGGAATTGAAACTGGAGCATGACACGCACAAGAGACACAGAGAGCAAGACGAACAAAAGAGGAATTTAATATAGTAAAGACTGTCTTGTCAGAAATATTTCGAACTACAGGCTGACCCACATTCCAGGCTAGGGTTAGGAATGATAGTAAATGATCGTTTGGAATTTTTCAGGAAGAATTAGTGCTAATTGGAATTAGCAGTGAAATCCTATTTCACCCTATAATTTTCTAAATATATATTAATGGGCAGGGCCTGGATAAATATATAGAAAGCAGCCGTAAGAGATTGTGTAAAGCTTTCAACAGCCATTGTGTTCATTCCATGATTCACGTTATGTGTTTTATTTCAGATACGTTAAGGAAGTTTCATTCATCCTTAAATGAAAGATCATGCAAAGTTATAATTGTGCCTCAGGACGGTGAAAAAGTGTGAAAGCATTTGTTATTCATCAATCAGTTTCACTGTAAAGCGTTTATGGTTCACACACTTACTGATAATCTCTGTGTACCATTCTCATAAATATGATAATGCTCGGAATATTGTATTTCGCAATACACGAAAGTTGTCAGGCTTTAATGCAGAATGTCCAGGGTAAAGGAGAAGATTGTAACTCTGGCCACTAGCGGCATTAGTAGGCCTGATGGGGCCTGATTCAATTAAACATTAAACGGACATGCATGAATCACTTACGGATTATTATTTAAAACTAGCAAGCAAACACTTCCAGTCTTGAAATGTATAGCTCTGAGTATTTCCTTAACTAATTGTCATCTGTGTCTGTGTGTATTAGTATATGTGTCTGTGTGTGTGTGTGTGTGTGTGTGTGTGTGTGTCTGTCTGGGGGTGGTGGTGTGGGGGGGAGGCCAATGGATCAGTTTTGCACCGGGGCCCCATGGATTGTGTGTACGCCTATGGCTATGTCCTAGTCATTTTTCTTATTATACCTTGTCTCAGTAACAGCGACTAAATCTACATTATCAGTTGCCACAAGTTCATGGATCTTATTCCTTAAACTGCTAGCATTTGTAGACATGGCTCTAAGCTTATCATTTTTTAATGTTTGAGTAGTTAGCAAAATATAGTTTAGATAGCATAATGTATAGATTCAAATTATATTTTATGGAAGGGGACATTTGTTTGTGTTTGACATGACAAGACGCACGTTGAGGCTAGATAATTTAGGATTTCTATGAGAGCGGCTATTAGACTCACTTGTTTACTGTAATTGGGAAGTCGAGTACTAATTTTGGTTCAGCATTTGCTAGTTTAAAAAAATCTTGTTAAGATGATAAAGGAATAAGTGTATATTTATTCATCTGGCTGCTTAAAAAATCTGAAATGCCACGCAATGTGAAACTTATGCAATTTAAGAGTTAAGGCCTTATTTGCCAACTTCTTACTTAAGTGCATCCAAACAATGAGCATTGTACAGCATGAATAATGCATAGCTTTCACAATGAATTAAAATGAATGTGTGTTGTGTCTCAATTTATATTTAGATACTTTTATTCATGTGAAAGTATTGATAGAAGAAACTGCCAGCAACAGTTAGAACATTTAACGATAAGGTGAGTGCAAGAACTTAAGATAATGCAATGGAGTAAGCAACATTTTCCATTCATCTTGCATTAATGTGTAAAATGTAGAACAAAAATAAACATAAACATACAAACATAAACATAAACATAAACATAAACACACTGTGTGCCTTTCTCCACAACCGCAAAATACATTTACTCTCCTCCTTGTTTTAATTTTCACAAGATTAAAATGAAAGGGAATTAAAAGGGAAATTTTAATTTAGGCCATAAAACAAAAACGTTCAGCTATATTGGCCTATGTTTAAAAATTTACTTTGAATTCATGACAATTTATGCTTTATGAAGAAATCTGTTCAGACTCTAAGTGCGGTCGGTCGTAGAATTTAGTAGATGGCACCATTCAGAGGAATACAGTGTAAGAGACACATAATGATGACTATCAGTTTTATAAAGATTTCAACCCCGAGGGATTCAGTGTTCTTTACAAGTGAATGTATAAGATGATTGGATGGGTCGTAAATGTAAAGATCATTAAAGGGGAAACAAGCTGTAAATTCCACAGTGACAGCTGTGAGCTATCTAAATATTCCAGTGAAAAAGTTGACTTTTGAGCCATCCTTTAAAGTCTCCAGTGATGGGACCTAAATAAGGTAGAGAGGTTCAAAGTGTGGGAATAGCGTGGCTGAACTTGAATTTGCTTTCACTTTAGGAACTGAAAAAGCATGAGTGATTGAAAGGATGGAGATTAAATGTACGGAGAAGAGAGATTCCTCAGATAAAAAAAGCCCTCCACAAAATTAGGACTCTGAAGGTCTGCAAACTTTTCTTAAAATAGATTCTTCATATGACTTGTAGGCAGTGGAGAAAATGGAGAGAAAGGTGGGGAGGATGGTTGAGAATTGAATGCAGCTGACTGGCAAAATAAATATGCTTAAGGGTGTAACATTGTTTTATGTTGTTCCTCAAAATTCACTGGTCTGCATGTATTTACCTAGTGCCCTCAAAGTGTCAGTGAACTGTAAGGGTTCACCTTCAGTCAGTTATCCTGTATCCTATCTATGAGATCTATTTTTACATTTCTTGATAAAAGATAGTGGATCCTTAGATTTTAGAACAAAAGAGAGATACTCCATCCAATTATTGCCTCGATGTACTATTTTTGAGTAAGCTTTTCAAATTGTTTTATCAAAATTATACCATATCAATATATCAAACAATTTCAAAATATATGTTTTTAAATATTTTTCTAAATATTGTTATTTTAAAAGTTTATCCAAAATATAACTCATTTGAAGAGCTTATCTAAAAATATTAAGTTATTTTATCCAGAAATATTAAATCAAGGCCTCAAAGCTCAAACCTCTCATATTTTTGGAACTCTGGTGTATGTCTTGTTTACCATCAGGGCCGCCATCAGGGCATGACAACCATAACAGTTGTCATGGGCCCGGCGGCCCTGGGGGGCCCGGCCGCCCGGGCCCCAGTGTGGGGCCCATCGGGTGGCCCACACACTTAGGGCCACCCGATGAGCCCCCTCCTTCAGGGGCCCGGTCAGCGCAATGGCCGTTGTATAGCGCGACCGGGCCCCTTTAAAAAAAGCAGCCGCAAGTGCTGCTGGGAGGAAGTGCTCACTTCCTCCCAGCTCACTCCGCGCGGGAGGAGCGCGCCCGCCCGCCCGCCCAGCCGTAAAGAGGGAGAGCCCGGCAATGAAGAGGGAGCAGCGCCGACTCCCATCATCCCCAGCCACCCTCCTGCAAAGAAAAGGTAAGAGACAGGAGGGTGGCTGGAAAATGAGCTGTGTGTGTGCATGTATGTATGTATGTATGTATGTATGTATGTCTGTCTGTGTCTGTATGCATGTATGTGTATGTCTGTCTGTCTGCATGTGTGTGTATGTATGTATGTGTGTGTGTGTGTGTGTGTCTGTATGTATGTCTGTGTGTCTGTATGCATGTATGTGTATGTGTGTCTGTCTGTCTATCTGTGTGTCTGTATGCATGTTTGTGTATGTCTGTCTGTATGCATGTATGTGTATGTGTGTCTGTCTGTCTGTATGTATGTCTGTATGTATGTGTGTCTGTCTGTCTATCTGTGTAACTGTATGCATGTATGTGTATGTCTGTCTGTATGCATGTATGTGTATGTCTGTATGTATGTCTGTGTGTCTGTATGCATGTCTGTGTGTCTGTATGCATGTATGTGTATGTCTGTATGTATGCATGTGTGTCTGTATGCATGTCTGTGTATGTATGTCTGTCTGAATGTATGTCTGTCTGTCTGTCTGTATGTGTATGTCTGTATGCATGTATGTCTATGTATGTATGTCTGTCTGGATGCATGCATGTCTGTCTGTATGTCTATGTCTGTCTGTATGCGTGTATGTCTGTGTGCCTGGATGCATGTATGTGTATGTATGTATGTCTGCATGTCTGTATGCATGTATGTCTATGTATGTATGTCTGTCTGCATGTCTGTATGCATGTATGTCTATTTATGTATGTCTGTCTGGATGCATGCATGTCTGTCTGTATGTCTCTGTCTGTCTGTCTGTATGCGTGTATGTCTGTCTGCATGCGTGTATGTCTGTCTGTATGCATGTATGTCTGTGTGTCTGGATGCATGTATGTGTATGTATGTATGTCTGTCTGTGTATGTATGTCTGTCTGCATGCATTTATGTCTGTCCGTATGTCTATGTGTGTATGTATGTATGTCTGTGTGTATGTCTATGTATATATGTCTGTATGTATGTATGTATGTATGTATGTATGTCTGGATGCATGTCTGTGTGTATGTCTATGTCTGTCTGACTGCATGCATGTATGTCTACGTATGTATGTCTGTCTATGTATGTTTGTGTATGTCTGTATGCATACATGTATGTCTGTATGCATGTATGTCTGTATGTATGTCTATGTATGTGTATATGTATGTCTGTATGTCATTATATATGTATATATGTATGTCTGTATGTCAGTATGAATGTATGTCTGCATATTATTATGAACGTAGGTCTGTGTGTATGTGTGTATGGATGTCTGTATGCATGTATGTCTGTCAGTATGTCTGTATATATGCATGTATGTCAGTCTGTATGTCTGTATGCCATTATGAATGTATGTGTGTATGGATGTCAGTGTCTGTATGTATGAATGTGTGTGTGTGTGTATGTATGTATGTATGTATGTATGTCGGTGTCTGTATGTATGTGTGTCTGTCTGTCACTATGTATGCCTGTGTGTATGTCTCAGTATGTGTGTGTCAGTATGTATGCCTGTATGTCTGTTTCAGTATGTGTGTCTGTTAGTATGTATCAGTGTGTGCGTTTGTGTCTGTGTGTGGACCCAGTGAGCGGTATTTGGAGGCGGGCCCCAGGGGGCCCAGACCCTGAGCTGAGTTAGGGGCCCCAAAATTTCTGGTGGTGGCCCTGTTTACCATTGTTTCATTTTGTGTGCTCTTGGGGATGTACTCCTGCATAGCTCTTTTTGTTGACATACTTGTTGTATTGGAAAAAAAACCTCACTAAAAACATCAGTTACAAACATGTGAGGTAAAACAGATTAATGGTGCCGGCCTAAGAGGATATATTTCTTGTGACACTCTCATTGAATCTAAGGAGAAATTTTAAAGCATATTTTTTTTGTCTGGGTGTGTTAAACTATAGTGGTAATATATACAGAGCAAATCTGTAGCAGCAAAGACTGTTGAGCCAACAATAACTTTAACCAGTACCTCTATATTAATGACACTGATACAATGTTAAGAGTTAAGGGCATAGGCCAAAACGTTATTGAGTTCCATTCACATAACAAAATGTTCTTTCACTTACTAACCTTTTAACAAATGACCTGCCCCCAACCCCCCATGGCAAACCGTGTTTCCCGGAGTTCTTGTCCTGCTTTTCCATTGGTTGACTGCACTGCAGGGTACATCACTCCAAAGCCATCCATCTCCTTTAACGCTGTGATAACACATGGGAACAATAAATAAGGAAACCAAAACAGAAATGAAGTGTAGTTTTGGAGAGGGGTTGGGAGTGAGAGATGTTCTTGATCCTTTAGTCAACAACTTTAAACTCCCCCTTCTACATTGCAACCTTAATTCATATTTTCATAAAATTTACTGTTGTTCTGATATGTCAAAGTTTTACTTGCTCTGATATTTTTTATAGATTGTCCTGCATAACCTTATTAAAAAAAAATGTGATTGAGATAAATTTATAATTATACATCACCAGGCAGATCACCTGTCAGCTACCATCACTGAACCTTTTTTTTTAATCCTTGGACACACCTGCCCAACTCTATCTTTGTGCAAAGGACACCCCATTTATGCTTTGCAACATGTATGATCCACTATATTTATAG